>NC_140123.1:56265570-56865570 GCF_964035555.1 Netta rufina | reverse complement strand
ACAAGTGAATTTCCTATCTCTACCTATTAGGTAAGCAGAACAAGACAGGAAAAGTTTTATATCAGTTCAGTTTGATGTTGGACTAAACAGAGACAGTCTCTTTTCCCTAATCTGAATAATCTCTCCTGGATTCATCCTGAAATCAATTTACAAATAATTGTTAAAACCTGAGAAAAATGTGCTTTGGGCACTAAGTATATTTATTTCATATAAACAAACAAAAAGACTATCCAATTACAGCTCTGCTAATAAATCCTAGATTTAATTGCAGATGCTGTCTGTCTACCACAATAAACCAAAATAACACTTAAGCATCTTGTCCATTTTTGAAATGGGACTAAGCAGCAGGACAACAAAACACTGTTCACACTGCTTCATGTGAAGATGTGGAGAATTTCACACAACCTATTTGAGGAATGCATATTTGGGTGGCTAACTAAGGTTAAAATAGGCTTCTCTTCTGAATCATAACAGAGAGGGGAAGGGATAAGAATAAGAAGAGGTACTGATTTTTTTTTTTTTTCTCATTTCACAGAAAAACTAAGCTATACTTAAAAACAAGTTTGATATATAAAGCAAGTAGTATGAGTACATCATTTGATACCTCTCAAGACTTTCTCATTTGCAGTTATGTCTGTGTTATAAAGAACACTGTTCTGGTCCCCAGTACAACGTCAAATGGCAGTACCTTTTCCCACTTCTTTATAACTGACCATACTTTGTTGTGCTTTCTTTCAACCATTACCACTTAGGGCAGCAGCAGTAGCAATGGCAATAACATCTAAGAAAGAGCGAGTTCAAGTCCTGTTTAAGGGATGTTGCATTAGCTGTAGGTGCCACAGGTTTGCTTGAACCTATATTTAAACTCCTGTGTTCCCCCTTTAACTACAGAACACATTTACCATGCTTTTTAATTTTGTATTCCTTAGCTGATGTTGACATTTTGAACAATCCCTGAGTATTGAAACATACTCAGGAACACAGTAATATGTTCAAAAATTGTTATCCCAAACTCTTGCTGATATCATGACTGCAGTTTTACATCCTTCCAGCATATTAGGTAGGTAAACCTATATAGCATTTGAAGGTGGCCAAAACCATAGAAAACAATGAGTTCACTAAAGGTTTTTTAGAAATGCTTCTGTATCTCTTTTTCCATTTTGTTAGTTAGTGATTCATGAATATTTAATAAATAAATAAATAAATAAATCAGACGAGAAACCTTGCATCTTTATAACAGGACAAGAGAGTAAGAATTTCATGTATTGTGTTTATTTCAGCCTCTTATCCCTATTACAAACACCTCCTATAAGTTTTCTATGAGGTATTACTCATGCTGTTAGGAGGAGGGGAATATACCACTTTATTATTTTCCTTGATGTGACTGCATTCTTCCTATTATTAATTAGGCCAGATCAGATTTCTACAGGACAAGTTATAATTGACAAACTATCATCTGCCAAGTCCATTTGAAACCATCATTACTTGTTTTAGCAAAGTTTTTCTGTGTATAAATTGCATGTTGTGTACTGCTCAAAGTCCTCCTCTCTTGCCCAGTATTTACATCTTTAACAACAGCTTAACAAAATTGTATGTAATTTTGTATGAGATCGCTCTCATACTAAACAGGAGGAATTCCATTAGAAGGAATGCATTGGTGTTAGTTAATATAAGAAGCATCGATCCAAAAAAGGAAGAAGAAAGTGTCTGAGATGTATAGACAACACATTCATATTTTCCACATCTTGACCTTTCCATTTCTTGTTCTTAGATAAACTGGCATTCTAAGGGTACTATTTTTCATTAAATCATTAATTCAGTTTTTCTTGAATTTCTTCCTTTCCCTTCCACATAATACACAATAACAAATAAAGCACAATCTAATTTAAATTTCCCTAAGATAGGATATAAAGTTTCATCCATTCATGAATTTATGTTAGACTACACTGAAGATGATAGTACTGAAAGGGAATTGACCACCTAGAAATAGTTCATATTTACACAGAATAAAATATATTTAAAGAAAACTTTAGGGTTTTTTTTGTTGTTTGTTTTGGTTTTTGTTTGTTTGTTTGTTTGTTTGTTTTTGGTTTTTTTTTTTTTTTGCTTTTACTTTAAAAAGTCCATTCCTCAAAAAAGAGTTGTTTTTTCTTTTTTAAATCAAACCAACCAACCAGCTAAAGCCTGATATATTTTAAGCCAGGTAAAATGAGAATTGAAGCAAATTTAGACCAATTTGAGACTTTTGTTAAAAACTACACATAAGGTAAGATACATTTTTCTTACCTGAGCAGAAGTCATCAGAATATCTATCATACACTGCTTTGCAGTTTCTTTCATCACACTCACACGTATCTCCATGTATATCTCCCCAGTCACCAGTTGGGTCCACATCATGGCATGTACATTCCCCACATACACATGTGCCTAGGAAGGAAGAAAAAAAAAAAAGACAGAAGATTAACCGAGTAATTTAGAGTAATAATAGTTTGATTACATGAATTTTACACTCGTGAATTTTCTGCTCTCACAGGAGTGCAGTGTCAAAGCTGCAAGTGTTAATCATGAGTGTATGCTCATCTTGCATGATTTAAAACTTTTTATGATTAATTTAGTAGTAATACTTTGTACAAACAAGTTGGCTTCCTGCTCAAGTTTCTTTTTGCTGTTGAGCCTTATTAGGAGTCAACAAAAATGTAGCACACAAAACATTAGTAAATCTTTGACATCAACAGTAATTTGCGCTGACACTAATGACGATAAAAATCAATGATGTTTAAATGATTTTGGCTTGGACACAGTGGATAATTAATGAATGTTAAAGCATAAACATTTAAACTAAAAGGAAATACAAATTCTAATCCAGCTGAAAATGGCTGGGAGGTAATAATTTACATAACAAGAACATTAGCACAGGTCTACATGAAAACGATACTTTTTTCATTTTTCACAAATCAGTATGCATGGCCACAGCTTTTTATTTACAATAGGAAGGAAAATGTGATATGTGACAGAGGTATTTATTTGGCATAATGTTACTGATATACAGAGAACATACAAGATACTTGTTTAGGAAAAGTCAGAACACACACACACAGAAATACAGTTTCCTTCTTCAGAAATCCAAATGTGCTTGCCAAATAGACACAACATCTCTGAAAGAACAAAAGGCCTTTATAGCTTGTTTTGCAGGGCCATACATTTACAGCTTTTGCTGAGATGTTAATAGGTACAAAGCAGTAACCTAAGGTTACAGGTGCAAGCAGTTGCATGCAGTCAATTTCCTGGACAGCAGCTTCACTTTTCTGCTACTCTGCTGAAGATTGTCTTCTTATTCAGATTACTCTGAACAACATAATGTATTTGAGGAGAACAGGGCAGGCTGACTAAATGGTACACATGCACTGTCTCTAAAAAGACAAGGTCCACACTATTGCGCATGTCTGACTGTCACATGAAGCCGGAAGAGATGCTGCCCTGTCCAGTGTTTAAGCCACCAAGACAGCCCTTAGGAAATGTACATGTGATTATTGATTCTTTCACAATTCAGTGACCTTACTGAAGGAGGGGAAAAAAAAAAAAAAAAAAGACAGCAAAATCAGAAAATGAGGAAATACTTCTGGGGAGTAATTAAATCTCACCAAAAGAACTTCAAAGTGACTTTGGATCAGATGTCCTGGATATGAGGATATGAAGCATCATCCCACCAAAGTTTAAAAAATGTAAAGGTTCACATCTGGTCTCAGATGGTTTACTAGACAGTTGGTGGAGAGATACAAATAATTTAACAATCTTAGCACTGATATAAGCTTCATAGTGAGGTTAGCCTCATTAATATAATTTTTAGAACACTCATGACTGACACGATGAACTGTACCTATGTCACAAAATGTGTAAACAGAAATCTGGATAAATAGGACTAAAGAGAGTAGAAACACCATGTTGGAAGACAACTTTATGTAGTCAACAGTCTAAAAAATTGTTATGTGGATAAAATTACAAATAGCTGAAAGGGTAAAAACATATAGAAATATCCCATGAATGCATCTTTGTATGGCAGTTTGTAGCTATTCAGAATATCAGCTATACTACCTTCATTTCCCTCACTTGCAATGTATATTTAAAGAAATACTTCCACATACAAATTTAAAATTTCCTCTAACAAGAAATTACTTTCTTGGTGCAAAAAAAAAAAAAACCTTCTGATCTGAAACACTTCCATATTTATTACTTCCAGAAATACAGATTATTTTTTTTTACTGTTGAAATCCCAAAACGAAATGAGCCTACATGATCTCTGTATTTGAGCCAATACTTCAATTTCCTCATAATTAAGAGAAAAGAGTTTTCTAAATGCTCTCAAGATAATTAGATGTTCACACTATAGCAGGTTTTGTCAGCAGAGATGTTTTTAAGAAAAGTATCTCTGAGACTTGAACTTACATTCTACTGTAATTATTCTGTACTATTGCCAAAAAAATAACATGCTGTTTTAACTCTTTGTTCAACCAAGCCAAACATTGCAGTTGGTGAATACCAACCTCATTTTGTGCTTTTTTTTTTTTTTTTTTTTTCCAAAAATGGAAATATTAAACAGAAGTATAAGGTAAAATTTAAATTCTGGAACTTTATGCAAAGAAAGCCTCATGTATTTAGAACTATTGTATAAAATCTGCCTTTCCAACATCATATACATTCATTGCATTGTTACTGCACAACTCTTGGCTGCTCTCTCAGGTTGCAGTGGGAAAAAAAAAAAAAAAAAAAAAGAGCCTTGTGTTTTTATTTCTCTATTCAGTTGTGGGTCCTTGGTCTTATTTAAGAGTAAATCAGCACACAGTCCTGTTGGCCTTAAAGCACTGATCCATCAGTCATCAATCTGTTAATATTTAATTTAACAGGACATGTCTCTCACCAGAGCAGATGTCCTGATAAATTCTCCTGCTCAGTCTTACTACAGAAATGAAGGTCAAGAAGAACTTGCTATTCTTGGGTCAGTTTCAACGAAAAATGGGTGTGTATATATGTAAGTTTGTATGGAAACACAGGTATCCATCCACGCATTTAGAAATATTTATCCAGATTTGAAATTAGTGAGAAAAAACTAGAAATCATCAACAAACACAATGCATGTTCTGTTGCAGAAAATGCATATTTTAAAACAAAAGCAAGATACATAAATACGTGTAGAACGAATGTGCAAATGACACACCTCTGTTGCTGCAGATTTTGCCATCTGGAGATGTGCATCTTTTCTTGATCTCCCAAGGGGTGATGTCACACTGGAATTCACATTTATCTCCATGCCAACCAGCCTCACAGTAACAGTTTCCACAGTAACACTTTCCATGGCCTTAACCCAAAACAAATTTTATACAGTGAGAAAGAGGCAAGTTTTTTAGATGCATTAGCAATTTAACCATTTTGATTATTTTTCTTTTAAAAACTTTTACTGCTAGACTCAGAATAGAAACAATTTGTAGACTGCATTTGTCTACATCAAATAAGACAAAGGATATCTGCATTCTTTTTCTCCCCCTATCTATATCAGAACATGTTTTCATTTAATCACAGATCTCTCATTAATAAACACTAAGAAAATGACATTAACCTTTTTTTATAGTTGTAAGCTTTTTTTGAACCTTTAAAGGTAAATTTGAAAGCGAGTAAATGTAATAGTTAAAAGTTGAGCACAGCTGTAAATATTGAGAAGAGACACTTTCCCACCATTCTGGGTACATCTAACAAAGCACTGTGTGTTCTCAGCTACTCAGATAATTCCACCAGAGGGATCCTGATTTACTACAAACTGTCCACATTGTATACGGCTTCTGTTCTTACCTAGCAAGAACATTTTTAAACACAGATGCACCAGCTCATGAATGATAAGAATTAGGAAAATGAGTGTTTTAAATGTTCAATTAACAAACCTCCCATCTCTTGAAAAGATACATGGGTCATCTGGGACTTCAAGAAACAAGCTCCTGAACATTCTGTTCCAGGAAGATACTTATGCCATGTGCTTCAATGACACAAAGCATTTAAATTAAGTAGCTGCAACTCTTACTAAAAAGTCATAAATTAATTTCTTTATTGCAAGGATCAAGTCAGCATCTTGTCCTTTTTTTTTCTATAGGTATGCTAAGCTTAGTAGACCTGGTTGTCTCTATCAGAATCTACTCAGCTGATATCCTTAACTGTAAGAGAGCAAATTGAGACCTGTGGGATACATTTTTGTTGTTGTTGTTGTTCTGCTTTTACAATTACACATAGAATTTTCATTACAATTGTTTGCTGGCATGTGAAACAATAACAGAAGAGAATAATATCCTCTTGCGTATATAACTAAACAACAAATACAGCTTATAACATTGCATATTACAAATAGGCTGTTCATGAACAATAGACAGGAAAATTGGAAAAACTATGAAGGAGCAAATTAATTTAAGCTATTAGCAGTTTTTGCAGATTAAAATATCTCTGCTTCATCTTTCACTCACACTCATATCATCCCCAACCAGGAACCAGATAATCATAAAATCGTAGAATGGCCTGGGTTGGAAGGGACCTCAAGTATCACCCAATTCCAACCCCCCTGCCACAGGCAGGGATGCCACCCACTAGATCTGGTTGCTCAGGGCCTCATCTAACCTGGTTTTGAACACCTCCAGAGATGGGGCAAATAATACAAATAATACAAATAATACAATTTGCTGCTATCTCTTGCCCTTGACTGAAGATAAATTCGCTCCATTAAAATGCACAGCCTTAGATTAAAAAAAGATCAGGATCAGAATTTAATTTGCTAGAATCCACAATACTTCATGAAAAATAAGCTGCAACTTGATTCCAAAGTTTGTGTAACCTCAAATATTAAGTGAAACAAACACAAATTGTTTAAAACAAACAAGCAAACAAACAAAAAAAAACACTGAAGCTTAAAAAAACTTGATCCACTGTTGTAACTGCTCTAACGAATATCTCAGCTTTGCATTCTAAGCTTTTCCAGGATAAAATCCCAGCTCACAGTTGCAGACCTTGAAAACAAGTGTATAAATAGAAGGTTTGGGTTTTTTGTTAGCTTGATCCTCCTGAGTTGGCTTTCTTTGAAGACAATTACAGTCTTTGAGACTTGCCTATAGCCAGAGACCTTCAAGGGAAACAAAGAGTATGTAGCAAGTAAGTAGGTGCTACACACACTATGATAGCAGAACTGGCACTGATTAGGTTCGCCCTCTCTGTGGAGAACATCCAGGGGACATTGCTAGATAATTACAGCTTTCTTGGGTTGGAACAGCATTTCTTTTTACTTCATAAACAAACCTGAATGATTACTGTGGTGGAAATTCTGCAGAAGGAAAGACAGGATAGAAGATATCAGGGTGGGAGAAAGAAGCCATAAACAGATATAAGGGTAGGGTCTGCTTTTTCTGCTATGAAATTATGTACCTTTGATCATTAAGTCACATTTTCTTTCTGATTTAACACATTGTTATGCACTGCAGAGGTTCATGTTAGAAAGCAAAGCAAAATCTAACACTCATGCTAAATGTGTACTTTTCAGCTTACAACTATTTAACAAAGTCAAGCACACAAACAATTTATATTTACTTTGTATGGCTCCAAACCTTACATAAGGTATCAAAGCTTTGTGTACTGATGAATTACAAACATTACAGACTTGAATCTACCAACATTTTTGTCCTTATGTATCAGCATACTTTTATTTCCTCATACACATTAAACTAGTGTGTTTACAGAGATGCATCTGGCCTGTTTTAGGACACGGCACCACTGGATGAAACGAGGGGAAATAAAAGAAATAAAATTTAAGAGAAAACTAACAACATAAATCAACAGCAACACAGACAGGAAAAAAAAAAAATGACAAAAACTGAAAAAGGAGAATTTACTGGAACTAAATAAGTGGTGAATTTTTATCATAGTTGGTATCATATCTAATGCTTACAATCAAATAAATACAAAGAGAATCATTGGCACATAATACTATTGCCTTCCACTCATTTTGTTTTAGGTAATTACCAGAAATGCTGTCCTCTGGTCCTAGATTTAGATTTCCAAGGGCCATTCTGTTTGCCTTTATTTAAAATCCCTACCTAATCCTGTGGGGAAAAAATAGTTCTTCTTGCCTTAGAAGGCACTTAAATAAATAGAATTTATTTTGTTCTCTGTGTTTGGATAGAGATAGATAAAGCTACTTGGTACAATTACTCTTATCTTTTTACACACACACATGCACACACACATGCAGATCATGCAGTATAATCAGAGTATGAACGTTCTAAAAGCAGCTTTGAATCCTCCGGTATGCATATAGACACTTTATGCATATGTGTAAAATATTTCTAGATTGTAAAATATTTCTAGTACCTTTCATTTCGAGGACAAGCCTCCCTAGTAATATATGCAACAGCATTTACAATATTATAAATGGTGTGTATTACACAGTATTTAATTGCTAGGTTCTTAATTCATAATGAAATTAAAGTACCGCTTGGATTTTATTTGCATTTCTATCAGCAGAGTTCACTCTATCTTATTCTCTTGCCTTTTCTATCACAGGTGGAGTTTTTCTTCATTTGTTCCTTTCCCTTTTTGCTGCCTGAATTGCTTTTGAGTTCTCATCCTACATTTACTCTTGTTCTTCTTTTTTTTTTTTTGTTTTGTTTTTCTTCTTTGCCCAAAATTCTTAATAATTTCTTTTCCTTTTTTCTTTTGTTTTCTCTATGTCTCTTCCTCTCACAATCACAGTGCCACAAAGCATTCATATTACTTATTTTATTCCAAAGGCAGACACAGTAAGGTATGAAGTACCCTAGTGAATTATCTTGTGAAATCCTCTATCCAATTTTTCCAAAAAGAGGAGGATGTCACAGGATTTCTTCATTCTCTAACCTGCTGCTTAGCTCATTTTTGTATCTGAAACTCCCAAATACAATTTGCAAGCCGTACTCTTTGCTTTGTTTTGTTTGTCTGTTTGGTTGTTTTTAATTCATGCATTCAGTAAAGACATTTTGTAGGTCCACATAATAAAATTATTTTATAAGACTGCATTCATCTTCCCCATTCTTATTGCACCCACCAAAACACATACCTGTACAAATCTCTTCCGTCTCATCATCTATGCATTCTCTGTCATCACATTCACAAAATTTACCATAGACCAGTCCATTTCCTTCTGAGTTTGCACATTTACACCTGCCACACTGACATGTGCCTGAAAACATTTAAGATATAACTCAATGACTACAATTTATGGAAAGAGTTTCATCAGTCCATCAGAGACAGCATGTATTTTATTTCTGAGCAGGCTGAAATCTAAGGCTGAACTAACCAAATAGGAAAGAAATTGAAACAATCCATACCAACAAAAGGTCTAATCATAGCTGTAAATATATACAAATATACACAATATATACATAGCTGTAAATATATACAGTGGTTCATCCCTAAAAAGAAGTATTATATTTTCCTAAGTAAAATTCACTCCCAGGGATGTCTGTCTCACTTCATACACTTAAGACATGAAGTCATCTTTGGAAATTATATCTCCTGCCCACTAAAAGGAGAAAATTGAACTTAGTCATCCTCCCAAGAATGAAGCCTGATTTCGTCCAGCTCCACAGCCATCTTACATGAGAACAAGTGCTTAGCTACTCAGAACCTGAAAATATGTTTGCATAAATTCACAAAGTTCCTTTGCACTTTAGTCTCCAGTCACTTTTCTATAGCTATTCTCTGAGGAATAAGATTTAAAAATCTTAAGACTCAATCTAGAAAGTGATTACCATACCAGTATATTAGACAACATACAAGCTAATTGAAATGAAATACATTCATAGCATTATTAAACAAACTCTAAGTATTATTACACCATATCAATGATTTTACTGCAAAGTGCATATTAAAAGCCAGGATTAAACAGCCAATTCTATGATAGTTACTGAAACTCTTGACAGTGTTCTCTATTCACATTTTAATACAGTTTCCACCAACCACTTGCAGTTTGCATGCCAATAGCTTCTTTTTTTCCCAGAGGTATTGGTATCCAGAGTTCAAGTTATTTCATTCACTTGAATGATTGTAGGCACCTCCATAATACTATTTTGTTATTTCAGACATTTGACCCAATCCAACTTTAAATTTTTAATGTTCATTTTTCTTCAATTTGTAGATGATGTCTCAGCAGAGAGTAGATCTTGCAAGAAATTTAAGAGATGTGAAAAAAATGTTGATTTGCCACTACAGCAGCACAGAAAAAAACCTTACAAATTGAAAAGTTTTAGGCAGAAGTATGAGAGTTTGACTCTCAAACCAGCAGGTGGTTTGACACTGGTCTATCTGAGGTTCTCCCTTGATGTAAGTACACATAGGTCTCCCAAATGCTTCGGAATGAGAAAGTTGGATCTTCTCAGAACATAAACCACAACAGAAAACATTTGGATGTGATGAAATCACAGAGTGCTCAGGTATTGCAAAGCATGGAAATGCATTTGTAAACAGATCTCACTTCTGTCGCTTCTAGCCTGGTGACACCTGTACATGTTCTTGGTCTTTTTTGTCTGGAGATATTCAAAACCCACCTGGATGCCATCCTGCGCAACATGCTCTAGGTGATCCTGCTCAGCAGGGAGGTTGGACTAGATGATCTTCAGAGGTCCCTTCCAACCTCGTCCATTCTGTGATTCTGTGATTCTGTCTGGTTGCCCACTGCACCTCAGTGGCTGTCTCTCCATTACTCACCATCACAAACAAAAGAATTTTGTTGCTACCAGGAAAGGAACCATCACCTCCTTTTCCCTCAGAGAGCCAGGACAAAGCCAAAAACTGCCTTCTTGTCCACCTTCTCAGTATTTTCTGCTTTGGAACACGATGCATGATAATATATATATATACATATATAATGACTGTTCTATATATGTATATTAAAGAGTTAAACAGTGAAAAACCCAAAAGACTATCAAATAGCATCAGAAACAAAGGTATTACCATCATGACTGTATGAGAAACCCCTTTTCTCCAACTAACACCTGTATTAAATTGCAAGGACAAAACACTGTGCAATAGCATGTTTAAATGGGGTCCTGTAGTCAATGGGCCTGTAGAAGCTGTTTCAGCAGTTGCTGGCATCACTATGCCAGTGACATTTAGAAACTTATTTCACAAGTCATATACCTCCTATTAGGTACAAACATAATCTGGCAAACATGGTTATTAACACAAAATAAGTCCTCCAAAAGAGAAGTTTTATGCTGACATTATACAACTAGTTTGCAGAAATCATTTTACTTCTTGGAACAACAAATAATTACAGTACAGGTTTTACTAACATAGTATCTATCCAAAGAGAAGAATAATCAGGCTCCATGATGTACATGCCTAATCTAAAAAAGCCAAAAACATTTGTAAGAGCTAAAATAATAAAATAATAACATAACTGATAATATAAGAAAGCTCCAGAACTAGTATTATTTATTATAGTTACTTGGAAAAAAAAAAAACAAATAACAACTTGATAAAACTGTCTTCTTAAGAGATAATTCACAAACATGAAAGGAGATAAAGATCAAATGATTCATAAGTTGGGCACCAGAGGAGGTCAGACAGTCTTAAAGTATCCATTTCTCCACATTGACTAGAAAGGGAATCGATCTACATTTAGGTAGGATGCCCCACTCAGTCTGACAAATGATTAGGAATAGTTGGATCAGAAAAGTTAAATTTAAGATTGATATTGACTGGTTCATGCCAGGAATTGCAATAAATGGTGAGCTGTGTGATAGTGAAGGATTGTTCTTGCAACAACTCATGTCATCCCTTGCCATCCTTCAACAGCAATTAAAAAACAGAGCTCAGACACCAAAGGCAAAGTTAGCAGGAGATTGAAAGGCAATCCCATGAAGACAAAAAAGAAATAGGTATGGTTACAGCCCCTCTAGGTCACCCCAAGCTCCCTAGCCAGTCTCATTGGTAGTCTTGTCCTGTTTAATACCAGCAGAACCAAAAGCTCTTATTTTTCTCTTGAACTCACAGACGCTCCCCTTTTAGCCACTTTTAGTCATTACTCATCTGCATTGTTTTTCTTGTGAAGACTGAGCGATAAACAGACTGAGGCTACTTCTAGCCAAGAAAAGAAAGAGAAAAAAAGTCTTAGCATTCTTGCTTAACTGCTTTGATCGCAACTTACCGTGCGTATTTCTGAGTTAGTTTCTCATTTATTTTTTTCTTATATCTTAGCCAAACAATCATGATTTTCATATAACCTACATCACTGTCATAAATAACAAGCATCATTTACTCAGTATGCCTAGAATTTTAAGTTAAATTGCTCTCACTTCTTATTGTGAGAGACTAGCTTCTCTGTACCGAGTCCCATAAATTATTGATTTTTTTCTCATGCCAGGCACATCAGCAACCATCCTGTGAGAAATTTAGTTGTATGCAAATGTATGGACCTAGTCAGAAATTAAAGGTCAACAATAGTTAGCAGAAGTCGGGTTCTTAAAAAATTCTCTCACTGGGAGATTGTTGCAATAGTCTGGAAAAAAAATGGAAGGCAGTTTCTGGCCTCAAACCTTGATTATTAGGCAGCCAATGCCTTTCAAAAATTTACTACGATGCAGTGGAGTCTTCTAAAAGGCCATCTCTTTACCCTCTGATTTTTACAAGGAAAGGACTTTGTATTTAAGTTAGCATCAGTTGTAAAATTAAAGAATGACAGCAAAGAGAGCCACAAGATCAGAAAAGTGAAGATGAAGTACCCTGTCAAAATGGTTCAGCAGATCTTCTACAGTATTTTTTCAATAATCATCATCACAGCTCTGTGGTGGGTCTACCCTGGCTAGCCCATCCAGCTACTCTTTCTCCCTTTTTCCCCCATCCTCAGTGTGATGGGGGGAAAAATGCTATGAAAAAGCTTATGGGTTGAGATAAGGACAGAAAGATCACTCACCAATTAGAGTTAAAGGCAAAACAAACTTGGATTGTGGAAGATTAATTTAATTTACTGCCAATTAATAACAGAGTACAGTAGTGAGAAATAAATAAAAACACATTCTCCCCATCCCCCACTTCTTCCCAGGCTTCGCTTCACTCCTGATTCTTCAACTTCCTCCTACCAAGCACTGTAGAGTGATAGGAAATGGGGGCTGCCATGCTTCATCTCTGCCACTCCTTCATGGTCACTCTCTGCCCCTGCTCCACGTGGGGTCCCTCCTACAGGCTGCAGCTCTTCAAGAACTGCTCCCACATGGCTCGGTACCATGGGGTCCATCCCCCAGGAGCAAACTGCTCCAGCATGGGTCCCCCACGGGTGGGTGGCAGCTCCCCCCAGACCCCCTGCTCCTGCGTGGGCTCCTCTCCACGGGCTGCAGCTCCGGCCCAGGGCCTGCTCCTGTGGGGGCTCTCCATGGGCCGCAGCTTCCTCCACCTGCAGCCACATCCACCTGCTCCACCGGGGTCTCCTCCACCCATGGGGGGGCTGCAGCGTGGAGATCTGCTCCGTGTGGGACCCATGGGCTGCAAGGAGACAGCCTGCTTCACCAGGGGCCTCTCCACAGGCCACAGGGGAACTTGTGCTGCATGCCTGGAGCACCTCCTGCCCTCCTGCTGCACTCCCCTTGGAGGCAGGACGGCTGCTTCTCACTCTTCTCTCCCAGTCACAATTGCACAGCAGTTTTTTCCCTTTCTTAAATCTGCTCTCCTAGAGGCCCAGCCAGCATCACTCAGCTCAGATCTAGCCCTCAGCAGGTCCCTTTGGGGCCATCCAGAGCTGGCTTTTATCTGACATGGGGCAGCTGCCAGGCTTTTCTCACAGAGGCTATCCCTGCAGCCCCCACTATGAAAACCCTGCCATGTAAACCCATTATAAGCTCAAAAGTGTCTCAAAAAATTGTATAGTGTATAAACATCCTGAAAAAGTATTTGCAAATATTATCTCTGCATGCTACTGATATATACACACAAGTCACATTCTATTTTAATGCCATTATAACAACCTTTTGATAGGCAGAATTCATGACATAACTGCAGTTTCATCAACCTGAATCAGCTATGGATAAACTAGACTACTAAAGTAAGCATTCTGAATCATAGCACATCATGTGCACAGGAATGGGCCTAAAGGAAAATCAAGCATTTTAGTATTTATACAGTTATTTCTCAGTCTCTTGAAACACACTCTATAAAATTCTTAGTGAGAAAATAAAATACAATGATACACAAGATAACACAGAGAGAACTTCTTAAGCCATCAAAACCAACAAAAGACGTCTTACCTGCACCAGAACAGATGATATCTTGAGAATTCTTACACATTTCATTGCTTTTCTTCCGTGTAAGATTGCAAGAAGTTGGATACTGACAAGCTTCACCATACCAGCCTTCATCACATTTGCACTTCCCACAGTCACACTTCCCATGGCCTAGCAGTGTAAGTAAAGAGTGTGTCAAGTCCTTTTTTCTCATTCAGAAAGTTATATTTTTCTGATCCATTTTTTTAAAATAGATTCCATCAATTATAGATTTAAATGAATATCATTAACAGATTCACTTATCATCATTCATGTGCATTTATAAATAGCAATGAATAAATATGTTCTTAAATATATAGAGACATCTGAAATCACCGTGACTTTGAACTCTAATATATGTCATTTTGATAGATCTACAAAAAAAAACATTTATGATGGAACATAGAACTAAAACATCTTGTGGGAACAACTGGTTTTCTTATTACTTCCACCTCTTCTCATTCCCATATTTCTCGACTGTTAACTAATTAACACAATATAACTGGAAGTGCAGAGATTCTATTCACCTCTTTGGCCAGCTGTATGCAAAGAACAGCCAGAAACTGCAGCCTGAAGACAGGGAAATTAGCTATAATGGCATAAATCCTGAAAAAGTGAATGGAGAGCCAGCTACAGTAACTCCCTCATGCAGCAGCAGTTCCAGCTTCCCCTTGCACTGAAAGGTGCAAATCTGTCTTCTGAAGCCTCCTCTGGCTACTGATTCCTCCAGCCCTCTCCCACCCACTTAGACTCTACTTGGCTGGTGCTACAAAACTGAGTTTTACCTTTAAGTATTTCCATAATATTGGGAAATTAGCATGTTTTACTACTTACAGGACTATATTTACTTACAATTATTTGTTAAGTGTGAAGTGTCTTAAAGAACCAATGCAGCTGCTCAGTGGTATCATGTCCTTCAAACAACTGAATAATACATTGCTTAAAATGTGTAATATATGTAATAACATGAAGAATTAAGAGTAAAGAAAGATTAAATTTTCTAAAACTAAATTGTTTAGTTTTCTTTAAAAATACCCCAATACATAGACAGTGCAACAATTTACACTACATATGTCACATATTACATATTACATTTCACATGAAATTCTAGGTGCAATTTTCTCTCAGTTAATCCTTTAGCATTCCTTTACAATTGTGTGTTGTAAATGTAAATACATCTGCAAAATCCTTTAAAATAGAATATTCCGTTTTAAAATAAACACCATTTGAAAGCATATCTACTTAACAGAAGATTCTCTTCCAATAACTACATCTCAAAACCAGAACCTTATCAGAGTCTATTTTAAATGCATCTGTTGCCAGCAGTTAAGAGTCAGCTACATGAAAATACAAGCCCAGCCTGCTGCCAATAAGAAGAAATGTAAATAGCTATTGTAAATAGAATATTTTAAAGTGAAAGAGAAGTATCTTTTGTTGCTCAGTAAAATTTTGTTTGCATTCCAAGGTGGTCCTAAGACAAATACAAATCAATAGCTGGAAAAAAAAAAAAAAAAAAAAAACAACTGGTTCAAAAAAATGGTTCAAAAACAACTGAGAGAATCATGTTAGTTCTTGTTTTAAAACAGAAACTGCCACCTTGTTAAAAAATGCTGAATAACTCCCTGGTGGTAAAGGAGAAGAAAAAGGAGTAGGATATAAAATATATAATAAAAACGTACTCTGCTTCACTGACAGGCAGTAGCATAAGCCATTCTGGAAAACGGAGATTAATCCTCAGGTAGCTGAAAAAAACTAGACATAACTATCTCCCTATATTTTACTTCTTTTCAAGGATTACTTATCACAGTGACTTTGGATTTTCCATTTTAGACACTCTTGTGATTCAACAGTTTGATGTCTGCTGATGAAAGGAAAAAAAAAAAAAAACAAAACAAAAAGAAAAAAGCTCTAATTATAGGAGGACTGATTTTCCTGTTCCCATGCCTAAAAGATAGGGCAAGGCAGAAGCCACATCTGGTTAGTACTGTTGGTTCAGCAGCAATAACATCTCTGTTAGATATTTGGTAATAATACATGATGCATAAAGGAAAAAAAAATCACATTTATACAGCCCACTTAAAGAAAATAAAGATAAGACTTCCATAAGAATAGTTATACAGAGTGGAGTTTGGCTTTATTTGATAAAAATATATTAAAAAAATAATCATGAAATTAAACTGAGTGAAATAATGGAAGATAAACTCTTGCATGTTACTGAAAACAATAAGGAATTTAACTAATATGAATTTGTGAGATTGTATTAATGATTGTCACCTTGATTGCCCCCTTAAAACATCCAAATTTTGCCCATTGGATAAGTTTTTTTGAATTGTCAAGCAATGACAATATTTTACTCAAAAAAATTGGGTGAGAGGACTATACTGAAGTGTAGAAGGCAATAAACCTACTTATTATTCCTTACACCTTTCCTGTCATGTGGATAATGCAGTACACATGCAAGTGAGTGGCCACAGTAATCCTCTTCTTGCCTATTTCCTACATCAGCATGCACCAACCACAGGGTTCTTTCTCATGACAAAAAAAAGTGATGTGATGTGATGTGATGTGATGAACTGTCAGCCAAGTATTCCATAGGCTGTAAGAAAATTAGAAAGGGTACAAAAGGTTTCTAATAGTTTCAGATTCACTTCAGAGAGGTTTGTGTTGAATACATTCTGTCTCATTTCTGTTTTAATTAGAAAGCAAATAATGCTATGAAATAGTAAAAAAAAAAAAAAAAAAAAAAGGAGTAAAGCATCCTGTGAAAGCTGTGAGGTGAAAAAAAGGGTATAGAGTGCAAGCCCTAGGTATCAGAGGATATGTCACACAACACAGGAAAAGTGAGCTATAAGACCTTATGAAATAGTTGATCAAGAGAGGCATGTTTCAAGGCAACTGACATGAACTCCGTTTTTAAAAAATCAATGTAACATAAATAAAAGTTTAGCATAAATAAATCAGAAATTCACATTAAAAAAAAAAAAAAAAAAAAAAAAAAAGAGAGAGAGAGAAATAGCGAAGACTACAGGAAGTTCTAGAATTACTTTAAGAAAACATCTGTGACTGTGGGCTGTAAAAATTTCAGCTTCAAACATGTGGAAAAACCTTTCATAATAAAGGACTCAATTTCTAACTAGATGAGCAATCACCTCAGAGAGTCTATCTGGAGCATACAGAGAGCTCATAGGGTGGAAAATGAAACTAATATGCAAGGAAAACTGTCTGATGTCAGAAAATATATGGAGAAAGTGAGAACGGAAAATGTTAGGCAGGGTCAGATCTTGCAAAATTGCAAGTACTAAAGTGTACTTTCATCATTCAAATAAAAAGAAAACAGAAAAAAAAAAAAAAAAAAAAAAAAAAAGAGTGACTTCACCAAGCAGCAAAGAGCAGTTAAGATTACAGATAATTTACAGACAGTCCAAAACAAAATTAATATGGGGATGTTGACTACATTAGCAAATGCAGTGTGGCTAATGATACAGACTGTGGAAATGAAAATTACTCATCGAAGACGAGAACAAAACAAAGACATAAAATTGTTTTTAAGGAAGTGTCTAGACCAGGAGGGCAAGACCCCATATCTCTCTGCTCCAGAGTACTTGCAATACTTGCACATGAAAGGCCAGCCTAAGAACAAAGACTTTTAATGAATCTATCAGGCTGGCAATCAAATGTCTGAAAAATAAAATAATAATAATAAAAATCTTTTAAGAAAAAGGAATGTACATGATCTAGGCCACTAAAAAACAAGTGGCTCTGACCTCATGATGTCCTTTTCAAGGATTTGAAACAAACAGTGAAGATCATTGAGGTAATGAAAAATGGAATATAATGAATAACAGCTTTATCCCCAAATAGGCTATCATTATGTCAAATTAACCTGGCATCTCTCTTTATAAGATTACTGATATTTCAAGAAAATGAACACAGGAAATATAGATGATCTGAATATATGCATTGAATTCAATACCACTTAGGAAAAAAAAAATATTCTGAGTAACGTACAACAGAAACGCAAAAGAATCACAGCTTGGTTTAAGGGACAGAAGAAGTTAGGATGCAAAGGGTATTATTAGAATAGGAGAAGATTATCAGTTATGTTTTAAAGGATGTTTTGGAACTAAAAATATGTTTTTATGATATTCATAAAAAAAATCAGAATAGGCTAGCAACATCTGCCAATGACACAAAACTCTTAAGCACTTAGTAAAAAAGTAAGATGTAAAGGTGAAATCTCTGTCACAGCTCTGAACCCAGAACTGAACTCTGTCTCTTCAAGGCACCAGTTTGGAAGCCTGATTTCACTGGGATCCTTCTGTAATCCATCATGAGAGACAGGCACTTCTGCAGGGTGACTCAGATCTTGTCTGGGCTGGACAGCCCTTGGAGGGTGGATGTCTTTCTTCACTAAACTACTGGTAAGCATACAATGATTGAATAGGATACACAAAGACTGGTGGGACTTTGGAGTTTGGTGCAACACAAGACATGTATGAGTGCAAATAAACATTGGTGTTTTGGGGGTTTCATTTGTTTTGGTTTTGGTTTTGCTTCACTTATCTATACGATAATCTGTGTCAGGTTTTAAATGTTCTTAGATACTTTAGATAAGAGAGAAGGAGATAGCTATCAGCTTACTTAAAGGTTGATCTCAATCAGCTGATGAAAACAATTATCTTATGTGATCACTGGGTAAACCAGAAACTGAATTGGAACATTACTTCCATTTCTGTGTTCCTACAGAAATTATTGCATTCTGCAGTACTACTGCTATTTCTGTGCCTCCCTCTGGAAAAGATTCTCTCCACCTTTGTGCCATTTTAGTTTAGATATTTTGATTTCCTACTAATGTTGACTGTGACTAAAAGATCTGCTACATCCTGTTGGTTAAAATTTCTAATGGGAATAAATACATTCAAAACAAATAACTTTTTTTTTTTTTTTTTTTTTTTTTTATCTACCATGCTTTTGCACCTACAATCACCCTTTTCTTTGTAAGATGAAAAGAGCACACCCTATCTAGGGGTAACTGTAAAACTATAATCATGTACTTGTTAAACTGCAAGGACCAAGTTATTAAATAAGTCCCTTTGGCAGAATACTTATTTATGTGGTTGTGCAGTATTAGTTATAGATTAGTAACTCTTGTTTCAAGAGAAGTCTCTTATTGGAGTACAAAGAACCAGGCTGTCTAACCAGACATTAAAATGCTCTCAGATGTCTTCATTTTCACTTATTTTTAATAACTAAAGCCCAATTACTCTGTGTAAGAACACAGTTCTGGGCAGCTCTCAGTTTTACATTGTAATGGAATCAATTTCCTACAGGTAGGTAAGATTTAGCATAAGGATTTCTTTCTACGGCATAAAGTCAGCCATCAGAAGGAAATCAGCAGCTGGCATGAAAATTGAATTGGACTCATTATTATTCATTTTCAGCAACCACTGAGTGAATCATGAAATGCTTTTCAAATCTAAAAAACACTTCATTAAAGTAGGAGAAGAAATATGAAGAACTTGTTATGGATTCCCTCTTTAAATTTGGATGATAGATAGGAAGGATGATTGAGTTGTAAGACTTGAAAACTTTGGGAAAGTAAAAAAATAAAATATTGTTCTCTGATTTCAACTTAGACCAGTACAACGAAGATGGTTTTAATACTTTCTTCATTGCATTACTTTCTTTTCTGTACTTAGTGAAGCAGATTCTGCTGTTTTACACCAGTGTAAACTTGGTGAAATTATTTCTGATTATGCTAGGATAAGAATACTGATATGGCCTATTCTGTTGAGCTGCATTTGGGGATCTCCATAACTATGCATTCAGCAGATACATCTCTCTCCCCTTTTCCGAATTTTTACAATTTAAAATAAAATTTAAAAAATAAGGTATCATAACTTTTTTTCTCCTATGCCAATACACTCCAAATGAATCTCTCTTTTTGCCTAGGATGTTGGTTCTTTCTGTTGTGCTACTTCCAATAAACCCCAGCTGCCTTCCAGACTTTTGCACCCTAGGGATTCTGGCCATACTGAAATTAGTTTCAGCCATGCAGAGGTTTTCACAAAAATACTGGCTCCTCCTTCCCCTCTCAGTGACTTGTTTCTCTCCCTGTGCTGACGCAATTGCTTATGAGGCTAAACTATAGATTGGTTGAGGGGATTGATTTACATTTAGAAAAAAAAAAAAAAAATAGACGATGATAGTGCCTGATGATAGTGGAACTTTTCAAGCCAGTTTTGCCACTGAAGCCCTTTTATCATCAAACCACAGTCGTGATAAGAACTGCATCAAAGATTTTCAAATGCACACAGTAAGCCCAGAGGGCTTTAGGTAGGAAAAGAAACCAAACCTTCAGTTAAATATTCCCAAAAAGCTGTTAAAAATGCCAGAAACTTTGAACATAGAAGTTCTTATGTTAAGCCATTTTCTCTGTTTATTTAGAGTGTCCAAAACCTGAAGTAGCCTAGAATAACAGATATGAACAGCAGCTTGTGAGAGTGACTGAGTCACAGTGACAAGAGCACGCTGGATCTGTAACACAGTGTGCCTCTCAGCTCTGCTTAGAGATTGCATTCTGCTCCTCCCCTTTGAAGTCCATCAGAAATGGATTTTCAGAGGTAAAAGAAAAAGTGGTGACAAACAATTTCAATTTAATTACTACTAGATGTGCTTTAACAATAAAAATGTCATAAATTGTGTTACATCTAGTAGAAGTAAACTTTTAATAGTGTACTAAAAAGAGAAAATCAATCAGAGCACATATAAAAAATATGCCAGAAGTGGATGTGAGGGCATGACAACTAACATTGTTTAGTTTTCAAGTTATAAATCAAATAGTTATAAAAATATATTTCTATTATATGTAGTCTGCAATATCACTAATACCAATAATTTATTTGTTCAAAAAGGAGTTAATATTTTGGTGTGGTCTCTATCATTCAAGCCAATGTGAATGCATCAGTTTTTAAAACTTCCAATCAAATCCCAGTACAAATAAGTTGTTTTAAAAGTAGTATTGATAAACTAGGAGATGAAAAGTGTTAGTCTTATTCGCAGAAGAATATTTTAAGTGCCTAAGGTTCACATCCACATCGTACTTGATCCTTAAGTACTGAGTTCTCATTAGATAAAAAGTGTTATTTATTACAGTACTAGCAAAAAATCAGCATCCTTAGAAATGGAATTAAACTAGGAAATTAAACTGGGATTTAAAAAAAAAAAAAAAAATCAAAAAGTTGCCCTCTGGAGGATATCTTAGACATCAAAATGAGTTATATAGTGCTGGTAGATAACTCTGGTAGAAGGTAAAGGTATTAGACTTTGTTTACAGAATTAGAACTTTTACTTAATTTCTCTAAATTATGGCCAAAAAAGGGGAAAGAAAAAAAAAAGAGAGAGAGAGAGAATACTCTTCACTGCTGAGACCAAAGTTATTTTTCTTTGTCAAAAGAGCTCATCATTCTCGAATTAATTTAGTCTTGAAATTGTAAACCCATTTTACTATCTATTGCAATTCAGTTGCCAGGGTTAGAATTAATAGTAAAGCCTATGGAAACCTTTATTTAAACATGCAGGTCATGAGTTGTTTTTACTTCATACTGCCCTAATCCTATATTTCAGAAGCTTGGAACAATAATTTCTGAAAGACATCAAGGAAGGATTTTCACTTGGTGCATTACTTTATATATATTTTTTTTTATTTTTATTTTTTTTTTCTGTCTCACTGCTCCATTAAGTACTGAAAATCAGTCACAGCAAGAGACAGCTATCAGTGAGATTGTCTCCTGTACTCTTAAAATTTCTCTCCATACAGAATCACAGAAACACAGAATTTCTAGGTTGGAAGAGACCTCAAGATCATCGAGTCCAACCTCTGACCTAACGCTAGCAGTCCCCACTAAACCATATCCCTAAGCTCTACATCTAAACGTCTTTTGAAGACTTCCAGGGATGGTGACTCCACCACTTCCCTGGGCAGCCTGTTCCAATGCCTCACAACCCTTTCAGTAAAGAAGTTCTTCCTAACATCTAACTTAAAACTCCCCTGGCTCAACTTAAGCCCGTTCCCCCTCGTCCTGTCACCAGGCACGCAGGAGAACAGACCAACCCCCACCTCGCTACAGCCTCCTTTAATGTACTTATAAAGAGCAATAAGGTCGCCCCTGAGCCTCCTCTTCTCCAGGCTGAACAAGCCCAGCTCCCTCAGCCGCTCCTCGTAGGACTTGTTCTCCAGGCCCCTCACCAGCTTCGTCGCCCTTCTCTGTACCCGCTCAAGCACCTCGATGTCCTTCTTGTAGCGAGGGACCCAAAACTGAACACAGTACTCGAGGTGCGGCCTCACCAGAGCTGAGTACAGGAGGACGATCACCTCCCTAGCCCTGCTTGTCACACTGTTCCTGATACAAGCCAGGATGCCGTTGGCCTTCTTGGCCACCTGAGCACACTGCTGGTATGTCAGGTAATGCGGTTGCGCAGCCCTTTTTACACTTCTATCTACCTGCTTCTACTTAAAACTAACACATGACATCAGAAGCCAAGTGTTCAGCAAATATATATTAAAATAGAACAATATGAAGGATTTGAGCCTACAGTCCTTAATGGGGATGTTTAGTTCATCACACTTGTAAATCAGGAGAGGCTATTGTGGGTGTCCAGATCTGTCTGCTTTCCTCCATTGTAGCTAGAAAAGTTATTTTAGATTTTATGACCTAAATTTCTATTTAGTCAACACTAAATTATCCATCTGATAAAACACAAACATGCTTTAGTTAATAGTCTCAGGCTCCATGATCATATAACATTTGAAGAGTTTAGTTATTGGGAAGGCAAGTGATTTTCATTTTATAGCCATTTCACTGGATATAGTCACCTAGATATAATTGGAATCCTGGCACTTTGCATTTTACAGTTGTTTTTAATACCCATTGATATAAGGTGTAAATGATATTGGTGTATGTCATGACTGGAGAATCACAAAATCACAGAATGGTTGACATTGAAAGAGACCTCTGGAGGTCATGTGGTCCAATTCGTCTGCTCAGGAAGGGCTACCTATAGCTACTTGCCCAGAGTATCTCCAAAGAGGGAGACTCTCCCTGGGACAATCTCCCTGGGCAACCTGTGCCAGTGCTCAGTTACACTTACAGCCAAATGTTTCCTGGTGTTCAGACAAGCCCTTCTGTGTTCCAGTTTGTGCCCATCACCAAGAGTCTGACTTTATTCTCTTTGCACTCCCCATTCAGGTATTTATAGACATGGATAAGATGCCCCTGAGCCTCATGTTCTCCATGCTAAGCAATCCCAGTTCTCTCAGCCTTTCCTCAAACAAGAGATGTCCCAGTCTTAATCACTTTAGTAACCATTCACTGGACTCTCTTGTAGCACTCTCTCTCTTACAGCCAGAGGCCAGAACTGGACAGAGTAAATCAGAACACTTTCAACAAGTTATATACTACAAGTAAAATGTTTAAATTGCAATAAAAATCAATAATATATATACATATATATATTTAAAAGTAAAGCACAAGGTTTTGAAAATATTATAGCCAATGGGGGAAAGGGAAGATAACATGAATAAGAAACAAAACTGAAGTGAATAAAAAATTTTCATCCCAGCTCTTGATTTAAACATAGTCTTTTATGCAGTTCTGCTAGATTGTTTGCAAAATTACAAAATGGAATTCATGGTTTTTTTTTTTTTTTTTTTTTTTTTTTTTTTTTTTTGGAAGTTCACTTCATGGCAAATTTTGAAATCTTTCTTAGCCTTCATTTAAGAAAACCAATGTGCAAGACATTTCCACATTTCCTAAAAGTTACTATTCCAATTCTATTTTGTTTCCTTTTGCAACACATTGCAAGTTTGATGCATTGTTTTAGCACTTCTATATGCTGGACAGTGTTCTGAGTCCAAATTATCTTTCACAGTCTTTTACTTGAAGAGTATGTAAACTGCACGTTTATATATGTAAAGCACTATGTATTTTATTACTTTGCAAATGTAATTAGTATAAGTAAAGCTGTGTCTACGTATACATACACATTCTTCAAGAATCAAAGACAAATGTATTTTTCCTCTACATGCACCTTTTTGTACAGGTACAAAATATAATCAAAATTATGATATTGCTGGTTACTGCCATTACTCTCTTGACTATCAATCCAAATTCCCTGTAAAGTGAGCAGACTCAACTGTAATAAAAATCAATTAGATATTGGGAATGAATGAAATGAAGGAAAGCAACACTCAGTTGAATCAGCTTCAGTTTGTTACCCCGGAGGTGGCACAAGTTGATATAATTTTAAATGTGATTCATGCTGTTTAGACAGATGATATAAATATCTCAGGAAGACAGAGATAAATTAGTTTTATCAATCAAAACAGTCTAGAGTCAAGGTTTCTGTTAATAATTCAATGGTTCCATGAAAGATTCCTTACTTATTTTTAACCAAATGGTTTCTCATTTTTTGAAGAACAAAAATAATCAACTATTAAGTAGGAAGATCTTTTAATAGGCAGAGTGAGTATTCTTTGGCTTCTCCAGAAGAATGCTTTTCAGTAGCTTACTTTCCCAGCATAGAATTTTGTGCAGATATTCCACATAAACAAAATTATACCTGAGATATGAACAATTCCTTTCCATGAAATAACTTGCACAGAAGGAAACGAAGAAAAAAAGAAAAAAGAAAAAAAAAAGCACACACACAAAAAAGCTTAATATATTCAGCTATGTAGACACAAAAACTTGTAGACACTAAAAACTACATTCCTGTGGGAAAAAAAGATTACAAACCCAGCAGGTTCACATTTGCGTTACTATAATCAAGAGCTGAAATAACCAAGTTAAATAAACCCCGTTTCCTGCGTCTGAGCTGATTTGGTGTGTGCTCTGGGTTCCCTGAAGAATGGCAGCTCGGCCAGTGCCAGCTGGCCCAGATACCCTTCACTGGCTCCTTCCACTGTCTGTGGCTACACATGACCTTTTGTCTTCATGAGCCCAAAGAAGGCTAATACAAATTGGACTGAAGTAGAATTCCTGAGATTAAAGATTGAGATAAAATGAAGCAGTTGATCCATGAGATTAAACAGTTGATATTTGGCTTCAAACCCTCAAAAAAAAAAAAAAAAAAAGATATATAACACATATTTATCTATTTTTTATATATATAGATGCTATTGTGTTTCTTTTTTAAAAAAAAAAAAAACAAAACCCACACACAAAATTATTGACAATTGTGCCTCCAAAGGCCTGCCCAGCAGCTACTTGACTTAAACCAAACCATCAAAGGACTTCTAGACTCCCACATGCATGAAAAAGGAACCTGTGAGCGTTTCCACAGTTCCACCTGTTCATATGCCTGCCAGCAAGCTTGGAAAGTTTAGAGTCCATGTTTCCACCAGAGGTCTCAAGCTTTCCAGCTGTAGATCTTTCTCCCAAAAGAGAGAGAAAGGACCACTGATGTTCCAGCCTCGGAGATCTGCTTCCCACCCCAAAATCACTTGAAGCATTAAGCATATTCTCTGATCAAACATCAGTGACCATGCATAACTCTCCCAGCAATGTTTTTATCACCTTCAGCAGTTCTACTGGGCTCAGTAAAGCTGCTCAGGGAGCCCCTCAGGTCCCTGGGGACACCACAAGTCCTTTCTGTTCTTGCCCAAAACACAAGGTGCTTCCTACATACACCCTGTTTCTGCCACAGGAGCCCATTTCAGTCCCCGGGGCTGTCAGCCCCTGCCCCAGTGATGCCACAGCAGAGCCAGTCACCAGCTTCTCACAGCCCTGCACTGCCCAGCCATGGGTCCAGCTGAGCTGTACCCACCAACAGGCCCACATCTTGGCTGGGCTTTAGCCTGTCCCTGTCCCCAGGGAGGCAGTGATGCCCAGAGCTGCCCTTCTCCTGGTGGTGGGACAGGCCTGGCCAGCACAGCACCACAACAGGACTTCGCCTCACACAGGGCTAGCTGTTGGGTTAGCAAAGGAGAGGCATTGACTGAAATTAGTACTTTTCTCTGAAATTAGTAGGCTTTCTCTGATATCAAGCATAGTTGTTTACAGCTAATACTTGGGGGAAAGCAGCAATTTTGGTAATAAACTTCATGGCAAATTGAAATGGCCAAGGTTCCCCTTCTGTTCCCATAACTTGTGTTGGGAAATTGAAGGTGGTGAAGCCTTAGCGGGTGGCTGCCATCAGCCTTTCAGTCTTCTTGTATCCCGCCCCATATATTTGGGTCAGCGGAGGAGAACCACTGGCTGACCAGGTAAGTCATTCTTCAAGGGTTGCTCTTTATTTGCAGAATGATATTTATTCCCTCAGACAATTTATAATTGAATGATAGGAGCACTGCAAAACATTCAAATCCTGCTGGCCTTTCTCAGCTATCTGAAGCAGAGGAGTTGTTTACAGAATGAGTTTAGTGATTTTATTACAATTTAATGCTACACATAACAATAAAAACATATCAAGCGGAAGGCTTTCCTGGTTCTCCAGTCTGTACAAGAGAGAAGGAAGGACTCCTGCAGTGTGCTGAGTTGCTCTTGACAACAGAGATGCAGAAACCGAGAACAGCCTGTTGAAAAAATCAGCTATGTAGCATCAGTGGCCACTTACTGCAGTAAAGTCAAGGTTTCTAAACCGGAGGTACTAGAAGACATTTTCTCAAAAGGGATGCTTTTAGTTCATCAGTGGGTACCTGAAGGAAAAGTAGCATTAATGTGAAGTTTGTAGCTCACCTTTAAGAGTTTAATTACTAAACTGAGGAGTTAATAAAGGACTATATGGCTAAAATATGTACAGTTAAGTACAAACTGATTTTAAAAGTAAGCAGCCTATCTAATCACTCAATTTATCTTTTTTTTTTTTTCAAACATTTTTTTAGGGGTAAAGTTATGGTATTCATATTGCATATTTAAGATGAATTCAGGTAGTACTGAAGACTAGCACAGGTCAACACCACAAACTTTGCTTAAGGAATGGGTGAGTTGCCTGTAGTACTGTCTGTTTTGCTAGTAAGAAGTGTGGCCAGGCTACCATTCAATGTCTGGAGAGGGTGCCACCTGCATGTCCTTGCTTTTATCTTAAAAAATATATCATATTGTCATATCAATGTCCTTTTGCTTGACAGCAAAAATGACCCATGATGTTTACCTTTAAAATAATCCTGTAAGAGGTCTAAAGGCCATAATGTTGGTGAACCTCAACACAGACAGAATCCATGCTGCCTACTGTGCCCTGATTAGAGGTCTAGTTGATGCTGCACAGCTTGGGGCTTCTAGCATCTGAAGGAGCTTAAGATTATTTGTGCTATACCCTTTTCCCTCTTGTGTTATCTCTAATAAAAGGTATTTTAACAAATATCTTACAGAGTGCCTTTCTTACTGTGATCCATAACAAACACTAGCACAGGTGTTAAAATTCTCCCTAGAATTCCCCTAAAAAATAATTAAAACAAAAACCAAACCAAACCAAAAACAAATAAACAAACAAAAAAACAGATCTACAGTTTGCTGGCTAGCAGCTTGTTAAACAAGCTGGCAATAAACACACCAGTTACATAAATATTCCATGGAACATGTCAGCTGGATAAGACAATTCCACAGAGTACAAGAATGAACCTTAGATATTAGTCAGTGTGGTAAACCTAATGCTGAAAAGGTCAAAATGACAAACCTGGCATGATCTGTATATGAGCTGCATACAGGAGAACCTACGCTTAATTCAAGCCAACTCACTGCACAAAGCATATTCAATGATTGTATAGTCACCATCGAGTCAGGAACTAACAAATTTATGCTACATCTCCTTTGCATGGTGAACTGGTGGGGAGAATAGAGGACACATAGTCATACAACAAACACAGGCTTCCGACAATGACTATGTGTAAGTGAAATTTAGCAGTGTCATGAAGAGTTATCATTACTCAGTAACTGTTTTTGAGGAATGACTGACTGGACATTCAAGGACTTTTTTCAAACCAATGATCTCCTGGAAGATATACTTTCATTTTTGAAGCAAATATATTTAATGTTTTCTAACAATAATAGAATAAATGTTAATATTTGCTATTGAAGTTGTGTATGTGCCTTGCAAAACATCATTTTTCCAAAACTCTTCATGATAAGCATATTAGTGAATTGGAATGGATATTAATTTTATTTAATGATGTTTTTACATATGTAGCAAATTACAGGATATACTTGTACATTCTTCCTACAGCTTTTGTTGAAAAGCTTAGTTTAAAATAAATTCTTTGTGGACATGCTTCACACAGCAGCATCTCAACAAGAAAGCATAAACGAAGTTAATGAGTTCCTCAGATTTAAATCAAAACATATTTTTCAGTCTTTTGGTTAAGCCGGAAAGTTCTCTAGTAATTTATGAATCCCTAAGCTGAAATCATAAAGATCATTAACTGACTCCTTTAGACTTGTGTCTGGCTTCTCCCTCTACAAAACAATGCAGATTCACACTTGACATAGAAAATACAAATAGGAAACAACAGTTCAATATCCTGTCACAGCATAGATTTAAATTGTGAAATACCAGCTATTAATCCTTGGAACTGAGTCACTAACCTCTCTAAAACTTTTGTTAGCACATGGGGAGAATTCATGATGGAAGGAAGAGGTGTACAAAACTGCATTATTCATGCATGTACTAGCTTGCAGTAATATTGGAAACAAACAAACAAAAAAAAACACCTGAGCATTGCACATAATTTCAATAGTCCATTATTGGGGTGAAACAACAACAACAACAACACACATAGGTACATTAAAATCTCATTTTAGAAAGTTTTGGAAATATCAGAGCACCTAACAGGGGCACACACCAGTATTCCAGTGAAGGGCATGGGTCAAACGTGAAATATAATTCTGAGCACATTAAGAAATGCCCACCTTTATCCACTCTTTTCAGTACTGCCAAATGTTAAACTTGCTTCTCATTATTTATTTTGGATATACTCTTCTTTCACTCTACTGCTAGGTATTAGGTTTTGCTTCCCTTGCATTTTGAACATTAATCATTTTTTAATAGTGTCTATTTTTTCCCTATGTTTTTAAAAAGGATAAATATCCGAGAACTTTTAACCTGCTCAGAGACCATGGGGTTCTTTTACATTTTTTAGAAAATTCTGAAGTTCAGCAAAATAAGACTGATCCCATTTCCTAGAACATGCCTTCAGTTGAAAGTTTGTTCCTACAGTCTAGCCAAACCACCTGCAGCACCTCCTGTTGTTATCACAGTCTCCAAAGTACAGACTTGCCAATTTGCCAAGTTGGTCACTGGCTCCTAGATGAAACTAAAATAGACATGACTTTCAAAAAATGCTGTATAGTATTTGGGAAATTTTATCCCTAACCTAACAGAGACGGAAGATTAAAATATTTTGCAGTTGTAGTCAATTTTTTAAAAAGGCCAAGTCTGGATCGGTAGCATCCTGACTTCTAAGAATGTTCTAAATCCAATAACTTGATTTGACCAGGAGGGCGCAGCGAATGGAGTAATGGGAGGATCAGTGAAGAGAAGGTAGCAGAAATAAGGTTTTCAAAACAAGATTCTTTAACAAATCCTTGCACCTTCTTTGCAAATAGGAAGAATAGCAGAGAGAAGGAGGGGAGGTGATTAAAAAATAAAATTTGACCTTTTTTCCAGTTGTTTATTGGGAGGGGACTACGAAAACACTTTAGATTAGTCTGGGATCTGGGTATTGTTAATTCTTACATGGCCCTTCAATTCCTCCCATGGAAAAGAATTCACAAGAGCTCCTTAGCAAAGTTGAACCTGCATCACCCTAAGCTTGTCTAAATTCAAAGGGAGAGATAGAGGTGGCTCCACTAAGGGGTTAGATTTGATTCACATCTTAAGTAGGCCTACTTATTTTCTGTGGAAGTCTGTCTCTGTTAACCATAACAGGATGTCCGTTATTTTTGCTTTCAGATCCCTAGACATCTTGTAGCAAACATGACACTTTTCAAGAAAATTCATCTATTTTGTCAAATATATGTTTGAACCTGATTTTTTCAGTTGCCTTTTGTGAAAACTTTACATACAGTACGAGTCCCCTTGCACACTTGCACAGCACAATCTGCAAACCTATGTAAGTGTTTCAGCAAGGTTATTGGGTTCCTAACATAAGTGCCTCAGGTTTGGCACTAAAATTGTATAGGAACTTTCAAATGTTTCAACTTTGCTCAGAACTTTCTTTAAAAGGCAACGTCAGAGAAGATAGGGAGAGGAAAACTAATACACTTCTTTTGCAGAGTGGGCACTACTGTATTATTTAGTCTTTACATCAGGTAACTTAACGAAGAGAATAATGAAAAACTACTTGTCCAGAGACACAGGGAGAAAATAACTGGAAGGTGGGAATGGGGCTCCAACAGCTATAGTATGTACAGATTACCATCCTTTTAAACAAAGAGTAATCAGCACAGTATTATACATTTTTAAAATACCAGAGACTGCAATTCATGGCAAACTGACATTAATTCTATTTTTATTCCTTGGTTTGAAATAAATCAGAGAAATCTCTTAAACTAGATTCATAATGGAGAAAAGGTGAACAGATTGCTTTATTTCTTCCTAAAACATTATGTTTCAGATTCCTAGTGTAAAAAACTATTCCTAGGTGTGGGTGGTGTAATTGAACTAATCAGCCCCTTTATGTTGTTATTCTCCTTGATGCACATTTAAGTTTAGAGCTAATAAGTAGTGAATTTAGCAAAAAATCCAAACAATTGAATGACATTTTCCATTCCTGAGAAAGTATGAACCATTGGGAAAAGTATATTTCAAAGTTCTAAAGTAATTTTAGGTGAGTCCTGAATTCTTTCCATTTCAGATGCTTACATAGTTCAATTATCATATCATCTTAGCATATCATTATGTTCTACCAGGTGTTTGTGTGGCCACTTACATTCACAGTACCCAAAAATTGTGGGGGGAGAAAATTACCCATGCTTTACAAATTGGGAATTAAATGTGGTGGAAAACATACAACTGTGTTTAGCTAATGTGCTGAAGGTATCCATACAGCAGAATGAGACAAGCTTCGTCTCCACACTCAGTTCATGTCAATCAGTGGTCTTCTCCCTACACCTTGCACTGTGCATTTTCTTTCTTCTTAGAGATCATACAGAATGCATCCTGAGAGGAGAGAAGTAAATAGAAGAGTATGTCCTTCTGAAGTCAAAGACAACGTTCACATTGATTTAAATTTGTCAGGTTTCATTCTCAAGTCTAATCACAGAATCACAAAACTGTAGGGATTGTAAGGGACCTCGAAAGATCATTCTGCTCAAGACATGCAAGTCCTCTCATCAAAAGAAATGATCAAGGGATCTTCAAAACCTCAATGGTTTTCCTTGAGAACGGAAGGCTATTCTCACAAAGGATGTAACTGTTATTAAGAAATATTTTGCATACACAGACAAAAAGACAGATTCTCTGTCAACTTTGGGAAGAGAAGATTACAAATAACTTTGGAGGAAATAGATGGGAAAGGAAGAGCAAAAATCTCTCTCTCAAATTAGAGATTCAGTAAACAAGACTCCTATTGTTCCTCTAAATCTGAGATGAAGATGATGAATATTTTAAAGACAATAGAAAAAAGGAGTCAAACCATTAGTTACAGCACAAACTGTAACCACAAGTTACAGAAAGACCCTGGCCAGTCAGGGAATTAAATGGTTATTAATAGAGTTTTAAAGAGAAGACAAAAAGAAAGAAACTAACTTGAAACAAGAACATAATGGAGTCACAGAAAATAAAATTGCTAAAATAGTACTTTGAAAGATAAAACCAGTTCTAAGTTCCCTTGTTCCACTTTTTGGTAGCATAGCTTTAATTCACAAAGTTTTTCAAATGTTTAACCCTGGCATTTTTCATACTCTGTGGAAAATCACTTATCACAGAAATTAATAATGTCTGCTTATTAGGGATATATTACTTCTTCTAGGAAGTAGATCAATTTGAAAGATAGATTAGACAAGGTCAACAAATTCATGTCAACATTCTGAAACTTATGAATATAGATAAGTGTAAGACCAACAAGGATGGCACAGACCAACAAAAGTGAATGACAGATCAACACAACTATTTTGCAGAGGGTACTTGAAATACTAAAAGCTGAGAAGATCATATTTTTCCTTAAGAATTTAATAACATCATAAAAAATTAATAACAACCAATATCCACCATAGAGAATAATAATAACAACAACAATGTATTAAGAAAAGAAAAGGCTGAAAAAGCTGGGGAAATAAAGTCAGAGCTGTTTTAAGTGCATAAGGATTATGGCTGCAGAAGTAGGCAGTGAGCAGAATAAAATACAGTGTGCATAGTGAACCTGGGAGCAAAGGAAGAAAAAATGATGGAAAATACATAAATAAAATTAAAAAAAAAAAAAAAAAAAGCAGTGATGGATGAGTAGAAAGGACTGGGATACAACGTGGAATACAGTGAACAAAGCAGCAAAATGATAGAGAGGATTCAGAACAAACACAGGACATAAAATAAAAAGGGAAGGTGGGGAAAGAGAGAGAACTGTTAAAAGAATAAATTGTTAAAAGAAACTGGAAGAAAGCAGTGGCACAGGGAGGAAAATGCAAACAAAACAAACAAACAAATCAAAAAGCATAATAAAATAGGTTGCCAAAAAAAGTCAACCTTGTCAGTCAAAAGGGTGAGATGTAATCACATCAAGAGGCAGTTCTGGCCTTCTAGAAGATATTCTCAAACAGAATATAATTACCCTAAAGGAAATGTCTTTATAATAGTAAGAATTAACAAATCAATAGAGGAACTGTTCAATTTTCTTGCCATTAGTTCAAATTTATGTTTCCTGCAAAGAATGTCTGAATGACAATCACTGAGCAAAGCAGAATCTCATTTCTATTACAGTTGCCAATCAAAGTTACAAAGCTACAAAATGTATATGACTGGGATCTTTGGTAGATACCTACAATATAACAGTCCACAAGAGAAAACAGTGTTATTTCATAATGGAAGAAAGAATGTTTTATTCTTTGACTGGATATAAATTTGTCAAACATTCTCGGTTACAAATATTTTTAAAAGTATGCGTAACAAAGTGTGTGACATGTTCATGAAATAGGTGCATCTAAATGAACTTGGGGAAAACACTGCTAGGTTTAATTCCACTTAAACAGTTGATATTTTTCAGATCTTGGAAAAGCTCATACAAACAGAACACAAAAATCATTTTCTTGACAATTTTCTTTCATATAAAACAACTGATTACTTGCTAGTTTATTGGTATTTTTAATGAACACCCTAAAGAATGCGTTCCTATGAGCTCTCCAGTCCTCAAAACACATAATATTTGTCCTTGCACTGCCGTGTCCACAGCATGCAATGGAGTAGAAGCAAATGTTGAACTCATTCAAAATGCCAGCTAAATTATTTTGCTACATCCACACCCCTACCCATAGCATTTGAATAAGGCTTCTGATTTTCAAAAGCCAAACTGTGTATATTCCAGAGCAATTGTGAGTTTTGAAATCAATGGGCATTAAGGGTGCTCAGTACACTCCAGTAAAAAAAAGCTGAAGAAATATTTATTTTTTCCCACATGAATCTGACAGCCTACAGAAGCAGCAGGGTTTACATTTTGCAGGCATGACTTACTGGTTGGGAAAATAAGTTTACATTCATTTTAGAAATACATCCCAAGGAAACTGTATTGGAAGCATTTTAGCATGCATACTAGTTAAATTGACAGATCTTTGCAGATTACTTTTAAGTGCTATGTTGGTAGGCAGAATTTGCCTAGCAACAAGTGCCAGATTTCGTTCCATTTCCTGTGCATACAATAGAGGTCCATAAATTGCTTCAGGCTGTAGGCATTCAGGAAAGATAACTGCTGCTCAGAATGCATCTAGTCATAAAATTTCTTGCACACAAATACTGTACGTAAACTCTTTACATAGGCGAACATGTCTAAAGATAAGTTTGAGGGGCTGGCTGTTTGTTTACATGTTTTGTTTTGTTTTTCCCCCAAGGCATGTGGTTTGGAATGAATTCATCCTCTAAAGGGAAAGTTACATTGAATATAAGCAAAAATATTTTTACAAACATTTTTAGAAAGAAATGACAATATATGAATATCCCTAGATGCCAAGGAGACCAAATGTAGAAATATTTAAAATGTCAGACCGTAAAGCAGAAAATCAGTAGTACCCAAATACTAATAGGGAACTAGCCAAATACAACTGTTTACTGAATGCCTGATGGTTAGAAATTAAATCTATGTGAAAAATAATGCCTTCTAACACAAACTGAACAACCTGACTATGGAAAACACCAGCAGAAGGAATGTCCTTTAACAAAAAGAGAGTCTACTGATAATGAAAAGAGAATGTTAAAAAATTTTAGGATGGATATTCTACATGAAAGTAGGTATTTTGAAAAAAAAAAATATATTAAAAAAATAAATCTCTGCAGTCTTCAGTAAATCATGTACATGTCTCCTTACTTCTTTCAGTTTCCAGCTGTCCTTCTGGAACATAGCCTGCTCTCCCCATCATTTGTCAAATTTACTGCTTTTGAATGTAGTACACAGGTGACTTGAGGGACAACTCAACATTACTTTTCCAAGTAATCAAATTACATAAAATTCTTTAAAATCTATCCTACCTTCACAAGTCCTACGAGGAGCGGCTGAGGGAGCTGGGCTTGTTCAGCCTGGAGAAGAGGAGGCTCAGGGGTGACCTTATCGCTCTTTATAGGTACCTCAAGGGAGGCTGTAGCGAGGTGGGGGTTGGCCTGTTCTCCCACGTGCCTGGTGACAGGACGAGGGGGAATGGGCTTAAGTTGAGCCAGGGGAGTTTTAGGTTAGATGTTAGGAAGAATTTCTTCACTGAAAGGGTTGTTAGACATTGGAACAGGCTGCCCAGGGAAGTGGTGGAGTCACCATCCCTGGAAGTCTTCAAAAGACGTTTAGATGTAGAGCTTAGGGATATGGTTTAGTGGAGGGCTGTTAGCGTTAGGTTGGAGGTTGGACTCGATGACCTTGAGGTCTCTTCCAACCTAGAAATTCTGTGATTCTGTGATTCATTTGCTGTCTGAACCACACTGGGACAATTGCCAAAAAGAAAGTAAATGGAGCATATGTCAATGAAAATGACATCTCCCTAGTGCTCAATTTATAAGCATAATACAAATTATAATATGAATTTCATCCTTGCATGGCTGGTGTTTTAATATTGAGATTACAAAATATGTGAATAGGACAATTATTTCATTTTCAGTATCTACCAATATCTTTCTTGTACTTCAGTGGGATTTGGACCAAGACCTGAACAGCTGTTAAATTGTTGGGGTCTTTCCCTTTTTGGAACTGTTTTTTCTCTGCATTAATATGAACAGTCTCAAGAAATACCTCCAGACCTCCCAGCATTATCGTATAACAGATCAGGATGATTTAGGCTGGATTACCCAGGAGAATACGTGTAGGGACGAGAAATACAAAACTCCATTTTTCTTTCCTTGGGAGTGTCTCCTGGGAATTGGCTGGTCACTTTTCAAGAACCACCTCTAAAAAGCCCAGGTGCAGGTAATCCCTTTGTGTATCAAACCAATTAGGCAGGGCAGAAGTTTGACTAAACAGGGAACTCCTCCTGGAACTTGGGCAGAAAAAGAAAATATAGGACCCCTAGAAACAAGGCAGCTTCACAGCTGATTAGAGAGCTGCAGTTCACATCTGCAGGGAGAAAACAAGAAGAGTCAAGGTTCAACTTGAGATGACATTGGCCACTTGTAGTGGTTTTACTTTGCTAGGCAGTTGAACTCCATCACAACTGCTCTCTCACTCCTGCTGCTTAGAAGAGGAGGGAAAGAAGAAACAAACAAACAAACAACAACAACAACAACAAAATAATAATAAAAAACAACCCATAGGTTGAGATAAGGATAACTTAATTAAAGAAAAATAATTATTAAGGGGAAAAAATCTATTAAATTATTTAACTGAAGGGAAAGGGAGGGGGGGGAGAAGAAAAAAAGTAAGCAAAGGCAATATGGAAACACAAAGAAATTACTCTCTGCTTCCCACCAACGAACAATACTTAACCACGTCCTTGAAGCAGGGCCGCAAAATGCATAGCCGTTGTTTGGGAGGACAGATGTCTTCATAATGAGAGCAAACCCCCTTCCCCTTTCCCACCTTTTATTGCTGAGTGTGATGGCATGGAATATCCCTTTGGTTGGTTTAGGTCAGCTGCCCCAGTGATGTTTCCTCCCTGCCTCCAACCTGCTGGCTCTTGGGGGGTTGGAGGGAGCTCTGATGCTGTGCCAGCATTGCTCAGCAGCAGACACAACACTGGTGGGATACCACTGCTGTTCTAGCTACAAGTGCAGAGCACAGCACCGTATATGCTGCTGCAGGGAAAGGTAAGTCCATTGCAGCCAAACCCAGTATAACACTGTGGAGTCAGACAATAAAAGGGGCTTTTTTAAGTACATCAAGAGCAGGAGGAGGTTTAAGGAAAACACTGGACTAATACTTCATGAAGATGGTCACCTAACAAGTAAGGATCAGGAAAATTCAGAGGCATTCAATGCCTTTTTTTCCTTAGCTTTTATACTAATAATAGATCTTGGCTGCCTCTGAGTTGGAGTACCATGACAGAGGAAGCAGTGACTTTCCATTTGTGGTTACTGAAATTGTAGGGGACCAGTAATATCAGCTGAATGTTCACAAGTCCATGGGGCTTGATAGGGTTTAGCCCAGAGTACTGAAGAAGTTAGTGATATTATAGCTCTCAACAGTTAAACAGTTAAAGGTCTTTGGAGTCTGGGGAGGCCCCTGCTACCTGGAAGCAAGACAGTGTTATACCCCTCTACAAGAAGGGCATGAGAGAAGACCCAGGAAGCTACAAACCTGTTAGTCTAACTTTAGTCCCTGGAAAAGTTATGGAGAAGATTATCCTGGGTACTACTGAAAGATATTTAAAAAAAAAAAAAAAAAAAAAAAAAAAGAAGAAGAAGAAGAAAAAATGCTTTTATCAGGCATGTTCAACATGGGTTTGTGAAGGGAAAATCCTGCCTTGGTAATTTGATCTCTACAATAAGGTCACATGATTAGTGGATGAAGTAGATGTAGTCTTTCCGGATTTTAGTAAGGTCTTTGATACCATCCCTCTCAGTACCATTCCAGACAAACTGCTGAACTGTGAGATAAGCGGCTATGCTGGGTGATGAACTGGCTGGCAGTAGGGTTCAAAGGATTGCAGTGAATGCGGCTACATCTGGCTGGTGGCCAGTCACTAGCAGTGTTCCCCAGGGCTCAACTCTAGACCTGTTTTTGCTCAACATTTTTATCAATGGTCTGGATGTAGAGTTTGAAAGCATTCTTAGCATGCGCACTAACGATTCTAAACTGGGAGGTGCTGTTGACTTTCTGAAGAGGCAAGAGACCTTGCAGAGGGATCTGGATAGACTGGCACACCGTACAATCATCAGTGGAATGAAATTCAACAAAGGTAAATGCCGGGTGCTGCATATGGGATAGAGTAATGCTGGACACAGGCACAGTCTGGGAGGTTAGTAGCTGGAGAGAAGCTCAGCAGAAAGCGATCTGGGGGTGCCAGCAGAAAGCAGGCTCAATGTGAGCCAGCAGTGTGTCCTGGCAGCCAAGAGGGCAAACTGCATTTTGGGGTGCATTAAACACAGCATAGCCAGCTGGTCAACAGAAATGATTCTCCCATTACATTTAGCATTGGTGCAGCCTCAACTTCAATATTGTGTACAGTTCTGAGTTCCACTGTACCAAAAGGATATTAAGGTAGTGGCATGTATCCAGAGGAGGCCACATGGGTGGCCTCATGTAGAATAGAGAAAGCTGAGAGGTGACCCCATTGCTCTCTGCAACTTCCAGAGCAGGGGAAGTAGAGAGGAAGATGCTGGTCTCTGCTCCCTGGTAAGCAATGTGTGGTGGTTTTATGTGGCTGGGCAGCTGAGCTCCACGACAATCGCTCTCTCACTCCCCCTCCTCAAAGGGAAAGGGGGAGAAAATATGATGAAAAGGGCTTAAAGGGGTGAGACAAGGACAGGGAAATCACTCAACAATTATTGTCAGAGGCAAAATGGGCTCAGCATAGGGAAATTACTATAATTTATTACTTATTACTAACAGACTAGAGCAGTGAGAAACTAAAAAACAAAGAACACCTTCCTGCCATCCACCCTCTCCCAACTCCTCCCCTTGACTAGTGCAGAGGAACAGTGGTGGCTGTGGTCAGTCCCTGATGCTTCATCTCCGCCACTCCTCCATGGTCACTCTCTGCCCCTGCTCCCTGTGGGGTCCCTCCCAAGGGATGCCATCTTTCCCAAACTGACCCTGCGGGGGCTGCCCAGAGGCAGCAGCTCTTCAAAAACTGCTCCCACACGGCCCCGTACCACAGCGTTCATCATCTACCAGGAGCAAACTGCTCCAGCACGGGTCCCCCACGGGTGGGTGGCAGCTCCCCCCAGACTCCCTGCTCCTGCGTGGGCTCCTCTCCACGGGCTGCAGCTCCAGCCCAGGGCCTGCTCCTGCGGGGGCTCTCCATGGGCCACAGCCTCCTCCAGGCCACATCCACCTGCTCCACCGGGGTCTCCTCCACCCATGGGGGGGCTGCAGCGTGGAGATCTGCTCCATGTGGGACCCATGGGCTGCAGGGGGACAGCCTGCTCCACCAGGGGCCTCTCCCTGCACAGGCCGCAGGGGAACTGCTGCTCAACGCCTGGAGCACCTCCTGCCCTCCTGCTGCACTCACCTGGGGACTGCAGGGCTGCTTCTCACTCCTCTCTCCCAGCTGCTGTTGCCCAGCAGGTTTTGTTTTTTTTGGTTTGGTTTTCCCCTTTCTTAAATCTGTGCTCACAGAGGCACAAACAACATTGCTTATTGGTTCAGCTCTGGCTGGTGGCAGGCTGCTTTGGAGCCAGCTGAAACTTGCCCTTATTTAACATGTGGCAGGTTCTGGATTTTTGTAACAAGAGGCCACCCCTGCAGCCCCCAGCTACCAAAATCTTGCCATGTAAACCTAATATAAAATGACAGGACACACAAATGGCACAAAACTGCACCAGAAGAGGTTCAGACTGAAAACATTTCTTTACTGCAATGGTGCTCAAAAACTGGAACAGGCTTCTTAGCAAGGTTGTTGGTGCTCAAAAACTGGAACAGGCTTCTTAGCAAGGTTGTTGATGCCCCATGCCTGTCAGTGTGCAAGAGGCGTTTGGATAATGCCCTCAGTAATATGCTTAGACTTTTGGTTAGTCCTACAGTGGTCAAGCAGTTGTGCATGATGATTTTTGTACATCTCTTCCAACTGAACTACTCTACTCTACTCTACTCTACTCTACTCTACTCTACTCTACTCTACTCTACTCTACTCTACTCTACTCTACTCTACTCTATTCCTTATTGGTTTGTTTCTTTTGTTGTTGTTTTTAATAACAGTAATACCACTGTGATATTTTTCAGACTGTGATTTGCACAATGGTGGAAGTACAGATATCTAGATGCTTTGTTTCAAATTCAACTCAAGTTGAGATTGAGGTGCAGCCATGCACTGTATTTGGGCAGCTGCTTGAGACTTATCTTTTAGTTAAGTACAATATCTTTTTCTGTGTGGTATAAGTTATTTCAGTACGTATTTTCCCCCCTCTTACTTCACAGCCAGAAACTCTCCCTTTCACTATTTCTGGCAAAAATAGATCAGTGAGAAAATTATTCTAAACATATTAACCCACTTTGTAGGAAGGGAACACCAGGACTTAAAGTAAAGCTGAAAAGCTAAACATCTGCATGATCTTGAGCTGACCTGAACACAGAAGGCTTCCCAAGTGCTATTAAGCTACAAAGCCCAGGGCAGTCATACTTCCAATACCATGGCTTTAATTTGCAGTGAAAACTAGCAAAATGAAAAATAGTCTTGGTAAAATCAGATTTCATCTTCAAGATCTTGTGTCACCCACAGTACCAGCACATTCTGTCCTGCTACTAACTCTGTCCTACTGCAGAGAGAAAGGAAAAAGCACCAAGGAACAAAATTCATGCTATTTTCAGTAGCACTTTCCACCCTAATTTCACCAGTGCAAGATAGAAACATCTCACACAATGCTATCTTCCCACCTCTGTTTCAAGAGATGACTTATCTGATGGTCTGAAAGAGCCATGAGTGTTAATTAATGCACAGTAACTTTATAGGTTCCTATGAGAACGAGAGAACAGGACATTCTGCAGAGCCTTCTCCCCTGCAGAACTCAGAAAATTTTTGTCTTGTATGAAAACATGAGAGGTCACCGTAATTTAACACCAGTAAGAAAATCCAGAGGGGTTGTGTACACTGATTTGATGTATCATGAATTTGGGACTTTCTATTAATAACTTGTTTTTACTATACATATTTATTGTATGGATCAGTCATAGATTCTTGTATTTATACAAAAAGCTGTATCTGTATCTACAAGTCATTTCTTGCCCTTGCAGATATTTGCAAATGCACATGGGGATCTAAGGCTTGCTATGGCACTTCATTGGTTTTCTCAGCTTTTTAGTGACAATCCAGTTTCTAAGAATATTTAATTTTCTAAGTGATGAACGAGCAAAATAATTCCTTTACAACATGCTGTGGAAAATAGCTAAATACAACATTATGTATATTTGTTTTGTGTGTTTTAGACAGGGAAATTGCCCCAGTAAAGTGAGATTGAATTTCTGACTAGTCACTTTTTATTTTATTTTGTTAAGCTTTAAGTTGAATTTTCATTGGTTTTTATCCTATTTTTTTCCTAATAAACTTTTAATATTAATATTTATTACAGAATGAATATGTATAGATAGCTTACTTCAAATATTTATTTATTTATTTATTTATTTTACAGAACCAGCTGAATGGCCCTATTGGGAACCTGACATCATTTGGAATTGGCTTTGTGGAAAACACCCATGTAGCTGTGATGAAATATTCACTGCCAGCCCATGCTCACACTCCCATTAACTCCAGCTGGACTATGGTGTCACACAAGGGTCAATAATATTTCCTATGTGGGAAGTAGAAAACCAAAGATTTTGCAGTTCTTAAAAATTATAGCTGGTTGTAAGTGAAAGTACTGGGATTGAACAAAGATAGCCCTATTAGACAGAAATCATTATGTAAACAAATGTTCACTATTGGAGGCAAATGAGCACTGCCAGTGAGCTCCGAGAAGTGACCTGCTGGAAACAGCAAAACGGATGTGTGTGCAATAGCAAACTCATTTAGATGGACATTTGCCAGCAGTTTGCTACACAGGTGCATCTTTCTGAGTGTATAAGCAGTCAACTTGATCAGACATAACTGAATTTCCTTACTGTATTTATTTTATTACTAGTAAATTTGCTGCTCAAGCAGGAGATTGAAAAGAATGACTTTGAACTCTATTAGCCGTCTAGGAGAGAGTTGGGGGACAATAGAGCCCACACCATTCAGCCAATCCATCAAACCATCAAATTTTTATGAGACTAGTTGTTTTACAGATGTTAGCAAAATGGAAATGAGAAGTTGCTTAGGGCAAAATGTATGTCCTAACCAACAGCACCTGGCTTTCGATGGATCTAGCAATTTTGTTTCTGTAGTTAATAAAACATGAATCTGCCAATTATCATAACTAGTAGTGTAACGAAAAGGGAAAACAAAGTCTCTCTTGCACTTCCATGTCTAAACAGCTAGAACCAGGATTTTCTAAAACCGAATGAATTAGCATTTAAAGGGAAGGGAGGAGATAAGGACAACATGCTACATACATTTTCATAACTTTTATAACTTTCTCTTGGTTGTCATTGTCAAATAAGCAATTCAATAATAATAATAAATTTAATTATTTATTCATCAAAATTATTATTATTATTACTATTATTTACAATAATCAGTAATTATGCCTAGCTCTTACGCAATGCTCCAAGTGTTTTGAGAAGAAAGGCAGTACCTTTGCCCTTTTTTTTCTGGAAGGAGAAACCCTGACAGAACATCACAGAGCAAGTCACTGGCAAAGCCAGGACTCAAAAACAGGTCTCAAGCCTTGCTGCAGTTATCTGTCCCCTAAGCATTATATTTTGAGTGAGTCTCTGTCTCTCTCTAAAACCACCCTTCATACATAAGTTTCCTATGTCCTGTAAAATCTTAACCAGAATCTCCTCTGCTGACTAGAATGAAAAATTATATGGTGAGTAAACTGGAAGCAGGGCCCTTTTTATGTTCCATCAGTGGGTACGTCTGCCTGAGTATTATTTTGTGCTTTTGAGTACCAGAGCCTTCCAGATGTCACTGTTTTAATAAGATCTCAGCTGGATCACCACAAGAAAGGCTAAAGAGTGAAAATTTCCTAATGGTAAACGTTCACAAATGAGCTAATCCAAATGTTCTACTTAAAAACAATACAACTCTGACATTCAAAAAAAAAAAAAAAAAAAAAAAAAAAAAGCTTTCTTGTTTGTTTCACTTCCAATTTCTCTCTGGTAAGCTTCTGTATATTCCTCAGCTTTGGTATTTTTTTATCCAGATGTTAAAGTAAATCATGCAGGTTTCCATGGAACTGTACTACTTTACTTCTTGATGACACTGGACTGAAACATGTAGTATTCTTCCCTACAGTCTTCATACTGTAATAATATACCATGGCGTGCTCCCATCTCAGCAGTCTAATATCAACGGATATTCCCCTAATAGTCTAAAAATTAGCATTTAAAATGTTAATTGCTTCCTGACTAATGATGAAAATGATGAGTTAAATGTGCAAGAATTATTTATAAAGTGCAACGGCACAGTAATTTTCTCTTCATATTTTAAAAATACAGCAGTCAGTGAGGAATTTCAGAGCAATTAGTAAGGTAGACCAAACGAGTATGTGCACGTCAACTTTCTGCAGTTTGTACTCCGTGCGGTTTTGGTCCCTAAGGGTAAAAAGTGTCACATTTCTTCACCTAAGATCTATTCTTGTGTTTGCCTCACTTCACTTACATAAACTGTAAAAGATTCCCAGGTAGAAACACACTATACCTTTCAGTTAAATTCTGTCCTATTGTAGTCAACATGTTAGCTCTATATTAAATTGCCATGACAGCTTAAAATATAGTTATTCATGGTAGGACAAAAATCTTCCAGCACATAGTGCTAATCTCTTGAAACAGAGATTAAATGTGGCCACCTGACCAGAAAACCTACTAGATAAATTCACATTTGGTGTTTTTTAAACTTCCATCGCTTTTGTAAGGATTCAGTGAGAAAAAGGTGATAGTTATAGAGGCATCAAGTTTTACATATACACATTCCCACAAACAATTATTTTTTTTTTTGCATTGGCTCTTCCAACACTTAGAATTTCCTTAGATTCATACATTTTAAGAGGATGAATGTAGCCCCTAAGTTTCAGTAAGACAAATTATGCAAGACAGCTTCCTAAAAGTTAAAGTATACAAGAACCTGTAGAAATTCACGGTGCAGTACAGAAAAGAAAAAGGAAAAAAAAAAAAAAAAAGGTATGTATACATTTTCTGCACAACAAAGACAGAAACTGGGTTTACAAGAAGGAGTCACTTTGAGTGGCTTCTGTGGATTCCCAAAACAATTCTACTGTAAGCTCTACGGTTGTGGTTCTGGCTCACTGTTCATTGCTTTTAAAAGAATGAAAAGCTGTTCCTTTTCTCCATGAGTTTCAGAGACTCCATGCAAGCACTACCTGCAAAACTGACCTAACAGCAACAAGTCCTAGGCGTTTACAGTGTAATGTCTTTCAACATTTAGTGTTATTCTTTTTGCTTTATCTATTTGGAAAGTGACAGAAGAAATGTCATTGTCTGACTGACATGTTTTCATTACTTTATTTTGTGGCCTATTGAAGAAAATAGATTTGTCCTACACAGTAACAATTCTTTCCCAAAAGTACAGAAAACTACCTAAGCGTGATAATCTTCTTTTACATGCCTGTTAGTCTGTTTTGTTTGTTTGTTTGTTTGTTTTGTTGTTGTTTTGTTTTTGTTCTTTTTTTTTTGGTGGTAGTGGTGGGTTTTTGTTTGTTTGGGGGCAACAACAAACAAAACCAAACAGAAAAATAAAAATAAAAACAAAAAAAAACCACCTACCTAACAAAAAATATAATAATAATAATAATAATAATAATAATAATAATAATAACAGTCTTCCATCAAGAGCACAAGAGACTACCAATGCAGTTTTGGTAGGACACAGGAGAAAATCACTGCTGCCCCAAAATGAGGTATAGGTATAAAACATGATTTATTTCACAAATAAGAACATGAAATCAAAATCAATACCTGTAAGGAGTAATATTAAGGTTACAGAATAATATAATTACTGAAAGTGTGTAAACAAGATAGCAATACACAATTAGGAGGAAAAACTAGAATGCTACAATGGCATTTTATAGCCAGTTTTTGAAGGCAGGCTTCATTTTTAGTGTTATACTGCTCATTTGAGAAAATAACAAGATGAGTGAAATAATTCATTCTTATGTACCTTTGCTGGCCTCAAACTATCACTTCGGCAAGAAAACAGAACTTTTTACCCTAACCTACTTTTAGCCTATGCAGATTTAGTGTAGACCGAATTAATTCATCATCAGTATTCATTTATACTGAAGTGCCTATGCCTCGAGGTGGAAAAGAGATTGGAAAAAAAAAAAAAAAAAAAAAAAAAAAAAAAAAAAGAGAGGTTAAAAAGAAGAAATATAGCATAAAGTATAGCATAAAAGTATTTGCCCATTGTTTTTTCTTTTTTTCTTAAGAAAATAAATAAATTAATTAATTAATTAAAGCAGAACTTGCTTGTTTGGCCATCACTTTTTGCAGCAGTTATGCTAAGGTCACAGTTATTTTGATAGCACCATAGGGAACATATTTTCACAAGGGTAAAATGTTCTGGAATAATTGTTCCAGTGTATTAGAAATAAAAAGATTCAAAAGTGGCTACATAGGGTTACTTTCATCTTTCCCAAATCCAAAAACGTCAGACCCTGCTCCAGCATAGCTTTTCTTTTTATTGATAGCTCACTAAAAAAGCAGCATAGCACATGTTTATGTGCATAAAGAAATGGGAGTGCTGCCAAGTATGATACCATTCAGACAAGTCATGTTTAAACTATTAATCTGGATTCACTTTCAAAGTCAATCGGTTTCAGAGGCTGGAAGAAAGAAATCTTAGGTCATCACAAAGTCTTTTCCAACTTTCCTGCTTTTTCACCAGGTAGCGTTAAGATGAATCTTTAGTTATCTCGGTTTAGAAATTCTTTCTCTAATTCAACAGTTTTATCCACAAACAAGCAATAATTTGGGGATCTCACATGGCAGATCAGTCAGCAGTTAGCCACCACACAGCCCTGATGCACCTAGGATCTCTGCATGCACTATATATCAAAATTAGAGAGAAGTAATGGGGAATCATGACTGGCTTTCAGCAGACATAACCAGATGAATGGTCCAGCTGTAATAAAACAGACTAAAGAATGACATGCTGAAGAAACTGCCTCAAACTCTTAAGATGCCATTAATACCTAGCCTCACCACCTGGTCTTGGCATGTGAAGCAGAATTTGCATCAGAAGAGATTAACATTGCCCCTGGGGGTTAGTCAAATTTATTCTAGCAAACTAATGTGAAGCAAATAAGCCTCCTTAATAGCATTTATATGAATGAGACAAAAGAGATCAACATTTAAATATCCAGCAGGATTATGTTACTCATCTATTGTCTAGGGAAAGAAAAACTCACTATAGAAATCACGATAATAAAAAAGTATGAAAGTAAGCACAGCTTAAAAAGCCGTAATAATCTCTCTGTACAAACAGGCCTGATTTGTGGAAGCAAATGAGGATATAAGGCACCCAATTCCCAGTGTTTTTCCAAGCCTTGTAACAGAATACAATTGCTCAGAATGCAACTATTTAGAGCACTTAGAACTCCGGATGCTTGAAAACATATTTGTTCACTCTTTTATAAAATAGCTCAAAAAAATAAAAAGGGAGAAAAGAACTGAACAAGGTGAATGTGGAAAGATAACCTGTACACAGCAAAGTAGACACTTATGTTATAAAGCAATTACATCAATTTTTAGTGGTCCCAGCATTTTATCACTAGTCAAAGGATGTAGACACAAACTGACATAATTTGAAGGTAGGCCCAGGTTAGTAATTTGCTTTTCCTGAAACCCTGAGTGGATTGAAAAATAATAATAGTAATTAAAAAGTGAATTAACAAAAGAAAATTTCTACTTGGTATGTAAAAATATTTTCTAATTACTTGGAAGACAAGTCCATGAATCTACAATGTATTGTGCAAATAAAAGACTGCAAAGAAGAGAATATTCAGTAAGAATTTTATTGTAACTAACATTTCTGATCCAATGTTAAAAGCAGCTGCCTGGACACATTGTTTTCTATAACACCAAAAAATAAGTACTCCTTCCCCCCCTGATGATCCCACCTCCCAAAACACTCTGTCTATCAGTTGAAGACCAAAGTGACCTGATGTTAACCTGATGTGCATGCATTTTCATGTAGCAACAGAAGAGGTTCATATAAGTACTTTTAAAAAATCATTTGTAGGAGATTGTTTCTATTTTGGTAAAGCTTGTCCATTTAGAGTAGCTTAACAGGGTAAATATTTAGATGTCTGCATGTTCAGAATCTTAACATGCAATCATATTTTTACCTATAGCATATGAAAGCACTCTGTCAGTAGGCAAAGGAACTATTGATATGGCTGTTGTTTAGACAACATTGGAAAATCATAATGGTCTGCAACGTTGAAAACGTACAAACATATCCATTGTTCCTTTCCAGTGTGCACAGAGTGGATGATGCTATTGATAGAGCTTGGTATATTTTACAGGGATTGTTTATTATCTTGATGTGTATCCTTGATCGGCCTTATACAAAGTGCTGTTATCAGGATTTCCCCACATCCAGTCATTTATTTTTCCTGGAAAGCTATTTTACTTTCTCAGCATACAGAATGCCCTGAGAAATGCTGCCAGATATCCCAAGGCTTTCTCTTGTGCCTTGGTAACTGCAATTGCAAAAATTTACATACACTATGCCAAGATACATTTTGTGCAAATACTGCCAGAGCATAATGATCTCCAGGGCAGTATTATTGTTATCAGTTTTTTTTGGACAGTTCCCATCATCATCCTGACTAGCACTTTCAGCTATTTTATGTACCAAGTGCTGCATGAAAACACAAAGAGGGTATTTTTATTTTTAATTTAAGTGAATAACCTACTCTCCTGTCACCTGTGCTCTTTCAGTGCTCTTCCAAGCATAAGCCTGAGCATATAAGCACTCACATAAAACCTTTTAATTATTGCCTTTATCCTAAAAAGAAAATCACCCAGAAAATGCCGTCAAGGAAGACAAGTCAATTTGCTAAGAAAAGCCAAATCATGAGGCAAATGAGGAGACAGCCCTGAAGCTGGCAAAATACTTGTCTGCAGAATCTGCCAAATAACCAGATGTTTCTGCTACACAAGCACACCCAGAGCTCAGCACAGGAATCCTACCAGAGATAACTACAGTACAAAATTAATGACTAAAACTTACTTTGGGAAAAAAAAAAAATGTTAATTTCAGACGATGCCTTCACTAGTTGTTGTCAAGGAAATTTAGAATAATTGCAGGAGAAAGAAATTTACCAAACATCTAATTGATAAATGTATCTCTAATTTGTTATAACTACCACCACCATCTACCACGTAATTGAAACATAAATCCATTTCCATAATATTTCTATCAAGATTTCTGAGATGAGTCATGGAAACAACTAAACAAAGTTCACCAATGTTTTTGTAGAGAGTAACAGGATGTTTGAATGAACTCCAGATCATAACATTTGCATATTTAAAGTAGAAAAGTAGTGAAGAGACTGATGACAGAGAATGACTTTACAGCTCTTACAAAACCACAGCATTTAGCGATGTCAATGGGAATTGTTTCTTTGACAAAATGTGATACCCTCCTACAGTTATCCCAACTGAGGCAAAATTATAGGGACTGTACTTAATTTTTATTCTTCTTTTTGTCTGTGCTGAAATAGCAGAGGGATGAGTTAGGAAAATCAAAACTTCTGGTGGTTGTAGATGTGATCCATTCACTGCTCTTTGCAGCAAGAAGTGCTGAATATAATTTGCTGCAAAATATAACTAATAATGCTAACACAGCCTAGACCCTATCTTGAGTTCCTATGTCTCTACATTCCAAATATTTCTTTATTTAATGTTCAAACTTGTAATGCTTTCTATGGCAGAAGAGAAAAAAAATCAATTTTTATTTATTTTTTTTAACCATTTAAGTATAACAGAAATGAGTTAAAGTAAATATACGCATTCACTGTGGATCCACAATGTCGATATGAAAATTTAAAACCTAATCTTTGGCAGATGCTCTGAAAACCTAAGTGAATAAAATCTCTGCTGGAACTGAAAGGAAAAGAGGAATGGGGTTTTGAAGTCCAAAGAATGGGACTTTGCTCTTATGCAGTATTTTTGCTTATGAGATACACACATTAAACTTCAGTTTAAAAGATGTTTAAAACTTACTGAAGTTCATCTCATTTACAAGTGTTCTACTAGTTTAAGAAATATTCCTCAACACTGAATGTTGTGATTCAAGTTAAAACAAATAAAAGGATTATTGACAGTTACTTCTGCACATTCTGGAGACCTAAAGAACATTACTAAGGCTAATACTATTTAAAATTTGAATTATTTTAAGGGAGTGTATTTTTTTTTTCAAAAGCACTTTTAGACACTCTACTTACTCCATCTCCAAAGAGGTTCATGAAAGTTAGAGCAGTAGCTGGATATGTGTGAATCAAAATTTTGTTCAAAATAAAAATGTTTATTCTTCCACCAGCAGGATAAAGGAGAAAGCCACCTTGGCCCCCAAGGCCTTGTCCCTCACCTTATCAAGTGAGCCATGTAGTCACACTTGATATGCTCCTGGCTGTGTTTCATGGAAAAGCAGCAGGGAGAATAGTCTGGACCAACCTCACCAGTTTCTCCATGTCTCAAATCCATGCCCCTGGCCAGCAACAAACCACGCTAGATGGTAGGTCAGGGTAGCTCCATGACCTACCCACATCATACCTCCATCCCCTACCACAGCAAGTCCTGTGCTGTGGTCCCTTGCTGCTTCTCCCTGGTGCTGCGGCATGGCTCAGGCTCACCCAGCTCTGGGCCTTCATCAGATGCAGCTCCCAGCCCCTCTTCTGCTACCAGGGCACAGACTCTTCTGCTCAGACAGGAGCATCATCTGAGTTGAGGCTTCTGATGTTCCAGAAATAGTTGCTTCAGTTGGTGCTGCGGATGATCATGCCCTGGGGTGCATCACCACCACTGCTGAACACGTGTATGCTGCTCTCAGCAGAAGTTCTGCCTATACTTCTTCCTACTGCTTGATTTCCTTTGCACTTTGCTGATAGCTCATTATCATGAAAATGTGTGCTTACCATTCTCTGCAAGCTTGCTGCAAAAGCAGTCCTATTACCATCATTCACCAGTGGGTTGATAACTGAATCAATAAATTCATGAGTTGCATTGAAAACAGAGTGTATACTGGGTATTCTTCAGTAGAAATGCCTGTGAGTGCCTTAAAGAAAGTCACGATTCTTCGCCTGTTCTTTTTAATGGTGTCCCTAATTCATTCACAGTCTCGCTGCCATCATCCTGCCATGACGGCATCCTCTACTGCAGTTTGTCTTCCAGGCTTACTTGAAAAGTTTATTTGCATATCCATTTTCACAGAAGCCATAACTCAAAATAGCACAAAGACCTACTGGAAGCCCGGTGGTGCAAAATGTATACTTGTAAACATAAAAATATGTATGACCTTCACATGCATAAGCTTTTTTGTGAAAACCTTGTTCCTGTTTCACTTGACTTCCATAGGTTTGCATTTACTGATGTCATCAGCTTATTCAACCAGGGGAAATTCTGAATTGTGCATTTAGAAACAGCACAAACGACACACCTTCTTTCCTTTAGTAACTTAAAATCTTTTTCATGTTGCATCAGCTATACAAAGACGCTCACTGATAACAGTACTCCAGCAGTGCCTGTTGTGAGAAATTTTGTACAAATCTAGGAAGTCTGCAGAGCAGTGAATGGTGCAATCACCTCCGGAGGACCCAGGGGTCCTTCCTCCCCTCTTCCTCCAGGACACATCCGTTCTTCTGCCTACATCAGACAGGGGACTATTGCCAAGTTCAAGCTTAAATAAAAAAGAAAAGTCTCAGAACTCCTGACTTGCCTTTAAGCAAAATTAATTCCTTATCCAACCGCACTGGAAATACAATTCCTTGCAAGAAAAATAAATAAAAAAGCCCAGTAAGTCCAGTTAAGTAGAAGCTGGATTTCTCTAGCTGTCTGTATGCACATTCTGTATAATAATCACCCCTTCAATCCCATGGATCAGAGTTTGTTCAGATCTGAAGTCCAACAGCCCAGTAACCATCTGGCTAAGTCGTTATCTGGCCAGCTATTCACATGTATTCTTTAAACAGTTATTCTTTTGTATCAGCAGCTTTTAGCTTTCCTTCTGTGGCTTCTCTCTTCACATCAGCATCAAAGGTCTTCTGGCTTGAACTCCCTCAGAAAGCAGCCTCAAGCTATTTCCCAGCTGGAACAACACAGGAACAATCCTACACAAAGCCTCCTGTAACATCTACCTTGTCTCTCAGCTTTTCCCTGCAGCAGTTGAGAGGTGTTGGTTTCCTCTCTGTGCTTGGAAGCATTTGCCCAACAGTACCCTGTGCTACACCCCACAGTCATCACTAGAGAAATGCCAATAAAGGGCCTCAGCCCTAAGCAATGCCACAGAAACACTTTACCAGATATTGTACTTTCTTGTAAATCTTCTTGTCAAGGGAGACATGGGTCTGCTGAGAACTAAGAAATACTCATCTCCTAAATAACCAGCACATATTTTCTGCAGACAAAATAGTTTTGCCATTATTTTAAAGCCAAAGGCACCAGCTTCTTTTGTATATTATTTATCTGAGAAATTGTAAGTGCAGCTTGGACCCAATTTTCACAAAGGGGATTTAATCTCCTACTCGTCTCCTCAATGAGAAACACTACATTCGTGCAGAGGCCAGCCTCTGGCACCACCTATTGGTGGAAATCCCGTCTCTTGTGACCTTTACAATATACGTGGCTTTCCTTGCTGCAGAGGACAAATCTCTAGGAACACTTCACAGCCAAGCCAAAACCTGTGCTAAAGAGAGCTGATGATACAATGAATCTTCCTTGAGCAAGTGACAGCCTGTGTTTCCCCTGCTTGGGAACTATCCTTCCATTTGTCTGTAAGGGAAGCAATTTCAGCAGCAAATATCTCCCCAGACAGTGTTTCCTCCTGTCTATTCTTTCTCCCAGCCCCATTAACTGCATTTATGAATTAGCGATTTGTTTCTGTAATACGTCATGTGAATTCTCCTGCCTGGGCTGTATGCTGAAACAAGCTTCCTATTAGCAGATACCACAGTATTTTATTCTGCGTTCTGACATATTCTTTCACATTTAAGTGGATTGAATAGCATTAGCCATCTATTAAGCCATCCATTCCATTTATCTAAATCCTTATATAATCTGTAAGAATGGCCATTTGTTGGTACTGAATCTAATTGAAGAGTATCTAAAAAATTAGAAAGGTTATTCATTAGCCCTGCCAAACTAGTCATAAGTGTATGACAAAAACATTAAGTAATAAATAATAATCTTGTTCATAAGTAAGAAAATCTATTACCTCAGTATTACTTTTATCATTTCAAACATTTAATTTAAGGCTAATTTTTGTTCATATTTATTCAGCATTATATTCACTTCCAATTTTCATATTCAACAGTTCATTGTCTTCATAATTGATTTCCAATCTAAAAACCTTTCTAGTTGCACACAGACTGTTTACTACTAATGGTCAGTGCCAATTTCAATCAGTATTTTCTTCTCCACTCATAAAGACAGCAACTTTCTCAAAAGATCCTTAAACAGCAGCACATCAGTAAGATGCAATCATCTCTTCTTGTTACAACATTGTTGTCAAATACTATCTTGTCAGGGATCCTTTTTTGAGTTAATTGAAATAACTTCCATGTATTGTCCACCTTCTATGAGAATCTCTGAGATGTATTATCTTTATTTTGTGTATTTCATTCTAAAAGCAGGTCTGGGTGGTAAAGACTGGACATTCCCACTTCCTTACTGCAAATCAGTATTACAAATTTAGTGAGAAAATGAAAATGCTGGTGCTTTTTCCACTTCTTTTAATATTCTTGAGCATTCCTGGCTCCCAGGACCTATTTCACCTTATCACCAAAAGCCAGATCCATTACCAGCATTCAGTGGAAATCTTTTCAGAGAAGATGGATCATGCAAGCATCACTGATGTCAGTTAGACATATTACCGATCTAGTGCTATATGCCCTAAAGACCATCCTAATATTGACTCACAAAACTTCAGCATCCCATGGTAGCAAATAAACAACTCTGGCTGTCTCCAGACTGATGCTGTAAAGCTGGTTTCCCCTTGTAAAAGGAGTGTGTTCAGTAGGTTCATAAATTTACAGTAGAAACCAATAAGCCTGGAGTGCAGAGGCCAGATGTTGTTGCCCATACACTGAGCTCAGGGACTTACTCGTGACTAAAGAGCCAGTTCTCCTGCCCCAGGATAACTTAGCACACCAGCATGTGAAAGGCACACCTGCACTGATGGTTTGAACTCGTCTTTTATCCAGATTGGTAAAATTCTACTGCCGTGCCCTGAAATATACCTTACCTAAGACATTGAAACATAAAAATATCCATTATTTCTGCACACAGTTTATTTCAGTTGGTACTCCTTGTGATGTGGACCTTTGAGCCTGACTCTGCAGATGGAAGGACAGCCTCATTTAACATAGGTGAAGAAGCAAGAACTCATGTCAGGCGTTCCAGCTACAAGACTGAAAAGGCAAGGATAACAACTGCAAATAATAAATCTAGCTAAGGGTAGACAGGGCAATACAGGCATGATCTGGAATTGTGAACTCTTGGCCCAGATAGCTCCCTGCCCATTCTGAGGTGATGCCTGCGCTGCTATCTCAGTCCTGGAGTCTATGCCTGGAGCCAATTTAAACCACAAGAGTGGAAGGAAAGAAACAAAGAAAAGCCTCTCAATTCTTCAAAAGGCAGGGAATTTTTGAGCTGTGGGATACCTTCTCCAACAAAAAACGTACGCAATTTTTTACAGTGTTAATGGTGGTCAACTCTTAATCTAGATGGGAAAGGGTTTGTCTGTTTGTTTGTTTGTTTTGTGTGTATGTGTTTTAATGCATGAATATACTACAGCATAGACACAATATCTTGATTATTAAACAAATCTGAGTTCCTTCACTGAATCGGTCTTCATCCTCTACCGTTTACCTAATTCTTGGTCCTTTTATTCAGCCTTTCCATTACTGAACATTCATTTTGAATTGTGAATTCCACCAGTTCCATTTATATTGTTTCTGTTGTCTTTCACATGTTTTCCTGATGTGGGGGTAGCAGTGGTAGTGTTTTCTTTATTTGTACATTAGACTGCATTAATGTGACAGATGCACTACATATACTGGATAAAAAACACTACAGGAGTAGATCTTGCTTGACTTTGCTTTTGGACTTTTCCTGGTATCAAGGAATTTATTTATTTATTTATTTATTTATTTTTACATAGAAGGCTTTACAAATCAAAAATGTCCTAATTTGTAGGAATGTCTAGTATTTGTCTGCTTAATTTTTTACTTCAGGTATTTTAATTTAGTTTTAATAGATAATTTAACACAGAAAGCTGTTTAAGCTTGTAGGTCTTTCAGTATTTATCATCTTTTCCTCTCCTGACTACATTCTATAAGAACTAATATCTTGTAATTAAAGGGAAAGAAGTGGATGAGGGAAAAGAGTGAAAAAGTGAACAATAGATAGCAGTGAAAAGCCCTAAAATTTATCTCACTCCCAAGGCACTGTTTGACCCCAAGCTCATTTTTCTGGAACTTACCATCCATTTTGTATTTGAGATTTTGTATTATTAACAATGTACTTGACATTTGTTTTAATTAGACTGTCAATCAAGTTTACTTTTTCCATTAATTTATATTGATATCTAGTATTGATGGAAAAGTAATCAGTACAGAATATTATTTTAGAGCAACTTCTCTAAACAGAATTACATTTCACTTTAGATTACAGAGCTATCCAAGGAAATAAAAGGAAGGAACCTGCTATTAAAAACTATTAATCTTTAATCAATAATATAACAAGCATTATAAATATAGGTTTTTAAAAAAAGCAACTTGCACAAGTGAAAGTCTAAGCTAGAAAGTCTTTATTTGAGTAATCAAATGAAAAGAGACATAATATATGATTCTTTGCATTACCTTAGCCATAATAATGCTAAGTATGTTCACAGTAAGAAGAGTAATATTCAAACAAGTGAGGAAACAGGTGCCAGGTAAGGTGGAAAATATCCTTTTCTAAGAAAACAAGGTGAGTGATAACAGGCAGAGTTAGAATTTTTACTTAAGCATGCTTCAGGAGAATAGACCAAAAGCACTGGGACAATAAAATAATCTTCAAATGTCAGTGTTTATTAAAATAAAGCAGAAAATCTAGAAAAACACATAACATATATTGAAAGTCGACTTTTTCCAAACAATTTTAAATGCTGATGTAGTCCTTTAAAAATGTTAATGTTTATTCATACTTATCCGTCTGACACATTTTCTAAAAGTGCTATAAGCAGCTCACACCTGCATGTATTTTCATTACTGTTCATTCAAAAGCCTGTAGTGATAATTCTGTAAAGCAAATTGTTGACTTCCCTAAAAGGAATAGTTTCTTCTGAAACTATTATCAGTATTTTTTTTTCTCTTTTTTTTGTTTGTTTGTTTTGTTGTTAAAAGCAATTAGGATTTTTGAGTATTGGAGCACTACAGAATTTTTATTTTCCTGATCAAAGTTAGGGAAAACGTACTGTGGTGTTACTCAACTGATGTATATCTATATTCTATATTTTATTTTTTTTGTAATCTTTATATGGAAGAACATTAAGGTACCCTTAATGGTACCTTAAAAGATGGTCCTAAAAGTAATGACTTTGTTTGGCAAGGGTCTTGCTATATTTTTTCCCTATAACCTTTCACTACTCTATTTTTAAATCAAAACCCCATACACAGAAATCCCTGGAAGCAACCTGTCAGCTCCAGTAGTAAATTACAGAATACATTCAGTAATGCTAAAGCAAGGTTAGCAGTACTATATACCAAAAATATTAGAGAAAGGATAAGAAGAATACGAAGGTAAAGGCAAGTGGGGGGTGGGGGGGGGAGGAGGAAGGAAAGCCATTAAGCTGTTAAATTCCCAATGGAAATACATGGCTCAGAATTAAAAAATGAACACAAAATCTCACACTGAGATCTTATTCTGCTTTGATATATAAAGGATCATATATATATATATGTATATATATATATATATAATATGTATTCCTTGTTTCTTAGCAGGGCAAAAAGAATGGATTACCCCAAAACTTGCTGGCTTTTTATATGCTTACCAAGATAGCATAATAGGCCAAAAACCTGGACCTGGTATTCTCCTTTTTCCTCAGTCAAAGCCTAGACACTGTCTCTCTGGCATGGAGACATCCAGAAAGCCTGTGGGGCTCCACATTTATCACCTTCTTTCTGAGGATGAGGAGTGAAACTTTTTGATCAGATAAACACATCAAATGTACACACAGGAAAACACAGGCATACACAAGCACTACATCTTTCTAGAAAACTAGTCATTTTTTCCACAGCCCAAGGTGGGCTGCGTTCCTGTGCTTGCTCACCACCTCCAATGCAGCCAAGCAATCAGCCATCCTCTTGGGTCACCCCTGTGGACATCCTAGCTGGTCTTAGCATCATGGTTTTAGCATCTGGCCCACATGAGGCAGAGAGCTAACTCTCCCTCTTGTGCAAGGCACCCAAAGGCAAAGTGAAAAATGTTCAAAAATTTAGAAATGCAAAATTTAGAAAGTTAAAAAGTTACCAAGAAAAAAAAAAAAAGTTAAAAATCAAGCTGGATCTCATATTGAAGATGCAATGTCAGAAGAGGCAAGAATATCCCATTGAAGCAAGACTGCCTTGACTTAGTTACTTAGTTCCAGGGAAGAGGCAACCCTGTGCCTCCTGCTGTTGCTGCCTGCATCTCTTGGTTTTCAGTTTATTCAGTTTTTACTTTACTTTTTTTCTAATTTATCATTTAGTTTATTTAGTTAGTTAGCTTATTTTTCAGTTTGTTCAGTTTTAGTTGCTGCCAAATTAGAATCACACAGCAGTAAGTTCACAGGGCTAGCCAGAACTTTATAATAAGGCAAATCTCAAGCATCTCTTCATATTTACTGAACAATGAAATATCAAGCCAGAATTAAAGGGTGTTTCTGAAAATAGTTTGAATGTGAATCACAGGATATTTTAGCAGATCAAATGGAGTAATTACAGGGTAGGAAGAACAAATAGACTGTAATAGAAAAGTGAGACAGGCAATCATAGACAAACTGTTTACTTCCCCACTGATGGATGAATAGAGCAAAGGTGGGTTTGTTATTTAACTTTTTCTGGTAGTTTTATTCCTGATGTCAGACTTAACAGACAAGCCCAGGCTGACTATTTGGAATCAATGTAGCAGATATTTTTAACACCAAACAGCCCCATGGATGTCTTCCTTTACCATCTAAAATATTTTTTTTTACAGAAGGATGATAAACATTATATCCCATTTATAGAAGGGAGGATGAGACACATTAAGTTAACCTGTCCCATAGTCAAATTGAGCCAGGGCAACAAGACCTTCCAATTCTTAACCCAGTTTTTAAGTAGTGTCAAAGCAGCAGGCTTTACAAGACTGTAATCAAGTGCTAGAAAAAAATCTTCAGCCAAAGTCCTCAGAAATTGTGAATCTTGGAGTCATTAAGTCATCAGTGATGAGTGACAACACAACTTGATACAGTTGTGATGAACCATGTCACTGCTTTTGATTACTAATGGCCTCTTACTAGACACAAACTCTGAGATAAACAGTAATTTTATGATTGGGTCCTAAGCTAATAGAGAGAAGAGTTTTCTTTTCTTTTATTTGAATGATGAAATTTTCATGTTTGTTCCTTCACGGTTTTTTGTTTTTGTTTTTGCTTGATGAACCCTTAAGGTCCTACAGCTTCAAAAAATGATCAATTGCAGGACTAAGTGAGTCTCTATTCCTCCGCTTTCTGAGGACCATGTATCATGTATGACCTTCCTGCATTTTCCCAACAGAAAATGCCCAACAGTTCATCACGTAGTTCACGGAGAAACCCAGGAATAATCAACCCAAACATTTAGTTTATATTCAGTAGAAAATGCCAAGTCTGATAGAGGCTTAAGAGGTCAGAGAAACAAGACAAACAGAAAGTTATCTAGGGCAGATGGACTGACTCCGTGCTAATGAGATAGGATAGACTACCTAATTATCAGCCCTTCCTTAAAAGACAATTGAAGACAAAAATATTATTTTCTGCATCTTTATCTCAAGGGTTGCTTTTCTCTGATTTGAAGTACAGAGCTTTAAAAAACAGTTCTCAGGATAAAAGTATTACACTTTTAATATAGAAAATGGCAAAATAAATTGGTTTGGTTTCATAACCCGTCTCTCCTCATGTCAAAAATTATTTTTAACTGTTGCTAATTTTTATTAAATGAGTCAGATGAATTAAGCACCATTTCAGCAGCAGTTCACCCGTACTTCTTTTGAGTCTTTTTAGCTTGACACATAGATATATTTTGACTTTATGTCTTTGATGACACTGAGTAACTGATCCTACTTTGAAGCTGGCCCTGCATTTAACAGGAGGCTGGGCCAGATGAGGTCCACAAGTCCCTTCCAATCTAAGTCATTCTGTTCTGAAAGACTGGCTGTGAACCAGCCCAATCTTTCTGTTTTCACAATTTAACCAATGCTGTTAGAAAATGATGGTAAAAAGGAAGAGCACTGAGACTGGGCAAGCCTTTCTTTGTGATGGTGTATACACAGGCAAAAAAAATGTATTACCATCTGTTTATATCAGGACTGTATTCATTTATTTTCTGTCAAAACTTCTGCTTGAGATAACTAGCACTTTTCACAAAAGTCAGAGAAAAAAAACTGACTAATTGTGACATGTGATGGATTTTTGGTTGGGAGTACAGCTGAATTTCAGAAACAATAACTGAAACTCCCCTTTTGACGATGAAGGTGAGTCTGTCTCTAGCAGAAGCATGCAACAGAATCAGAATTGTGACACAAGGATAGCTACAGTTGATAGCAATGGTAAGAAGAGCTTGAAAATTCTAAGTACAGCTGATCTTAATATTCCTGACGTTCGATTTTCCTAACCCTATCATTTCTGCTGCCAGAAAAACATATGCCTATGCAACCTCTGCTACTTGCACCTGAATCCCTTCTGTATGTTCTAACTTCACCACAACCTCTACAAGCACCACATGTTTTGCTGGCAGGCAAGTAATGAGGAGAAATGAATGTTGTTTCTAATAGTTAATAGTAACCCTATGCCTATTCATTTCTTCCTTGTTTCATCTTCTATGATGAAATCCTCCTGCTCATCCTCTAGGATGAAGAGTTGCCTCTAGGCATTCTCTGTACTATTTGTTCCAATACCAATGTTTCTGTCAGTTTACTGACTCTGTAATTTTTTATAGGATTATGAGGACCACATTTCATTACTCAGGAATCAAAATATATCTCTTGAAAGTTCATGACAATACTGGTTTAAAACACTTACAGAGAGAAGCCCACAAACCTCAGAAGACTGCGCAGCTGTGTATCACTTTTTATGGATTTACTAACCCCATGTTTGCAAATCATCTTGTTAGGCTCTTAGTGCAAAACAACAAAACTTACCAAATGTCTCAACCATGTTAAACTACAGATGGAAACATGTTTAAGAGAAAACAGAATTTGAGAGTTGGGCTGATATAAATGGTATGTAGTACTCTGTCTTCAGAGAGCATTGTGTAGCATATCTTATCATTAGGTGTTTGGAAAGTAGCTGAAAAAAATTGACTGAAATCTGAATACATCACTAGGACAACACCTTGCAAATAGAAACGGAAAAAAAGTTGTTTCAAGACACATTTATAGACCAAGTAACTCTCAGCAGAGCTAATCTTGTTATATTACCTTTAGAAATGTTTGAAAGCCAGGTAAATCAAAGAGCACCTTTGGCCAAAATACATACTCTACCAACAGAGAAACTACACAGGAACAGCAGAACAGATGGTACTAAAGGCTTTATGGATGCTGATAGTCCATTTACAATACAAAGAGCCTTTGTTTTTAATGTTTACCTATCAAAACCAATTCAATCTGACTTTACACTGATATTTCTCTATAGCACCTAGAAGCATGATTCTAGGAGTTTAGATGGTGATGCACTATTCATCATGTAGCATCACTGCATTTGAACCAGAACCAATGTTCTGATTTTCAAACCTAGAAGTTTCAAAAGCTGTGATGCAGGCATTGTTTTTAAGCGCTTATTTTACATATTTCAGTACTTTGGGTGGGGACAAAACTAACTTTTTTTTTTTGTTTAAATTGCACTTCTAAGTGCATTTATTGTCACAAAGCATGCTAAAGTGCTTTTAGCATTGAAACGCCACTCTGGAAGAAGCAATTATCCTGGAAAAAAAAAATGAAGACATTGAACTATGTTCATTTCCCTGCTCATTTCATTTTAATGCCAAAACATATCTTATAATGCCAATACAATATGTTTCAACACAGCATTCAAACAAATCATCTTTTTTTGGATCTCTCCCACATATTTTCCAGAGTTCTGTCTTGTCTATCCAAGTGTCTAAAACAGGATTTTCCTGCCTAGCCGTTTGCCTGGAAAGCTGATAGTATTTACCTATCGATTTTTGGCATCTGCCAGTGTAGTCTCCCCTTCCACATGCACAAGGTCTTTTGTCTCCTTCACTTACAGGCTGAATAAAACCATTGGGTTAGGAATTTGGTCAATGTTATCATCACAAAATTAGTTCAGTATTTAAAAACTGTGGCTGCTATGGCAGACCTACATTTTCCTGCTCTGAGGAACACTTTGTACTGCATGTATTCTCATACATTCCAGCTGCTGCTTGTATATGAATTCTTAACATTTGTTTCCAACCTTCAAACCTTTTCTTCCTCTCACTTCACCACATTAAATTTCCTGCATGCATTTAGATTCTTTCTCAGCCAAGAAATAAGCCACAACAGAGTGGAATTCTTGGCTGCTGATGCTTGCCAGAAGGTGTGAGGAGGTATGCAGCCAGCGTAATGCTCAGTCTGATCCATTTTTGAAAAAGGATTTAAAAATTCAAACTGACAGTTCAGAATATAAACAAAAGATTGAGTTTTTGACATTGCTATGAAAAAAAAAAAAAAAAAAAGAAAAAAAAAAAAGAAAGAAAAAGAAAAAAAAAAAAGGAAAGCTTAAGAAAAGCAAGTGCATATTATAAAGGCATCAAGTAGACGACCAAATGAAATGGTAGCTTTTAGGTAGCAAAGAGCCTCTGTACATAGTGACATTAAAGGAGGGACAGAATTAGAAAAAAAATTGTCAGAAATAATATATGACTCACTGAAAGGCATTTAAAGCCATTTATGTGACTCACACAGGGAGGAAAGACAGGGCAAAAGGGGAAAGAACAGAGCGTATGGTGGGATTGTCCATAATGCCAAGGCACAACGTGACTCTTTAACTCTGGCCTTCATCACTACACCTGTGAGGTGACGATGCTGTTGTGCAGCACAGATGGAGCAACACCACCCTCTAAACTACTGTCTTTTCTTTGGAGGCTACCCTAAAACAAAATACTTTTAAGTACCACAAAGTTATTTGCTTTTATAGAATATACAGTCTAGAATTGCAGGTATTTCTGTTATAGCAACTTCTGAAACCACTGATTCTCAGCAGCAACAAACAGAAAATGCCATTATATCAGCAAGGACATACAGCTCCATGGAGGGCTCGCCTAAAGGGGTGTAGGGGTGTCTTCAGCCCAGACACTGGGCTGAAGGAAAAGTTAAGCAGCAAAGTTTTCAGTTTTTTGGAAGCAAGAGAAAAGGAGAAGTCTGAAGCGGGGGTGTGGAACTGCCCACTTCCTTCCTACAAATGTGAACAAGAAGCATGATGAAGACCACACGCTTGGGCGATGCAGGAGGACCAACAGTGGGAAAGAAGGAAGAAACCTTTATACAGATCTGCGCTCAGATTACCCTGTGTATAACTGGGTGCTTTTAAGGTGAAAAAGGGCATGGTAGGCACAATTCCCAAATTCCCACTGTTATGACAGAAATCAGGTTGATACAGGTGTTGTACCCCCATAATGCAATATCTTTTGCTGGGCCATCCATCTGGATAATGTTTTCAGCTATCATCACTGGGTGCAGTTCATTGCTGTCCAAATATAATGAGCATTTTGGGGGGTATAATTTTGTGTAGAGACAATATAAGGAATGCATATCCCTATACCAGCACTTAAAAAAAAATGGTCTATGTCTATAATTTTATTAGCAATGTAATCCTACTTGCTACCCTTTTTTCATTATCTGACAAAACATTTTTACATATTTACTTCCAGTGAAAAATACAGAACAGATGTGGTTCCTGTTTAAGTAGGAATTAAGTTATTTGCTTTTTAATGGGTCCAAAAAGGGTAAGGAGCTTCTAGAATATCATTTTGGTCATGGTATGCATTATCCTACAGTAGACTGCATGGCAACAATTCACTTTCCCTAACTGTTCTGTACATTTTGCCAATTATCCACAAAGTCAGTGGTTAACTAAGAATGTATCTAGCTAAACAAGACATATATATATATATAAAAAAAAAAAAATGCTTCTGTTTAATGCTTCCAGTGCTTCATTACCATCAAATTACAAAAGTTGGATAAAAAGTTTTTCCATGGCTCCCAACTCATTACAGAAGTCAATCCACCACCTATCTCATAAATTACTTCTCATTAATTTCTGCCTCTCTGTTAAAATAATGTTTACACTTTAAACAAACAATCTTGTCCTCAGGATTGTTCTTGCTTAGAGACTTGGTAGTTGTCATTTAAAAGTGTGGTCACACAAACTGGAAACAGACATCTGTGTTTTGTAAAGTACTATAAATACTGCAAAAGATGAAAGTTCATAGGCTTAAGGGATTAAAAACAATGGTTATGCATCCCTTTCAATAAATTATTGCAATTTAGAAACATAATAGCATGACTAAAACTCTCATTATACTACCGCGGATCCTCCTCACTAAAGCAGAGCACCAGGCCAGAGAACTGACTTCACAGCAGCATCAAAGAAAATCAGCCTCAAAGAGACCTCTGGAAGCGATCATCTGGTCCACTTCTGTGCCTGGAGGCACAAACGAGTGTGTGCTTATCACTCCTGACAGATATTTGTGCAGCCTGCTCTTGAACCACCCCTCTTGACAGGGATCCCACAGTCTCCCTCAGACAAGCTTTTTTACTGTGGGCAGGAAATGCCCTCACTGGGGGATTAGAAAAGTAATACATAAGTAATTTAGAGTAACTAGACTAAATTCTAAAATTTCAGGCCACCAGGTCCAGGCAGGGAAAAGGGGGAAAGCTGGGAGAAATTACGACACAGTGGTGTACACATGATTTAAACCTATTTTAAGAATTCAGTGGTTTAGCATCATTTCCTACCAGGAGTTTCTACAACTGAACAGCACTTACATGAATAAAGCATGAGCTAACATAGAGTATTTAATTTCATACAACTGTGGTTAACTTCTACAAGTCTGTGAATACACAAGGCAATTCAGCTCACCTTTGAGGCACACCTTCTCCAGGAAAGCACAGTCCCAAGACACAGGCATGACAGTAGAGGTCACTGAGCTGAGAAAGAGCCACAAGGAATTGTAAAGAGAGCCGAAGTGGCTCAAATGTCCACCCAGGTCTTCACAGAAACTGTTCTTTGATGAGCCAGAGGAATAGATTAGGAAACCTAATTTAGAGCACTGCCAAGGAATTGGGCCAGATAGAGACCACCCAAAACGCATAAAAGACTTGGAGAGCTGGGAGTGGTGGCAGGAAGAAACAATTTGGCAATCAAAGATAGGCAAAATGTTCAGACTGCAGTTAGCAATCACTGTTTGTACAGAAAGTAGAGGAAAAATCAAGACACCACCCGAAACCCTTAAAGTCAGCGGACAATAGCCCATCAGAAGGGCTAGAGAAAGTACACGCTTGTTTGGAAAGAGACTGGTAAATGAAGACCCACGTTGAGTAAGTTCATTTTAAAAACTTCTAACTATGAGTACATTTATTAGGGACCCGTGAAATAAAATTAAAACTCTGCCTACTGTATTATTTAGATATAGCTTCCAAGATACTATCCCACAAGAACTTAATTCAAAAAATTCCCATGTGATATCCCTCTTTGAAACCGCCTATGGAGAAATCGTACTATCTTCTCTGGGTACTATCTGTAAATAAAAATTCTTCTAACCTTCATGTAAGGGTCACAGATACACATTTAAGCAATTAACAGTTGAAATTAAAATGGAATTTGCTTATTTGCAAAACAAAACCCTACAGAACTCGTATACAAAAGCATTAAGATTGTGAGGAGAAAGGGGATTGACATTTAGCCTGTTCATCTAATTACAAAATCTTAATCTTATTGTGACTTTCCAAATCAGCAGACCACTTAATAAAACTTGGGATAGTTCTGTCACTGTAACTGATTCCTTAATTAATACAGCAGAGTTTAACTCTGAAAGAATTATGTTTTCATTTATTAGAATGCTTTCATACAGAAGTCTCATTTCTGCTAAATCCAAGTCTGGAGACAAAATATTTCAGTAAACGTCCTGTCAAACTACCGCTGAGTAACACGTAACTCCTTACAGCAGTACAATACACAGAAGAAGACTTAAAAAAAAAAAAAATCACATAAAAATGTTGGTGAGATTAAAAGCATTCTTAACTTTGGAGATTTCATCATTATTATTATTTTACTATTACCATTTGCAAGTAAATGACATGGTCTGTACGGTACTGCTGTGATATTTGTCCGCTATTAACTGGAGATTCTGGTCAAACAAAGGAAGGAAATGTTTAGAGACCAATTCTCTGTTGACATAACTGTATTGATTTCATTAGACTTATGGCAGAAGAAAACATAGGCTTCTGTTTAGATAGGAAAAAAAAAAGAAAAAGAAAAAGAAAAAAAGCTATATTTGCTTTTATTAAAACATATTTTAACCCAAATAGTAGAGAGGAGTGACAGGATCCACTTCTAAATCAAATAAAGTGTATGTCTCAGGTTTGGTAATTTTGCCAATCCCATCTCCAATAATTTGTGTGTGTGTGTGTTTGTGCATCACATACACAAAGCTAGAAGGAAATTAAGCATTATAAATCTTGAAAAGAGCTTGTACACTTATTTTTTACTGTGAAACACAAATTTATGCTGCAGTTAAGTCTCTTTGTTCAACAGAGACCACACAAAAAAAAAAAAGGAAAGCAGTTTAAAACCAATGCCAATGATATACTGATATACTCCTACATTTCTCTTCTATGCTTCAATTCATTAAGCAGTCTTCATGAAAAAAGGCAGTGGGAAATTCTCCAGCCCCTCTATGTAATATGATGCACTAAAGCCCAAACTGGGCCTGGGAACGAGCAAAAGATTTTGGGGAAAGGGAAGAAATGTCCACTGTATCATGAGTTGGTGAAGGAACAAGTTTCTCAGAGTGCCTCGTTTGGGGTAGTTCTCAGATGGGTTTTCATTAACAGATGCAGGAAATACAGAGCTCAAATAGTTCTCCAGGGCATGCCAGGCTTATGAAGTTAAGTAAGATCTGGGCCAGCTAAGACTAATATATATATATATCAGAAAGGACAATTGTAAAAATGAAACTTGGACACTCTGCTTTAAATAAAAAGGATTTCCACAAATGCAAACTGTATGTGAACCCACATAAATGGAGAGCAGCTGTATTCAGTTGCAATTGCTCCTATATTCTCAATTCACATCCAGAGAAAGTACCCTTTCTGGAGCTGATGGGCAATTTTCTTGCAGTGATAGCTGTCAGCTGGATCTGTTCCTAAACTCAAACTGGGAGTTGTGCTTTATTACACTTGCTGTGTTTGTGATGAGGACTATCTGTGGGTGAAACTGGAAAAAGAACAAAACAAAATTATTTCAAAAGATGGTCACTGGAAGTATCAGTCTTACAGAAGTACTCCAATGAAGTGCTTCAAGACCACTTTATGATTTTAAATACATTTGTTACCGGTTATCCACTTTCCACAGAATTTACCTGACTACAAAAGCAACAGACAAAAAGCAAAGTACATTTGCAATACTGACTTCTATGACTCTGTAACAGAAGGTCTCAGACTTATCGCTGAAAGTCAGACTGCAGTTGTACAACTCGTTCATTGCTGCTACTCTTTCCAGTTTAAAAACTGCTGGAATAACTTTTCCCCCAGGAACACAATGCTGTGACCAGGTGCTCCAGATGCAACATCTGCTGCCACATGCAGCTGCCAAGGCAATAGTGCTTGGCTGCAACATTTTCCACCTCATAAAGTTATTACTCAGTTCACTGAGTTCCAGACCAATGTCAGAGTTGGCATTCCTGGTCACTTTCCCCATAAAAAGCCCCAGGTACGTCTCTGAAGACTCCGGCTGCCACTCGTCAAGCCATCAATGAGAAAATACCTTGGATTATATCACTACTGCTTCTCCATTGGACAGACAGGTGAAGCAGGTCTTAGGAGATTTAGGAACTGCTTTTTCATGAAAGAGGACAAGTGCAACTGCAATTAACTCTTCTGAAGCTTTACTCTTCATCATATGAGAATGTGATCATATAACTGCTTGAGTTGGTGTTTCAGCCCACTCCCTATGTACCACTTCCCAAACCTCTGCGTATAAGGACCCCTCCCCCCCCCCCCCCCCCCCCTTACTAGGAAAGGAAGTTTTGAAACAGCCTTTTAAAATACTGTTTAAAGAACATTATTTTCAGTATGTAGTCATGCTTGGAACAGGAGTGAAGGAAAGTACACCTCTGGGTCTGGATATGTGTCTTTCAATCTAGTGTTATTACTATGAGAAGAAATTGCAAATGGTTTGGGCCAAAAAAAAAAAAAAAAAATCCCCTAGAAGAAATCTTTCAGTAGAAAAATCTTTGTAGAGAAAGTAAAAGCCAAAAAAAAAAAAAATCAAATTCCAGCTCCTTCACTTTTGCCCTGTTCTTTACAGCCCTTCCAGCTCTGAAGGGAATTTGCAGTAATACAGCTGTGATATACCACACAGGTCTCCCTCCATCATACACTTGATTTAAAACATTGATAAATTCTGATACCGAATATATACTTTGGGCTCTTTCATGGCATGGAAGCCAAGCAAGCACCAGGCCTTTTTAGGCCTAAATTGCTTTTATTCTTGGGATGTAGCTAGCATAGTGTTCCTTCCTCCCAAAAGGCTTACGGAAACTTTTAAAATCAGAAATCTGTTCCCTGACAGGACAAACTGACTGGGAACACCTACACTAAAACGTCTGCTGCCCAGTAGCAGAAGCAATGGAGGGTTTGAAGCCCCTTGCCGTACCAGCGATCAACACTAAAACTTAAAATAAACAGAGAAAATCTTACCAATCCAGTCAGTTCATCTGACAAAGGCTGTCATAAGAACAATTCCTGAAACCATCCAAGGCTGAAGCAGGTAAGATCACTTCTGTCACATTAAGTGCACCATTTATTATTTATCATCCACCTTTTCTGTTAGTGAAAATGAAACGCAAGTGTTCATAAAAGAGCTCAGTCTGTGAAAGCAGTTTTGTCATAAAAAGCATGCTTTCCAATTAAAATAAAGAAAGGACTGAAGTTCTTTATCAGCCCATGAATAGCATAAAAATTCAAACCCACTTCAGAACACTTATTTACATTGTCAAAACTTGCACAAAGGTTTGCTTTTTCTCTGCAACAGACAAGCTTGCCAACCTAGCCTGAAGAAGGGTGAAAGGTGCAGGAGGTGCTGCTCTCATCCCCACTTTGCTGTTGGCGATAGCCTGAGCGGCTGCATTCCAGTCCTGCTACAGTCTGTGAAAAGCCTCTCCTTCCTCCTACCCATTGTACTCACTTTTATTTTTTAAATTAGCACACATTTTCCGTGAGTAATATCTGCATATAAGTGCTTTAGTTTGAAAGGCACTGAAGGTGCTTGAAATGATGGCTAGGCATTCAACAACAAAGCCTTTATTAAGACACTTTCAGAATGCCTCCCTTCTTGAAATCTCACTCGCAGTGTCTCTGTCTGAGCTTCCTCCTCATGCCTCACTTGTCACTGCCATTAATGCTCACGCTGCATTTCGAACTACAGCAGCTGTAGGTGTATCCAAGGCTGTTTGACTTTACCTACATCAGGTACCAACAGGATAACGCAGTGTGCTTTGTAAGCCTGCCTAGGACAACACGCACTTAGCAAGGCGACGAGCCCACACTGCAGTCTGTGCTATCACAATTTCACTCCTACTAGAATCTGGAGGGCCTGCTTTGAATTGAATGCATATGCTATTATCACACCTACAAACCCCTGCTCCAGAGAAATGTCACTTGAAGCCAATTTCTGAAATCCAGGCTGTGGCAAATCAACTCAGAGAAGGATTGTAACCTCTGTTTTTGACGGTAGCCTCCTGTCCTGATGTTACTTTAGCCATTTTAGGAGGTTGTGTCCCAAGTGATCATATGTGCCACAGCTGAATCTTGACAGAGAAAAGGCTTAGACCTGTTCTCAAAATTTCACTCTTAAATCAATCAGCAATCAATGCAGGTCACAGATGGCTTTTCTTCCCATTTTAAGCAAGAATGAAAAACCAGCATCTCACACCTCACTTCAATAGGAATACAAAGGTACAGTTGCTTGAAAACTTCCGACTCAACTGAGACAGCTCTGCCTAAAAACATCATTCAGCTTTCCCGCAAAGAGCATCAGCTCAAAATGTTCTTTAAATTCCATTCTCAATTTTCTACTTATCTCCGAGAGATGTATCCAATAAACTTACATAGATGCATAACTACATATTACAGCAATACTTTAATTCAGATTCATCTTGTATTTCTACATCTGTTCCTTGTCCATTTAATTTTTCACTTGTGTTCTCTGCATAATTTAGCTTGTATCCTGAAGCCTTACAGAGTGGAAAATAATTGCACTGTTATCTTTCTGTCCTTCACATAACTATGATAGCACTTCTGGCTGTGAAAAGCTACGACTGACACTGCCATTACATTGCTGAACTAGTCCTCAAATAGGTACAGCATTTACAGCAACTAGAGCTTCAGAGAAAGAGTCAGAAAAATCTTCCACTGGCCTGAGCAGAGACAATGAAATTCCCACAGCAACTGCTTATGGCAGTAAATCATGCGGTGCTACTATTACTCAGTAGTTGTGTAAAGTACTTCAGTTTGGAAGGGGGAAAATGTTGTTTATCAAATCTTAAGAACTATGGAAAAACAGAGGTGCTCAATTAGTTATGAGCAAAGAGGATCCTTTCCTTTACATTGCACTCTTTCTTTCTGCTGTCACAGTCGTGCCTACCCCTTGATCTCACTAGCTATGAGCAGTGAAATCATACTCTGTCATGTTCCAGCTGGCAATTTCCACAGTCTGTTCTCTAGGAACACCTAGAGTGCTCCCACTCCAGTTGGCTACAGGCATCTATGCTTAGTTTACTTTTTCTATCTTCATTAATCACAGGCACATTAGAAAGGATTAACTAAAAAAAAATCTATTAAAATTGATTTTCCTCTATTCTGAATACCAAAGAAAAATAGGTGTCAAGCAGCTGTTTGATGGGAATTCATGCCGCATTCCATTTTCCTTTGCACACAACACAGGCTCTGCTTATGTTAAGAAAGCCTGAGGCAATATGAAACTGTCTAAGGTTAAAACTACTATTTGAAAATAAACAGCATCAAATACACTGTCTGCCCTGAATGAAGCATAAATGCTTTGGGATTATGATTCATTGTCTTGCAGTCTTCCTACTCTTGTCTTCTCCTTGAAAACCAACAGCAAATGACAAAATAAAGATGTCACCAACATTGCAAAGAAAATTACAGTATTGGGACTTTTCTCTCCTCTGCATTCCATGAGCAGGCAGACAAAAAGGCAGACAGAAAGTCCACTGAGGAGGATAGAGTACCCAGTGACTCAAGACTCCAGCACTTTGTTTCTCCCTTCTTCTTTTCTAACTCCTTGAAAAATCACCTACTGCTTTATCAATCTTAGTGGGATAAAAGAAAAAACTGATCACTATCCCCTCCAAAGCACCTGGAAACATCTTGGAAGGGAAATACAGCAGGAAAGTGTCAAGCAAGGGAGAGTGAAAGGACAGAGAGAGACATTTGTATCTGCTTTTCTTCATTACTCATGGCATAATTTATTTTCCATTGTGATAAGAAAAAGCAACAGATAAACAGATGGGCATCTCATCTATCTTCAGGCTTTCCCTCCTTAGAATATGGGTTTCCAACAAGTGGTCCAGAAAGCAGATCTGACCCAGAAAGTGCGTTGAAGATAATGAGCTGCATACTGAGCAACTGAGTATTTTGTTTAGCTTGGGACAGGAGATGGAAATTAAAGTATGTCTGAACTGATTGGCAGGGAAACACCAAGATAACTGTCCTTGGCTCTAGTGACACAGACAACTCTGTCTGTCCAACTCAGAATATGAATATCACCAGTGATTAGACATCAGTCACTTGAAAAAGCCATCATTCTGTCAGGGTGAAAAGTGGCTCATTTGAAACAACATTCATCTCAAATATCGTGGCTCTCTAGAGGAATATTCAATTAGTGTCCAGAAGTTCTGCATGTGGTACCACTCGGCAGCTATTGTTATTGCAATCATCAGGAGAGACTAGCAATGAAATAGCACAGTAGATATCAAATTAAAAATAGAGAAAAGAGAAGCAAAAAATAAAACAGGAACAGAACTTCGGTAAGATACTTTGGCTATTCACCTAAAAGGAATATAATTTCATAACTGAGTCCTTGCCTCTAAAAGGCAAAAAAACAAAGGTATGTCATACATAGGAAACCACCTTGATGACCTAATATTAAGAAACATCAGAAGATACTGTTCAGTGAATGGTCAGTCACCGTCAACACAATTTTTCTTTCTGCTGAAACATATTGAATTTGTTTAAGAGTGGTGAAATACAGTAACAGAAAAGATTTCTCGGGATGCTTGAGTTGTAGATTCACACAGTGAATTAATGTAATAGTGGTACCAGTGCAAAGTTTGCTCTCAGAATACGAAGACAAGAATGTGAAATTCCCCATACTTGGCATACACACAAGGATTGGTACATTAAAACTGAAATATTGACAACATTTCTCTGATGTGCCATGCAACAAAATTACAGGATAGTTAGGAAGATAAATGCAGTCATGCTGGTCTTTGAGGATCAGTGTCTATTGATGCCAACCACATGACAAGGCACTACTCCTGAAACTTTGCCTTTGGGGTTTTTTCTGGGGGGAATGAAAGGTTGTTAGTCATCAACATAAGGACCAGCCTCCTGCAAGTTCCAGTAGATGTGACCATCTTTTCTATTATCCTCTTCTCGCATATGGACCCATCCTAAAGCTAACTATCTGGAAATGTGTAAGAGGATAGTGAGCACAGCCTGGAAGCAGGATTTCCACTGGCTGGATCCAGACTCTGCTTCTCAGCCCTGAAGAAGTTACCTGTGATCTGCTCTCCTGCAGTGCAGGTTAACCCTGGACTCCAACAAAGTCATATGGACTTTCAGCACCAGTAACAAAAATAATAATAATAATAATAATATAAGCTGAACTAGCAAAAAATTAAGTCCTTAGCAGTCATTTCCCTCCCCATAACTTTATACTGATCTTTTTTACTGCTTTCTCTGCAGAGAAGTGAATTTTAATTATTTGACATCTCAGTGGTAATGCTGTTTCCATACTCCAACTAGAAAAGGTGACAACTACAAAAACTGCTTTTTAAAAACACATTTAATCACTTAACATTTGCATCTTTAAATTGATGTATAAAGTGCTACACAAAAGCTAAATATTGTTAGAAATTTCTTGATTTTGTTTATCCTGTCAGCACTCCTTCCCATCAAAGCACTGACAAAAGTTTCAGCCACTGCTCATGACATTAACAGGAACAGAACAGTTGAGATTGCAGTACAGCATTAAAATTGGAGGAGCTTTCAGTTTCACTTCATACAATTCCCCCAGCAACAATGCCAAGCATATTGAAATCACAGCACTGATCAGAAAATTCACCTTTGGGACAGCAAAGCACTGACATGAGCAGTGGTCCTATGATATTTGTTATGTAACTGGGCTTACATTGCTGACTGGAGAGTCTACAAATCAGTTTCTCCATAAAACTCTGAAGTCATAGGTGCCAAATACAAACATTTTTCTTATAATCCCATTCTTGATCTTCTCATGTTATTATTGGACTTATTCTTAGCTACATTGTTGCTAAAATAAGTTGCTCTTTTTTTCCTACAAAATTTGCCAAACCCACTGCTGGAATGCATTTGTATTATCCTCTTGCTAGCAGAATTCCAGTAACATTCCCATTGACCTAACTGCAGTTTTTGGCTTGAAAAATGACACGTTTATGTGAATCTGGTAAAGCTGTTTAAGCAGGGACACTAGAAATGAAGTGTCCATGTGACCCCTTTCATCAAGTTCCAGACTGAATCCCCTGAGGAATGTGATGGCATTTCTTCTCCCTGTTCTTTTCTAAAATCCTATTCTAAGCTGCTTTAAAAATATATATATATCAAAAATCTGACAGAAATAGACCAGAAACTTAAGTAAAGACAGCTGGAAAGATGAAAGAGTGATAATGTTTAGATGCAAACCAAGCGATGCGTCCCAGCAACTGGCAGCGACTAAAATCTGTCCCAGAAATGTACGTTATTTCATCTGCCATTAAAGAATACAGTGTCAGCGGGGAAATCTCAGAAACCGCAACACAATTACATTGTTTTAAGTCTCTGTTTGAAAACATTATCTCTACTGGAGAAAAAGCATTTTATATATATACCCATAGTGTGATACTGTTACAGCAAGCCTTCAGGTAAAAAATTACAGGACAAAAACGATTGCTCAGCAATAGTTTAAAGCCTTGGTAGATACTGCACACTTTTATTAGGTGAGCGGTTCAAATGTGGTAATATTACATGGAAAAAAAAAAACAAACAAAAAAAAAACCAAAAAAAAAAACCACAAACAAGCAGTATTACATCCCACACTAGATTCTAAACACTGTCTGCAGAGTCTCCATACCAATGATACTTCTACTTCTGCCCTTGCTGCTAAAAAAATGCGTAAAGTCACATTTCATGGCAGAGACAGTGCCTTTGACTTAGATCTTTTAATCTTCTTGGATGTGCCGACAACCCCCCATTCAGAGTTTCCCCACTTTCCTCTGTTATGAAGCTCTGTCCAAAAGATCTGAATTAGTGGTTAAAAAGATCCTAAATTATGGTTGTACTTGATGATCCTGAAGGTCTTTTCCAGCTTATATGATACTGAGATTCTATGATCCTATGGTCCAGGGATGCATTCATAGCTATGTCTCTACTGTATCTTCATTCTGTGTTCCCAACATATTTCTGGTTATGACACGTATTCATAATTTTCTAAAGCGTCAGTCACCCCAGTGGCTTCCTTACCTGCACAGATCTTCCCGTCATAGGTCTCGCACACCCAATCATGGCACTCACACAGCGGACCGTAGTATTTGCCGGCCTCCGTCACTTGGCAGATGCAGACTCCACAGTCGCACCTGCCCCTGCCGCTGCACAGCTGCCCCCCGGGGACGCGGCACCTGAGCTCTGCCTCGGCCCGGGACAGGCGGCATGCAGCAGGACTGCCCAAAGCGCTCCTGAGGAGGACAGCAAAGAGGAGAAACTGTAGTCAAAGCCAAGGGCTGTGGGGGAAACCACCCCGCTGTCAGGACTTCACCTGTTCTCCAAAGCCCTGTTTTTAACACCACAGCTTTGTTTATGGTTGTAAACTACTACTTGCCTCAAATCACCCAATTTTCTTCCCTTTCATCAGAAATCTCGTTGTTATGTGCAGGAATGCTTATGCTGTATTGTAATTGCCATGTTAAACTGCAATAGGCTCATCATTTTCATTACGCCTATCTGGTATATATGCATATACACATAGAGTTTGATTATCTACCATGAAACATTTTGATTTGAATTATCCCAAAAGCTTTAAAAATGACATATACATGCAAACATTTAGGCATTGTAACTGGAATACAGAATACCAAAAAGCAAGCCTATGATTGATTCTACTAGAATATATTTGAAAAAGTAATCCTTTTGCAGTCTTCTGTCTGTCAGATAGAGAGGATCTATGCTTTCATCCAAACAGAAACAGAAGTAATCACTGACTTCCATGTAAAAGTATAGTTAGTGGCTATGTTTTTAATAAATTCAGGAGAATCCAGATGTGAGACCTGGATTGTACCATGCAATGGAGATCAGGACTTGCAGGACATACACAAGGAAAATCAACATTGCCTCATTAGGATCAGGATTACAGGAAAACAAAACAAAGGACTGGCCAACTTCAGGTGCCAAAGACAGGTGTTCACAGCGCTAGGGAATGCTGAGGATCCAGGTTAGTACTTCTCAGACACTAGATGTTACATGCTTGAGAGCAAAATTGATGCTGGCTGTAAGCACAGACAGGTGCTGGCCCTGGTGGAGGCAAAGAGCAAAGGGAAAAACACCCCGCTGTGCTGACACATGAAGATGCAGGAACACACATGGATTTGTGGTTAGGCTCTCGCTCTACTCAGGCAGCAGGATTTGGCAGCTTGGGTACAAGCAGCCATCAACATCCAACTTTTCCCCACTTTACTGCACAAAAGATCTCCATCTCAGACAGGAAACACCTCATGGCAACAAAAAGCCCTGACACCCTTACGACACCCGTCCATGCCCTCCTCAATCCCAAGCACTTTCCCTGGGTGCCACAGGGCACCAGGCGGGGGCAGAGCTCACAGATCGCCTCTAACATGCCCTCCGCACCCTGACCCCAATTTGTCAGGAGGGTGCCAGCCCCCCTCATGGTCACTTCATAGCCACACTTACCTCAGGGACGGAGGGGCGGCGGGGCGCAGGCCAGGCAGGGAGGTGACCGCCACCACCAGCAGTGCCAGCCCCGGCAGCCCCCGTGTACACATGGTGCCGGGCTGCGTTCCCACTGCCTCCTGCGGACAGATGGAAGGACGGACAGACAGACAGAGCCGGCGGGTGTGCAGAGAGCTGTTAGCTGGGCAAGCCCGGCTCCAGGGCTGCTCCCCCCGCGCCGCAGTGGCGCTGATTAGCTGCCTGGGAGCTGGATTTGGGCAGCGCTCTGGGAGGGAGGCCGGTGCCAAACCCCGAAGTTTACAGTCTAAGCAGGGAAGTAATTAGAAACAGTTGCGCAGCCAGATGGTTTATTTTGATGTTTTAAAAGTGGCCTGTGCGCAGATGTGAACGAACTGTCTCGGTCTCAAAGCTCAGGCACCGTAAATATTTGAGGTATGCGTATCCCCGCGTCCTTTGATAGATGGCTGTTTGGGATAAGTGCTGCGAGGCTGTCAGGGAAACATGCACGGCTGAGGTGTTGTCTGTAGGGACTACAGAGAGGACAGGATGGGTGATCCCTAGAGGCCCGGGGCTGAGTGGCAGCAAGCCCGGGCCTGGGTGCCAGGGCTACCTGCTGGAAGCCTCACCCTGTGCCATGCCATGGGCTGGCACCTGGCTGGGTGACCCTGAATAAAACATCCTGAGCGAGCTGAAGCACCACACCTCATTAAAACACAGCACAGTGCTGCATCACACCAGTGGGTGGTTTGGGAAGTGGCTTAAAACTAAGCTATAAGGAGGGAGGCGCACTCAAAACGAGTGAAATTTGGCAGGAATGGCCACACACATTTCTTTGGAAAAGTCATGCAGAGAGGAATAAAAAAGTCTCTTCTATGAGGAGAAGCTGAGAGATCAGCTCAGCCTGGAGAAGAGGAAGCTCAGGGGGGATCTCGTCAATGTCTATAAATACCTGAAGGGAGGGGGCAAAGAAGATGGGGCCAGGCTCTTTTTAGTGGTGCCTGTTCACAAGACAAGGCAACGGGCACAAACTGGCACACAGGAGGCTCCCTCTGAGCACCAGACAGCACTTCTGTGCTGTGCAGGTGACAGAGCACTGGCACAGGTTGCCCTGAGAGGCTGTGAGGTCTTTTGCTTGGAGATCTTCAAAAGCCACCTGGCCATGGTCGTAGGCAAACTGCTCTGGGTGGCCCTGCTGGAGCAGGGATTGGACCAGATGGCCCCCAGAGGTGCCTTCCAACTTCAGCTGTCCTGTGGTTATCCGGCTGATTGCCTGATACTTCTCTGATATGGAAAGCTCTTAAGGAAACAAACTTCCACCATGTAAGATGGTATGGCATAGGTGTCCTGATCTACGCATCCATATCTGCATTTTTGAAGTAGGCAGGTTCACAGAAGCTTTCACTGGTTCCAGGGCCTGAGGCAAAAGCTGTCCGTAGCTTTCACAAAATGAATAACTTTTGGTTTATTCTTATATTAAATATCTGGTATACCACAGATTATACTGTTCTGGAAACATTTTAAGATTTGGTTAAAAATCCTTCTAGTTAGATGCTGCCTTTCCCAAAAGTGTAATTAGGCCTAACATAGTGAACTCAAGTGTGCAATTCCCAGGATTACTGCTACCAGACATAGTTCTGCTAGTGCTTTTCCTGTGAACAGTAAGTCAAACAATTGACTTTGCTCTGCTGGTCTTATACATGCCAAAAGAACTGTTTTTAAGTTCAATTTGGGGCCTGTAAAGTCCAATTTTTAGACAAGAATGCATTCAATAGAAACATATTTTCACTGAAACATGAAATAAGAGGTTGGGAAAAAAATGTTCGAGACTAATAGCAAATATACATTCTTACTTCCTGAAGATATAAAACCAAACATGATTCCAACAGACTATTTAAACATAAAACTTCTGCCTTATTTTAATAGATTACCTTGAAGCTATGGCCTGTAAAACTTGCTGTCTACTTGTAGTGTGCTATCCTCTATATGACACATAATTTTGCCCTGTAACATGAACAAGAATATTTAGGAGGAAAAAAAAAAAATCTTATAGTCCTGTATATAGCTGCTTATTGTATACTAATTTTGTAATAATCTTGCTGCAATAAATGTATATTTCCCATTGCAAATATGTTACAGAATTTTCTCATACAATGCTGATGGTAAAAATCTTGTATTAAGTCCAATCTACTGGTTTCAGTCTTGCAAATTGCTTACCATTGTGCTAAGTTCTTGCATCTGACTTTGATGGATCTAGTGAAAAGGTAAGTAAATTGGCAGGCTTTTATTTTTGACAATCCTTGAATTTTGAAGTCCATGCTTAATGCAGTACTATGTGCTCTGTGTAATAGTTTTTTCAAATTTATCTGTAATGTTACAATAAGAAAAAAATCAAATGGCAGCACTTTTAAGAACAATGTAGTTGTCAGAAATCATACTGCTAGAAGTCTGGAGTTACAGAGGAATAAATAGAAAGCTTTGCATTTTAAACAATAGTAATTCCCTTTTGGCACTAAATTTATCTTTAATCCACACACTAAAATGTTGCCATCTGTTCGTCTTCCTTATTTTTTCCTGTGTAGACTGGTGGTGATAGGTGTGTGCAAGACCTTCGAGCAGCCTGCAAACTGTAACTTCAAAAGTACAAGGAGAAAACATCTGTCATGATATGTTGACCTTATCACTTTCTTATTTTTTATTTATTTACATCTGTCAGGGTTTTAAGCAATACACGCATTTTGGCTGTGGATCTTTTGATTTTGGAGAAGGCAGTTAAGGAGCCCAAGGGTGGAGTATTTAAAATGTGCACCCAGAGCTTAAGTTTAGTAATTGCTTTCATATGTGCTTGCCTCTATTACTGTATCTTAGTGCTTCCTTACTGGATTTTAACCTTTGCTTGTGTCTATTATTTAATCTTTTAAGCTTAGAATGTTTGTGTGCATGCACATATATATATACATATATGCATATACATACACTATGTGCATATATGTACAATGCATGCATATATGTGTACTATGTGATCTAAGAGGCTCCCAAACAGAATGTAAAATCAATTCAAAAGGAATCAGTTTCTTTCTAAATGAGAACCTGACATGCTGTCATGAGGACAGCTCACTTCCTTTCAGCCACTCCTGTATGTAATCTTAAAGAGCTTTGTTCTTTTCTGGATAACATACACCTACACTAAGTACAGTATTCATAAAATGCTAGCTTTCCTACACATTGGAGTTTCAAACGAAGGCTTTAGACCTGTAGGTGCTTGGTACATGTACACTTAACTCTTTGTAATATCACCACCTGCAGAGAAAAAAAGTAGAGAAGAGAAAATCAACACAATGCTGAGGAGGAGGAGGAGGAGCTGGAACATACTGCTAATATTGAACAGCCTTCTGAAAAGTAGGCAATAGGTTTAAGTAACACTTGTCAGACAAGAAATGTCTTCAAATAAAGACATGGAACCAAGAAAATAGGTGCTGCTAAACACACCTACACCTGAACCTCAGTTTAAGTCTATCACTATTAGTGTTCTTATTAAAAACATACAGAATCTGGTATGGATTTTTCTTTTTTTGGAGGCAAGCACCATATAACTGTCACTGTGCCAGAATTTTTCCAGTGTTCATTCTAACACTGGAAGAGATTGTGCAGAGAGGTTGAGGAGTCTCCCTCCTTGGAGATATTCAAAAGCCATCTGGACATGGACAACTGGCTGTAGGTGACCCTGCTTTGAGCAGGGAATGGACACGATGACCTCCAAAGGTCCCTTCCAACCTCAACTACTGAGTTGATTCTGACACTGATTACATACTCTGCTGCTAAATGAGATTTGATTTGCTGCACGGAAGCAGATGGACTCTTCCTACTCTTCTATTACAGCCTCTTAGTGGCCAGCATAATTTTGCTGTCACTTTAATGAAGGCATTAGGCAAACCAAAATTTCATGCTATTTTTAAGTGTTTGTTTGTTTGTTTTTAATAAAACAAAACAAAACAAAATGTGCATCCAGTGAAGAGTTTAAGCTTAAAATATAACTGGAGACCACCAAAATTTGCAAATACTGTTCCTGTGTTTCCATGGATCCCAGTATAGTAACACCACCAGTTTTTCTATGAGGAGACTTTGCGGAGGCATTAACTTCCACAGCATTTTTCTAAAATTAACAAGAAGTTGAAAATCCCACATATCACACAAGTTATTACTTCTCTATAAAACCTGTAATGAGGAGATTTGGAAGCTCTCAGTGATTTTGCATCACTTCTGTCACTGAAACACCATCACTAAACTAGACAGCTCTAAAGACCTAACCTATGACAAGCCACTTTAGCATCTGCAGACTAAAATACTTGATGAAGATAACTGAAATCTGTCTAAATTAAACAGTTCGGAAATGCACTCAGCTCTTGAGATTCATTGCTGTAGTAGCCGATGGCAGCCTTGGAGCTGAGCAAGAGACAGAGGATGCCAGAGCTGTGCAGAGCAGAAAACCTTGTCTTCATTTTGCTGACATGAGATGGAATCTGGGACAGCTGATGGTACCACACAGGGAATAGAAATAGCTTTTAGAGTTATAGGATCAAGGTTAGAACAAGATTAAAGCTGCGCTGGCCTGAATGTTGCTGCCCTGAATAGTAGTGAATATAAGCTATCCAAACAGTTCATAGGTCAACATTAATCAAGATGTTATTGTTTTATACTCTAGTGTAAAACCTTAGCTTACTCTTTCAGCTCCTAGTCAAAACTTTAAATAGTAGATAGGTCTTGTGTTTGTTTAATGTTTACAAGCTAATTCCCCAAAACAGCAGCAGTACTCTGCTTTTACAGAGGCCTTACAGCAGCATGAGATTTTTAAGCATGAGCTTGCAAGACAGCTCAGAATGCCAGAAAAAAACAGCATGTTTAAAAAAAAAAAAACATACTATTACGTTCTTAACCTTTTTGCACCTATTTTAGAAAGCAAGTCAAGGTCTGATGCAATCCAAGCTAATAATATGAAGCATTCTTGAAGAGGCCAAGAAAAGATATAAATGGACATTTTTTGGACATTTTTTGACATGAACCCTCACTCTGTGGTCACACCACATCTTATTTTTCAAAGGGACTATGATACTTGCTGCTGGAAATCTTGAAAAATCTAAAACAGTGTCAAATACAATAAAAATAACAAAACTATGCATTTTGTATTTTTTTTACTAATTACCAGAATTAATTATATAATGAATAGTTCTTGTCTCTGTGACTGAAGAGTTGTTCCTAGGGAAAGTAAATTAAAAAATGAATATTGCTGACTTCTTAGGGGAAAACAGCAGCATCTCAGGTTTACATTTGAGGTGAACACACTTAAGAATGGAAGTTTTGCAATCCTTCCCAATCAAAATCTCTCATGAATACTAGCTGACCTTCTCTACCAGTCATTAGCCTGATGTTGCTCTGTGCTGATTTTTGTTACAGTCATATGGTTCCATCAAATTCTCCAGGCAACAGCAACCCCTCTTGTATGGTTTCAGTGCTCAGTCACTGGGTTCTGCAGCTTGTTATTAAACCAAAAAAGAAGGAGAGACCAAAATGAAGAGAAAGTGGGGTGTGACTAGTATTGCCCCTCTTCCACGTACTAAGCATTTTTGAAAAGCAAGCCATATATATACACAGTTGTAGATTTAAGGACCCTACTTAAGGTCTGAAAATGTGAAAAGCATACTTTGTATAATCTATTTTGGTTCTTCAATGTTGACACTGGTCACAGACACTTAAGAATGGAAGTTTTGCAATCCTTCCCAATCAAAATCTCTCATGAATACTAGCTGACCTTCTCTACCAGTCATTAGCCTGATGTTGCTCTGTGCTGATTTTTGTTACAGTCATATGGTTCCAAGTGAGAGCACCTCTCAGCCTGAGCCATACTGAGCAGACAGATGGAGGAAAGCCAGACAGCTGTACCACTTTTAATCAGGCGGAGCCCTGCCATGATGCTGTGGTGCTGCTTTGCATGTGCAGAGCAGACTTAAGATTTCTGGAGAACTTTGTGGTAACAGCCATTAAGATGACTAAGCACTTCGGGTGCTTTGGGGTGAGACAGCAACAAAGCAGGAATCTAGCACTTTTTGACTGTTATCCCATGCCTAAATGATTAAATCTTCCTTTGGGTCTGAAGTTTAATTCTGAATTTCTAAATGACATTTTATGACCTTTTTAAAAGCTTAACCATCATTTCAAAATGAATATTTCATGAATTCTTTTACTCATTATGGAATATCTGAAATCTGATCAAGCAGTGAGTTCTTTTCTAAGTGGTAAATCAAATTCCAACAATAGCATTTCCACTAAGCTCAGCTCCTTGGGATAGTTTCTTTTTTTTCTTTCCCTAAAAAAAAAAAATAAAAATCCACTACTCTTCATCTCCTTAAGATATGTATGAAAAGTGAGAACAAGAGATGTACAAATAAAGCTCAAATACATTCAGAAATAAGACCGTAATTTCACTATTTCTAACGTGGCTTTTCCCATTTTCAACTACATAAAATACACAAATTGCTGTGGAAATGTGTATTTATATAGATATCAGCAAATGAGAGAGTAGCAATTGGATTTTATAAAACGGAAGAGTTGGTGCCTAGCATTAGTGCTTTCCCTTCATAACAGTTGCTCTTTCTCACTGAAAATGGGGAATATGAGATGTCCATTACTTGCCTGCTTTGGCGCACCCTATTAAAACCATGACACTATTTTTTATCTTTATAGATAAAAAAATTTATCTTAATTTTTTTTTTTATCTTTATAGATAAAAACTCTTTAGCTTGAGTCAGCTGTATTCCATAAAATAAATAAATATATAAAAATAAACCATGGGGCTTGTGGGCTAAACAAATTCTGCAATGAAATACATAAAACAAAGCTTTTATTTTCTCCTTGAGACCTGCCAAGAGAGCAGGCCTAGAAAACTTTGGTTTCACCATCACCTTTTATCCAGGAAGACCTTACTGTGTTTGCAGATCATGTTACAGAATTTAATAAAGTGATAGGTAAGGCTGAGAACTGTCACCTTGAATTCTCAATATCAGTCTTCTGGAATCTTCTACAATTCCATTTTAAATGGAAGTTTCCTCATGGCCAGATTCAACTGTGTTGAAGTTTGAGGAAGGAATAAGAAAATTCCTTTTTCTATTCTAGATTTAGAGAGAATAAAAGTAAATACTTACTAAGATATATCTTTCCTTTTGATGTATTTCACATTACAGTAAAGTTATATCTTCCACTTAACCCTCAAATTCAGTCCTTATATGTACATTTTTAGCTTGCCCTTTAAGTCAATGAGAACTTTCTAAATCAAAATAAAACCACGCTGTAGCCCCAAATATTAAATGTTAGCATGGATTTTAAATGGCAAAATTCGATCAGCAACTTTATAAATATTTACATTTTCCACTTTATACTCATACAGTAATATGTGTAACTTAATTTTTAAATGTTCATAATTGCTTTTTCTGTGGCAGTCATGAAGGTAAATTTGTGGTGAATTACCAAATCAAAAAAGGGCTTTTTCAAGCTAACAGTAGACCTTCATTTCCTCCACAAGTCTTCAAATTAAAGATACTACTATTTTTTCCTCATGCATAGCAAGCATGTCAAGGTATCAAGAACTAAATCCTTTTTCCAGCAGCAGCACCACCTGATGCAAGTCATGCTTATAGACAGATGACCCAGAGAAACCAAACTTCTGCTGAAAGCATTGGTCTCTGTTAACAGCCTGCAGTTCACAGAAGCTTCGTATGGATAAGGAGGGCAAACTTTAATGCTGTGTTACCAAATCTGATCCCAGGTTAAAGTGTAAAATAAGTTTGGAAATTTGTATTCTGTAGTACAAACTATATGTCAGGAAACATCCCCTTTTAGTTGGCACTCATTAAACTGCATGTAAAATACTGCATCCAATTCTGAGTCCAGATGTTAATACACTGGAGTAATGTGAGTTACATGCCACCAAGAGGGCTTGGACTGGAGCACTTGCCCCATGGCTGAAGGAGCAGTGTTTGTTCAGCCTGGAGAAAGGACGGCCTTGGGGATACCTCAGAGCAGCCTGCCAGGGCCTACGAGGATGGTATCTTGAGGATGGAGCTGGGTTCTTTGAGATGTATGAGGGGAGGAGGAAAGACAGCAGACAAGAGGGTCCAACTGGATGTTAAGAAAATTAATTCTTCTCAATGAGGACAGTCGAGCACTGGAACAGGTTGCCCATAAAGGTTGTGCAGTCTCGGTCTTGGGAGGTTTTCAAGGCCCAACTGGATAAAACCCTGGTGTGATCTCATAGCTGAGTTGTTTTCAGCAGATTGGCCAGACAAGGTGGCTTCCCAGGGTCCCTTCCAACCTGAATTGTTCTATCACGTATTATTTTTCCTAGGCCAGTATGTCCATAGAAAAGCTCCGGCACAAAATCACATCTGCTAGCAAATGCTGATTTCTTTTCCTTAGATATATCTGCTATGCTTCACTTTTTGAAAATGTCACTTTTCATTCACGAGATGCTTTCACCACCAGCATAATGCTGCCTAGCAACTTATTCCAACTAATAAACTATAATAGAGGAAGAGACAAAATATGAAGAGTATTATTTGTAAACACATTTATTCCTAAATTGATCTTCTTTTTTTTATTTATTTTATTTTATTAGTTATCAGCTGGCTGCTTGCTATTAAAGACACTAGTTCTGTGAACACTAAAATTAGGTGCTTAAATTTACTGGAATTGCTAATGTTGTTAATGCAGGACGTAAGCACCAGCAGGGCTGCATCCATAATCCTGAGGCCAGCTCCCTAACTGGCTTATTAGTTTTTTGTTGTAAACATCAAATAGATATAATCTAACGGGACTTAATGCAATTTATGCCATATGTTTTCCTTCTGTTTTCTGTGTTATTTTGCTAGGGGTTTTGTTTTTAAAATCCTATTCCATGCCTTTAATGCTATCTTCGCAACAACTGTATTTGCAGGATTACCTCTTTGCTTTCACTAATTTTACAGGCCCCAGGAAGCTATGAGTTTGTCTAATATCACACCAACTACAATCATGTAAAAACGAAACAATAATATACTGAAATTTAGGCTTTTTTTTTTTGGCCCAAGAAGATAAAAATACAGATTGGAACATGGTGACTTCACACACAGAGGCAGTTTCCCAAGTACTTATGAACTTATTTAAGGTATCCCTTTGCTACTTTATGGATGATGCTACTTTGTGAATTTATTTTACCGTGGAGCTCAAAACCCAGCTTTTATTTGGATCTTCAGTAACCTGACAAGGAAGAAGACCACCTAGTTGATGTGACCATTGCTGTAAACTGTGTGGTCAAAAAGAAGTGCGCACCTACTAGGAGAGCTCTGAGATGGACACATAAGTTTCCTTACCAAAATAAACAACTGCCATAGTACTTGATGACCATGCCAAGCAAACAAACAGAAGCAAAAGAAACACAAAGCCAACATCCCAAGCCCTACAGAGCTGCTGCACAGACACACTTCGATGGCATAGTGCTGCTTTCTCCTGCTGCTTCTTGCCCAGCTACTGCTCAGTTTGAGCCCGTAGGAAGCATCCTGGCCTCCTTCGTACTTCCTTCACCCGTTATTCGTCTCGGGGCTCGGTGAACAAAGCCAGCCCCCCACGCCAGAACAGCTGCGAGGGGCCGAGAGGCAGCGGGCTGCATCCCTCTTCCAGGCTGCGCCTTCGCTCTGCGTGAGGACACCGCCGGCCGCCTCGGCCGCCTCTCCCCTCGGCACCTGCCGATGTGAGGCACCCGCCTGGATCTCGGCGGCGATTCTCCCCCACCTTCCCTTCCCATCCCTTTTTTTGCCGCCCCACCCGCCGCCGCTGTTGCCGAGAGACCGAGGGCGGCCGCCGCCGGGGCCCCTCCGCTCCCCGCGACACCCCGGGGCCGGGGCCGGCCCCTCCCGACCGCGCCATGAAGGCGGATGCTGGCGGTAGGTGGGAGGCGGCGGGCGCGGCCGGCTCGGTACGGGGGTCCCCGGCTCCTCCCCGCTCCCTCCCCGGCCCCCCTCCCCCGAGCACCCCGGGAAGACCGCGGCGACAGGGCCCCGGCACCGAGCCCCGGGGGCCGCGGCGGGCCCGGGGCCGGGGGAGCGGCCCTCGGCCTGGGCAAAACGAGCCCGGGATCGGTGCCCGGAGCGGCTCCATCCGGGGGCAGCTGGGGGGGACGCCGGGAGGATGGCCGGGACCCCCCGCGGGTGGTTTTCGGGGGGAGATGCTGACCCCAAGGGAATCTCCCCGGGGTTAACGCGCAGTTTCAAGGGCCTCGGGTCGTTATGTGAATGGAGACCTGCTTATTATTATTATTATTTTAATTATTTTTGTCCACGTCTTTTTGTTCGAGTGCTCCTGACGTCAAAGGCGCGTTTGTAGGAAGAGCTGAGCTTTCTGGTGGCCTTTACCTACGAGCGTGGCTTTTAAGTTAGCTGAGGTTTCTTCAGTTACCCATCCTTGCGTTCAGAGTCACTGATATATAGGAAATATTCACAGTGAGAAAATACAAAGTGTATGCTGTTTGAGTCTTTTGTCTTTCACATCTTCAATTTCCTGGTTCATTGCATTGTCCCTCTTTTCATTTCCTTCTACAGCAGCCTCATCCCACCTGCCCCCTATGTGACCAAAAAAAAAAAAAAGAATACCTATTAAAAATGGACTAATTTTTACTGTATAAATCACAAGAAACTTCAATGGAGGGAGAAAACAAATACCACTTTGAGCTGATCTCTCAGGCTGCTAGAAGACTCTGGCTTTCCGCAACTTCATGAGTATACCTCTGGGAACATTTAGGAACAGCTAGGGGAATCATTTCCTTAACTGTTTTAGCTGGGTGCTGTGTTCTGAAATGAAATATTAAAGCCATAACAATTACCATGTCATTTGTTATGTAGTAATGTAGATCCATAGTCTTTTTGTTTGGCGCGTCTTTTTTTGTTAATCTGAAATGTGGTCCACAACAGATTGTTCCCATTTGATATACATTTCCTGGATATACAACCTTCTAACATACAAACTCTGCTTTGACTTCCACCTTTTGGGCATTGCTGTTACCGTAGACACCATGTGGCATTCATCCAGACCCAGATCATGAGCCACGTAGATCTCGAGCCTGAAACTTTCTCCACGAGAAAGTAGTATCAAGCTGTGTTACAGGCAGTAATAATGGGCTACTGGACCAAATTCTGGAAGAGGTGCAAAGTCACTGATTTTCCAGGATAAGAATCTCTTCTTAAGAAGTGTCATGATGAGCTAGAACTATTATTGGATTCCGGGCTTTGGGGTTTTCCTCCCCTCATGGTATTCAGGCTGTTGAAAACAAAATTTTATCCATGTTTATGAGAAAAAGAGAAGTGTTCACATTCATGAAATAAACTTATTTTTACTGTGTTACTAATTCAGTACTTCCATGGCTGGAGAATTACTTGGTTTTCCTGTAGATTTTGAGCATGAAATCTTTTTTTGAAGTAAAAAGCAAAATCAGCCAAATATGCCAGTTATATGTCAAATCACATTTTAATTCCTTTTCAGTCTTTTTCTGTTCTTCGTTTTATTTGAACCTCCATTTGAAGTTCCATGTATCAGGTTAAGTACTAGTAAATGTCTTATTTTTGATGATACTACCTCTAGACGATGCTTGCAAATTGCATTGTTACTACTTGTTTCTTTTTGTTTTCCTTTATTTTCTATGATCTTTTCGTCTTTCATCCCTGATATTTTTCCCTACTGTGAGAATACTCAGGCAGTGGAACAAGATGCCCAGAGAAATTGTACAATCTCCGTTCTTGGTGGTTTTCAGGACCAGACTGGAGTAACCTGAGTAAACTGTAGGCTTGTCTGACATCTGACTCGAGCACCCTTGGGCAGGAGATTGAACTAAAGACCTTCTGAGTCAGCCTGTGATTCTATGTTCTCAGTTTTCCAGTATAATTTTTCCCAAAAAACTTTCCCAAAGTTTGGCCTTTTGTTCTTGGCCATTACATTCAGTGTTGTGTTTATGGAGATAGCAGTACAATACCAAAGGTTGTGGCTGCAACTTGTGGGAACTGTCCTGCAACAATGAGAGTCTGTATCACAGGCCAACTTTTTTTCTTTTTTTCTTTTTTTTTTTTTTTTAAGAAAAGAAGATGAGAAGGAAGAGTCCTGATTGTGTTTTAAGGATTTCCAGCTTAAAATACATGGGTATTAACAGTTTCTCTGGAAATTCTTAAAGTAGTATATATAAACAGAAGAATTTGGAAAAGGAAAATCATCTAGAATATTCAATTTTTTTAAACAATTACTTTAGTAAAATTGTAACAAGGCTAAAAGTAAATAATCACTGTTTATTTTATTTTTTAATGTATCAATTTAAACTCTGAGAAAAATGTGTATACAAGGTTCTAGGCACTGTAGTGTGTAATTAGTAGTACAACAAAATCCCAGCAACATTAAAATAATCACTTAAGCAGGCATGCTGCCAGCCATCTGCCTACAGAGAAGCTCCTTTCCACCCTTTCGTCTTTCTGGGAAGGGTGCCCTCAACCCTTGCTTTAAAATCCTGCAAACTGTATCTCCTGAAGCATTCATGGGAGGTTAAAGAATGTGGGATCTTTTAAAAAGGGTGGGTTGCTCACTGAATCCTCTTGAAGATTGGTCTTCTCTTGCTTTCACTGGGGGCTACAGTTGCCACTTCGCGATGAGTAGACCACAAAAGCTAATCCCAGAATATTGCTCTTGTAGTTTTTCTAGCATGGTTCTTACTAAGCTCATTGATGCATTTCTTCGTCAGCTTTTAAGGATTTTCATATAGACAACATTGCAGTAGATTAGTCATAATGTAGCAAGTGATAGGTAGGTGGCCTGCCTATTTGTTTGTTTTTAATGCAATTTCTTAATTGAAAAATGTTAAAACACCAAACTTTGTATAAAGATATGAAGTTCATTATCTGTCTTTATCACAATACTGTGAGCATGCATAGGTTCTTCAAACTCGTGTCTTGTGGTTGTGGAAAGGCTTAAACGGATTTGTCCCATGACATTGTGTGGTAGTAGTGGTAGTCTGTATATCTTGTTCATGAGAGCTCTGCCTTTACATGCAATTTGATACTTGATTCTGCCTGCTGATTAGGCCTGAATCATTTTCACTAGGTCTGAGAGGAAGAACTTCATAAGAAGTAAATATGGTGTGACACTGTCCTTAGCTGCAAATAATACGAGACATGTTGGGAGCAAAGAACTAAAGCCTGGACACCTGTCTGTTTTCACACTAGATGCTCTGAACACTGGTGGCCATCAGCAAACATTAAGCTTTCCCTGGCTGTTGGACCCCAGTATGATCTTTTTGGCCAGGGGTCCTGTTAGTATAAACAAGCTGTCACCAGCTGTTCTTTCCTACTTGTATCCAGATGATTTGAAATTGTGAATGCAACTACTTACTAGGGTATTTCTTTCAGTAGACCTTCTTTGTGAAAAATGCTGTTTGTTTTTAATAAGTACTGAAGTTTGATCAGCTATTAGGTGTAAGTTGTATTTAAATTAGTAAGGGAGATCTTTTAGGGCATTTTATCAGATGAAATAACAATACAACATGAAGAGAAAAATTATTGACATAAGCTTTTCTTTGAAACTAGTTATGAGTTAATAACATCCATAGTGGTATGTGCCATGTGATTGTATCAATTGGAATCCTGTCTTTACCCTTATAAACTTAAATATATCTGTACTATAATGTCTATAATTTGCTCACTTCAAATGTTCTGGTACATGAAAGCAAATCCTGAAATACCTTGCACATACACCAAAAAGGAGGGATGGAAGTAAAAGTTGGTACAGCAACAGGGACAGTTTGCTAAGAGGGAAAGGAAAAAGGCTATTGAGATAAAAGAAGGAGAATTTATATTTTTCCTATAACTGTAGTACAGTGAAGAGCAATTTCTTCCTTAACATCATCATGCTATTTGAATGTGTGTCAATGCCCTCCCTCTGCCACTCATTATATATTTGGCAGGCTTTAGATTTTATAGACAGTAAAAAGTTCAAAGCTAATAATTTTCTAACAATTTTAGGAGTCGCTTCGTGTGTCCCAGCTCTGGGAATAGTTGGAATTGGAGCTGACATTTTCAGACAAGAGAGAATTTGCATTGAAGGGAGTTCTTGTAGGTGGCCAGCCATGGGAGGACCTTCAGTCAGTGCTCACACAATCTCAGGTGACAAAGTCAACAGACTGAGACAGAAATATGTTGGAAACCAGACATAGCTGATGCAAAGGATTTGTCTAATTTTTGAACTCTCTCCATAAAACTTAGATGGGTATATCTACTTTATTTTTCTCTTTATTTATTTTTTTTTTTTGGTAAAGTCATTTTTCTACTGCTTTCTTAATCTACCAGAATTTATAAGCACATTTTCTTGAGTTTGTAATAGAGAATGCTTGAGCAGAATATGCTGTATGCAGTGAATTTCTTTTTTCTTTTTTTCTTTTTTTTTTTACAGACAACACACAGATTTCTCAGGTTTTGATGTTGTGTAGGATCAGCTACTTTTTTTTTTTTTTTTTTTTAATTTGTCTTTTGATTTTTGTAGGAAGTGCAAACTTCCATTAGCAGAAGTGTCGTAATGGCTAGTGTGTCTATTCTAGATCTCACAAACTGGGATTAGACTTTCTTCAGACTTTTTCTTTCCCTTAAGTGCACAGTGGGACTTTCTAAATATAATAATATTATAATAATTAATAAATAATTATTATTAATAATAATAACTGGTAAACTCAAGTTTACCAGTTACTGTGCTTGAACAATACTCACATTTAACCATAAGCTGAAAATGTATTGTGATGCTGATATTGTAGTGATCTAGTTTATTGTCTAAAAGTTTAGTTCTGAGATAGTGTAGTAATTGTTGAACATGTTGAAGTTCAGAGGAAGAGAGGGAGAGCAGGCTGACCAAAAAATGGATCAGAAGGGGCACAGTGCATGATTCATATTCTGTTTTCTTCCTGTATTTTTTTATTTTTTTTTTTTTACATCTTAAAATAGGGGAGAGTTTTAAAAGCAAAGAGGCTACTTTCCTGCTTGAGTAGGTTGACACCTGTGCTATAGATTTTCATTGCTATTGTAAAGAAAATGCTCCAAAGAAAAGTGATGTGGGTGTAGCCCTTAAAACTCCATGGTATTTTCTTGTCTCAAAACCTGTCTTTGTCCCGCACCCAGTATTTCTTAAAAACTCCGGAGCTCGAAATATATCCTAGGGAATGCATTAAGCCTTTCATGTTAATAACAGGTTGTGATCAAAGAAAGACCTAACGATGTATGTCGGAATCAATGTGGGAACTGCAGGGGTGGATTTATAGTCAGGGTTAGGGAGGACTGCAGCCTCCCCATTAGCACAGCTTGGTGTGGTGCTCGCTGCACGTCACATGCTGCAAGGAGTGCCTGCACAGCTCCCTTCCTCCCGTTCGTCTTTCAGCTAGTTCCCTCTTAAAAAAAAGGTGCAAAAGGGGTTGTAGGCCACACGTTAAACTTCTTCAAGTATATGGACCAGAGTGCAAAGCACCAGGCCTTGTGTTCTGCTGTAACAGACACATGTAAAGCTGTGGGTTCCCTGGAAAAATGTAAGCAGTGTGAACAACAACAACAACAACAACAACAACAAAATGCATAAAAGCTTCAGAGCAACCTTATTATACTTTTGAATAATAATCTTGCTAAAGACCATTTTCAGAAGATTCTTGACTTGTGGTCTTTATTGTGGTGTGTTTGTCTGTTTGTTTCATGGGCATTTCTGTGCATTTCAAGTAGAGAAATAAACAAGGTGGTTCTTGTATTCCATAAATGTTTATTCTCTTCTGTTAGATTTATATGTATGGCAATTCATTCAAGGCTACTGCATAAAAGGAAGAATTCTGATCTCTTTAGTTGCAACACTTAGGAATGTGAACTGAATCCATTATTAACAGCTAAAGTTCATGTGTCCATATCAATTCCAAAAGTAAAAAAGTTGGTGTCACTGGATAGAAGGGTAGATGTGAATTTCATTGGAAGGATATGGCTCGCCTTCCCACCTATCAGATGTATAAATAAGCAATTATTTGGTAATTGTCTACTCTCTACCCCAAAAGCTTGTTAAAGTGTCATCTTAAACCAAAAACAAAGAAAGAAACAAACAAAAAACAACAACAACAAACAGTAGTGGCTTGTCTATGTTTCATATCCTGAGACTTCTGAGACTTTTTTCATAATTCTCTTATTGTTTGTACTTACCTTATTCAACCTCTATTTATTTTTGTGTATTTTCTTAAGAGTTTATTAGGAAATGCAGAAAATGGAAGCATAAAATTAATATTTTATTGATTGAATAGCTTTTGAGTAACAGTTTACAAACGAACATATGTGCAGGAAACATTTTAGATTTTGTTTTCCAAGGTCTCAAAAAATGCAGCTCCCAAGAAATTGCAGTAAACTTACCACTTTACTAAATGTAGCCATTTTAAATCTTTGTGACCTCAAAAAAATACCAACAGCTCCAAGGATTTGAGAGTTTCTAGTTATGATTTGGTCCAAATAGAGAAAATGGGTCGGTACATTAGGCTTGGAAATAAATAGGAGAAAGCAGTAAAAACTGATCAAGAGAACTGAGTGATGAAATCATTTATGGGAAGGAAGTGGGAGCATGGAGCTCAAGCATGAGTTGAAGGGGCATATGGCTTGTATGGGTATGTTTGCAACCCCTCATTTGTTAGAATATTAATCTATAATGTTCATTTTACAATATTTGCATATATTTAGTGTTACCTTATCAGTTCCACTTCCACTTCGTGCTGTGATTCACTGTCCAACACAAATAAAGGTGTCAGAAGTTGCCCCTTATTTTGTGCCTTTATATCATTTGTGTTTCTTTAAAAAAAAATAAAAATACTGCATAACTTCAGCTCCTTCAGCTGGGATTGCCAGTCTAGGACCTCAACCCTATTGCTTTTGGGTCTGTCCAGACTCAGACCAATGGTCCAGACTTGGCTTTTAAATATTAGGCAGCAGATAGGAGAAAGGTGCGTGCATTCAAGTCATGATGATGACACAAACATCATGCTCAGGAGTTTTAATTTACTGACAGATATGAAAGAGGAAAATCCAAAAACGTCACAGAAGCTTGAAAGGAGGCCTTTACGTATGGAGAGACACCATGGGAGAAAGCACTCTTCTGAAAATAGAGCAAGGGAATTACTGAGATAGGAGCTGACCTCTTGAATCTGAAAGAGGGAAAATAGAGTGGCAGTAGACTCTGAGGGAGTTGGAATAGCATGAATAGGTTGTTTGTCATGATAGCTTAAAGAAAAGACAGCCAGGGATGAATAGGTGCAGAGTGGACTTGAAGCAGTGGCTGGTGTGGTGGAAAGGCCAGTTGAGACAAAGCACCTGGGCACTTCCATACTCTTGAACCTCCTGCTTCTTCCAAAACAGTCTTTCTGTCACTCATGCTGCAGTCATCACCATGCCTTGAGATACCTGATGGTCAACTTGTAGCTTTCAAGTATTTTGTACTAGTTTTGACAAACTTTTTGGAAATATAGTATCACCTATGAACCAGACTTGGTCCAGGGTAAAGGTTCATGACAAGGCCCAAGATCCTGCTTTCTCCTTCCCCCTCACCTTCCTGAAAAAAAAAACATCCCTAAGAGACTGCATTTCATGAAAGACAGTTCTTGTGCAAGTCCAGTGCTCCCTGCTGTGCTGTTACTCCCTGGGAGAGCGCATATTTATCTCTTTGCATTTATTTTGATTCTGAGACTCTTGCCCTGTGTTTGGGGGAAAGTTGATGCTAATATTTAGCTCACCTTGGCTCTCGTAGTGTATCTGGTGGTTGCTGCTTTGAGTACTGAGGTGTGCAGAAGGCTCAGCCTCTGTGCCAGCAATGTTGAAACTCAACCTAATCTTGGGGAAACAGCACATTTTCCTTTGTGCTCCCATGTGCCAACAAAAGCCCCAGAGAAAACCAACTGTCCCACCGTTGGATAGATAATTACTGACATTAAAGAAAGGTATTAGAAAAAATGAATGTTAATAGTAGAAGTAAGTAGCAAAAAGACTTCCAATTTCAGTAAAGAACAATAAAATCTGTTGGCTACTTGGCATTGCCTGTTTGCCTTTGGCTTATTGGGCTTTATATTAGCCTAATATAATAAATTGAAATGTCACCATTAAATTAAATGGCTTCAGGAAATCCATCCAATGATTTCTTTCAGTTTAAGTTCACAGCAATAGCTGCCTTCGCATATTGGTCAAAATTTTCTGCCAGTGCTGCTAAATTGTAGTAATTGGGTTGTATACCTTTATGTAAATTGTTGTAAACTGAGAGTCATGTCAGTGATTTATATAGGCAAGGCTTTTTAATAAAATGAAGATCCTGTTAATAAATACCAAGTCCCTTTGTCATAAACCCTGAATGCTTTAGGTTATTTATAAAGCTGTTCAAAAGGGCATTATAAAATGGTTTCAGTGAATTAATGTCTTTTCTCTCTTTTTTTTTTTTTTTTCTCCCAAGGTGGTTTCATGATCACAGATAACAAAAGTTAACTTCAGGATGCTAAAGAGAAAACAGAGTTCAAGGGTGGAAGCCCAACCAGTTACAGATTTTGGTCCTGATGAATCTTTGTCAGACAATGCAGATATTCTGTGGATTAACAAACCAGTACGTATCTCTTCCTGTAGTCGCTAATTGTAAGTTAAATGTAATTTCTGATGTTGAAATATGACTTCTAAGAATGGTTATGAAATAGGTGTTTGTCAGAGACAAATACCAAGCTGTAGTTGCTGATCTACCAGTTCATTTCTAACAAAAAGTCCAAAACTAAATACGAAGGTGGTTTTTGGTTGTTACAAAGTGATGGGGATGATCAAGCAGTGTTTTTCAACATTCATCTACTGACTGCTTTTTTATTAAGTAGCTATCCTTTCAATGTATCTGTTTCCTAACGTTTATTGAAATTAGAAGTTTGTAAAGTGAACTTTTGAAGAGAATGTCAAAAAGAGCATTTCATTGCTAAAGCACTGGCCAGCAGTTTCATTTTGACTTGAAAGTTTTTACTTTCAAATCTCCCTTTTTACATCCCTTATGAACATAAAAGTGTATTTTGGTTGTTTAGTTTCAAGTTCAGCTCATATTTTTCTAGTATCATTTCACCTACAATGTGCCCTAAAGCAATAGATAGGTGAAGAAGTGTCTGTCAACTTGAAACTGGAGATTGTTTCATTGGGAACAGAGTTATTAACAGAATGTGCTGTATTAAGAAGATACCTTTACCACGTAAAGATGGTTGTTATGATTAAATCACATATTCAGCTGTCAGTGAGCATCCGGGATTCCTGTGTTTTGAATGATTCATGGTTTTGTAGAGAAGGCATTTTTGTTCTTCTCTTAAAGGAGAGCAGAATTCTTTACTTTGTGAAAGCAAAAAGTCAAATATTCTGAAATAAATTAATACATGTTATTGGCATGGCATTCATTTAATTCAACTATCATCTCATTTGCAGTATGAATCCCAGATCTCTAAGATTCACTTCTGAGTTTTAACACCTAAATCATTTACAAGACAACACCCATGAATTAATTATTCATGCTAAATAATTTAAAATAGAATGTTCCTATTGAATGTTGTAATTAGCTCAAAATGTCATTGCAGAAAGATATGCTGAGTTATTTACATATGTTTCTCAGTGCACAGCATTCAGCTTTTGGATGGAATCATTTTTTTTCTTGTCATGCTGGTATAATAGTTGCATATTGCTTAGCAAGTATAATATTAACATTTTACTATGGCAGACAACACATTTATCTATAAGCCACACTTTACTGTTGATGTTATTTCTTTTCAGTTTAAACAAGGTTTGAAACAAGGCGGGTATAAAAGGGACATAAGAAACAATACATCACATGCCTTCCACTTCCAAATTATTAATTTGGGCTGAGAAACAGTAGAGCTATTCAGTTTAGGTCAAATTTCATTACATTTAGGTGAGCATATGGTGAGTGTTAAAACAGGTGGGTTTTCTTACAGCTTCTTCATATTGAAATGTTCGAGTTGGTGTAAATGAGTGTATAATTTTTTTTTGTTTGATGAATTTTATTTTTTTTTGCTTGATGAAATTCTTTTTTTTTTTTTTTTTTCAATAGACATGACCTTATCAGCTCTGATTCATTACACTTGTCTGGCTTTAAAGATGTTTCAGTGGTGTTTTGATATAAAAGAGAAAAAAATCCAATGCTAAACCCAGGTACATTCTACCTTCTCATTAGACCTCCCACTGTGCCTGGCACTGAATATAGCCTTATTAATAAAGACTGTTTTGAGACTGAGACCTAAATAGTCATAGAAATGAACTGTTCTCTTACAGCAACAAAACTTGTTTGGAACAAAAGGGAATCCTGATATTAAGAAGTAGCTTTCTTTGACATAGTCTTTTTATATTTATTCATTTCATAAATGGAAGGATGATTTTAATCCCCGTGCCTCTCTTCATTTTTTGAATTGTGAACTAAAAAAAAAAGTTAAATATAAAATAAGTAAATGAAAAATCAGTTCATCTAAATGTGATTTTTTTTTTCCACAGATATTTTCATTTAATATATTCCCCCAATTTATAACATCAACTAACTCTATTGTCTGCATAAAATAAAAAATACAACAAGTTGTCATTTGAAAATAAATTGGACTGCAAAAACTGCAAAGTAGGAAGGATAGTATCCTGACTCTCAGTTTCCTGGCTCTTGAAACTTGGTTTATGAATTATGCAACCTCCCAAATTAATGAATAATTTATTTTTTGTTTCGTAAAATCAAGAGAGCTTATTTTTGAGATGAAGACCTTAAATACATGGATTATTATGTAAAAGAAAACTGCAAAAGAGTGTTTACAAAAAGTGCCCGTGCAAGTTACGAAGGCTAAATATTTGAGCTGTTTTTGAATATTAAAACAATCTTGCAATGTCTTGGTTTTCTTGTGTTGTTGTTGTGTGTTTTTTTTTCAGTGGGTACACTCATTACTACGAATCTGTGCCATAATCAGTGTTATTTCTGTTTGTATGAACACTCCAAAGACCTTCGAGCATTATCCTCCTCTCCAGTATGTGACATTTGCTCTTGATACTCTATTGATGTTCCTTTATACTGCAGAGATGATAGCAAAAATGCATATCCGTGGCATAGTTAAGGTAAGCATTTTAAAAATATCCTACATGTGCTCAAGAAAATGGATCTGAATATGTTCTAGTGACAATTGATCTTTGTTAACTTCTTACTTTTCTTTTTATGATTGTTTTTAATGGCAAGCAATGCCATGGCATATAAACAGAAAAGACAGGATGAGAAAGATGCAGCTTTGCTACCTATTTAATCCCCCCTAAATTTATTACCAACATTCATAATAATGTTTTCCTTCTAAGGAATGTTTCACATTCAGTTCAGAATGTGTGTTCATGTATGTTCATGTATGTTCAGAAACATACATTTTCACTGTATTATTATAAAAAACAAAAAGCAAAATGAACTGCATATACATTAATAAGAATCTTTTGTAAATGTCTGGAGATGCACATTTGGATATATGACTGATTTTAGTTTCACAAGCCTGAATGTTTTGTTGTGTGGTTATTTTATTTAAATAAGAAAATATATTTTAACAGTGAGCTGAATGAAAAAGCTATCTTGTTTTTCCACATTTTTTTCCTTAATATAAAGAATGCTGGTAAACAAATATTTCTCTTGTCATATGTTTACTGTTGATACTGGACTAACTTTTATTAGTAAATATGATACAACAGAATATCAACCTGCAGAGTTTTTCAGTGGTCATCATTATGTAGTTTTACTTTGCTGATTGTTTCCAGTCTTTAGTGAAAATATATGAATTTGGCTTACATATAGAAAAAAACATCTGTGGTGCTTATCAACAATATAATTTTGTAACTACTGCACAGAGTAGATAATCAGTGTTATCTTTCCCTTTCACTACTGAAAGGTCTTGATGACTCTAGAGACATCTTGGGTTCCACTTCATTCTTAGTTAGTGGGTGGCATTTTTTAATAACTATATTAAAACTTATAACTATATATAATATAACTGCCAAACTAGGCTGTTATATCATCACATATAATGAATATTAATAGCCAAAATTAAAGCAACATTGATGTTAGTATTTAGGAAATTACTGAAATAAGATGATTCTAAGAGAATATTCTCAAGTTGTTTAAAAGCCAAAGCAATCTTTTGTGAAGTGGTATTTCTGGCGTCTGAACTAGTACTTCTGGCCACAGCCTGTACTCTCTTATTCAGAGATGTCCATTAAGCAGGTGAGTACGAGGACACACAAGCTCACAAATAGGGAGGTAGTGACCAGTGTGAGCATTTGAACAGTGCAAGAATAATGAGTTATTATTACAGCTGGTACAGGCTTTGCAAAGAAATGGGCATGTGAATACTAGAGAGAGGAAGTGTAAATTTTGTACAGAGCTTGATTTCTTAGTCTTTGTGTATGGAAATACCAGCTTCATTCACAGTAAGCACCTATGGGCAATGAATAATACTTTGCTGCATATTCTAATGTCTTTCACTGTGTTGTTAATATTTGTATTTTTGTACACATGATGAACTTAGCTTTGAAGCATGTCTGATGAGTCTGTTCTCACAGAATGAATAACTGTCTGGAGTTTGTTCCACTGCCTTGCTCATGTTATACGGGTACAGATGAGAATGCAGTTTATTTGATTTGCACTTTGACATTTTACTCTTTCTTTATTAGATGAAAAATATGGTAAAATAGGTAAGGCACAACCACTGTTATGAAAAGATAGGTTAAATATAAAGCAGCTGTATTTATTGTTATTTTAGCAATTGAGGATTTGCTTACAGTTTAATGTCTTTTAGCATTCATCAGTGGATATATTTACACTGGAATGAAGTGCCTTCACTGGTACTATTCACGGAGTTGCAGAATAATTTAGGTTGGAAAGGACTTCCAGAAGTCATCTAGACCAGCCTGCTGCCCAGAGCAGGTCCAGTTAGATGACATTGCCCATGGCTGTGTCCACATGAATCTCAAACTCCTCCAAGGATGGAGCTTCCACAAGCTCTTTAGGCAGTTTGCTCCAGATTTCTTGCATCCTCATGCAAGAAATATTTTTTCCTGATAACTAACCAGAATTTTCTGAGTTTCAACTTGGTATATTGCTTCTTGTGTTACCATTTTGTACCTCCAAGAAGAGTTTGGGTCCATCTTTGTATTTTGATGATGCAGCTGTGGACAGCAGCAAGGTCTCCCACTCACCTTCTCTTTTGAAGTCTGAACAGTGTCTCTCACCCTCTACTCCTGCATCATGTGCTCCAGCTCCCCAACCTCTTTGGTGGTCCTCTGCTGGACTAGCACAATTTCCTTTCTGTGTTTCTTGCACTGGGGAGCCCAAACCTGGACTTAGCTCAAAACTGGAGTTGTGGATGTGGTCTTAGAAGTGCTGATTAAAGGGAAAGGATGACTTCACCAGACCTGCTGCCTATGCTATTAATGTGAGTAGAGCCTAACTGTAGGAGAACAATTTGGGCTTGTATTATGTACAGTAAACTTCATAAAACGGTAATAGAATAGGATTAGCCTTAACTTGTTTCAACTGTCAAATTAGAACTTTTTGAACATGCTATCCGAGTGTTTCTTTGAATGCTAATCAATGAATAATCCATTTTTAGTGAATTATTTGACTCGCTCTTGGGGTTATTGATTCTAAGGAAAATATTGGTTCTATTGTTAGTATTGTAATTCTACCAAGAAAGTAATGATCCATGGACTTACAAAGATAGTAGCAATCAAAGTAAAATACGGCACTGTTTAAAAGCCTATTAACATTTGTTAAAGATATTTGTATATGAAACGTCTTTATAGAAGGGAATTTGTTTATGAACTGTGGTTCTAATTTAAGTGCACTCAATACTTTTCATAGAATCACAGAATGGTTTGGTTTGGAAGGGACCTTAAAGATCATCTAGTTCCAACTCCTCTGCCATGGGCAGGGACACCTCCTACCAGACTTGAACACCTCCCACTTGGTCTTGAACACTTCTAGTAATTTTAGGTTAAAGAATCATACACTGCTATGTGATTCTACTGAATTTTACCATCAATCAGGATTTCTGTAAAGGCCCTTGGGTTTGAAATGCTAACAAACTTTTGAACCTTGACTAATGCAAAATTTTAGTCCAGAGAGAAATCTAATTTATGGAGAAGGTACTACCCACTTAAGTCTCAATTAATAACAATGTGAGTATAGCTGAGCTAAGAAGATTTTTGAAAATATTAAGTCATGTCTAATTAACACCTTCTGAGGAGAAGTTTTAAATTTCCTTCCTCTGATTCCCAGGGGGTTTTAGAAAAAGAAAGTAGTTTCTGAGAAATCTAGCCTTTCCTCTGTAAAAAGTTTCTCTTTACCTATGTGAACTAAGTGGCAAAATAAAGTGATACATCCATCAAAGTGCTTTATTACCCCGAAAGGAAAGTTAAACTGAAATGTTGCTGTGACATTGTGCCTTTTATTACTCTTGTTTCCTCCTGAATAATTCTTAGTGTGCTAGCAAAGTCTATTTAAATTTAGGGCTGCCTATACCTTGTGAGTAATGGTTGTTGCTTGTTCCGTTTGACAAGACAATTGATTCAGTCAGGGGACTTTCTGAATTACAAAGGCACTGCTCATATTCATATCCACCACTTACAAAGAAAATATACACTGACATGCATTTAGGCAAGGGGCATGAAATACAGACATTAAAGAAACCAGAAGATGATAGTATAGGAAATATATGCTATAGGATCTGAGGTGCTTTTTTTTTTTTTTCAAAAGAGCATATAGATATTTATTACCACTATTATACAGTATTTGCTTCTAATTGGTGTTACACTAGATTGACTCTTTTAGAAGAATTAAAATGGGCATAAAGGTGCAGTCTAATGGATTGTATTCTGTATATAGGCAATACTTGGGAAGAAATGACTGAAGGGCTTGAGATGATATTCATATTATAGTTTTGGGGATAATAGGCTATTTCTACTTGTCATAATTTTAAACAGATGCTAATAACATGTCTGTCTTTACCGTAGAAATTCACCTCTGAAAAATGAAATACAGGACATAATTTCTTACTAACTGAGGTCTTCTAAAACACAAAATTCTAGGATAGTCTTCTATAATGTGGCCAGCCAACATTAATAAAATATATGCACAAACATCAAACCAGCTTGTAATGGTTTGTAAGAATTAGACCAAAACAGTTTTTTTTTGTTTGTTTGGTTTTTTTGTGTGTTTTGTTTTGTTTGTTGTTGTTTTTTTGTTTGTTTGTTTTTTTGTTTTTTTTTTACAATATACTTTGATACTTGTATTCTAAATTATGTTCTAAACTGAAGGATGAAGGTCTATGTTAGAAATCTCTGTCAAATAATATGAAACTTCAGGAGAATACCGTGTACACACTATTAAATCTATTTCAGATAGATTTGAAATAGAGACTAGAGAATAACTTTCAGGAATAATGCCTGGCCTCCAGCTAAATATTTTGATGACATTAGAAGATAGGTGTTGATTACTTAGTCAAGTAAGTTATTCAAATAGTTTAAAAAGAAAGTATGGTCACTCACTGTTTTGATTTATGCATAACCTATTAAGGTTTTATGAGCAAATAATTTTTAAGATGGATTTCAGTCATGAAAATTTGTTGTAATAAATACAACAATATTTGAATATTGTTTTTAAAAAAGTATTGTCTTTCTAGATATGCATGTTTTCATATTTAAAGATTCTTTTTTGTGCAAACTTTATGTGTAAATCTCACATTTTAAAGATTTTAAAGTAATGTAAATTCTGTGAATTAATAGATGTGACTTACCCACATGAATATTTTTGTAGAAATAACAAAGGAAATATGTTAGCAGATGCCCACCAAATTGTAACATGTTTTAAAAAGACCTAATATTTTAGAATTTAAAAATTCTGATTTCTTTGAAAGTCATTGAAGAGATGAAAAATATTAATGGTAAATATCACAGACATTCTACACATTAAAAAAGCTACGGATTGTGTGAACCAAAAGGGACATTTTTATAAAACTGTGAATACGGTTCTTTTACAGTTAGTACATACATATTACTTCTTTATCTCAAATCTAGAAACATTAATATAAAGGACAGCTCTGCTTCAGGGGTGACTGAAAGTAAAAATTAGGGCCAGGATATCTCTTTGACTTGTTAAAACATCAAAATGTGATATGCAAGCAAAGACAGGGTGTTAAAGCATAGAATCCATGGAATTTAACAAAATCAGATGAATGTGAATTTTAGGAATAGGAATGTTTTAATTGAATGAAATCAAACTTCTCTTTGTAATCATTGCTGTCAATAGAGTCAAAACAGTAGCTATCACTGTCATGGACAGAAGGTTTCCCAGTCTCATGGTGTCCAACCTCATCGTTCGGTCAGCTCAGTGAAGAATTCAGACGTGTTTCAAGAGATTGCTTAATTAAATTTTGGTTCTGATCCTCTCATTTAAGATCGTCTTCATGGTGAAATGTTTTCCACAGCTACGCTTAGGTACATCTGCTCAGAAAAAATACAGGCTAAATCATAGTCTCCTGAAACACAAAGTTCCATTAGTACTCAGGTGGCCAAGTAACACTCTGTCTTATCAGAGATTTAGCAGAAGTCAGGGATGTCTTTTATGATGGTACAGTGAACAGTGATAGGTTTTGTTATCATTCAGACTCTCACAGAATTTATTTACTTCTTTGGCAATCAGCTTTTTATGTTCTAAGTAGCATTTTATTTGATCAGAAATGTTACTCGATGTTAATTGGAGTTTATCAGGACACATAAAATAAGGTGATTGCCAGAATATCCAGATTATGCAGATTTGCAGACCTAGGTAAATTGAGGTAAGTGACTAACCTCTGATCTGTTGGAATCAAGAAACTGGGACTGTTACAATGAGCTGAAAATTATCTTATTTTCTGCAACCACTGATTTAGATTTGTATAAAAAATCCAGAAATTAAACATTGTGCGCTACCATAATATATATATATATATTTTTTCTGTGAGTGAAATTAGTTTTCTAACGAATGAAGGCATTTTTTTGCCACCATATTCCCACACTATGTATTAATGTATAAAATGTAATAAATTTAGTGCAATAGTAAAAGTTACTGAATTCAATTTCACATCTCTTAAATTCAGAATTACACTTCCTTCAATTGATCATAGATTTTGAGTTTTATTTCTCAGACTGTAAGTATTGTTCAGTGGTTCTTTGGTTCTGATTTATTTTGTGTCTCAGGCTCCTTGGTCAGAAAGAGCCCTGCTATAAATCAGCTGTGTCAAGGAATATTAAAACTGTTTAAAAGAAAGCAGATCAGTCTCCCCCACTGTATCTTGAATAAGTTTTGAATTGTGCTCCCCATTATACGTAGTTTGTGTCATCTTTGTAACTTACTGATTGATTGGCAGGATTCTGAGAGCACCATGAATTCACTAATGTTTGTAGCTGCTGAAAATAGTTTGTGAATGAACTTGTAAACTCACTGACAAGACTTGCAGTCCTGTCGAAATGAAGCTCACATTTTATATGCTGCTCAAATGTCACTTATGAATATGGCTGTATGTGTATTACATAGGTCTGTTCACTGGTTCAGGGAAAGTTTCCAAAATGATCTGCACATTGGAAAAGGAGGTGGGGTGGAATTGTAGATAGAGAATTGAAAGATAAGTCTGAAACATTAAACAGACGTGGTACTGGCTCAGCATTACTCTTAGAAAAGAAAGCAGGAACCCTAACCTCAGATGGAAGGACTTGGTATTTCTTTTAATGTGTGATACAAAAATTATCTTTTGCTTTCTAATAAACTGTCTTCCAAAAGTCATATCACATGGGAATGAGCAAGGTAGGGATACCTTACTTTAAAGGTATATTTTCTTTATTAGAAGTTTTTACTTTCAGACTTTGTATGAAGAGAGAGAAAAATACTTCAGGTAGACTGCTTGCATTAGACATAATTACCCTGTTGGCATTTTAAATTACCAAAGAGGAAAATGTGCCAAAGTCTGAGAAGGTTCGAGGAAACTGTCTAGGTTGCAGAAGAATTCATGTCCATGGCAAGAAAAAGAAACCAAGGAACAGATGTCTCTGCTGACAGTTCTGCCTTTAGGGAACAAGAGACGAATGGAGATGGTTTCACTCCATGGACACTGTAAGGGTATGTGGAATTATCTTCACTATATCCCATACTCACTGCAATTTCTAATTGCAATCACAATGGTATTACAAAATCTACGCTGAAATCTTGTTGTGACAAGCAGGCATGGTTTACTCTGTCCCTCTGCTAAAAGAGTAACACTTCGAAATAGAAGGTGTGAGAGTTCTCTCTCTTCTGTCTGTTAAAAAAGTGTAGTTGTCACCTAATTTAGTACCATCATGCTGAAAATAAGAAATCTTATACAGAATTTAATAGAAATGTCTTTCTTTTTGCTGTGTACTTGTGACACATGCCAGCTAACAAAGGAGATTATAGAAAGTCGGAAGTAATGGTCCATGACATTTTCCCTATTGTTAAATCAATTACATTCACAGCAAAACTTTTGTACTGACTAAAGAAGTTGCGAATTGGATTTGTCAGACTTTGTTTCAGTAGCAATGGATGCCATTCACCGACTTCAGTATTCTTGCAAGAGTCTGAAGGAAATAGTTGCATCATTAGCTTTCAGCACTGCAAATTCATACAGGAGCTTAAACAAAGCCTGATCTTCTCCCAGCTCCATCACAGATAGGCTGGAGCTGTTTCCCTCGTTAAGTAGTACAGCCAGGATCCCTCCTTAACTGAAATCAATGGCTTTCAGCATGTCACATGTTCCCAGGCAGCATTAGCTCTGTGAGGACAGCACGTTTTCGTCATCATTTTTCTGACGGGTGCTTTGGTTGCTGTAGTTGCTATCTGTCAGCTCCAGGTGAGAAAAGCATGGACAGAGCCGGCTGGAGCCTTATCTGAGCCGTGTGGACTCGCTGTTATATTTGGTTCTCTGCAAACACACAGCTTTCCTCCTCCAGTACAGGCAGCGTGAGGTGGAGCAGGCACTTCCACAAGGTAATGAAATACTCTGGTTGCCATGATCAAAGCTGGGATCTGCCATGGTTTCCAGGGGCAGCTGATGGCCACTTGCCCACTCTTTCCTTTTTTCCATCATCTTTGCTTGTATGAAACAGTTTTCACTTCTTAGTTTTAGGGCTTAAAATAGAAACACATTTAGTAGGACTCGTCAAAGCTAATTTGAGGGTCTGCAGTAATTAGCTGTTTGTGTCCAAAATAGACTCTTCTGAAAGGTAATTCATCTGACCTGTTTTTCTCCATTGACTATAAAGGAAGCTTAAGGGTAACAAGTCTGGATGGTAGCACCTAGCCTTTAGGTATCTCACAGTGAGGGGTTAATGTAACTCATTATTTAGAAATTTGTTGTTAATGGACAAAGGGCACTACAGAAAATATCCAGACAGCTGGGTGCCAGCTTCTTCTTTAACTCCATGCCATTAACTCATTTATGCTTAAATGAGTTTCTTCCATAATCATCCTCATTCAGAAGTTTTTGAGTTATGGATTACTTATGTGTACTATACCTTATTGCAAGGACCTTTTTTAACCTTCTTTTCAGTATTTCTAATATTAAGCAATCCACCTTCAGCTAACAAGAATGGAGAGATTACAAAATGAATGTAATCCTTCTGATAAATGATGGAAATGCTGATTGAATTATAGTGAAACACTGTCAGCTTGCTCACCAGCTTTTAATAACTTGGTCAGGTCAGTCTGTGCTGTGTTACAGACTGAAAACAGAAGATGGAAATTCCAAAATTAATGTTCTCTGTGTCTTTAGATAAGCTGTATACTCCATGGCATACAAATGAGTTGAGGATCGGGAAGTTGTGTCATTTTCAAAGGTCAGGTAATAAAACAGAAGATAAGGTTCCTGTCATCCCGTGTCAGCACACTCTGATGGCTTGTGATGCCTGGTGGTGAGAGCTCAGTCGCAGGACGTGCACATCACAAATGGGAGCAAAAGCTCAACCTGGAAGGCAGGGATACAACCAGCGGAATCACTGGTGGGGATGAGAAAATGCTGAGATGCTTTGATTAAAGTGTAATTCGGCAGAGGGGAAAAAATAGAGAGAACTGCTTGCCCTTCACAGTAAAAAATCTCACAAAGCAAACATGAAAGAAAGATCCAGTTAACCTGAGATTTGAGTTTCCCCTTTGACTCTATGACTTGGGACTATAAGTTGAATATTATTTGTCCTTAAGAATAAATTATTTTACAGATGTATATTAAAAATCAGAATTCAGTACTATGTATAATGCTGTTGGAAACCTAGATGTGTAGTACAGGCCCTATGTTAGTCTGTTCTGGCAAACTGTATATTATTGCAAATTGTCTTGGCATTAAAAATACTGGAATATCCAGTTAAACATCTGTGGCAGCTGTGATCAATAGTCCTCAAATGTTATTTCATGACACTTTTGATATCCATTACTAGAATAAGACTTTCAGTCCTGTGTTCATCTGTTGCTGTCTTGCTAAGCACGTCTGTCCATTGCAAGGACATCAGTTCCCAGTCTATTGGGATCCTGTTGCTAGCAAAATGCCCTGATGCTGTTTCCAGTCACAGGAAATTAAAAAAATTAAAACTGATTATCATGGGGAAAACAAATAAGAAGTTGCCTGCAGCATGCTGCCAGGTCAGTGTCACTGCTTGTGGGCCAGGGAAGGGTAGAGACCACTGCTCTAGAATATACGCACCTGTTTCTATGGTTACTTGTGCCTGTTTTTGTCGGAGTGTTTATTACAGGAACGTAATGACTCATTACACAGTGGGGCTTTTTGCACAATTTTTACGTTTGAGTATTAGAAAATCAAAGGCATTTAAATTACTTGCTGAACTTACAAGGGCAGTATTTCTAAAATAAAAATGGCAAATTCTCGAACCAGTCAATGGGTGACAGAAATTTTTAGTGAGAAATTATTTGGGAGTATGGATTAACATACATGTCCAGTGTATTTAGTGACTTGCCACAATGATCATAATTTAACTTCGAAGTTGCTAAAAAAAAACAAAAAAGAAAAAAACTAACTTTCATAATATATTTTAAAATGCTCTTTCAATATACAGACCAATTAGATGGACAAAACTACAAAACTTTACTTTTCAGTGATGTTATTTTTTCCCTTTTTTATAGCAATCTCGAGGATTATTTTACTCTTTTTATTCATGAAAGCAGCTATCATCAAGGCACGCTGCTAGTCTATCAGTTCATATCAGGATAGAATGATACAAATACGGGGATAGCAGTGAAATCAGCATACTGACTAACATTTTATGTATTCAGGTCAGATGAAAGTGAACTTTATCCCTAATGTGCCATTCTGTGTTGCAACTTGCATTTTCAGAGAAATGTGCTATAATTAAACAATATCTTTTTTATTATTATTTTATGCACATTTCTGTCTTTAATTCGAGGGAATAAAAGAAGCCATCAAGAAAAATCATAATGACATCCAAATCCCTATGGAAGTGAATAAGACCATTTCTGTGAAGCTGTACTTCCATTAAAAAAAAAAAAAAATAAAAAAAAAATGGGAGGGTTTTAAGGTAGTAAGCTGAATGAAAAAAAAAAAATCATTTCAGAGTATAGTGTTCACTGCCACTAATGAGAATTTTGAAAATACTGTTTTCTTATGGTTATACTAAGATTATCATTTCCATAAACTTTTTCTGGTCTTTTAGCATAAAATGGCTTCATCAGCTTTTAATAATGTTAATTACCAAATAATAAAATCCTCTGTCTGAAAATTGCCTCCTCCTTATCTACCCCAGCTTTCATCATTGTGGTTCTTTTTTGTTGAGGGAGATCTGCGAATGATGGCTATAAATGTGGGGTTTGTGATGTGAGATCAGACCATTTGCATATCAAGTCTCTTGGCACAATGTCCCAGCAATATCTGATGATTCAAAGTGTGAGCTTTCACCTTGAAACGTCGCATCCAAACCGGCACATTGCATCCACTGTGAACTGGGAGCTGTGGGAGGGCAGGATCCTGCTGGCTAAAGCAGCTGTCTTGTTACCAAACACTTCAGCACAAGAGCATTTAACACTCATCACCCTCTCAAGGCTTCAGAGTGCTTCCAAACACGCACGTGGAGCTGGATGTAGAACTGGAGTCTGCCCCAAAGAACTGGCATCTTGAGGAGGTTGTCCTAGAGGCACAGAGTCAGAGCCAAGTCTGAACTGGAAAGGACCTATGGAGATTGCAGCAACCTCCAACTGAAAGCAGGGCCTTCAGTTGTGTTTTCCAGGGGCCTGTGAAACTGTCTTGAATATTTCCAGGAAGGGGAGTGCTAGCACACATCTGGGCAGCCTGTTCCAACGTTTAATCATTCTCACAGTGTAGATTTTTTTTCCTATGTACTTCCTGGAAACAGTGATTGCAGTTCCATTGAAGGGGAATTGTATTAATACTGCTCCTGATTACCCACTTTCAGAGTTGGTGAACCATTAAGACATCCAAGTGAGCCGAATCAGCTCGTAAGGCCATACTTACGGCACTGGATACAGTTCGCTAATGAGCAGATGGAGAGGGAAATGAAATTCAGGCTTTCTGTGTAGTAACCCATGAAATCTCTCTGCAGGGCATGTTTGCACTCAACAGCTGTGGTGGAGTGGTGTCCTGAGAAAGCAGCCGTGTAATACACCTGTGGAGCTCCTACATGTTCTGTAGCCATACCTGCTGTTGGGCATTGATAGGAACATGTTAGTCCTCTGTGACTATATGGTATGACAGTGCCTGGCAGTTCTGGATGTTGGACTCTCTGAATTACTTATCCTTCAGCTGAATTGAGGTGCCATCTGCTGATTTTGTTTATGAGGGAGGTGTGTTGGGCTATTTCTTTCCAAAAGGAACTGGGGGTGCTGATCAATGCCTACCTAAACATGAGCCGGCAGTGTGCTGAGGTGGCCAAGAAGGCCAACGGCATCCTGGCTTGTATCAGGAATAGTGTAGCCAGCAGGACCAAGGAGGTGATTGTCCCCCTGTACTCTGCTCTGGTGAGGCAGCACCTCAAGTACTGTGTTCAGCTTTGGGTTCCTCAGTAAAAGGACATCAAGGCCCTGGAGCATGTCCAGAGAAGGGCCATGAAGCTGGTGAAGGACCTGGAACACAAGTCTTGTGAGGAGTAGCTGAGGGAACTGGAGTGGTTTGGTCTGGAGAAGAGGAGGCTCAGGGGAGACCTCATTGCTCTCTACAGCTACCTGAGAGGAAGCTAGGCGGAGCTGGAGGTCAGCCTCTTCTCACAGCTAGCTAGCTATAGGACTAGAAGGATTAGTCTCAAGTTGCACTGGGGGAGGTTTAGCTTGGAAATGAGGAGACATTTCTTCTCAGAAAGAGCAGTCAGGCATTGGGATGGGTTGCCCAGGGAGTCCCTGGGGGTGTTCAAGGAAAGGTTGGACATGGTGCTTAAGGACATGGTTCAGTGGGTGACGTTGGTGGTAGGGGAATGGTTGGACCAGATGGTCTTGGAGGTCTTTTCCAACCTTAATGATTCTGTGATTCTATGATTGTTCTGTGGAAATGGTCAGTCGCTTTGAAGCTTTTTGTACTTGAGGAAAAGAGCATTGTGTAATGTTTTCATGTCTGTTTCTGTGTTGTGTTTTTAAATTTTCATCATCAGTTTTGTTTTAAAACAGCATTTGTTAACTCCTCTCAGGTTTTTGTATGTTTTACAGCAAATATGGTTACAGGATTTTTAGCAAGTAAAATAGTCCTTGTGTGTGTATTTCAAAGTCTTGTTTCTTAGTTCACTATACATACATGTATTGTTTCTTCCTTTTGCAAATTCCCTATTGCCATTTGTTCATGACATAGGTCACTGAGTCAAATGAAACTGAACTGCATTTTTTATTGTCTTTCTCTGAACAGCCCAATAAAAATTCTATTTCCAATTATTTTTTTTCTTTTGTTTTGTTTTATTGTTTTTATTTTTATTTTGGCTGTCAGTAGCAGCAAGTGAGATGATGAATGGTAGAGCTCAAAAACCTCCCATTACAATATAAAAAGTGAAGTACTAAGTTTGGTGAAATTAATTACATAAATTAACAAAATTCAAACCTTAAAAATGCATCTGAGACTTTTTTAATGAATGAATTGGTCTTACATTTTCATGGGTAATATCTGAAATAATCAGAAAATCTCAACTAATCCCCTTTATATCTTTTTAAAAATTATTTATTTTATTTTATGGCAAATGATGAAGTAGTCTTTCTGTAGTGATTATAGCTTTTTTTTTTTTTTTTTTTTTGTAATGGTAGATTGGAACTGTGTGCGTTCTATGTCTGTAACATATATAGAGTCACCTTGTAATTCAAAGGACAGCAAGAGCTGTGCTTCCATTTTTTATAAATAGAGTAGCTTTGTTTTGTTTGTTGTAACATCAACACATTTTTTCCAAGATTTTTCTAGTATAGAATACAAGATTACTGTACATAGTACATTACGTGTTATCACAGAGGTAAATCATGCACTAAGTGATGTGTTGGAAGCATTTGATGATGGAGCAATTCAGTGCAATACACACGTAGGTACAAATTGAACTTGTGTAACTCCATGATGATAAAGTAATACTACACCCACTATAAACATTTAGAGTTACATTTCACAATTCTAATTTTATTGGCTGGTCCAGATGAACAGCTGTTATGTGAATGTATTTTAGAATATATTTTAAAGAGGTTCCTGCCTTGGGTAATGAAGACTTTTTTTTTTTAGAAAAAGACATACAGAAATAAGAAGTGGTGGCCTCATCTTTTATTGTTTCTTCTTTACTCAAATACAGACTTTTTAAAAATAGATTTTGATTTGTTCGGAAGTGATACTATCACTATTGCAGAGGGATAAATTGGAAGTGACCACCCATTTAAAAATAAGCCAGGCTTTCATTGATTGTCAACACAGATAAGCAATCATTCTCAATTTCTTTCCTTTCCTGCATGGACCATCATTTTACAGTTCCAGAAGTACTTTGTGTTAAAGGATGACTTGTACATAATTTGCTAGTTTTTACATAGTAATTTTTTTTTTTTTTTTCCAAAACACAGAGTAAAAACAGAGTAGAGGCTGGGCTTTGAGTGGGTAGTGGATCTGGGAGTCATATGCTTGTCTGCATTACCGCCTAAGCCAGGGCAGTTTAGGAACTGCAAAGCTCTGAAGAAGAGAGAAGGGGGCTGATGTCTGACACATGAGCTGACTGGAGAAGTCATTTTATTTGGGGGACAGGAGAGGAGAATTGAGAACAGAACTCAGAGACAGCTTTCCTTCTTCACTAGGCTTTATCTCTTCATTTTCTCATCTGTGTAAGGGCAACATTGGAAGTATGCGTAAGACTAGGGGCTGGGCTGGGTTTGTCCACATCATTCTGCTACTAAACAAACCTGTGAGCAGCAGGTTTTAACAAAAGGGGAGAAGTTTGGATTTGAGCCAGAGACATAAGGGGTGTATGTGTGCACATGGTGGAGTAGGAATTGGAGTTCGATACCCTGCATGTGTGTATTTTTATTTGCCTCTGCAGAGGGGAGAGAGGTTATGCAAGATGATCCCTTGAGATCTGTTTTCTTTCTCTGTCCCATTCCCTCTTCCTTGTCCTACAAGTGCTTGTGTACAGTGAGGAAACAGGGAGGGAAGATGATTCTTCTGTCCCTGACTCAGCTCTGCCCTCTGTTCTGGCTTGCTCTTTTTGTGTTATAATGAGCACAGTGGAGGGGGGAAAAACGATGCTCCCATTTTCTCATTACCTCTATACCTTCTATTTCCTCCTGTGTATTTATGCTGCTCCTAAAATGCCAGTAAATGTCAGCTTCCATCCCTTAATGCTTATTTGTAGTGCTACACAAAGTAGCCCGCAGGGTGATCTGAAAAATTTGCTAGTGTTCTTGATGTGTTTTATTTATTGCCAAAACATGCAGGATCCAGCAACCATGATAGAATAGCAAGCTAGCTGGTTTTTACTGAGCTTGCTGGTCTTGTTGCATTTGTGCTATCTTTCAGCTGTCCTGTGTCAGAGACTGTGAGGAAAAGTGGGAGAATAAAGTTCCGCTAATGACAGAGCCAAGACTACAGAACTGCTTTCCAGAGCAGATGATGATAAATCTGATTACTATCAGAGCAAATGTCAAGTCACTTCTTTTTTGTTTCGCTTTCCCACAGAGGCAGCTGGAAGAGGCAGGAGGAGAGGATTCAGAGAACAGGTTGTAGCAGTGATGAGAGAGAAAAAGAAATTCCCAAAGGCAAGCAGAGAGGCAGAGGAGGCATTTCACTTGCAGTGATTTGTCCTCCAGCCTTCCTGAGATGTTAAAAGAGAAGCAGGGCAAAAGTGACCTAGGCGATAGACTGCTCTATAATCTAGCTAAGCTGTCTCCTTTGCCACTCAGGTCCTGAAATTGCTTAACAAAATCAGCAGGCCTAATCAATCTTCTGGGAGGCTGTTTTGAGCAATTCAGATGTTGATTTCATAGAGCAATTTGTCTTCTGCAAGGTTGACAACACAATAAACTTTTATTAACAAAACAGCAGTCTGGCCAATCTTCCCTACTGGTGGACACTAAAATGCAACGGCTCTCATGGTATGATTTTCTCAAGTGTGATATTGATCCTGGCCATGGTTCTATCAGTATTTTATATTGGCTTACATTTCTGATGAGCTGGATCTAATAAAGTGTGGGGTTTTCTTCGGTGAATGTGTTTAACTGCTGTTTAGGGCACATAATAATGTCAGTTGCTACTTTATCTGCAATGTGGTGGTTACAACTGAGAAAGTGTGTCTTTCTGTATCTCCATGCTGTCATTAGTTTATCAGTATACCGAGTGAAAATCAAAAATGAAGAAATGAGCTAACATGTTGTACTCCCTTGATGTAAAGATGCTAAAATTGGTCAAAAACTGGTGAAAAAAAGGAGAGTGTAGGGAGGGGATCTGTTTCTTTATTCTATTTTCAAATACTTAAAGGAACCCTAAGACCTTATGCTGAATTTGAGGTATTCTTGTTTAGTTAAGGCAGCATTGACATGGTAGGACTCATTTACATTCTTACAGGGCAGAGAATATTGCAATTACAGACTGTTATGTCAAGCTTGCCTGTTCTTTTGGGATGTCAAATTTCAGATTAATTCAGATGAGCATCTCTGAGAGAGAAGCAAACCTCTGATTCATTCCACATGGAGTGTTTACCAAGAATACCATTTACATGGTTGTGTACTAGCCTCACAGCGGCACTGGCGTAAATAAATGCTGAGGGAGAAGCTGGTAGTGTTATTAGGAGAAACTGTTTGGAGAGACCAGGAAGGGTGCTTGCAAAGTAATGAATAGGCCTTTAATTAATGAAGAAAAGATTGATCCATCTAGCTAAGCTTTATTGCTACTTTGGACTTGAGATTTTTTGAGGATCTTAAAATGCTTTGTGTTTAATAGGTGTTAGCTATTAAGCTAGCTGTTAGCTAGTCCACTGAGTTCAAGTGGCACCCCTTAGTTTGCCTGGCAGAGACATTAAGTGAGGGCATGGCTTACTGCACAAAAGCCTTCTAAAGGCCGTCCCAAGCCTGTGGTCATGGACTGTGTAAGTGAACTTGCATCCACTGCTCTGTCAGGAGGGATTTTTTTGTCTGTAAGTGTGCTGGAGAAGCTTTCATTACTTGCTGTGTACATTAAAGAATCCAATGTCCACTGCAAGCAATAGGGAGCCAGCAACTTTAATGGCTTTAAGAGGTTTGAAATAGTCTCAGCATGAGGTTTTAGCCTACAGTACTAATTCTTCATCTTTTGCAAATATTTGTACCACATTTCAAAGGCTTACAAACCGTGATGTAAATAGTATACAATAGCGCATTCACAGAAAAAACTACCTTACAAATAATTTTCAGACTGCAGCAGTGCAGCAGGCATGATGAAAAAAGGGTGAGGAATTAACACAATCTTAGGTGAGAGGTAACCACATGTATTTAAATTTCCTATATATGTATTCCTTTCCTGGAACAGAATGCTATTGTCTTCATGAGTGTAGTATTTGTTCCCAATAACAAAGGTGGAACAGAGTGAATGAATCTCACTGTTCAATGCTATTAATACATGAGTATTAGCCTGTGTTTAATCTGAATTAGATTTTCATGGAACTAAGTAGCACCAGAAGTTAGTATCCAGATTCATAGTAAAAAGTATATTCTGATTTTCATATTAAGCATGTTATGATCCTGTTTTAAAAATAACTTCAACAGCAAATAACAAACAAACCATAGACCTATACACAGAATAATCTAATTAAATATTCCCCAACATGTCCACTGTCAGCCAGATGACAAACGTGAAAAGGGTTTAGTCAAGGCATGTAAAGCAAATAGGACCTGAACCTCTCCAAAAATGAGTAGTCTCTGTAAATGTAATTCAGATGCCATAAGTTTCTGTGGGTGATCCAGTGAAAGCCCAGCTCAATGGGAGGATGTGTTGGGGGGGAAGCTGGCCTGAACTGGCACTGAGAAGCAAGGTGGAGAAGCAGTGTGAGTAGTGAGAAGACTGAAAAGGGTCATGACATCCTCCTTTGTAAGGAAAAGGATCAGAGCCGATTCAATCATGCCACATGTATTGTGGAGAGAAAAAGCAATTTCTAAAAAAAGATTTGGCTTTTAGTGAGTGCTTGAGGGATTATTCAGAGGAGGGTGAATACAGGAACTAAGTTCCTGCTAAGATCTGTATAGCATAACTCAGGTAAAACTTCTTGCTTTACACAAATGGTGCTGAAGAGAAGACAAGCAAGTTTCAAAGAGTTCTTCAGCTAGAGAAAGACCAATCAGCATCTTTGTTCATAGGTGCAACCGAAGGACTCAGGCTGCATGCTGAAACACCACCGGGGATTTGTGTAGTAAGTGGGAACAGGGATAGCTTGTGTCCGCTTCGTTGTTACTGAACATAGCAGCTGAAACAGCTACGTTTGTTCAGCCCCAAGTGAAGAGTTTCTTTGTTCAGAATTTACCAGGGAACTAAGTCTACTCTCTTCAGGAAGGACAGGTTAAAATTATGATGCACAAATTCTGTTATTTCCTGATTTGGAGTCTTTCTTCTCATAATTCTTAGGTGGAGGAGAACTTTAAGGTCCTTATTTGCTAGAAAACCTATCTGAAAAGCATTAAGGTTCTCTGTCCTTTATTTCTGATTTGAAAATAATGTACTGTATTATCCTCATACCTTTCCTTTTGTTCACTTCTGTCTTAAATAATTTTTGCAACTGAGATAAAACAAACAAAGAAAACATATTTTATCTCTATTTACACAATACATCTTGCTGTCACCTACTGCAAGGAATGATAAATCCTTTTTAGGAGAGTGTATGACATTGAAAATATTACATTAAAACAAAACTTCTTGTCCGCGCTTTTAGAATTGATGAAAATGCTGAGACATTTAAAAACAAGCACATGTTTACTGAAATAGCTATCTCTCAGATAGGAAACAATGCATATCAAGCCAGGAATCACAGAACAGGCAAAAGTCCAGTAATGTCTTCAAGATTTTTGAGACCTGACAGATCATTTTCTTTCAGTTATATCTGTGACAAGTGGATGCAAAACATTGTACCTGGAAGAACACAAAATATAGAAAGAAACCAGAGAGTGTATAAGGCAGAGGAGGGCATGTTCAATCCGTTGTGAGAAACCTGATTTGGAAAGTGGAACAGGAACATGGTGTTCATGTGCCCTGAGGTATACTACCAATGTCTCTGCATACATTTTTACTGCTATATAACATAAAACTGGATTATTCACATTCCTTAGGTCTAGTCTCATCTTACCTCTTTTTTAGCAAGCTGCATCTGAATGCATTTGCTCTACAATTTCTTCTATGCTCTGGGTGGTACACAGAGCTCTATAACCTTCAGACAAAATCTACCTAAAAGTGTAGTTTTTTGTTTGTTTGTTTGTTTCAGTTCAGTGTTTGAAATAAAGTGTGAGCCATTAACAGTGTTTTTATATTATGTGGTGGAGAGAGTGTGCTGTATGTCTTTGGGAGTGAAGTGAGATGTCGGGATACCTAAGCAAATAGGTATCCCCATACCTGTTCAAACTGGAGCAGTGCAGTATGGAAGAAACTGAGCTTTGCTGCAGTATTATCCGTGCTGCCTTTTAGGAGTGGTCTCTGGATCGAACTATCTCCAAAACCAGGCTATGGTCTTATTTTAGAGAGCTGACTGAAGAAGTATAAAACAGAGACAGAGAATGGATAGGAAGGCATATGGGTGATTGAGGATGCAGTGCTCAGTTTTCTGTCCTGAGTCTCTTCTATTCAGTGGTGCAAAGGTATATATACTCTGAATACCTTGTGCTAGACAATAATTGGAGTGCTGATAATATCAATGATAAAAAGTTCAACGTGCAGCTTCTTACTGAAGTTAAAAGAATGATTTATCATTTAGAGATAATATGGAGCTTCTCAAGAGTCTGAAAAAAAATTGAAAGCCTACATTGTGATGAGATAGTGATTACTTTCTAGTGTTTTGTAAATGGTGGGACTAGAAAAGTCTAGAGCATGAAAAATATTTTAAAACTTATGAGAAATGAATGTAAAATTATACTGAATTGATTGAAGCTTTCGAAAAATACTGAAGTAACTGAATGGCATAATACTAGATTGTATTGTACAGATTGTACTAGATTGTACATTTTACCTTCCTGTGCAAGCATCACTTATTAGGCAAGACGGTGGAAAAGCGAGTCCTGTGTTCATTTTTGTGTGTGTTTTTTGATGTATGTTGAAGTACAAATAAAAGGTTTCTTAATAAGTTCTTTTTGACACAAGCTGAAGAGAAGTGCTGCACAAGACTGAAGCTACCATTTATTTTTACTCACTAGGTGTGTTTATATGTTTTTACTAACACTGGGCTTTTGGAGTCTGTCAAAAGTGGCATTTTAAAAATGGTACAGAGAAGACTTTTCTTTCTTCCAAGAACTTTAATTTGTGGTATTAGTAAATCCTGACAGTCAAACAACAACAATAAACCTCTCAGCTTTTTTCTCTCTCGTAGGGTGATAGCTCCTATGTAAAGGATCGTTGGTGTGTGTTTGATGGATTCATGGTCTTTTGTCTTTGGGTGTCCCTGGTTTTACAGGTACTTATTTCAGTTACCTTTTTCAATGAATAGGTATTTGATTATGGAAAATATGTGGCACAGACAAATAATTATGAGCTGTGGAAGAATGGGTGTATAGGGGTCAAATTATTTTTGATGTTGAATGTTGAATTCAATAGCACCGTAATTGCACATTGCAGCATATCTACAGTAACAGTAGAATTTATCTTTTAGTATTTATCTTGATTAATTTTTATCACTGAGAAGTCATTAACAATCTGAAGCTTGCTACCATAAACTCTGCATAATCAAAAAGGAGAGAGAAGTATCTTCAGAGAGCCATTTGTCCCTTACACGTTATGACAGTTGTGCTCATCTCCTTCCATTGAGTTGGGTTGGATGTAATGATGAGTAACATAGGTAACTAAAGGGAGACTGATTCGTATGGCAGATATTTGCAATTTTGTAGGCATATTGACTGGGTAAGTGGAGGTTGGGTCACACCCAACAAAACCTTTTCCATAATAGAAGATAAATATAAAAATATAACAAAAAATATAAAAAATACATTTGGAAACAATGTGATAAGTTTCCATAAAGTAATGAACTCAAAGTTGTTGCAAAAAATGTATGGCCTGTTAAGGTACAGGTCAAATTGTGTCCCATAAAAAAATTGGTCCTTAAGCCAATTTTTTGAATGAGAATAGATCAAGGACGGTGAGATTTGGCCTTTAATAATATAAGGACTGTAAAAGGCCCATTGAGATTGCCATTAGACAAAGCTTAGCCATTTCTGAAAAAAATTAAGATACGTTGTCATTTTCTTCTTTATACATAGTGAAGACTTTGGTACGTCGTGTATATGTGTACAGTCAAGATAGGCTGTTACAGATAAGCACCACAGGTTACCCAACCTCTGCATTGTCAGGTTCCCCCTCCATTTTCTTAGTATTTTGAACAAATACTAAATTAAGCAGTAATTCTCAGAATGGAGACAAGGGTAAAGAAAAGACATTTTTACCCAATCATTAAGATAAATAGTCCTTCTGGAGTGCCTGCCCTGTCAAAGTGTTAAGGAAATGTTTCCCTAATCTGTGGCTTGGCTGAGAAATTTGTGTCCTAAGTAGAGCCATAGGAGAACATGTGCAGTTTTCTCATGCTCTTGGAATTAAATGGAGAATTAATAAGTGTATTGCAATGTGTAAGGCAATCAGAATGTATCTACTTTTATGTAATATGAAAAGCCTTGGTGGTGTGCCTCATTATCAGATACTGATTTCCATAATGGAAAATGTAAATTATTCACTTTTAATAAAGTTGTGGGAAATCTGTGAGGTAGCACTAGCACACATGCATGCAGTTTACACGAAGTTGCATGCTGTTCTTGAGTTATTTGAGATAGAAGCATTATGAACGTAGGCAGAGTATATTTTTAGAATTTCATTAGGATAACTTAGAAATGGATTAAAGGATTTATTAATACTTTTCTTTTAAAAAACATGTTTAAAATGAATCATAAAGTGTACCAAGAGATGATTGAAAATTAAAATGAAAATAAAAATCATATATAGTGTTCGTAGTTTTAAAAATTGTGTAAGTACCAAGAGGAACAGGACAGAGTTGTCAAAAAAAAAATATGCTTCTTTTCTTTGGTAGGTGTTTGAAATTGCTGAAATAGTTGATCAGATGTCACCTTGGGGCATGTTGCGGATTCCAAGACCACTCATTATGATTCGAGCATTCCGGATATATTTTCGTTTTGAGCTGCCAAGAACCAGGATAACAAATATTTTAAAGTAAGTAAGGCTGTTATCTAAAGAACCACAGACTTAGAACACTGAATAAGAAGCTCAGAGAACGACTCTTAATGCTTAATGTGCACCCGAGTTGTAGTTCTGGCAAAAAAAATCTTGCTCTTTTCTATATTTAAGGAATGATCAGGTTTCTATAAAGTGATCAAAAATGACAGGTATTTAAATAAATCTTAAATCAATTTGCTAATAATTGTAGCCAGCAATTTTCAACCAGTTGGAGTAAATTCTCTTCAATTAGTGTGAGCATATAATAATCAAGGTGAACAGCTATGTAGTTGTATTGGTGTATGTATACAGACACATACAAGCATACACTCATAAGTATATTCTGTCCAGCATATAATGGTAAAAAACACTTAATGGTAATGTGAAAGGGTTTCTTCTATTTATTTGACGTCAACTTCGTCATCTCGTCTTGCCTGTGCAATTCATTAGATACTATTTTACGAAACCTAGACTTTCTACATTTGATTTACTTACTTATTTTTATTCTGTTCTTTGTAGTTTACAGCTGTTTTAATTACTCTAACTTAGTTTAGAAAAAAATGTGGCTTTTTTTTTTTTTTTTTTTGACACAGCTCTGGCACAGAGCAAGAGATCAGTTTTGAGGACAAATTTTCTGTGGGCTGAAATACTCCTCTGTGTGTGATCATACTTTCTATTCCGCAGTTTTTCAGAGGTGTCTTTACATTGCCTGGGCACTCAGTGTGCTGTTTCTCTTTTTGCCAGGCGTTCTGGAGAGCAAATCTGGAGCGTTTCAATTTTCCTTCTCTTTTTTCTCCTCCTGTATGGAATCCTGGGGGTGCAGATGTTTGGAACTTTTACGTACCACTGCGTGACTGATGACACACAGCGAGGGTAAGTTGGCCTGGGTAGGCATAATGTGAGGCCGTTCTTTCAGTGCATATGTGTATTTTTAGTTAGCATCATTGTGTGTAAAATGGAATTAACAGGCTAAAAATGGTCCACCAAAATCAATTCCCCAGGATTTTTTTTGAAAAAAAAAAAAAAAAAAACAAAAAGAAAAAACACAAACAAACAAACAAACAACATGAATTTAAAATGGAACAAAGATGACAAATGGTTTTGAACACCAGTCTGATTTAGGGGATGAGTGCGTGGGGATGTGTGTGGTTAGAGTATAAGTGAGAGAGATCAAGACAGTAGGAGGACCTTTAGGAGGAGCATTGCTGTTTGTGGCTGAGTCAAGTCAATGATGTTTCATCAGCTTTTGCTGTATTCTCCTATCTTTTCCCAGAATGTCTGGGAATGGGGCAAGACTTAAGGTAAAGGGCAGAACTTTCCACAGAATCTCACACCCTTGTTGGGATGAGAGGTTACTGGGACCTGATACTCAGATGTAAAGCTAAAGATCCTTTCTACCCAGCCTTTTGAAAGTGCAATTAGTATTTTACACTGGTTATCAAATGTACATCATGTTTTTGATTCAGCACATACTTAAACAAAAGGGCAACTTAAAGCACAGTATATGTAGCCTCTTGTCATTGGGATGCCTCATAGGATTACAGTTAAGTATACGCTTCTTCGTCCTGTTGAGTTGACGGCTTGGATGTATGCTTGACCACCGTTGTTCTATTGCATCTATTTCTTTGTTGCTTCTCCTTCTTTGGATAGGGAAATGTTAGCTCTGGAGTTGAAGCCTTTGCATTAGTCAAAAGTGTATCCTCTTATTTCTGTATTGAATTTGTCAGAAAGTAAAATAAATAGAATAGACATTATAAGAAACTCAAAACACTGCTTAATCTGCTACTGTGCTGAATAAAAAATCAGACTGTTACAAAATAGCATGTTAAAGATTTTTCTGAACTAGGATCTATAAACTATCAAATTCAAAATGAGATTATTAAAAGTGGCAAATATAAAAAAGGTTACAAAATTACTTGTGAACATGTTAGACGTTACATGATGCTTTGTTAAAGAGGTGATTGTATTTTGGATATTTTCTTATGCATTGAGTGTTACATTGTGTGGTTGTTTTTCACTTAGAAAATGAGATATTTTATTCTTTTTCTCATTTTTAAAAGAAAATCTTTATAGTACTTTTTTTTTTTTTTTTTTTTTTTTTTTAGTTTCCCATAGACATGGGAAAAAATCTTTGTGAAAAATGTATTTGTAATATCTGTGATTCTGTGATTTACCTATGTAGTTTGGGAAAACAGGAAATAGGGTTGATAATACAGGAAATATCATACATCTTGAGATACAGGCTTGACATCAGGAGGGGGTTCTTCACAGAGAGGGTGGTTGCACACTGGAACAGGCTCCCCAGGGAAGTGGTCACTGCACCAAGCCTGTCTGAATTTAAGAAGAGATTGGACTGTGCACTTAGTCACATGGTCTGAACTTTTGGGTAGACCTGTGCGGTGTCAAGAGTTGGACTTGATGATCCTTAAGGGTCCCTTCCAACTCAGGATATTCTATGATTCTATGATCTTATTGCTTCTATCAGAGAATGTAGCCTTTCATTGAATTCAATTGAAAAAGATAAAATGGGACATTATAAGGTGTGGTTTTGATACAAAATAATGAGTCTGTAATTTTAAGGTTGCCCATAATTTTAGTTTCTTCTGTATGTACTGGGTTGCTCTCTGAATACTGCATTATTGAAAAATAATGGGAAAGTGGTTATGGTTCAATTTTAGGTTGTTGAAAAGATGAATTACAGGAAAAGGTTAAAATGGTCAAATATCCAGTACAGAAAATAAATAATAATAATAGGAGCCAGTCTAAAATGTGTTAAAGATGTAAAAGTGAAGTATGCAGAAATAAAGAAATGTGAGACCTGAAGTTGAACATCAAGTCTAGACTTAACTCCTTGTTCTTTCAGTATCATCGTGTATTTATTTTTAGCTCTTTATAAGTTAGGCATCTAAAATAAGTTCTATTTTAGATACCTAGGATAGGCATCTTCAGAAAGTAATTAATCCCTTTTGCCTTTTCCAAAACTGACTTCTAACTTTAAATGGCTCCTATGTTTGTATATGAGGAGTACAGTTACATTGAAAACCACTTTTTCCCTTGATTTACTCTGACAGATGAAGGATGCTCACACAATGAACAATATCTTTTTTTCTTTTCTCCCTGACATGTGGATTCACACCTTACTTGTGACACACTGCTCATTCCTACTCTGAAAACACTTATTTCTTCTTCTTTCTGTAAAATTCATCATTATGCTTTGTGAACGCTTAAACATATGTGATTGTTTTTCATTCTAAGGAATGCCAGGCAGGAACTCTGGGTGGAGTTAGTCTGTCCCCTCTTCACATAAGTCAGGACTGGCCCTAGCAGAACTGCCTGCATAACTTTTCCATGGACTGGAAAAATAAAAAGAAGTAACAGTTGTACTGCCAAAAGAGGACAAGTTGGAGGCTGGCACTGGTGTCCAGAATGTTCTTAGAAAGGAGGCATCACTCCACCTCTCAACAGAGGAGAGTTTATTAGCTTTGATGTAGTAGAGCACAAAAGCATGAAAATTACCTAGAAAAATCTGACTTCTGTCTTTGAGGTTCAGTTTCTCAACTTCATAGTAAGGCTTCCCTCAAAATTTGAGTCTGGCTGTCTGTGTCTCTCTACCTCAGGTGGTTCTGTTCCACGCCATGGAGAATGGCCAGTGCTGACTGTACTTGGCGTTGAATAACTTCAGAGACTAAAGCATAGCCCCTAATGAGCCACAGCTGTAAACACTCAGTATTTCTGCAAGCCAGATCTGAGGCTCCCAAGTCAAGCTTTGAAAATGAAAAGCACACAATTAGTGGCCACCTTTGAGAACTTACATTTCGTGTAATTTATCTCGTACTAAGCAGAATTGTATGGCAAGAAAAGCAAGGGTAAAATCTAATTACTGAGGTCAAGACTCATCCATTTTAGAAAGCAGTCTTAGTAAGCCTTCTGATTTATACAGGAGACAAGCATCTCCTGCAAATGGCATCTTAAAATCTTGCTATTCCTTCCTATTTGAAAGGACGTGGCAGCCTCATCAGACACTCATTGCCTCTTTGACTGCTGCAACTTCTTTTATCTTTCCATCCCTCTTGACGCCCACACTCCCTGACCTCCTGTCTCTCCACCTCCTCAGTCAGTTTCTAATGTTAACTCTGACAAACAGAAATACTGGAGTGAGCTAACTGCAGTCTTAAGTTTTTCATTCCATCTGTGAAATCAGCAAAATCCGACTTCCTTCCAAAGGCTGAAAAGTTTTTTTGTTTGTTCATTTTATAAGTCCTTTTTTTCCCTCATTTGTGTGATCTTCTTTATTTTTCCTGACTTACTTTTCTATATGGGGAACACTGTCACCTTCCTAGGCAACTCTCTAACTCAGTGTTCCCATTGTGATTATTACTTATCTTTTTTAAAGCTCTTCTGTTACAGCTTTTTCCTGATGATTTCTCTGACTGGTGTATCTGTTTTCTGCCAAGGAGTGCTATACTGCGTAGACTTCCTTATCACACATCTTCTTTGGGGGCAGTCCCAGACCTGAGCACAGCCTGGGAGAAGAACTCACTGAGAGAAGCTCTGCAGAGAAAGAATTTGGGATTCTGGAGGATGAAAGGCTCAACACAAGCCAGTAGTGCATAGCCCAGCAGTTCAGCCCAGCAGGCCAACTGCGTCCTGGGCTGCACCACCAGAGGGGTAGCCAGCAGGGGAGAGAGGGGGTTGTGCCCCTCTGCTCTGCCCTGGTGAGGCCCCACCTGGAGTGCTGCATCCAGGGCTGGGGGCCCAGCACAAGAAGGATGTGGGGCTGTTAGAGCAGCTCCAGAAGAGGGCCATGAAACTGATCAGAAGGCTGGAGCACCTCTCCTGTGAAGGAAGGCTGAGAGAGCTGGGGATGTTCAGCCTGGAAATAAGAAAGCTCAAGAGCGGCTTCATTGAGCCTTTCAGTACTTAAAAGGAGCTTATAAAAAAGATGGAGGGGGACTTTTTACATCAGCAAATAGTGATAGGAAAATGGGGAATAGCTTTAAACTAAAAGAGGGGAGATTTAGATTAGATGTTGGGAGGAAATTCTTTACTGTGAGGGCAGTGAGACACTGGCACAGGTTGCCCAGAGAAGCTGTGGATGCCCCATCCCTGGAGGTGTTCAAGGTCAGGCTGGATGGGGCTTTGGGCAACCTGGTCTGGTGGGAGGTCAGTCTTCAATCAGCTGATCTCCTACTCTAGTGGCAGGTGTCTCTGCCCATGTCAGGGGGGTTGGAACTGGGTGGTCTTTAAGGTCCTTTCCAACTCAAGCCATTCTATGATTCTATGATTGTTTCTTGAAAGACATACAGTATGGTTGTAATGTAATATATAGACAATTATCTATATAATTTGATACATTATAAGCAGTTTGACAGGTCTTTTTGTTATATCTGCAACTAGTTTCAAAGAAGTGAACAAATGTGGGGAAAGTAGGTTGTTTTCCCAAATCTACCCTATTTTATTCTTGGGCGCCTTCAGTGTACAAAAGGTACTTCCACAAGAACATGTTAGAGAAATTATTTCAAAACCTTTTCTTTGGCTCTTTTAGAGAGGTTTATAAATCTTCACAGACATACTACTAAGTGTTTTCTTTATTTTTATTACCAAGATATGTTTGACTACACAAAAATACTTTTGTAATGTATGATTAGATTATATTTATTCCACAACAGCGTATTTTCCTTTTTATAGGGGAAAGAAAGCTTTCCCTCAGTGAAAGGAAGGAGGTTAGCATGGCTAAAAAACATAAAACATACCTAAATTACCTAATTCTCCAAACTCACTCTTTAAGGTCCTTTATTTATACTACCAGTAGGATATGGGATGAGTATTGCTGTAGACCTGTCTGCCTTGTCACCATGGCAGTCAATTTAAAATCCTTCATGCAAGGTTCAAAGTAAGAACTGACCAGGAAAACAGATAAGAAAAATAATTACCAAGTAATAAAAAGATCTAAGAGGTTCTTGGTCATCTTTCCCTCTATCTATCGATAGCCACCAACCCCCCCAAAATGTCAGAAAACAGCTTCAAAGACACTGGAGCTTAAAGCTTACCACAATATCTAATAGAAGAAATAAATATGTTTAAAAAGAACAAAAGGGATTTGGGATAATGTCTTACATCAGCAGTGGGAAAATAAGTATGAGCAATCGAGTTTTGGAGAAAGGGGAAAAAGCAAAAGCCAAACTTGAAAAAATAACATAACAAGACTTCTTTAACAGGGCATATTAATTTGTTGGTGCAAATTAAACAACCAGCACTACTTTATTATTGTGTTTGGGGTTTATTGAGAATCTTTGTAATGGTAATATGTCTGGCATTTCCTCAGGGAAAAGAAAACTGGAAGAAATCTTGTTTTTTCCAGGCCAGATGTTATTTAGACCCTAACCAAAATCAAGACAAATACAGCATCAGACTAAAACAGAACTAATCCTATTCAGATGGGATCCTATCAAAAGGTGGAAGACAATGTTAAGGTGACGGCCAGTATAGAAACCCAAGAAAAGTTGTCTTCATCCTCATTTTCAAAGGGCGCATGATTTCTGAGCACAAGTCCTGATTTTGACCAGAACAGTTGAATAGATAGTTATCCAAAGCAATTGAACTTTGATTTCTTTCATATAGGCTTCCCAGAGCTTCTGTTTGTCCAGCTCCACCTGAGCCTACCAGAGGGTAGACCCCGCTAGACCTGCTGTTCATGAACAGAGAAGGACTGGTGGGAGATGTGGTAGTAGGGAGCTGTCTTATGCAGAGTGACCATGACATGGTAGAGTTCTCCATTCTTCGTGAAGTCAGGAGGGTTGTCAGTAAAACTGCTACCTTGGACTTCCAGAGGGCAGACTTCAAACTGTTCAGGATGCTGTTAGGGAGGGTCCCTTGGGAGTCAGTCCTGAAGGGCAGAGGGGTCCAGGAAGGCTGGACGCTCCTCAAGAAGGAAGTCTTAAAGGCTCAGGAGCAGGCTGTCCCTGCATGCCATAAGATGAGACAGCAGGGAAGAAGACCAATGTGGCTGAACAGGGAACTTTTGCTCTGTATTTGGGAGAAAAAGAGAGTTTATGTTCAGTGGAAGAAGGGACGGGCAACTCAGGGAGAGTACAAGGAGGTTGCCAGGATATGAAGAGGAAAAATCAGGAAGGCCAAAGCCCAGCACAAGCTCAACCTGACCACAGTGGTCAAGGATAACAAAAAATGTTTTTATAAATATATTAATGGAAAGAGGAGGGCCAAAGAGAATCTCCATTCTTTACTGGATGCAGTGGGGTTCATGACGACAGAGGATAAAAAAATGGCTGAGGATCTTAACACCTTCTTTACATCTTTCTTTACTAGCCAGACTGCATATCTTCAGGGTACTCATCCTCCTGACCTGGAAGTCTGGGACAAGGAGCAGATGAAACCCCTCATAGTTCAGGTAGAAACAGTTAAGAGACCTGCTGCTCCACCTGGACTGTCAGAAGTCTATGGGGCCAGATGGGATCCACCCAAGGGTGCTGGCAGAGGTGATTGCCAAGCCACTTTCCATCATAAGTCAGCGGTCATGGTCATCTGGAGAGGTCCCAGATGACTGGAGACTTGCTAATGTTACGCCCATCTACAAGAAGGGTCGTAAGGAGGAGCCAGGGAACTACAGGCCAATCAGCCTGACCTCGGTGCCAGAAAAGGTGCCAGGAACAAGGTGCCAGGAACAGGTCATCTTGAATGCAATGTACGCGGGACCACCAGGGGATCAGGTCCAGTCAGTGTGGGTTCATGAAAGGCAAATCCTGCCTGACTAACCTCATTTCCTTCTATGACTGGGTGACCTGCCTGGCGGATGAGGGAAAGGCTGTTGACGTAGTCTACCTAGACTACAGCAAGGCCTTTGACACAGTCTCCCACAGTGTTCTGCAGAAGCTGGCAGCCCATGGCTTGGACAGGTACACTCTTTGCTGGTTTAAAAACTGGCTGGACGGCCGGGCCCAGAGACCAGTCACCAGTGGTGTTCCCAGGGGTCAATGTTGGGGCTCCATTCTCTTTAATATCTTTATTGATGACTTGGATGAGGGAATTGAGTGCACCTTCAATAAGTTTGCAGACAACACTAAGTTGTGGGGAAGTGCTCCTTCTTCTTCCACCTGAGGGCATCACTTAAACATTAAAGGAGGAGATCACTTAAACATTAAACATGTAAATAAGTCTAATTTGATACCCTTTGTTGAAGTGCAGATTCATGCAAGCTAGATAGATTTGTTGTTAACTCTTCATTTCTATTAGCACTAATATTGATAGCCTTCTTTGTTGTGTGAATTCCATTTATTCATGTTGTTTTAATTCCTATGAAATGTCTTGCATTAGCATATGTACCTTGCAATTGCTATTTGAATTCAGTTCCCTCTTGAATGATTGTAGCAGCCACAAAGATGTGCCATCACAGAGTTGTTATGCCATATGGCATTTGGTAAAATTTCAGTATAAGTACTGATCCATGCATACTACACATGAAAAAATCCACACTGGAACGTTTGCATTGTCGTTTTTGAGCTCTGCTTTCTCAAGACTGAGTGTACAGCAGTGTCCATAGGAAAGAGTTCTTCTTTTAATGACTTTTCTGTGGCTAACTTTGGTGGCCTTGTTAGTCTGAAGGGTAAGGATGAAGTGAATTGAATGAGATTTTCTCTAATTTTGGTAACAAGTGATCAAACCAATGGACTGGCAAAGCTTTTAAGTAGCTGCAATCATTCTGTTCTCATTCACATGATGACAGTGTTGGCTTTGGATAATGTAAGAGATCTGTCATAAGTACAGAGTCATCTGGTTTTGATGTCAGCACCAGTGTTAGGAACCTAAATGCCTTGAATTCCCTTTCTGGCTTGTGGAGAGAGAGAGGTACTTCTGGAATATTATGGAACCCACCAGCCTCCAAACCCTTGGAGGTGTGTTTCAGTCTCTTCAAAACTCATGTGAAGTGAATAGTAATAGATAACATCAACGACACAGTTTGTACACCCTTACTTAGGTCATGTATGAAATGAAAAAAGCAACAAGCCCAATCAAATCAGTGTTTAACTAGTAGTATTGCTTTATGTAGTAGGCAGTTTGATTTAATCGTACCTTATGACTGATTATGGGTGGAAGAGAAAGGGAATAAAATCAGTATTTAAGTTAATTTATGAAATAAACATAAACCATTTATTTTTTCTTGAAAAGTTGACCAAAGAAGCAAAATAAACTACCAGTTTTGTCTATAAAGATTCAAGCTTTGACACTAGCAGACTATGTGAAAACTACCAAAAGATAACGAAACCTGAAACTGAACATGGAAAAAAATCAATAAAAGATCAGAACTGAATGACAAGATATAAAAATCTATGTATTGTGGGGTAAATATACTGAAAGACAATGTATTAGCAGTGGTGAAATATTACAGTATCTATACTTCAAATTTATAGTCAAAAGAAATTATTGGATCATCTAGTCTGATTTCATTATGTTTCTCCTGAAGGGAGCTTTATAGCTTGCATCTGATTCTAGTGTGTGGCTTGTAGGTAGGCATCTATTCTTGGTTAGAGTAGGAGCAGAAGAATGCTTTATAAGCAAGGGAATTTTTTAGTTTATATCAGAAACTGTTCCACCGTTAAAAACTATGTTCCTAATTCATCATCTTAATTTGCCTGGTTTCAGCTGTTAGCTTTCTATTCATGTTACACCTCTTTATGCTAGATTACACAGAACTGTAATTCCCAGTACTTTCCCTGTGTGAATCCACTTACACAAAATAATTTAGGCACCCTTCAGTATGCTTTTTAATGAAAAAGCATTATGTAGCTCTTTAACTCTGTTGCTGCTAAGCATGTTCTTTTCTCTCATTTTCATATTTCTATACTCTTCCCTTTAATTTAAAAAAAAAAAAGAATATAAACAAAAAAACTGAGCACAATATTGATCATAATTGGTGTGAGTGCAATGCAGAGAGATATATTAATTCATTATTGTTCTGATTGTACAGCCTGGGAAACACTGGCTCTTTCTTGCCATGATCGTAGAATTGTGGAACAGTTTGGGTTGGAAGGCACTTTAAAGATCACACAGTTCCAATGCCCCTGCCATGGAACTAGAGTTCCATGCCACTAGAGTAGGAGATCAACTGATTGAGGTTTGACCTCCCACCAGACCAGGCTGCCCAAAGCCCCATCCAGCCTGGCCTTGAACACCTCCAGGGATGGAGTATCTGCAGCTTCTCTGGGCAACCTGTGCCAGTGCCTCACCACCCTCACAGTGAAGAATTTCTTCCAAATATCTAATATAAATCTGCCCTCTTTCAGTGTAAAGCCATTCCCCCTTGTCTTATCACTACACTCCCTGACAAAGAGTCCCTCTCCAGCTTTTCTGGAGGCCCCTGTTAGGTACTGCAAGGCCACCATGAGGTCTCCCCAGGGCCTTCTCTTCTCCAGGCTGAACAACCCCGACTCCCTCAGCCTGTCTTCCTGGGAGAGGTGCTCCAGCCCTTCAGATTATCTTTGTGGCCCTCTGGACTCATTATTAATACTTCCATGTACTGGGGTTCCCAGATCTGAATGCAGTGCTCCATGTGAGGTCTCTGGAGAGCAGAGTAGAGGGGAAGAATCACCTCCCTTGACCTGCTGGCTACAATTCTTTTGATGCAGCCCAGGATGTGGTTGGCTTTCTGGGCTGGAAGCACATACTGATGGCTCTCATCAACTAGCACCCCCAGGTCTTTCTCCTCAGGGCTGCTCTCAATCCATTCTCCACCCAGCCTGTATTTGTGCTTGGGATTGCTTCAGCCCAGATGCAGGGCCTTGCACTTGTCCTTGTTGAACTTCACAAGGTCCACACAGGCCTCCCTCTCAAGCCTGTCCAGGTCCCTCTGGATGGCATCCTTTCCCTCCAGCTTGTTGATCACACAGTACAGCTTGGTGTCATTAGCACAGTTGCTGAGGGTGCACTCTATCCCACTGTCACCAACAAAGATGTTAAATAGTGCCAGTCCCAACACCGACCCCGAGGAACACCACTTATTACTATCTCCACCTGGTCACTGAGCCATTGACTGCGACTCTTTGAGTTTGACCAGCCAGCCAATTCCTTACCCGCTGAGTGGTCCATCCATCAAATCCATATCTCTCCAATTTAGAGACAAGGATACCATGGGGGACAGTGTCAAATGTCCAAGTCCAGGTAGGTGATGTCAGTTGATCTTCCTCTATCCACCAGTGCAGTGGATAAAAAAAATATTGATAAAATAATATCAGAAGTGATGTATTATTAAAAATTATGAGAGGATGCCCTATTATATCCCCTTGTTTTAAACTCTCACATAGCATCTATATTCTATAACATAGCGTTCCTATCCTCTTTTATCCTCTTTATTCTGTAGGTTATAAGACCTAACATTTGCTGTCTGTGATCCTTCCTGTGCAGCTTTGTATTTGTCTGTACTAAATCACATTTTGTTTTATTGGATTCAGGTAACCAAGTGATCCCAATAACAGTATTGCCTTGTCCTTATCGTAATTTATGTTTTCTATGCCTCTTCTTGATTTTATACCTATTTCTCCCTCATTGATTATGGTAGATCATGGTGATCATTTCAATAGCAAGTATTTCTTAAGATGTTGGTTAATCAGTTTTCAGCCCCTTTATCCTGTGTTTTATCAATACTATATAATACCAACTTTTTAACCAGTTGTGTTATTGAATTAATCACTTTACAAAGTCTAAGCTAGACAATTTCATTGGGCAAATTTGCAGTCTTATCAAAATCATGCTAGTATGATGATAATTATTTTCTGTATTTGATGGTGCTTGCCTTTAATTACATTCAAGTTCTTTACTCTTTATCAATTAGACTGTGTAACAGCTCATTCTTTCTTTTGTCTCAGTTGATGTCAGGCTAGCCAGTCATGCTGCTTGTCCTTTAATGGCATATTAGCATTCTTCAGGGATTCCCCTGCTATTTCAAGTTTTATTAAAAATTAATAGGGAGATGAGAGATGCCCTCAGTTATTTGGGCCTGTTGATTTGAATATAATTATCCCTAGCAGATGCTATCTAATATTCTCCTCAGTTACTAAATCTTGAGAAGTGAAATCTGTGTTTGCCAAGTTAAAATGTAAAATATGGCATGTTGCCAAAGCTGAAACGTTGTGCTTATACTGTCCCTAAAGTCATGAGTCCTTGAAGCATGCACTATTTTATTTTTTAATGTAATAAAAATAATAAATAAATATCAGAGACAATCTGTTACCAGACAGCTTAGAGAGCTTTATGGTTATAATTACAGATATAATTATGAGAAACATTAAATATGGATGATGTTTTCACACTTACAGTTTAAAATATAAAACAGATTTTGTTCTCTGATTAAAAACGGGAAACTGGTTCTGTAAATATGGTTCATGATGACTTTAGACCTGAGTTTGCCTGAAAGTAAAATGTAACATTAAAAAATTACCCTTGGGAAGGTCATAAAATATCAGAGGGATAGTGCCTAGACATATGTGTAATCCTTAAAGCCAGCAGGGTACTCTCTAAAATTTCTTTATCTCTCACCAGTGATTTTGGATGATACTGTAAGTGGATTATCTAGAACCTGAAATGACTCCAGCAGCAGCGTTGTTCTAAGCTGCAATCTTTTTCTGCAGAAACAGGAAGATCTAGTGAATAAGATTTTCAGTAGAAATTGATTACAGCATGACTCCCTGCTTTTGAAGTTAATGGTTATATATGTCTCTGACTTTGGTGACAGATGGGTTAGCTGACAGTGAGTGTACTTTGAAAAGATATGCTCAATAATAATCGTAAACTACAACTGTGAATGTTAGAAATATCAATATTACTGATCTATATATTAATATCTACCTTGTTAAGCAGAGGCCATAGTGTGATAAAAACTATGAAAGCGGTCAAGAGAAAACTTCATGATAGAAACAAAATTCTTATAAAATAATAAATAATTTATAAATATTGTTACAAAATATTATTACTCTAACTACTGTGCAGGAGTGCTGATGTTATTGTTTGGTCCTTCCATAAAAAGAGCAGTGGTATAAGGAAGTAGTCTAGGAACCATCTGTTAATAGCAGTTGTGTGTTCAGAGCTCCCACTGGAGGAAATGGAATTGATTGGGTTAGCACAGTAAGAATTCAGGTATGGATTTGGGAAACAAGTTACATTTAAAAGGGCAAACTGAAGGGATGAAAGGGGGCTTTTGGCTTTTGTAGTAGGTGCTTAGATTCTTTTCATGGTCACCAAGAAAAACAAAACAAACAAACAAAAAACTTAACCCTTTTCTCCTTTATTTTTTTTTCACAAGGAGTCAGCTAAAAAGCAAGCACTTATCCTTTTAGGTTTCCTATCTTTCAAATTCCCAGAGTCTCTGAAAACAAAAATAACTTAGAATATCAAAGAAATATTTTAACTGCCTAGAGATAACAGCAACTGTACATTGGCTTGAGCTGTCTGACCTTTTAATGGGACATATTCTAAGTAGAAAAGTTCATATAAGTGTTCTTTCTATGAAGTGTTACTGGTATAAATTGGTCATAGGAACCTTAATCTCAAATTTCCTGATTTTTATAAGATTACAGCCATTAATTATAGGTATACCAGGAGTATTTTTTTTCTATAATTTACCTTCTTTAAGGAAAGTCTCTTGAGTAGAAAACTAGGCTCTGTGATCTAAAACTGGAGGATGATATAAGGGTAAAACAAACCAAGACAGATGAGTTGGTTTATTGACCATAGGAACCATCATTTTTTGACTTTGAAGGGTTTGAAGCAGTTATCCATCTGTAGTCATTCAGGACTGGACCCAGTATTGACCCCTGGGGTACTCCATGTTGAAACCTGGGATACCCTTTAGCCTGCAGCCTTGAAATGCCTGTTTTTAGTGTGGAGAGAATTGTTCTTGTCTAACACAGAAGATTGTTCAGCTGCAGGTAATTCATATTTAATTATTGAACTCTTTACCTAATTCACTGTTTGGAGCAATATTTTTATACCTTATCAATATTTTTTTTTTTTCTGTAATTTTCTGGGTCTGGAAACTGCATGAGTAAGTTGGTAATTTCAATTAGCTTTCTGGTGATATCTTTAAAAAATAATAAAATACCAGAATAAACAAAATACTTTTTTTTTCTTTTTTTTTTTTTTCTTTTTTTTTTTTTTCTTCTCAATTTCTGTTGAATAGATGCCATAGAAAAGGGGCACATGTACTGCCTCGAGTTCTTCTTGAGATATGTACACCATATGCAGTGCATATGTAGTCAGGAAGCTCTTCAGGCAGTCAAAAGCATATCAGAGAAGTGCTCTCATGTCTTTGGCAACAATCTTGGTATTGATGGATTCTGATCAAGCAATGTGGAGTCAATTATCTCCTGGTGTGTACTTTGCATTCCTGTGCTGAACTACTTTCTCAGCTCACCTATTGGATTGATGCTGTACTCCACACACGTTGAATACCATGCAGAGAAGTACTCAGTATATTAGGACGAATTGTTTCTTCACATTGCAAGTATATATAATTTTATCTAGGCACCCTATTCAGCAAGGTATTTAAGTACATTGCCTAGCAGAACTTCTCAGATGCTTGAAGCTAGTTATGTGCTGAATCAGCACGTCAGTCTTTAGTTAATGTCAAGTATGGTCTATGAAGGTATAAAATATTTTAAATCATGTTGTATTGGAAATGACTGGTGATATTATAGCCAGTTCTAGATTAGCAGTCTAATGCTGTCTACTCCATGTAGACTAATCTATTCTTATTGCTATCCTGAACCACAACATAAACTGCCTAGTGACACTGGTTCTAACAAGCCTATACCTGTATAGGTACAGGTACTATAATCAGAGATTCCTCCTTTTTAGTATAAGTCATACCTGGTGCATGGAAACCATTTTTTTTCTGGAGATTTGAAAACAAAATACAAAAAGTGACTTGAAAACCATACAAAAGTGACTTTCAGGGTAGTCAGGCACTGGCATAGGTTGCCCAGAGAAGCTGTCGATAACACCATCCCTGGAGGTGTTCAAGGCCAGGCTGGATGGGGCTTTGGGCAACCTGGTCTGCTGGGAGGTGTCCCTGCCCATGGCAGGGGGTTGGAACTGGGTGATCTTTAAGGTCCCTTCCAACCCAAACCATTCTGTTATTCTATGAACTTGGTTTAAATGAACCCCTTAAAACGAGTGCTTTGCATTGTAATGATGGAGCCAGCAATCCAGCAATACTTTTAATAATAAGCCCTCACACAGCTAGCCTTTTGAATCTGAGGGATTTTCTAATGCAAACCATAATATAAAATTCATTAGGTACCAGTAGCCTGGGCTCTGCATCTGCCTGAGCCAATGAATTAATTTACATTTCTGATAATATTCATAAAATGTTGTCTTATGATAATCCTATATTATAATGGCTTTTGTATCACAAACCTGAAGTATTTAAAGCATACAAATGGGTATGAATTAACACATTCTAGTATAAAAAACTTAAGGTGCCCAGAAGAAGTTCTGAATCCTTGAGTGATGTATGCTAAACATGTTTACAAAAATGGAAATGGGTACACATGTGCCTGTATATCTATCTGTCTTTCTAGTTAAGCAGATAGCAAAATTTTTGGGGAGTCCTTTATAGTGCTGGCTGGAGGCGTTTATGTGTCTGTGTGTTCATCTATGCAGATATGTATGGCTCTCAGGCATCATGAAGAAATAGCTACAGAATGGGTGCAGCCACTGTTCTCTGTATTTGTAATTGCCTAGGAAAAATTGTGTAGGAAGCTTTAGTTTCACACTGACAGGTTTATAGTAATCTATTGCTATCGCATGCAGTGCATAAAGGCAAGAAAAATAAAGTAATTATGACTCCTGTTCACCCAATTTAGCTGTCAAAATGCATCTGTGAGTTAGATTAAAGGAAGAGGACTTTCAGAAGAACAATAAAATGCTAATTATACTAAAAGGCAGGCTATAAATTTCACCTGTTCTGTGGACAAATAAGATTAATTAAAGTGATGAATTTTAAGGCATTGGTCTGGAGCCTCAGGATAACGGGGTGAATACTACAAGATTTTCTCTGTAACTTTCAGTAATTCATTTTAAGTGTTTTTATATCAAAAGTCTGTGCTGTGACTAGAAAGTCAAAATCAGCCTGAACATGAATGGAGAAATGCTACAGACTGTTTTTTTCCTCAGACCGGAACTCTCCCTGATTAGCTTTCCAAGTCTGATTCGAAATTGCTCTGGGACTGAGCCAAAAATCAGGATTTCCATTTGTTGGAAGAGAAAGTACAAGCAGGGAGAAAAATGATGTTGCTCGCTTGTGTGCCTGTTCAATGCAGTTGGAGCTGTCATATTGCAACCTTACTTCTCTTTGGTTTACCCAGTTGGCTCGTAGCACAAGTAATGTGAATCTTTACTTATGTGCTGTGCTGCTTTGTGGGCCCTAGCAGAAACCTGCTCAGAATGAATTTTCATTGCTAAGGTGTACCTTTTAACTAAACCGCTTCTTGGGAAATGGGATGAGCAGGTTTTAATTCTCTCTCTTCCATATTTACTGCCATTATCAATGGTGTGCTGTGAATGCCTATGAGGAGCCTGAGCTTCTCCTTACAGAAGTTTGGGAGTACTTGTGTATATACTTGTGTATATGCCACAGATACAGACCAGGGAGCCACAAATTTGTCCTCCCTCACCTTTTAACTTCAAAGTCTGCTTGCACTGGAACTACCTAAAATCCCATTGTAGTGCAGCTTGACAGAGCCTCTTCAATAGCTCACACAATGTGCCAGAGGAGCAGGGAAGACAAGTGATGCTCAGCATCTGGCAACAGTGAAAAATGGGAGGCCTCTCACTGGCTAGCACACTGTGTTGCAGTGCTCTCTTTTTTTTTTTTTTTTTTCCATGTCTTTCCATTTTTCAGTGTTATATTTACCAGCAAAAATCAGTTTGAACCAGTTTGAATATTTTTTTATTTTTCCACCTGTTTTACCAAACCATTATTGGTGTTGTGAATCACATCTGTTTCAGTCGCATCAGTACTTACACTAGATGTGTAATGATTTGACTTTTTCTGTGATCATGGCTATATGTGTGCAATATGAAGGATTTAACTATCTGTGGTAGAACCCTGGCCCAACCAAGGTACAAGAAGCTAACACATTCTTACATGGAAGACAAGTCATTCACAATGATCCTGTTAAAAGATGTCAAAGCTAGCTCAGCTAGTGTCTGTGGAACTCAAAATCACATTTTTCCCTAGATTTGAACACATTCTCAGGATTTGCAAAGGTGTCTGAAGCAGTTAAGTGTCCAAATTACATGAAAACACAGTTGGAACAGCTCTTATGTTAACTTTTGTATGTCTTGAAGACTCTCTATTTTTGTTGAGGTCTCTAAGTATTAGTATGAAACTTCTGTTTATATTTGTACTGTCATTTTATAGGTCTGAAGTCACTTTAGCCCTCTTGCTTTCAAGCATTTAGTATTGCTCTGAGCTGAATTTATGTAACACCGTAATTTTGTATTTTTCACAGAAACGTAACCTGGAATAATTTAGCTATCCCCGACACCCACTGTTCCAGAGAGCTAGAAGAAGGTTACCAGTGCCCACCTGGATTTAAATGCATGGACCTTGAAGATCTGGGACTAAGCAGGCAAGAGCTGGGCTACAGTGGCTTTAATGAGATAGGTCTGTCCTACTGGTAAAATCCATTTCAGTATCCATTTAAAAATGTTTATGAAATGAGTAGAACAGATAGCTCATGTCTGTGCTGAAAAGATATCAAATGCAATCAGTATTCTGCTCAAGTAGAGCACATGCCAGAAAGAGAAGCTGTGCTATTTGATTTGGAATGATGAAGTTATCTATTTTTACATTGCTTGGGTTCCCAGGATTTAAATAACTTTAAAACAATGTCTTTATTTAAAAAGAGTCAGCTGTTGATTATCACCAATATGCAAATGCGATGACTAATTACTGTGATTTATTTATGATCCATTTTAGAGTATATATTTCACCTTATTTGTCTAATTTTAGTAGTAATTCCTATGCAAAAAAAAGAAGAAAAGAAGGAAAAAAAAAAAAGGAAAAAGGAAAAACACACAGAATTACTTGGTACTAAAGTTATCCTCTCAGTCCTAAGGAGGAGGGGGAGAAAGTGAGATCATATTTGTCTGTGACAACCTGGATCCAAACTGTGTTAAGTCAGAATAGCATTCAGTAAAATGACTGAGAGTCAGACAGATAGATATTGTACTACCAGTGCAATTTTTCTCCTGTGAGAAATACCTCAGAATGACCAGCACAATGCACTCTGCTAGTTGGCACGCGTCGTGCCATCCCCACAGGGAACACAGAGCAGTAATTCAAGAAAGGTGGCAACAGTACAGGCATCTGTGGCAGGATTCATATCCGAATGGAAAATGTGCAGGTTACCCTATCAGAAAATTGTGGTTATCTCACATTTATTTAACAGACAAAGGTCCAACAGGAGCCTGCAGCTGAACATTTTCATGAGTACAGGTAGGGAGTTCCTTTCAAATGAAAAAGCATGCCTACAGGCCATATTCTTTCTGATGCCTCTCTCTTACTGATAAGCTTATACTTCATTTTTCCTGGCTTGAGCTCTAGACAGTAGACTGTTATTGTGGCCTCAGATGAACTTGAAGGTTATAAAAAGGTTTACTGATGGAATGACTACAATCCAAAAGGATTTTTTTGAGAACTGAAAGCCCTTGCAGCTGAAATTACTTCAGTTGTTTCCCAGGCCACTTAATGTACACAATGAGCCAGAGACTTAAAAGAAGTAGTCTCCTATTATGACAGGTACTCTGTGATACCAAAGAATTTCTGAAGAGAAACTGCCATTTCTGTCCTCTTTTTTTTTTTTTATCCCTTTCTGAGGAGAAAAAAAAAAAAAAAAGATTTCAACAAAGTTGTATTTTGTTTATTCCAGAAGCTATGAGTGTAACAGTTGTACCAGTACTGCTAGCTGGATAGCAGTACCTGTAGTACCTACCTTTTGTATGAAATTTTTCTTCAGTGGCTCGCAAAGGACAACCTTGTCTGATCTGTCAGTCAACCGTCAGATTCTTAAGTCATAGTGCCATGCCTGGGTAAATATGAGCTGAGTTTACACTAGAAGCTAAAAACATCCATGTGCAAGTTCTCTAGTTCTAGTATATCACCAGAAGAATTATGCCTTAGATAGATTGAAATCACCCTTCTTATCTTGATGTACAAAATCGGTTGTGGCATTGAAGGCTGTTATTCTAGCTGCCTACCTGGTCACTAGGGAAAATAGTTGCAACACCTTAGATAAGCTTAGTTATATGGATGATTTGAACAAGGCTGAGTGCTTAATAAACATTTTTTAATGATGGCAAGGCATCCAAAGGAAACCAAAGGTTGGCAAAGACAGCTGAAATAATTTGTCCAACAGTGCCTTGATTGATAAAACAGGTTTAAAAAGTGGCTGAAACTCCATTCTCCTGAGGCATAGTCCTGTGCTTTATTGATAGTCATTCTGACTGCTGTGTTTGAAAGCCCAAAGGTTGCTAATAGATGTAGGAAAATTGTCATTAATACACTGTTTTTGTCTAGATGTTGCTAATCAGGAGATAAACGCCTCTAAGTACAGTAGTCAGAAATTGACAATTGAAAGCTGATTGCTAAACTTTAAAATACTGGGTAATTTACAGCAGCTTTGCCACAAAAATAAGCCTCCTTAAATTAGGAATGTTAAAAACATGTTAATAACCAGCAAGTTTATCAATATTTTATAAATCTCCATTTTGTGATGTACCTTTATATGTAGTTAACAGGTAAGTAATGAAGTAGATCTTTCCTGTGTAATTACAGTATTTTATTGTGTACATTCATTGATGTTTTATTTCTGCATATTATTATATGCAGCCTGTCCTGTTGGTTCCTGAAATATATCATTACAAAAATCACAAGAGCATAGCAGTTTGGCAGCTACTGTATAATTAGTGCCACTTAATTTGCAGTATATAAGTACAAGTTATGAATATTTGAAAATTTCTCTTCTTTAAACAGAAAGGGAAAGCTTTTTTACAATTTTATTATGGGGTGAAAACCACACTGTCCTAATTAGATATAAGTTAATTTAAGAGTTTTTTATACTGTAAGGATATGCCAAGTAAGTAATACATTTGGAAAATCCCTGAATTTTCGCCATACTCTGTTCCCACTTTTACAAATACCTCAGCTTTAAAGAGATGAAAGTTGGAAAGATAGCATAAGTTTTGGTACTTCAGAGTTTCCAGGTTTTCTATATTTGATTTTGACATGTTATATTTATCTGTTTTATGTATACTTGTTTGCATACATGTATTTTTTAAGGAAGAGCATAGTTATAGATTATTAATAAATAGTACTTGAAGTCATCTTGTCAAGATAATCTAGTCTATCTGCTTTCTTTCTGAAGCAGACAATCTTTCCAGGCAATCTATTGCACTGTTTCATTGTCTATACTCATAGGAAGAGTTTCCTAAAGTCTAACCTGAATCTTTCTTTCTGTGACTTAAGATTGTAATTTTTCATTTTATTCAGTATGGACATAGATAAAACGTCAAAAAATATTTTCTGCATGTCCGAAGACTATCATTATGCCTCTTCTACCCTCTACGGAAACATAGGCAATGTAGTTTTACATGTTTTGGACTTTTGCTATATGACTTAAATATTAAGCATTAAATTATTCTTGTTGGCCTTCTACAAGACTTTCTCCAGCTGATTCACCTCTTTGCTGAAGTGCAGTACTGGCAGAATATTCCAGTAAAGCCTTTACTTCATGTATTTTTAAGCTTTATTACAGATTCTACATCCCAGTGAGATGTTTTCCATGTTCACAACAGCATGATGTGGGTGATTCATGTGTTTTTCTGGTTTGTTACAGCCCTTGTGTCCTTTCGTAAAAGCTGCCATCACTGTTTCCCATCCTGTATATTTACTTTTTTTTTTTTAATGTAGAACCTTGCACTTGTCTCTGTTGAATACTATAGTTTCTTTTTTTCATACTATTTCTTCAGTTTGCTAAGATCTTTTTGAGTTTTAACTCTTTCCTCCTGAATACTTTCAGTACCTCTTAAGTCTATTTTTATCTGAACACTGATGCTTATAATTTATTTATTTTTCTATAATTTATCAACTTGGTCAAAAGTAAAAAAAGTAAATAACCCAGATCAAGAACAGACTGATGGAACCTCATTTGATAGTCTTCCATTCTGACAATGTGTCATTAGTAGCTGCTTATAAGGTTACTTAGCAAAGGGTTTTGCACCCATCACAGAACAGTTAGTTTCACCTAGCCATGTTTCTGTATGTTGTCATAGTGAGACAATCATAGAATCATGGAATGGCCCGGTTTGGAAGGGACCTCAAAGATCACCCAGTTCCAACCCCCCTGTCATAGTCAGGGATGGCACCCACTAGATCAGGTTGCCCAGGGCCCCATCTAACATGGTCTTGAACACCTCCAGGGATGGAGCATCCACAGCTTCTCTGGGCAACCTGTTCCAGTGCCTCACCACCCTCTGCAGAATTTCCTCCTAACATCTAATCTAAATCTCCCCTCTTCTAGTTTAAAACCATTCCCCTTGTCCAGTCATTATCTGATTGAGCGAAGAGTTGCTCTCCTTTTTTTTTTTTTTGTAAGTTCCCTTTAAGTATGGAAAAGCCACAATGAGGTCACCCCGGAGCCTTCTCTTCTTTAAGAGATGTTTTAAAAAACCTTTTAAAATGAAGATGCAGAGGACTGAATGCTTCTCCTCTGTTTATAAAAACTGCTTCCGTTTTGTGTTTGTATAGCAATAATACAGTAAGATTTGTGCCATAAGTTCTCCAGTGCCTACAAAACGTCAACGTGTATTAATAATATAATGCTTAGGCCTGATGTTTGTGATAATTTTTCAAACATGGGCCACATCAGCATGTATCTACAGCTAATGCCTCTGTTTTTCTTCAAAATACGTATTTCTAGTTAGGATGTAGAAGGAGATTAAAAGCACTGATCGGTTTTGATGAATTTACAAGTGTAACCTCTAATGAGAGTGAAGTTATTAAAAATCGGGGCAGTTCTGTTTGTCTACACCTCTAGAAAAGTTACAGGCAACAGTCATGGAGGTATGTTTTAGACCTGTTTATGAAACCAGCAATGAATGAAACATGGAGCAGAAAATCGATTAGTTAAGGCCTCAGTACCCAAAGTCCCTTACTCTGAAGTTCTGAGACAGGAGGAAGTAACAGCAGAGAAAGAGTAATCTGCCCCCTAGGTAAGATGGTTTGAGATACATAAGGTTCCAGCTGATGGGAGGCTACAAGGAGTTACTGCTTTCTTATAGGAAGTTGTTCAGGAACTCAGTAGAAAACCGAATACTCTTTCCAACAATTTGACACACAACTTGACTTTTTAAGTAGGTGTTGCTCCTATGCAATGGGAACCTTCATGTTAAATTAAGTCTTTTATCCGTCAGGATGCCTGAAATGTTTTTTGAATACTACCTGTGGGGCTGAGTGGGAGTAAAAGAAAGGGTATGAATGAAAGGCTTGGCTGACTGTGTGGATGTGGGAGGCAAAACTCCTTACTACTGGCTATACCTGTATAGTACTGTCAAGCTCTTCTCTTTCTCAGACTTCTTAGCTGCTTTTGATTCAGGCTGCTATAAAAAGGTTGACGTTTGCTTCACATTAGTGCAGCATTCAGCCTTGACTCCCACTGAGAGCATCAGGTGCATTCACAGTTGGCCTGTTTCTTCTTTCTGATTTTACTCTCTTCTTGTCTGTGTTTTTCTTAGCAATGTTTAATCCCATAGGGTGTAGCTGACAGCATGACAGTACCATGAAGTGTTCAAAAATCTTGGGGTAAATATTCAGAAAAATGACCATACCATGACAGTACCATGAAGTGTTCAAAAGTCTTGGGGTAAATATTCAGAAAAATGACCTTTGTTCTATGAATAAATCCCAGTTACTGTACAATTAATTGGGCACGTGATCGTATTTGTGCAAGTATTTTCACCTGATATATCTCAAAAGCATAAATATAATTGTTGAGTTAGATAAGAGCATGGAAGACTTGGCAGTTGGGGAACTATGACAAGTAATTCTGCCTTCCATGTCACTGTCTGAGTGTGTGTCTACATTCAGTCAATTACAGCAGGAATTGCTGTCAGGGCCATGCTAAGAAAATTGGTATGGTTGTCTGCTTGGATGCTGCTGGAAAAGGTGCTGTATAAGCAGAAAAGTACCAGGCCCTACCCTGTTGCTGGATCTTGGGCAGTCTTTATCCTTAGCTATGCTTTCCATACAATGCAGATCCTTTTGCATTCAGATTTTTGTAAAATCTGGCTAGTAATCATTTCACATGTCTCATGGGTGCAATCATCTGTAATCATCTACAGATGTACACTTGCAGCTACATTACCAATTTTACTCTTCACATAATCCTAGAGACTTACTTTCTCATGATTTACAGTGCTTAACATATTCTCAAAAGGAAAAGAAATTTCAGAGATGCCTAGAAGTTAAAAAAATACTCTGCGAAGGAAGGGAAAGAAGTTTTATGCTATGAAAGATCATTCTGAGGAGAGAATCAGATCTTATTCTATACTCTAGCACCAACAGCCTATTTGTTATTTGCTAGGGCCAATACCCTACCAAATGATAATAATTACCTCCATTACCTGTGGAGAGTGTTTGCCAAGACTACCATATTAATGTCCATTTTACGGATAGGAGATAAACACATACATGTTGCATCTCGGAGACAAATAATAAAATTTCAAGGGTAAGGAGTGCTTCAAAGCACACATAAGAAAGTTAAACCTGAATTAAACATTACTCACAGTAACAATGAACACTGTTTGATGGTACAATGAGCCAGCAAAATCGTCTCATTTCATGGGCTATAAAACAGCAACAGAGCTTTAGGTCTCAGATATTTCACATTCATATTATAAGGAGTTTTCCCTTATAATATGTGACCCAGAATTTACATATTCTTGTCTTGCCAACAGTAGAGAGTCTTTTTTTTAAATTGGTAATTAGGAGAAATATATGTCATTGTGAAAAATGTCTGCCATGAATAGCTTAAAAGTGAACCTAATTTAATATTTGTTAATGGAAATATCATTGTGGGGCTGAAATCAACTTCCTCCATTCACTTACAGCTATTGTTTTAATAAAAGACTTGTAAAAGGATCAAAATAGCTTTCTGTTTAGCCATTAATTGGAATTTTATTCACCAAATGATGGAGTTACACTAGTTTGAGGTGTGACCAGCAGGTCGAGGGAGGTGATTGTCCCCCTCTGCTCTGCCCTCATGAAGCCCAACCTGGAGTGCTGTGTCCAGGTCTGGGGCCCCCAGCACAAGAAAAATGTGGACCTCTTAGAGTGAGTTAGAGAGTGTGTAACAGGCTTAAATTAAAAAGGCACAGCACTTAAAATGGAAGAAGAGTAGGGTGCCATTAGTTCTACCATTCAGAAGGAAGGAATTAGGGTTAAGATAATATGCCATGAATCTGGCTTTTGCACCTCACTCTGCCACAATCAATTAAATATATTTTCCATGAGATATTTCATGTTTCTGAAAGGTTGTGTGTCTGTCTGTAGGGTTGGAATTCCTAGAGGCTGAGTTGTGTCTTGGGTGGTGAGGTGTGATGTTCACATGAAAGCCAAACTGGAAAGGGAGGAAAGGCTCAAACCAGCCTGGAAGAAAAGCTGAAGTCAGCCCCAAATCCCCACTTAGGTACGCCTGGAAACAACAAGCATTAAAAGCTACAAGTCCATTTGCTTGTGTGGACACCTATATCATAAATTTGGGTGCAGAAAACTGAGGAAAGTGAGGAACAAAGACACAGTGACTAGAGGGATTACTATAAAGACCTGCTTTTTGTCATTCTTTCCTGGAGTTACGTCCAGTTTTTCTCCACTGAAAGTGGTTTAAAAGCACCTTTAACATTTAGGAGGCTGAATGCTAACAAGATTCAGCAACATAAAAGAAAATATTGAAAAATCCAACTTGCTATTCCTGCTGACACTGGATGAGGAACAGAGCCTGTTACTGGTGACAGAGGCTGATGTTTTCTTTTCTCCATCACTCACCCACCTGACGAAGCCATCTTGTCTGTTGGGGGAGGTATTAGCCACTGCTTGGTCACAGAATCACAGAATCACAGAATTTCTAGGTTGGAAGAGACCTCAAGATCATCGAGTCCAACCTCTGACCTAACGCTAGCAGTCCCCACTAAACCATATCCCTAAGCTCTACATCTTTCCTGACATAGATGAAGGAGGCAGCTGATTATGAGTGTAGTCTTGGGCAACTACTTATTTTGCCCACTTTGAGCTTTTCAGGTCTGTGAGGAATGGTTAACCTCAAGTTAATGAACAGAGTAAAAATATTTGTGGGTATTTGTTCAAAGTAGGAAATTTCGATAGTCAAAAGGATTACAAGGGTGTTTTCAGCCGCCTAAGCCGCTTTCCTCCCACACTGTGCTTTCACGCCAGCAACCCAGCTTGAATGAGGGCAGCGTTGTTTTAGACAGGCATAGAGGGCCAGAAATGCAGAGCAGTATCACCACCGCAGCCTGAATCCCTTGGCTCTGAGTCTGTTGGTATCTGGGATAATAAAAAGCAATGAGTGGATGTAATTAAGTCAGAGTCTCCACTTAATTGTACCAGTCAAAGGCAGAGCTTTTAGGAAAACCACTGGCTCAGTAATGATTTCATCAAAACCTGTGGTCAGACTTTTATTCTATAGATAATGTGTACATTTGATAGTATGTATTGATTCTTAGTGCTCCATTTTATCCAAGCAAGTGCATCACACTATTAAATACTTTGATAAACAAGTCTAATGCCATTCCATTTATATGGCTCTTTGATTCAAGTGCTTGCATGTGAAGAGCCTAATAATGAGGCCTTCATCCAGGACTGTGACCTGTGTGATTATTGTGTGGTAACATGACAAGTGGTAATGATGCTAATGTATAAAGGTGCCAGAATGTAGTTAGGGAAGCTATAGAGGGCTTAGAGATAAAAGTCGTATTTTCTAAAGGTGAACCCAAATGACTTAAAGCATGCCCCAATAGTCCACTGACTGAGAAACCTGTGAAAACCATTATTTTAAATATGGTGGTAGGTTTTTGTTTTTCTTACTGGATTTCCTACCTAGACCTACCTTGCAGAGAGCAATAGGGCCCTGATCCCAGGTGAGGCACTGTTGTGCACAAAACAGCCTTTGCTCAAGGAATTTCATTTAATTTCTTATTCCCATTTCATTGCCGTAAACTTCTTATCACTGATTTAGGTATTGAGAAGCGAAAAAGACACTTAGAGAAGGGAAAATACCTTCCCTCCTTCTCCTGTCTCAGCTTCAGTCAGCACACCTCTCGGGCCAACATCCTTGTCCCCAGCCCCTGCTTTCGCCGCATGTGAGGTGAGGGGGGGCACTGATTCAGATTATGGATTCAGAGTAGCTTCTTTCTTGCCTCTCTTTGTTTTGTACTGTTCTTCTGTTGTTCCTTCTTTATGCATGTCCTCTGCTTCAGAATGAGCTTTCAGGGGTGGCCATGCTCTTGCGTGCCGCCTGCTGCCACAAGCCCTGCAGACACTGCTACCTAGCTAAACCCTGGCATGTAAATAAACCTATTTTAGACTTAGACTGCCTTTGAATAGGCAGCTTTAGCAGATGATACAGCTTTTTGGTGACCACGAAGGACTAAGGAAAGTGGTTTGATTGCCCTGTGTACACAAGATCAGAACAGTTTAGATTCCTTGTTGTGCTTTTCCTCTTGGGAAATGATTTTAGTTACAAGGATGTGAGCACTGTGGGCAAGGAGCCATGGCTGTGTAAATGAGGTAAACAAGTTCAGGTTGTTCCTTAGGTAAAACAAACAAGGTGAAAGGGAGTAAACTAATAAATCCCTCTGTAGGCCTAAGGCACAACAGTGTTTTCACTGCGTACAGCTTCTTAAGGACTTGCATACTAAGGCCATCTTTAGTTTCCCATCAGAAAGAGTTTAATGATAGAAGGCCTTAGGGGTTTCATTTTTGTTCTGGGTTTTTTTTTTATTTAGCAGGAAAAGTATTTATGCAATACAGTGGCTATAAGTTGAACATAAACAAATGTAATTTAAGAAAACGAAGTTTTTTTATCACTAATTTTCACTACCTATAGAAATGACCACCAGGAAGTCCTGAAGTGAAAACACTTGGTATCTTTCCTAAACACATGCCAAAGGCCAAGCAGAATGTACTTGTTTTGGCACAGGAATTACTTGATAATCTCAGCTTTTTTTTTTTTTTTTTTTTTTTCCTATGCAAATTAATATTAAATTCTTCTAGTTTAGTTCTGAATTAAATCATCTCAGAAGTATCTTTGGGTCTATATATTATTTAGCTGGACAGTTTTGTCTAAGTCCTGTGTGTTGCTGAGAAATTAATAACCTCCAGTCATAGTATAGGAGGAACGGTCGTTGTCCTTTGCTTTATTTTCCCCTAGTTATTCTGACACTTTTATTCTCTAAACAAAAGATAACAGAGGATAAATAATACCAAGCAACCATGGTCATCGGTAGTGTTTTATTTCATTATAAATATCTGTGCTGTATTTTAGCACTTATATTCGAGAGTGTTGTTTGACTTTACTCTTAAGTATACATTTTTTTCTGTTCTCCAAATATTTCTTAATGATTCTAAGCCTGTTCTTCCTTCTTGCATTTTAAAGAAAATGTATATGTACATTATATTCAGTTTTAACAAAATATGAAATAACACTTTTTGACACAACGCTCCTCTCTCTTCATGGTCACCTTTAATGCCATTCACTGTTTAGACACTCTTCCCCTTACTGAGGGTCCAAACTGAGTTTCCATAGAGTCTTGGCTTCAGAAAGTGCAATAATGACCTTCTTTCTACAAGGATTTTGCCCACTAACATGCATTATGTTCTTCAGCAGAATGTGTAATTTTAGCCATCGTGTGAGTCTGAAAGTGTCAGAATCTCTGTTAATCGTATTTTGTGCTGTTTTGTGTTCTTTGTTAATATTATATCTTTTATAGACTACAAGATACAAGATAGTATCTTCTAGATCAAGTTTTCCTCTCCCAGAAATCTTCTTGCTATTTCAAGTCCAGATAACATTTTAGGGAATCTTGTCATGATCCAAAGTTATTGAGGTATATTTTCCTTGATGCTTTTTCTCAGAACTTCAGGTCTTTTTATTCTGTTTGCCAAGTCATGACAGTTTTGATGCCTTGTTCATGTACTGCTTCTCATACTTTTATGTCACATTGCACAGTAAAACACAGTGTAACAAACAGCACCCTGTACATGACAGCAATAAGCTTTTTCCCTCCATCCATCTCCACATTCTGCAAAGTGAACGTTATATATTAATCCCATTTCTTCCCATTTTGAATGAGAAATATTAGCAAGAATATTAAAATTAGCCACAAAAATCTCCAAGCAGGTCACCAATCCTATACTTTTCATGGCTGTGTTGTTGAGTAGTGCTGTGCTGGTCTTCCAGTGGAAGGATATCCTGCCTTATACTAGTCACTTGTCCCCCTTAAATGAATGCTTATGGTTTATTGCTACCTGTACTTTAGCCCAGCTCCACCAGGAGGTCTCTGTTTTGTTCAGATATAATGTTTGTAGCCCTTATAATCAAAATACCAAATTTTAAGTCATTTATCAGTTTCAAGACGACTGGCTAGCAGCAGACTACTTTTAGAAATACAGATAGCCTCCATATGGAGCTTTCTCCTGAGCAGACACAGAGTGATTGGCCCATATTGGTTGACTTCCTTTGGTCATAATTAGGTTGGTTGTCCTTTGTAAATGACTTGCTCCTGCAGTCTGACAGGACAGGGTTAAATACCTTCTCTAAGCTATCTACATAAATGAATATCTCTGGACATTATGCTTTGAAAATATATGTACTGAGGCTTATGAAAAGTAGACAAGTACATGTAATTCACTATTTCTTCTTGACAGAGATGAGATATATCAGTTACAAATATATGGGGGCTAATAGTGGGTCTAAGGTGAGGGATCATTAGCTGTGTTTAGCAAAAATTCTGAGACACATAGCAAAATTGTTATTGCTATAGAAGGACTGAAAATGCCTTTCAAACCCGAGGGCTTGATGAGCCTTCCACAGAAGAGGTATACTTTGTGACAAATCTTCAGTTTATTTCAATTTTGTTCTTTAGTATGGCAATTCCACTTTAAACAGACAGTGTCCTTTTAAAATAGAGGTTCTCTAATGTAGGTCAGTTAAATTGCATGGATTATAGATGCATGTGGAAAGGAGAAAGCCAGTCATTTTTCACTTGAAGGGAACACAATGCCAAAGATCAGACTCTTATCTGGGAGTGTGTTTCTTGAAAATTTTCAGTCTCTTCCAGGCTCTGAAATGTTTTGTGTGTGATGTAGATTAAGTTTTATCAAGGAATATGCTAGTAAAGAGCCTTTCATGAGGAAGTTTCAGCTGATTAGAAAGGACTGTATCTTAAATACCCTACAAGTAAATAAGTGGCCTGAATTTGGAGTAAAAAAAAATATATAGTGGGATGCTCCAGCTAACTCTATTAGCCATTCAGTGTTTCTGTGTACTTGCCACTTTCCTCAGTGATGCCATTTTAGTTGTCTCATTAATTAAGACCTTTTCTACTTTTTTTTTTTTTTTTTTTTAATTAATGGCTCATAGACACACAACAAATAGCACAAATAATAGTTCTGTTACACTAACAAATGGTTTGTGGGAAGTCGTAAGAGTTTTGGGAACTTAAAAGTAATTTGATCAATCCTCCAGAATTTTAATTTATTGCTGTGTTAATCCCACAGTAATTGAGTCCTGCATTAAACCAGGCAGTCAGGTGAAACTAATGTGAATAGATTAGTACAGTTGTCTTGTACTGACAGTCGAAGAAAACTTTACTGCTGCTAAGAGAATTTGCTGGAACACACTTCCCCTGGCATTCCAGGGTATTAGGTGTTAGTTTCAACAGCCAAGTAGTTGGCTTTGTAAGGGGATAAAACAACTTTCCAGAAAGACTTTCCAGAAAAATGTACTTTTTTTTTTTTTATTATTCTGATCTCAATTTTGTTTGTAACCATGGATCTTTGCTGGTGTCCATCCTATTCTGCTATGTATAGTTTGATATATCACTCATGTCAATATAATAGTACCGTACATGGCACACCTGTGCTCTGTGCCTTGTTCTTTCTTTTATTCTCTTTTGTACCTGGGAAGGATGAGAGAATGGTTTGCACAGTGAACCAAAATGTTTTGGTTAGTTTTCATTTTGAAAGTAGTTGTTTTTAAGTTTTCTTTCTAATATGCCTTCTGATAAATATTTGTGTGATAGGGACGGTGGTGTTAAAAAAACATACTTGCTGATGTTAAGTTGAAGGCCATAAACCGTCACTGGTCATAAGGTGAAGGGATGGAAGAGAGAAGTCTTATGAGAAGGTTTTAAGAAAATGAAGGTAACTCTTTCCACTGTAACTTATATCAATCACCTCTTATCAATCCCTTATTGACATGGAACTTCATGCACTGTTTCTTAATGTATCTCAAACAGTATAAGCTTAAATTCTGTGTAAGTAACTTTTTCCCTGTGATTACAAGGAGACCACAAGTATAATAATGAGAACACATACAATTCAGTAGAGATCACTTGTACCAGCAGTAGTGCTGGCTTCTTACTAAGCTAGCTATCCCTTCCCCTGCTGCCCTATGGCTTTGTGTCTCAAGAGGGCTTATTTGCTCCAGCATATGGTTTTAAGGAGTCCTGGAATGGAGACTGCTGGGGAATGTGGTGCTGGTGACATTGTAACTGGCTGGACCCAGGCTCCCAAAGGGAGCCTCTAGGAAGCCTTCACATTGTGCTGCCTGAGAGTCTTCTGTGTGTTAGTACCCACTAGTGCCAGTTAGGAGTTAAATGTAGTGCAAATACTGTTTCCACAGATGCCCACCTCATGTTTACTTTCTGCTGCTCCTGCTCCAGCACAGCAAAGCCTCCCAGTGTGATTCTGAGATGATATGTACTCTGTGAAGGCAGAGGAGGATATTTGCTTTTGTACTGCTGCTATGGTTTACTTATAATTCCTATGGGAACCATAAGTTAAACACTCAAGTCTATTATCTACAGTGACATTTCTTGTTCCTGTAATGCAGAATGCTAACCAAAGGGTCAGGTAACTTTGAGAAGCTAAATAAAGCAATCTGGGAGCATGCATGATAGGCATGTTGTGGTCAAAGGGAAATAAATACACATCTTCTTAATGAGGATTTACTAAGAAAATTAATAGAAATAGCTTTTTCAAAGCAAAACAGACCTTCTGTCCCATCAGTGCATGAGTTCTCACTCATACACTATGCATGGGAATTTAAGAAAGACTTGTGTTAACCAGTAGCTGTTTGTGCATGGATAGCTGCTCAACAGCTCACAGTCTGGCAAGGAAAGAGAACAACAGGAGAAAATAAAGGAGTTACAGGTGTAACAGCAGTGTGCACTGCCCTGAAACCCAAGGCATGACTGATTTCAGCCGCAGTATGGAGCAGAAAACTCTTAGCCAATGGGCAAAGCGTGGAGTTAGGCAATTAGAAACCTGTCATTCCATACCAAGAAAATTAGATCCTATCAGTGTAATTATCAGTCCATGCCATTAAGACAATATAGCTCTGCATAATGAAAGCTGCAGTTACTGGGTAATAGAGGTAATTGTTTTCTCAGTGGAAGATTTTCACTTTCAGACAAGAGCTTCAGTATGTGACCACTTTACAAGCTTTGACCTTCAACACTTGCATAAAGCATGGGACATGTTGTTTTACTTTGCCTTCTGAGATTTGATTATTTTATCCTAAACAGCATTTTTGTGAAGCTGATTGAAATAAGCAAAAACTCACTGTGAATACAATCTGTGATAGTCATGCAACATTCCCCTCTGCTATTGTAATTAGAGTGATTTACCAAATCATCTTTGATTTAAGATTTGATAACACAGGGCCAGATCGCACTTGGCTTTCTCACTTCTGCTAGGGAATAAGGGGGAATAATGCAATTCCAGAAAATCTGGATCACAGATGGTCACTCTAGAGGGGGTAGCACAGAGATAGCAGAAGTTTAGGTGTGAATCTTCAGCACATCTGTGATGACTGGCTTCACGTGCTGCCACTCTGTATTGCCCTGTGGCAAATGTGTCTATTTACTGAAAAATACCTTTTTTCAGTAAATAGTTCACAATCTCAATTTGTTACTCTGTAACTCAATATATAAAGATCATATGTTTCTTTTCCTAAGTGTCTTTTCCCTACTGTTCTTGGGTACCTTCAGTAGCTCCTGTATCGTACTGTACAAACTGTCATTAAGATGTCCTGTGAATAAATTCTTGCACAATATCTATTATGCACTGTATTCAGAGAAGACCTTGGTTGCAAGCTAAAAGATTAGTATAATACTTTGTATCCATTGTGAACTTCTGAAATACTACTTCAAATAACTGTAAGACTGCAATTCCAGTTCCTGTCCTCATAGGAATTGAAATAGAATAGAAATCACTTGAAAGAATAAAAGCATGTGAACTAAGAACATTACATACTGTATGTATTCTTTACATTGATCATAAATTCTGGTTGTGATCAAACTGGGAGATAGATCTTGCAAAATCTAGTAGGTGATCTGAATAAATACGTAACACATCTAATGAAAAATTTAATCTAATGAAAAATTGCCACTTCTCTATTTTTCTGTATTTGGGGCACAGTGCTGGGAAATAGATCTTGATTTCTTTGCCACAGGGACATTTTTGTGCCGTGAATTGTTTGGATATGCAAATAGTTGTTATTCTTCCTAAAATCTCTGTAGTCATTTTCAATGGTCAGGGTTTCAGTGGCACAGGCAGCTTTGGATGTTCTCCCTAGTACTTAGCAGTATTGAAGACTTTTTGAAGACATGCTGTTCCACCTCCACCAAAGGTGGGACAGGTCACCTTGGAAAGTGTCAAGATGCTTCTACTCCCATACTGTAATCAGCATTTTCCACTCTCATCTAAACACTCCTTTAAAAGGTTGTCTTCTACTTTTCCATCAGTACTGCACTACTGCCACATAGAGGGTTACCATAATGAGCAGCACTTTGCCTCATTTTAGACCACAGTTTATGCCTACTAAAAATACATAATTATTGTGAACCCTTCACTTAGGAATCTTATTTCACATCTGAAAAGGAGTAAACCACACAATATTATCACCTTTTTATTTCCTTTGTGAAAATTGCAGTAACTAAGCTCAGAATTTTGGCACTTAATTTAAACAGCTGCAATACGTGGCACAGGTTTCCAGCTAAGTTATATACTTTTATAATTAATGAGACTGGAAGAATTAAAATAACTTATTGCAGATATTTCAAAAGAAGTGAAAACAGCAAATTTCCTGTCAGAAGACCCTGTCGGTCACCAGTGGGGCATGGTCATACATACAGCACAGATGCTATGTCAATGTGTACAGGAGAAAAACCTTCAGTAAACTATTCTATTTCTAGAGGAGCTGACTATACAGCACTGATTCATCTTGGCAGAAGTTACCCAGGGGCTTACAAATTTAAGTAAAATAGATTAGTCACAACAGGACTTCTATATGTCTCTTCTGATAAACTGTGGTATTATTTTCTTTTAATTACCTGCCTGTGGCAGGTTTTTTTTTTTTTTTTTTTCTTTTTTTTTTTTTTTATATAGCGGTATGTGTACTACTTACATATCTTTCTGTATTAGTCAACTTTGCTACACCCTAGACATAATATTTTTCTTACATTTGCTTTTCATCTGACATTTCTGTATTTTTAGGCATTGCACTTACAATTCCGAGGCTAATTTACAATTAATTAAATATGTTTATTATCGTCTCTCAAACAACAAAAAATTCAGTTGTATTTAATCCTCTTCTCTGGAACAACCTCTATTTTTGTTTTATTTTTCATATTTTATTTTATTTTTTTGCAGTTCATATATAATCACAGTTCTGCCATTGCCTGTATTTTTTTTCTTTCTCTCCTCAGTATCTTATATAGAACAATGGACCAATAATGGTGATTCATAGAGGAGTAGCAGCAGTGAATGGAAATTGCATATTATGGAAGCCATTTAATAAGTCAGCTTTCTATGATTATTATAGCATAGACATGGATATGTATCCCACTGACATTCACATATCAAGATGATAAATGGTCTGGAAATAGCTAAGGTTGGTGACTGAGGTAATTGGGGTGCTAAATTCTCTCAGAGAAATTCTGAAGAAAGTTTGGAGTACTGAGGGAGAGTACTGTTTTTAAATAGTTGCTCTTGAAATCTTGTAGGATTCATTTATTTCACAATCAGATTAGTCTTTGCAGTCTTTTACCTGGTCAATCTTTTATCCAGTGAAGAATGCTGTTTCTGCTGTGCAAAGCTGGTTAACCTGCTCTACAGTAATTTCACAAGCATCTTAATCCTAATCAAAATAGACTATGTTAGCTGCTTCACACCTATCTGCTTTCTGTCTTTTCTCTTCTCAAATATTTTGCCAGATTTGTCAAATATGATGCTTTATGTTATCATACTACACTAGTTAGTCTGCATCAGCTTGTCTTTCTCCAGATGCTTTCTGATTTCATTCATTCCTTTGAAATGCTATGAAATCCGTAACACATATGCTTTTAGGGATATGGAAACTCTTGGTATCTCCAAGAGCTATGACTTTTTTTTTTTTTTTTTTCTAAATTTATGTTTAGTTCCTTCTGGTCCTTAAGCAGTCCTTCATTTCAGTTAAATATTATAATCAGCAATAGATTTTACCCACTATGCTGACCGCAGTTTTGCGACTAATAAGTGTTCAAATGGTTAGGGCTGCTGTAGTGAACATTCTTGACTAAAACATGGGGGATAGTATTACTTTTTAAAGTAATTCGTGTACTGTGAAAGATGCAGGGTTGCAGCTGTGTCCACAGGGTCCTCAGGCACAATGGGGAATGTGTGATTTAGGAAAAAATTACTCTGGAGAATTTCAGTGCAGTTCAGAGTAAACGGGTATTTTTTAACAACATCATTTCCAGTACCAAAGAGTGACCTTCTCTAGCTGTTGTGTAGTACCAGCCCCATTGCTGAGAACCTCCACAACAGAGCATAGTGTTAATCCTTCCTGCAGAATCTAATTAGATGCATTCTTAGAAATTTCCCCTGTCATGAAGCCAATGAAAGTGAAATAATTAACATTTTTGTATTATTTGCTAATTAAGGGTTAGGCCTGCATTAATTTGGAAAATATAAAATAAAACAAAACAAATAAACAAAACATGGCTGTTGAACTCAGAGGGTTTTTCTTTGGGATTTATATCATCACACTTACTGATATGAAAAACATCGCTTTTCATGACAATGCAACACAACTGGAAGGACCCTTGGTGGGTAATGCTATTGTCCACTCCTTCTCAAGACTACAGGGAACTGTGCCAAATAAGCATTGTTCATAAAAATGTCAAGTCTCAGCTGGAAAACTTAGGAATGGAAGAGGCAAAACAAATGAAAAACACTTTCAGGACTTCATTTCCTTAGTGATTAGAAAACACCTGCAATACACTTATCTCATATTCATGGCCAATTGTTCTAATGCCAATATTGCCTTTTACACTTCTTACTATGGCTGGAGACAAGTGTGTAGTGATACTTTCCCTCTGTATCTTCTGTATTATGGCAACCTGAAATTGGGAACTTCCTACTATTTACTAGAGGTTGTATTTGCCTTTAGGTACTTAGCCATATGTCATTCGGATGTGTAGCACAGGTGAGCCATACAATGTGACAATGTGTGAACTGTAGAATTCAGACAGAGACAGGATTTACACTAACAAAAATAATCTATTTGGTGTTGATTTTTGGTCCACAAATAACACAATATAGTCACAGAGTCACAGTCACAGAGGGGTTGAGGTTGAAGGGACCTCTAGATACCATCTGGTCCAAGCCCCCTGCTCAAGCAGGGTCACCTAGAGCACATTGCACAGGATCACGTCCAAGTGGGTTTTGAGCATCTCCAGGGAAGGACACACCACAACCTCTCTGGGCAACCTGTTCCAGTGCTCTGTCACCCTCAAAGTAAAGAAGTTTTTTCTCACATTCATGTGAAACTTCCTGTGTTTCTGTTTGTGCCTGTTGCCTTTTCTGTTGGTGGGTACTAATGAAAAGTGTCTGGCCCCATCTTCTTGACATCCCCCTTAAGGTATTTGTGCACATTGATAAGTTCCCGTCTCAGCATTCTCTTCTCCGGGCTAAACAGGCCCAGCTCTTAGCCCTCCACTGCACTCTCTACAGGCTCCATGTCCTTCGTGTACTGCGGAGCCCAGAACTGGACACAGTACTCCAGATGTAGCCTTACCAGGGCTGAGTAGAGGGGAAAGATCACCTTCATCAACCTGATGGCAACACTCTTCCTGTAGACTCTTCCCATATTGACTGACTCATGTTCAAACTGCTCAGGCCTAGTGCCTCCTAGAGCAGAATGGTTGTGTATCCACTTGTACAGTGGTTGGTTTTGATCCCCACTGGGCCATCTTTATGAGTCATCTTTATGGCCCCAAGACATAACTAAAACATTTTATGGAATTGTTCAGTGACAAGTTCCTGTGAACATTTTGTCGCTTTCATGTTGCCATAGCCCACCACGGTTGTGGTTTCATAATCCAGTATTGAAGGTATATATTGCATGAGGAAATGCCAGCCTATGGAGGATGTTGAAGATGTGAGCTTATTTGGAATTGTGCTAAGGGTATGTATAGGCTGGAGGGAGCTACACAGGGTACAGGCACATCCATGGGAACACATCAGGGAACAGGAGCCACATTATTTGACAACATAAGTGCTGTCAGAAGTGCTGGTTTGCAACACACTGAGGCTGTGGTTTGACTTCTGTTATGACTCATAGTACAGATTGTTTAAGATGAGGCAGAGTACGTGAATGTCTTACTGTCAGAGTCACAGGGGTACATGGTACTGAATTTACACCAGCTTAATACCTTTATGTGGGAGGTAAGAGACCAGACAATACCTACTCTGGCTGAAATTGAGGTACCAACAGACAATACATGTTGCAGTGTGCAAGCTTTCATTTCAAAATGAAACCATCAAAAATTAGTATTTTTTTAACTGGCAGTACCTCACATCATGGTGCTTTTACCATAGTATTCAGAGCCTTACAGACAGATTAAATCACCAAATCATGGCCTGAGTGGCATTTTATTTATTCACAGTGTTACTTTACATTCCTGCGCCCTAACCTGTGTAAGAAAAATAAGGTTCCTTTGTAAGCTTAACGCTTCGCTTCTGCCAGATGATTCACTGTTAGAAATGGGATTCACATGAGTGTTTTCAGCAGAAGTCAGATCTACAACCCATGACTCATGAATGCTTCCCATAGGAAAGAAAAAAAAGAAGGGGATACTTACTGAAGAATATGATTTAGCCAGTTTAGAAGTAGTGGAACTTGGCTCTATGCCATCACTCCTACAACTGTTTTCCAGATGAAATGTAAATACAAGCTGCTTTTTGCACTTTGTACTCTGCTTTAATTTGTAGGCTTTATGTGCAGCATTTGGAGAAATCCAAGTATATGAAGGGCTATGTCAACACCTGATGATTAGGGTCAAACAATTCATTTTAAAGTCAAGAGAGGCTTGATTTTTGTTGTTGTTCATTTTATTTTATTTTATTTTATTTTATTTTATTTTATTTTATTACCCGTCAGAAAGCAGATTAAGTTTCATTCTGTTAGCTTCCCAACAAAAATATTTTGAAAATTACTTTTTTTTTTGTCTTGTAAAGAATACGACATGCTTATGGTCATGGTCAACATGCAGATTTTGATGAAAAGGCAACGAGCAAGATAGTTTTGTGTTATGCAACTGCATAGATTTATATGTGGCAATTTTTATTTCTTTGTAGGAATCTTAGTTGTTTACAACTACAATTTAGAGAATAATGTAACAATACTAATATTTGCCACTTCTATTTTTTAATTTTATTTTTCTTTACTTACTATTGCTACGTATTATTTTTCTTATACTATGCTCCCACTCAAAGAAAAAGACCTCATTGGACCAGTCCTGAACAAACTCAATTTTCTTTATGCACATTAATATCACTTTTTTATAATTACTGAAGATGAGGCTTTGTTCTGGGTTTACGTGGCTATGAAAAGCTTGAGAGGATTACCTTTCTTTTCCTTTTCCAGCCTTAGTTTCCATAGTGTTTTTTTTTGTTTGTTTGTTTATGATAGATCAGTAGAAAATGGCCTTGCAAAGCTTCCTTTGCTCTTATGGCAAATCATGGTATGTTAGACAAGGAAGCCATATGCTTGCTAGGCCAAATAATTTGAATTGTCAGCACTATAGAGAGAAGCTGGATAGCTGTTTGAAGCCATTAACTATAACAGTTAAGAAAAATAATAATAATTTTTGAAAATTTTTAGTCAGCAAAGTTCTTTATCATTTGAATTCCCCACAGATGCAGGCTCCATTACATGCCTTTTCCATCTTTCGTTCATTGTACAGATAATAATTTACTATATTATCAGGTGACTGGAAGTAAATACTTTTCTTTTTGTTTTGAATGTTGCTGTCAGGATTGAGTATGAGACCTGGCTAGGAACAAATTTGATTTTAACTAGCTTTATCACAGAATCACAGAATCACAGAATTTCTAGGTTGGAAGAGACCTCAAGATCATCGAGTCCAACCTCTGATCGAGGAAGACAATAGTTGTAGGTAAAGGGGCCTCAGTCCCAGATGTTCTTTGTGAAACAGAAATCTTTAATGCTGAAGAAAAATAAATAAATAAATAAATAAATAAATGAAGAAAGCTACTTTGAGCCTCAAATCTATTTGAGGGTCCAGCTCGTTACGTGGCCTCTCCAAGATTAAGTCACCTCTACTTACCATCACTCTTTACAGATGCTTATCTCATCTGCTTTTAAACAGCTCTTGCCAGACGAATTCTACAGTTGTCTCAGTTATTTCAGTGTTTGCTATTAACTACTAGCAGTTTTTCCTCTCTATTTCTGACCCAGGCACGTTAATCCTGCTAAAAGCATTTAATTGGTACTTCTGCAAGTTCCTAGGGAAAGTTGAAGAAAAAGGTTTTAATGCCAGAACAAGACAGATCTGCCTAATGGTCAGTTTTGAAAGCACACTTTTTTTGAGATTTTGTGTTGCATTCATCTTCATTTAGGAAGCCCATCTCCCAGATGCTGTAAAATAAATGGGTCTGGAAACAGTCGTGCTTTCTTCTCTGATTACATCTTACAGAATCAATCTCTAGCTTTATTTTTAATGTGGCAGGCAATTTAATAAGTTATTTGAAAACAACATATTGATCAATCTACTATTTCCCCAACATCTTTTGTGTTTTTCAGGGACTTCAGTTGTTGAATTGCAGAACCAGAGATCTAATCCTGTCTTTACAAAAGGAATGCTAAAATTCCACCTGGCTTCAAGCACTGGCATTCGGGCCAGGACTAAAAATTTAGAACTTGTCTCCATCAGCATCTCAAAGAATCAGACTAGTTTTAGTTATCGGAACATCAGCTCACATGCCTGACTTTGGGCAGTGCAATTCTAAAGTTGTGAACATAGGTTTCTCTTTAAAAAAAAAAAAACACACAGGTTTGTTGGCAGAGCTTCCAAGTTAGGATCAGGATTTGTTTCCTGTTCTGAAAAACATGGGAACATAACAACATAAAACCCTATCCAAGCCATGGTAGGACCTGCAGACAAATTACTGAGGATAACAAGCTGTGTTGATTATGAATGCCAGCAGTAGCTGTTCTCATGTATGCTTTTACTCCAAAGTAAATGATAGATAGTTAGAGGTGCCTTAGAGTTCAGTGAAGGGAGTGGGTAGACTTCTAGACATCTTTTTCAGGTCAAAGTGGGGAAAAAAAGTAGTCACAGAAAAGAAAATGACATTTAGAACATCATCCCCGGATTTACACGTCACTTGTTTGTGCCTTCATGTCCAAAAGCCCTAATTTCATTGCACCAACTGAAAATTGCTTTCACATGGAGAATGAGGTCTGTTTAGCTCATCTATTGATAAAACGTTGTTGGGGGTAGGTCTGATCTGTATTTCTTGGAAAACTCTTTCACTGAGCAATGCCAAAACTCATTTTTTTTCCACACACAGTCCCTTTTTTTCAAACCACGTGTTCATGTGGCTCAGTACAAAATGCCATGTTTTCCTCTTTAGCAAAAAGCGTTGAAGAAAAATATGTTAAATATCATAGGTCTACAAGATATTAAAGCATCTTTGAGTCAAAGCACAGAGCTGACACGCATATACACAGAGAATAAACATCTTTCCAGCAAAACTTTATGCTGAGAAAAAAGAGAAGGCATATCTGAGAAAAAAAAAAAAAAAAAAAAAAAATCATTGATTTGACAGTGAAAAGTTCAGGAAATTTCTCTTATGGGTGTGTTGAACTATCTCCAGTAGTGCATAAACATCAAAAAGGGTTTCTGCAGAAGGAGATAATATTGAAAACAAGGTTTAAACAGAGTGTATTAAAATTTTGAATGTTCTCTCTCTTCCCAAATACCTGGCAGTTTATAGAGCTATTCTTGCCAAAAGGTTTTGATTTTCATCTCCAAATAAAACTGGCAGCTGCTTAGTCTATTAGTGCTAGTCTTGCAAGAATTCTTTTGATAACCAGTAGATCTCTGGTCATGCAAACACTCTATTTAAGACAGTCAAGAATAAAAGGAGTGAAATGTTACATGAATTATTCTTCTTTTCAAGTTAACTTTTCATTTTCTGAAGGAGATCTAAAAAATAGTTGTCTATTCTTGCTGGCATCTGTGTATATTTTTTATTAAATAAATTTGGGCTCATTCTCTTTGAACATCCAGCTAAAGAACAAAAATTTTGAAAATCTAATCCCTCTTTTAAAATCAGAAACCTTTAAGTTACAATCCCATTTTAAACATTCCTCCGGTTTTCTGAGGAAGATCTTAGAGTCTCTAAATTATTATATCCATCTCTGAAATGGGATTAATACTACACTTAGCTCACAGAGGTGCTGTGGGGTTCAGTGAGCTAGCAGCATACTAAAACACTTCTCCCTGTCTGCTCCTCCTCCTTAACACGTTAGACTAGTGGACAAGCTTCTTTCTCTCACATCAGCAGAGTAAATTCTTTTACCTCCAGTGACATATAGCAGATACCAGGGAATACTCTTCAATGGCTAAATGGGTCATTGAATGACTCTTTTGTTGTGTGTTTTTTTTTTGTTTGTTTGTTTGTTTGTTTGTTTGTTTTTTGTAACAGTCACAGAGCTCCTTTCTGCCGTTTGAATATTTTGTCTCCTCAGATAACACTAGTCTTTTAAGATGCATTTAGCACTGTATATTTGTTCCTGTTACTCGGATGTGTGGAGGCTAATGAGATTTCTAACATGTATCTGTTTTATAATGCCTCCTTGGCTTTCAAGCCTCTTTACAAGCTTTACTGTTGTTTTTTTGTTTGTTTTGTTTTGTTTTTCCTTACAGAAATGCACTGAGCTAAGTATTACTACTGTCTTATTTCTAGCCACCAGTACTGTGTGTGTATATATATATATATATATATATATACACTCAATAGTGAGTATTCAGCAGATCTTGCTAGTTGGGCTCTTCTACTGTTGTCATTATTCTCAGGTGAAACTTATGAAAATAAAAAAAAAAAAAGAAAGAAAGAAAGACTTGTTCGGACATACACTATACCTACAGCAAGGGGGAGATGCAATTAAATTAGGATGCTATGGGGAAGCATCTTCAAATACATTCAGCATTGGCCTGATTCATATCTGATTTAAGATGATGGCTGTTCTATCACTGATTGGAGGATGGACTAAATTTCATGCAACTGCTTTTGAAAATGTTATCTTTGAAAGAGGAAGGGGCTGATCTTTTCATTATATCTCTGATTATATCATCAGAGAAATGCATACATGTACAATTCATAAGCAATGCCCAGAGGAATCACTGAATGACACTGAAAGAGAGCTTTAGGGCAGAGTCATAGATTTGTTTGTCTAGATTCCTTTAAATTGTTGAGTCTCCTGCTCTATGGTAAAATAAATAATATAGCCTTCAAAGCTATTGAAATGATACACTGTGGAATTTTGTCCTTGAATACCGTCCTGTGTACTTAACCTGCTGTTACTTATTATCAGACTGAGCAACCACTTCCCACACACAATCAAAAGTATGGGTTCTTGTATAGTAAATTAAAAGCTCTCTTTGGTTCACCTTTGTCTCTTTCAGCCTCTGCTGGGTGTGTGGAGGTTGTTTCCTTTGTTAAATATTTGTACTGTTGTGGGTGGTTTTTTTTTTTTTTCTTTTTAAATTGATGATTGGTTGGACAGTTTGAAACTTCAGGATAAAGGAGTTGCACTGCCACTGGAAATAATGAAACATGTTGTCATGGAGGTCAAATAAAATACACTGCAGTAAGTTTCAAAATCACTTGCAAGAGCTTTTATAGCACCTCATAGACATGATCTTCTTTTCTTCTCTTCCATACCAGCCTACTTCTTCTATAAGGCCTTTTGTCTTGAGCTTCTCTGATTCTTCAGTTATTGTTAATGTAAATACTACATTGTTAATGCTCCACTTAGGTCAAGTAACTTCTTGTAAGCCTTATTTCCCAAACATGCACACAATTTTATGCACTCTGTGCGTCACAAGCACCCCCAGTTATTATTCTGTTCAGCTGAATCACTTAAGCATGTTTTCAGTAGCTCCTACATTTTTTCTTTTAGTGAACTTTTTCTGCTTTCATCCATTTTCATGCTTTCAAGACAGTTGCTATCAGTTGGCCAGCCTGAAGACACGATGAAATAATTACTCATATGTAAAATGTACAGTCATGGTTCTTATTTAACTCTGCTTTTGAGTAAAACATAATCGTGGTCACGCTAGATATGGAAATATTTCTATAATCTGTGTTCTGCGGTCTCATTCTTCCACACTTCAATACGTGACTTCTTTCTGCTTACAAAGCAGGTGCATTTTTTATTAGTTAAGCAAATTAGTTGACGCTATGATACATGCTATCTTTGCTGTTTCATGACTGCTCTTAAAATGAGTTGGATTACTCTGACTATTGGAAAAAAAAAATAATGCAGAAAGTGAATGGTTTTGATTGACAGTATGAAAGTAAATGCTGAATTTACATGCCTTATGTCAAGAAAGATTTGCATACTTAGTTTTCTCTCTAACAAAGGAATCCATCACTATCTTGATTTTAATAGACATTCCTAATATTTAATATATGACTGAATGACAATCCAAATACATAATGTCTGTAGCATGAGCATTCTTTGAATTTTCAGGTTTAATATGATAACCCTTTATGTGTTTCTTAAATTTTAAATGTAACAATGTGTGATTTTCTGAATGCTTGGGTTTTGGACTGTCACTTTTACTGTACAGTTTTAGAGGCATCTACATACATAATGTATTTTAAAAGAAGAAAAAACAGTCCTATAAAAAGATGGCACATTTTCAAAGGAATAAGTTAATATAAATTATAGAGCTTCTTCTGTTTAACATGTTTTATGTTACACTATTTTGTCATAACATTTACTGTAGCAGTCATTTTCTCTTCTGTGACTGTACTTTAAATCAGAGGCATTTCATTAGAAAGACTGAGGTGGTGGCAGGCCCATCTTCACAGAATTTGTCAGTTTTAAAAGCAAGGCCTAGGGTTTTCTGTATTCTTGCTTTCTAGGTCTGAAAGTGATTTTTATTAGTGTTTGATAGGGAAAAAACATATTCAGTTTTAGTACTCCCTGAAGCCAGCTGCATGAATCCAGTCCAAGCTGCTTGTCCAAGCATGTGGCTTGGAGTGCCTGGTCTTTGCTGGTGACCCTGACTCCTCTGTGATATTCCATGGGGTTTATCAGGATAGCACACCCAGTTATATGTCCACCTTGAAACTGTTCCATCTTAATACTGCACAACAGATGTTTCTCCTGAGAGGAGGATGGGTTTTGCATTTGGCATAATTTCACTGTGCTTAGCTCTAGACTACTCTCCTGGATTTCAAAAACCCTAAAGGACCAGAGCCTGGAGGCCAGGTGGACTCTGCCTTGGGTTTCAGGTAGCACTGGATGCCTGTCAGGGACAGGTGAGTCGAGCCCTCAGTCAAAGCACAGCTACGGCAGTGTCCTACTTCTAGGCTTCAGCCTCAAGTTCTGCCAGTGCTGCTGAGGATGGGAGCGTAGGGATCTGGGAGAAGCTGCCTCCTTAAAAAGACTCTCTAGGGAGAAGGAGAGGTGGGAGTTGTTGACTGTACTGCAAAGCTTCCAGGTAGTGGTGTGCGAGGTGTGAGCAATTCACAGTTCAGCATTTCCTTGATCCTCATCAACTGCCAGTACATTTTTGAAAGTTGCCACACACAAAAAAGCTGTGATTCTATGAGAGTGTATATTAGCACTACAGCTGTGTGACTGCAAAAAGGGGAAAACAGACTGTACTTATGCACATAAAACCAGCTTTTGAGCTTTGCTGACATTCTGGATATCTATTTGCCAGTTTCTTCATGACCATTTAGATGAGGAGCATTTTAATTAAAAAAGTGTTAAAGAAAAGCAAATATGAATGCTAGTCTGGTTAAATATCCATAAATATTCACACCTAAAGTCATTTTGAAAAATGATTGTCTGATTTACACCATGGACTTGTTTACAAATGTAAAGTAGATTTTAAAACATAAAATATTAAAGCAGGGAGCACAGACACTATCACATGTAAGATATTAATGGTACAAGTAAGTATGAACTGCAAAGCTCCTATTTACCCTGTGCTGCCAATATATATGCAAACATTACTACATTAATATTAGCAAGCTAACACTTTGCAATAGTGAACAAAGTTGTATTTGCATGTGCTATGTAATTGTCTAAGTCCATCCATCAAAACTTTTGCTGAAAATTGTCTGACTTTCTATCTTTCCATCACCAGGTCTGTAGAACAAATCACGCTGATTCTAGCACTTACATTTGCAGTGTTTCATCTCCTTATTTGAAGAATCAATAACATCAAGAATAAACACCAGTGATTCAAAGTTACTGCACTTCCATGGGTTAAATACTGTGTTCAGACTGGGAATGGTGTAGGTTTTGTTGTTGTTGTTGTTGTTTGTTTGTTTGTTTGTTTGTTTTTTCCTTCTATTGCAAATCAGTGCTCTGTACAGGTTCTGTTTTGCCATCTTTGCCACAGCTCAGTCACACATAAATCACAGTGGGCTTGAGGTTTCAAAGGAGGAGCTGGGTGTTGGTATAGTTTGTTTTTCTTCCATTCCTCCTCATCTCTACTGGCTGGCAAACTACCTGATACAAGTTGGTTTGGGAGAGTAAAAAGGTCCGGATGGCTCACTCAGAGACAAGCAAGAAACCCCATTAAGCCGTACAGGATTTGATCTTTTTCACAGTGTCAGTCATATCTACTGTCTGCTTCCCAGAAGTGCAAAAAATTTTGTCATTGCATTTCTGGGCGATTTTTACTCCTAATTTCACCAAAGCAATAGGGTAAGATAGCTGGAAAATCCTGACTGCATGCAATGCTTTACAAATATGTTAATGCTGAAGGATGACACATAAACTAAAAGCTGGCTGGTCAGTGGGAATATCCACGTGTTCATTTTAGGACCATTCAGCTTCATGATTTCATCAGTGAAAGTGAGCAGGGACAGAAACCACGTTGGTAACATTTCTGTAGCTAGGAGAGAGGTTGTTCTTTATGGGCACAAAACCATCCTAAGGAAGGATACCTTTCAGGATTCAGCACAGCAGAGATAAATTAGCACCAGAAGGTTGCTTCGTTTTGCCGGGAAATAGAAAAATCAATCCTTTTGCTAGCTCAATGGGAGGTTATCAGCCTACACGGTCTGGGGTGGCAGCTTAGCTGCTGCCTGATGTTCCAGATGTGCTCGAGGTGCATGATCGCCATCTAGTGGATATTATAACACGACGAAAACGAGCGTGTTCCTATCTGGACACGGGCGTTTCACGGGTGAAAACATGTAGTATTGTAAGCTTTTAATAAAAAGTATGCATTTTTACTTGCCTACAGATTCCTCATTAAAAAGAAAAAAATACAAAATAAAACCTTTACCATTTTTTTTTTCAAAACTGAACTGTTCTTGCATCTGTCTTAAAGGAATGGTGAATGTTTTATATCCTTTTGTTTTTCCTAACCATGCAATATAGGAGTCTCCTGCTAGAGGCTACCCAGACCACTAGAGGTTTGTCTCACGGAAGTTCACCCAGTTGGTGCGGGTGGCCTCCCCTGTACACTTTCTTTCTCAGCAGCTTCACAGCAAGGCACAGCAGAACTGAGAAAACCCTGATGTAGTGATCCAACACAGCCAGTAAACATAGAATACATACGCAGAAAATGCTGGAGCTAGTGGTGTTCCATATATTAGGCTTTGTTTTTGTTTTCCACCTGGAGTGGCTACAAATGCCATAGGGCATAGGTATTAATAAAGGACTACATCTTGACACAGTTTATCTCTTCCCTTATAACATGAAGTTTTGAATCTTGAAACAAGAACATAGCATAGAGTTAGGAGGAAAGTGTTGTGTTTCAGATCTGTTAAATTTTGCATATGACGTTTTAGTTCGGCTCCTTTAATTCTGTAGTCTCGAAGTGACAGCCTTAGTGCACTCCCTTTTTGCTGATATCCATGCACAGGATGAGCTGATTATAGCAAGATCTGATGTCACAGATTGTGGTGGTGTCACAGAGGCTCAAAAGGGAGTAGGAAAACCTGTATTTTTGTAAAATATATATAAGTGTAAAATATACTGTATAGAATAGAATCCCTGCGTAATGATGCTATTGTTCTCTTCTGTCAAGTTTTGTTTTTTTTTTTTCCATAAATAACTTTTCCTTAGGTATTTGAAAATCATCAACCATGTGCACTTGTAATTTTAATTCTTTTTTTTTTTTTTTTTTTTTTTTCTCCCCAGTACACTATTCATCTGCGTAGCATGGAAGAGCCAGGCAACTTTGCACTCTGTTAGGCATGAAAACCAGTAGAATTTTCTTCAATTATAATAATTTGTAGTCATTATAATCATTTGTCCTTTGGGTGGTAAAGCAACAATTCTTTCTCCATGCCCCTTCAGGCTAATGCTCCCAGCTGGTAGATTTGAAAGAAACATATGTATGAAGAAGGCATAAGCTCCCTACATTTCAGTGCTGAATGCTTATATACCTAAATGAGCATAACTAGTAGTGATACAGTTTTTCCTCCTGATTACTGTCTTTCTTCTTTAAGTTATGAAACAAATGAAAACTTTGCACAAGTTGAGCAAGATTCTTTTTTTTTTTTTTTTCCCCATACTTCATTAAATCTTTCATTTTCTGGACCTTTTCTTTTCTTTTTGATAATAACCATGTGCAGTTGTAGAACATTTCCCAAGGTAGACATATGTATTGGTTGTATAAAAGCAGTCTTTTGAGTCTGACACAGATTGTGATATTGATGTATTTATTTGGATCCGTGTATTGAGAAATGTTTTCCTTCCTTGTTTTGATGAACCATCCAACTTGGTTAAAGGAAGTATTTTATTGTAACGTAAAAATGTGGAATGTATTGGATGAGTTCAAACAAAATCACTAAACCAGAAATTTCCAAGCATATTCCTTTATTTCACCTCTGTTCTCATCAGAAAGTTCCTCATAAATGACTTTAATCTTTCTTGCCACCAAGTTTTAGCCATCTACTGAGACACACAATAGGAAAATTATCCTAAATATTTTGTCAATATTTTTGTTTACTAATATTTAACAATATTGTAGATGCAGCTGTTGAATTCCTAGTCCCAAATTTGGTGTTACCCATGCCTGCATGCCTTAACTGTGCCATTACAGTCTTGTGTTTAACCATCTTTAGAGGGTGATATTGGTGGTAGAGGGATGGTTGGACCAGATGATCTTGGAGGTCTTTTCCAACCTTAACGTTTCTCTGATTTTGTGATCTTTATGGCGCAAAGCATTTTAATGACTGAAATGTCTCACTGACACCTATAGTTAGATTAGATTAATCTTGATTAAATGTCTAGAACGTTGACAAGGGATGGCCATATTTTACAGTAAATGGGGCCTGTTGTGTATTCAAATGGCTAGGCTCTGCAGGTTTTCCAAGCCCTGATGCCCATATTCCTTCTTGACTTGCACAACTACACGAAGTCCTCCATTCTCATGTGCCTTAACCATGGGACTTCTAGCACTATGTGGTCAGGGCTTAAGCCCTCTGAACTAGTAGAGGAAGACATTGTGTCACTGATGGACAGAATACTGACAAATACTGACAAATACTGACAAATACTGACACCTACGGAAACGGAGAATTTTGCTGTTTGATCTGAGGCATAAGTTAAGTTTCACAAATGGCTGCATTGCCACCTCAGGTTGTTTTGTGATGTATCCTACTGTCACTTAAAACTCATAGTGAGAAGAACAGAGCTGCCACGAAAGGAGAATCTTTTCAATAGCTTATGCATTTGCTTTGGGAGAAGAAGTCTAGAGACTCACAAAGAACAGAGTTTGTTGCTGACTGTCTTTAAATGGATGTAACTTTTAGAAGAGCAAAGAACATGCAGTAATGAAGTTGTTAACCAAGGGAAAAAAACAAACAAACAAACAAAAAAACACTTTTGAAAGCAAAATATTTCATTGTTTTGGATCCCTTACTGTCATGCCTTTATTCTACATCCAGATGAAACAGCATTTTTAGAGGTAATTAGCAGCATGATTCTTGGCATTGATTGTGAAAGCAATGTTTCTTTCTAGTCACACACATTAAGTAAGAATGTGTCTTCTTAGGGGCAATTGCATTATAATGGTTAAAGGAAGTGTTTTATTCCACATACAAATATGTGGAAGGATTGCCTTAAGAACACCTGTACCAGGTACATACAAGGTATGCTATTACTCTAATGTCATATATAAACACATCATTTCAAATGGGTTAATTTTGCATTTTTGTCCATTCACTGTGTTGCCTTACTGTGGCAGATGGCCCAGTGTGTGTGTTATAAATACTTTGCATGACATCCCCGCTATTTTACTAATCTTCACTGTGACTTTCCCATTGGTAATGACTAATTACAGTTTCCTAGCCAGCAACTTTTAATAGATTTCTTTTTTTTTTCTTAATCTCTGCCTGTCCTTAACAGCACTGTTTTGTTCAATAATTTAATCAGTTCAGCAACAGTATAATATTAGATAATTGAACCATTACTTTCTGAATTTTTGAAATGCAAAATACCCATGAAGTGATCACTGATGAATATTTCAGTATTGATAGAGACCATACTCTTTTCTGAAGAATCTGGAATAGTTTTGCTATATATGCTTGATTGCTTTTTCTTTCCTCTTCATTTTTTTTTTATTTTTTTTTATTATTATTTATTTCTGTCCATTGGTCCTGAGAAGCACATGCAATAAATAGGAAGGAATTCAATAACCAAAGGAATTAATAGATTGGATTAACATTTTTGCCTACCCACTGTGACTATATCAACCACTCTACACCTATAGATCAAACTAGCAAGTGTTTACAAAGAGATTCCATTCAGCCTTGTCTCCTCTTTTCGGTTAAGATCCATCCATAAAGGAGAATCCCTAAGGGAAAAATACTTCCAGGTTCGTCCCACCTGTGTGTGGGATCCACATCAATATGTGGATGGTACAAATGTAGAGGGATCGAGAAGTCAGCTGGTTCCTGCTCAATATCTCCATGTCGCTAGCAGCTGCTGTGTTTTGCTAAGGGCAGCACTCCTCAAGCTGTTCTTCTCTCTTTTATGAAGGATTGTTCATGAAATGAAGCATGGAGCAGAGTTAAAAGGTGACTGTAGGACAATTCTGCAATTTCACAGCAGTTTGTGAGATTTCACAGTTTAATTTCACAGTTTAATTTTGTTCCTTCTCAGGGTAAAACCAAGAGATTTAAAATGTACGTAAATGGAATAGAGCTAAAAATCCAGTTTTGGATTAAGACCTGATTGTTTCCGACCTGATTGTTTCCATGTGGGACACTGGATTACTGCCGTTCACATCGCGTGTCTACCTAAAATTGAAGGAGATTTCATGCCAGAACTCTGCAGTTGGAGAGAAATTGTGCCTTTAACTCCATTCTGTGCCAGTCATATTGAATAAAAACTCTTGTTCCTGGAAGAGTCTCCTGCTTTTAAAAGACCTCCACAGAATCAGATACAGCTCTGACAAGCATTGTGGCTTTGGAAAACACTAATTTTGATGACATTTCATTCAAATGGTGAATGCTTTGGCCTGCCCCACTCCTGTCTCATTCTCTCCTTTCACCTCTGCTCCACCATATACATGCTGTTCTCAGGATGTGCACAAGACAAGACCTGCCTGAAATGTTGAGGAGTAGGAGTACAAGATGAGCATGAGTGCTGTGATGAGGACAGGTATGAGAGGAGGAAATGCTCAGATGGGTCAGATAGTGTGCGAAGCATAATCAAATTGGTACTCAACATGGAAACGATGCAACTCTTTAGGAATAGATATATCATATGAGAAACCAGGGTGAAGGAAATTTGGTCTAGCTGTAAAGGAAGGAAAGGATGCTTGTCTGCTCGAGGCACTAGATGTTAGCATCAAGTTAGAAAGTCACTGCTGTATTGTTTCTGTGCCAGTAGGGTAAATCAAGACTAGAAATTTTCATTCCTAATCTTTTCCCTTCAAAATAATTACCGTATCACATAGACTTTTTCTTTTAAGCAGTCTCCTCTTTCTTTTGCCTTAGCTTGCTTGTTTCCTTTACCTGTCAAAGAATACTTCTCATTTCTGCAGAGGTCCATGCTGGAGCTCTCCAGTAATTCCACAAAGAGCTCTGAAAACAAAGAAGGTGCATTCTCCCCTATCTTGCCTGGCACAGGAAGAATCAGTGTTGTATAGACAGACATCCATTGGCAAGATCTATTTAAATGCAGGTCATGTATTTGGTCCAATTTAGGTCTAACCATGATTCTCTGTAACACTAGCTACATTATTTATTTACTTGTCTTTATTTATTATTACGCATTTATTTCCAGGACTACATAGTGAGAGGAAGGAAATCAATTATATATAACAGTTGTGCAAACAGTCCAATTTTCTGTACTTAAAGAGGACCAAACTCTTTCTCATTGTAACTCATGACAAATTTATCATTGAATTTTGGAGACACTCACTTTAGAGTGTATTAGCAGATTTAGCACTTTCCAATTACTGAGACTTTTTAAGTATCTCTGTTTTCAGTAAAGCGAAGCTGATCTATCATCTCTTACTGGCTTCACATAGGGAAAAATTAATAGGTAAGAAAAGTGATCTCCAACAAGTGTTTTCAATCATATCAGAATATTATTTCTTATAAAAAAAAAGCTATGAAAATCTCTACTCTCCATTTATTTCTGCATATTTCCCTAATTTCTATCTTTTATAGACTAATATAGACTAATGTAATAGACTTATTATTCTGTTCCTTTTAGGTGGCAGAAACAGAGAGGAGGATGAGCAGTATGTGGCTTTTCTTTATTTTATTTTATTTTTATGTATTTGAGATTTTGAGACCTACCCCTTCTCAAACCTTTTGTGTCTTATAGACTTGCCAATAGCTAACTGATGGAAGGGATGAAATCAAAATCAGAAGTGCTTAAATTTAGCTGTTGTGTAAAAAATGTTGTCAACTTAGATGGGAGTTGCGTTGTGGCTGCCAACAAATTGCAGCCTCTAGTCTCTGCAACCCCAAAGCATAAAAAATAAACAGATACTTCATTTTCATCAATCCAGCATCCATTTCTATAGAATAAAGGGCTGAAGGTCTGATGTTGTCTACGTAGTCTTTGGAATAATAAAACAAGGAGACCAGATGCATTATCCCCTGGTGGCAAGCGTAGCTGTGTGTGAGTGCTGCCAGCTGAGTGCATGTCCAAGCGTGCTGCAGTTAAGACTCACCATTCGGTTTGCACACCCTGGTGCCCATACCAAAAGGCCATCTAAGTCTGAGCAGCCCAGCTCCCTTTGAGTGGAGAAAATTTCTCTTTGCGTTGTTACTGTGAATCGGGGCACAGGCACAAGCATTTTAGCATCCCATCCAATACAGGTAACTAGCTCTTATTTTGCTAAGCATAATGTTTGTTGAGCCAAATTACAGCTAGTGGTGGAACTGAGAGAGACGTGCATCACTCAGCATACTTAAACCTGCTCTATAGTCTGCCCTGCACTTTGCAGAGTATCTGTACAGACCTTACAGTGGTTTCCACACACATAAACCCCTCATAACTTTTCTTCCCCCTTTCCAGAATGTTATAGTAAGATCAACTTAAAAATACTTTAACAGCTTTTAACACAGAACATCTATGTTAATGCAACTGTCATGGCTACCTGCCCAAGCTTCAACATCATTCAGTAGCTTCTTGCAGACACTTAATGGCACTGACTAGTATCAAGCACCATTTTGGTGTATTGCTGCTTGTTCAATCTTGCTTGTATTAATAGTGATTCCTTTCACCTACTGAATGTTGATCCTGATAGTTTTAATTAAATCTGCCTTTTCTCACAGGTGCTGCTGAAATCACAAGAGGGGAGAAATTCTACCTTTGGAGACATTTGCATAGTCCCAATGAACCCATCTAAGGGATTATGTATGTGTGTCCAGGGAGAGAATGGAGTCTGGTCTGATATAAAATCAATTCATATTCAATTGCAGAAAGAAGAAACATAGAAATGCACCTGAAATCTTCTCTTTGAAGCGGGGAGAGGAGGGCTGATATCCTTCCGAGAAAAGAAAAATAGATAAAAGATGATTGTTTTTTAATATTGAAAAAGTTCAAGGGGCTTAATGGCAAACATTTTCATTTTTCCTTAGGCACAAGCATATTTACTGTTTATGAAGCTGCTTCTCAGGAAGGCTGGGTGTTCCTTATGTATCGAGCAATCGACAGCTTTCCCCGATGGCGTTCATATTTCTATTTCATCACCTTAATTTTTTTTCTGGCCTGGCTTGTGAAGGTACTGAAAAATTTCTTCTTTTAAAACTATCTGAAAAGCAGATCTGAATGAATTTCTTCTCTTTTCTGCTTGCCAAGCTTTAAGTCAGCCATTCTTTCTTTTCCTTTTTATAGAATGTTTTCATCGCAGTTATCATTGAAACATTTGCAGAAATTAGAGTGCAGTTTCAGCAGATGTGGGGATCCAGAAGCAGTACCACTTCAACTGCCACCACCCAGGTGAAGTACCCAAATACTGAGCTTCTTTGGGAGCTTGATTGGTTTTAGTTTAGGAATTAATAATAAGCCAAAAATTCCTGTGAATTATTGTTTCATCCCACTAGGTTCAATTTTACTTCACTTTACCTGTTAACACTTATATTTTAAAGTTGATATATGTATTTTCATATAAAATTCTGTTCTGGGGGATTTTATCCTACTAGACTTAAAAAAAAACAAACAAACAAAAAAAAAGAAAACAAGAATGGTAAAGACTTTAAAGTGGTTCTCTGGGTGTCTGGGTATGAGATGGAAGAGTTTCTATTTTCTTTTAATTAAGATAAAGTTTTTTGTTGTTGTTGTTTTTCTTTTTCTTTTTTTTTTTTCCCTCATGTCATTGGAGGGTTTGGAATTAGGGTTGTTAGTGAATATCACTTTCTGTGCTAAAGAAAAAGAGCTGAAATCACAAACTGTATCTAGAAGAAGAGAGGTCAGAGTGTAGCTGAAGTGTCTGGGGAAGTGAGTCCTGGAACTGAGAAGATCATGTTGAGAGCAAAGAGGAATGAGGTGTTAAGGCAATGAAAGAGCAGTGCTGAGATTTGAGGTTGCCAACCTCAACCTGCATTTGAGAACCTGGTTATAAGATAATGGGTGGGAAGAAGCTATGACAGGAAGCTTGGATTGTGTACTGTGAAAGACCCACTACAAAAAAAAAAAAAAGGTGGGCTAACTTGTTGAGATGTTAACTCTCTCACTTATTATTCTGAAAATCATATTAGGTATCCTGAGTGTACAGGTGGTCAGGCTTTTCCAGGCAGGTGCAGTTTGCCATCTGTGAGGGACCAGTACAAACTACCTGCAAAAAGCCCTTAGGAAGCTAGATAGGTGATATACGAATGAGGAAAACTGTTATAACCACTGTAGCTAGAGATTATTTGTTTTCTTAAGCCAGGGGATTTAAGCACCTTCAAAAATATTTATTAAATATTTTCTGATATACCTTTGGATATTCTTGTAAACCTTGTGTAAATCTATTCCCTTTCTACTTGCTGCTACATTTTTGGCCTCAAATAGACTTTGTGGCAATCATTTCTACTCTACCTACTGCTTTTTCAAAGCAGGCTTGGTGATACCAACTTAATGCCACATAAAAAAAGGACTTTTCCACATCGTACATACTTTGCCCCAGGGATGTTATGTTTATGTCATGGGACAAATACCTCAATCATATAGGCTTAACCTACATACTCTGAATGAGGAGCTGGTCTATATATGGAAATTCAAGAAGCAGCCAATGCTAAAGAATTCCAAGAATAAGAGAAATTCCCATAATAATGTCATTATGCTGAACAATATGAACATGTTGAATATAAATAGAATCATGCAAAATAAAAATGGTATGTATGCTGGAGACAAGTAAATGGTTACTTTGCTTCTTGAGTCACTGGCTTAAAGAGACATAAAAGAGTCCAGCCTACTGAACTACAAAAAAAAAATAAAAAAAAAAATATCTTTTTCTGTATTAAGAAGGGCAGAAAATTTCTCACAGAATTTCTTGTTCAAAGCACCAGATGCAAGTTAAAAACCTTGATTATTTTGTGCATGAAATAACCTTTAGAAAGAGCAACAGGATCTTGTTTTCCCACTTCATAAATCATTGATCTAGTCCCAAAACTTAGTCCTATGGAAAAGGTCTGAGAGTCAAAGAAGGGGGCTCTAGAGAAGGATAGAAAAAAGGTTCTTGGAAAGCCCTCCAGCACTGCACACTAAAGCATGGTACAAAGAAGAATAACTCAGTGCTGATCTGAGTTAGCAACTCTTCCTAGTGCTATGTAAGGACTTAGCAGCATCACAACTATAGTTGTGTGACATTGCCCTCAGTTTAATGAGCACTTCTCTCTGAAGGGTTTTTAAGATTTAGCCTTGCTGTGGTGGCTGTGTTACTGTGTAGAAGTAACTTTTTTGGTGTTGGGTATCAGGAAAAAGGTGGGAGTAAGACGGGAACTTCTCCACACTTCATTACATAGTACATGCAGACTCTCAGGTGACATTTAAAAATGGTAGAGCTGTTCATTTTCTTTCAAGGACACCTTCAAGGACAGTGTTAATTACTTCCAGATATGATTTCTCACCCTTCCTTAAGCCCAGCAGTCTACATGTTTTATGTCCTAATTTCTGGAAGGAAAAACAAACAAACAAACAAACAACAGAATTAGTAAAATTTGAGTACCGCTGTGTTTATGAGATTTTTTTTCCATTTACATCATTTAGAGCTGGCATATCATTCAAATATTTACAGCAATTAAGAGCTTTGGATAACAGTACAGAAGAACTGAACAGCTACTGTTGATATGCATCAGTGCAAGAAAAGCAAAGTCTGATCCTTGGAGTAAAATAATTTTGGCAGTAAAAAAGATGAGGGTTGTCTCTTGTTTGCAAATGCACCATGAAACATACCTGTAGGTCACAATGTGTTTGTGTTTCCTTAGGATAAGTTTACTGAGCAAGAAATTTATTCTGAACAAGTACCACCATCTAATGATACTGATCAGAGTTGAATTGAATTAGTTTCTATGTTAGGACTAACAGAGACATTGTGTTTGATGTTATCTGTGTAAAATTCAGAATCTATTTATGTTGGGAAAAAGAGCACGTGTCTTTTCTTCTGCAGAAAAAAAAAAAATCTTTTCCCCTTTTATTTTAAATTAACTATGATCAAAATGTATGGAGGCCCATAAGGGGAATATATTAGACTTCAACAGTATTTATCAGTACAACATTTCTGACAACTATTTTCCTTTTCAAGATGTTTCATGAAGATGCTGCTGGAGGTTGGCAGCTTGTGGCTGTTGATGTGAATAAACCCCAGGGCAGAGCTCCTGCATGTCTACAGGTATGACATTGCTTTTTAATAAATCACTGTGTGTAACCAGCACCACTCAAATTTTGGCATAAGGAGACTGTGGTGAGAAATAGCAGCTACAATATTTATAGTCATAAATTGTTTTAAATCTATTGCTTTCAGCAGTGTAGGCTTGTTCTTCAAAATCACAGATTGGCAAAAAAAAGATGTACCACACCCAAAGTGAGAAGATTAGAAAAATGTGTTCCTTATAAATGGTCTGTACTCAGAGCGTTGTGTCCTCATAAGAGAAAAATTATATATATATATATATTTAATTTAAAGTAACATAAGTAATCCTCCTTTACCTATCAAAATTTAGGTACAAACCAAGTTCAATCCCAGGTTATTCTCAACAGAAATGCTTGTTTAGTAATTACGAAATACAATAACATAGAACAAGAAGCCTGACTGATCACATTAAAAACAGAATTCCTTCATTCCTCTTGAAAATAGACTTACTGAAGTAGGGGAAGATGCATGTAGGTAGTACGCCATACAATGTTTCAGACTTTGAGATCTAATATTATCACTTGGATATGGATGAATTTATAAAAATGTGTCCTCATTTTTTAAATAATTCTAGACTAATATAGGTAATGTTTTTATATATCCCTTTTTATTAGAACACATTGTACAGTAGCTCAAATTTTTATTTGCATGTTAAATAATGACACTTTTGAATGAAACAAACTTGCTTCAGAGTAGAAAACCAAACCTACTCTAGCAACATGATAGCTTGATGTTTGATGGCAGTTTTGGTTATGTTTGGTTTAACATGTAAACTAAAATACATGTACATGTTGGCAGCATGTACTCTGCTGAACGGTAAGCTTTCACGTATGTTTCATTCACTCCACAAGCTGTTCATTCTCAAATTTCTCTGTTTTGTCAAACTACTGGCATATATTTAATTATAGCATATGTTTCAACTGATGACTCCTTTTCGCAAGTTTAATTCTTGTTTTTGAAAGCAACAGAAATATCATTCTCAAGTAACAGTCTCAGGTATGTAGATAAAACGTAGCTCACAATGAAAACTCCTCCAGTTAGAATCACAGAAACATAGAATGGTTTGGGTTAGAAGGGACCTTAAAGACCTCCCATTTCCAACCCCCTGCCATGGGCAGGAATACCTCCTACCAGACCAGGCTGCCCAAAGCCCCATCCAACCTGGCCTTGAGCACCTCCAGGGATGGGTTATCCACACCTTCTCTGGGCAAACAAATGTTTGATGATGAATGTTAGGATAGCATTCTGACTTACCTGGTCTTCCTTTGCCCATTGTATTGCATTTGCACCCCTTTGGGGTATCATGTGAATGCATGGTAAAGTGTGTTCCAGGAAATGTAAACCTCCTGCATTAGTGGGTGCTGTAACAGTATTCTTGCAACTCAGCTCACAGTTCTCATCCTTCTTACCTTTGTCAACATCTGAAGGCTTTCCAGTAATCTAGGACCTTGCTGGATGTGAGTGACAGTCAAAGGAAAATGATGCCTTAAAATACTATTTTATTAGGATAGTACCCCCCAAATGCTTTATTTTAATGAAAAAAAGACAAAAATACAGAGCAAAGAAAGCAAAATCTCAAAGTCTAGATAAACATACACGCCTTTATGCATCTCACCATGTGTTATTCTTTTAGTTCTATCAGTCCAAAAGTAAAAAGAAAATAGGCTTTCTAAAAAATCCACGTATTTAAAGTCTTTGCAGTATTTTGGAGGTGTTCTGAAGTCCTTACTGGGTGCATGAAGTCCTTTCTGAGAGATGTGGTTGTTATTTTTTATGGGTTTGGGTGGCTTTTGCTCCTTAAGGGGAACATGATATATAAATTTGAATCTGGGAAAGAGTTAATCAGATTGGAGAATATAAGTCCTGCCTTTGGCTTACATTCAATTCATATGCATTCTTCTGATCTTTATTAGTTAAGTATGTTGTCATCCAATATCCTGTGAAGGATGGAATTCCCAGAAAAAGGTACTCGGGATTCTATAGTTTTATATCATTTTAATTAAATTTCTTAGTAAGCTTGATTTTATTAATTCCTCTCTGGGCTCTTTAAGTATTACTGCCCAAAATGTATAAGGGTATGCTATTAAAAGTTCTCTTTTAATATGGGTGTTGGTCTGTGCTTTGGAGAAACTCTACTTATTCGATGTATTCAGTAATTTAGAATTTACTGCTTCAACAAACTATATTGTGCATTGGGAGAGGAAGTACCCTAGCAGCTCAGGAAAAGGAGCAGGACTCTGGAGATCTGGGTTCAGTTTATTGGCCAAGCACAAATTTCCTGTAGACCTTGAGAAAGTTATTCAGTAGGTGTCATTGCTTTGCTTCACGTTTGTTAAAGTGGTAAAGTGTATCCATCCCAGGTTTGGCTACTGTGGTGTTTAAACATACTGACTATTTGAGAGGCACTTCAATAAGAGGGGATGTGCCATCTAGGTAGGTAAATGGATAGAGCCAGCTCTCTAAAGCTGTGAGTGATGGGAGAAAGAATGATGTGATGTGCGTGCTTTAAGTATCATAAAACCTTTCTAATACAGCTTTTACAAGTCACTTTACGTGCACTAGTTGGATCTGTCAGGTTTTAGTAGTTTTACTTTTGTACAGCCATGCTTACTCTCAAAGACCAGTTCAGGTGTTTCAGCCTGGCAGGCCTTGCTATCTTAGGTATAACATTACAATGGCATGTAGACCAACACAGGTCTGGTGCTATTCTTGATCTAATAATAATTCAGACAGAAAGACCATGCAGAGCTATTGTAACTTGCTTCATCTCACTCAAACGTGTCATTATTGAACCAAATTGCCCAATTAGGTAAAATGAAATCATCAGTCTTTATACTTCTATCACCACTGATCTGCAAAAAGAGGATTTCAGGCAACTTTTGAGAGAGGCCATCTTCCTCTCTGGTGGTTGAATGGCATACAGGCAGAACAGAAACAGCATGTATGTATAGATCTGGAATGTGCACTTGGATACAGGAGCATAGCAGTTAAAAGTGGTAAGACTAAACCATGAGAGATGGGCAGAAAAGATGGGTATTAATCTTGTATTTTAGAAGAACCTTTAACTCAGACACATATCTGCTAAGTTTTCTGTAGTTTTTTAGAACTGCCTGGAAGTAGAAACATGAGAAGTCAGTAACAGTAATGTTCCTGATTTTGATTTGCAAATCTAACCTAATGTGGGGCAAAAAGGCATTTATTTCAGTATAATGTGTTGTGTTTTTTTTTTTTTTTAATTTATTTATTGCATTTTTCTTTCAAGTGTTCCCAAAGGTGCTTTGTGGTCTTTTGTTGCTTGTTCTCACTGCTCCCCAACACTGTCATTGATTTTAAATATTGATTTTCTTTTGTCACTGAAAAAAAATCTTTGTGTTTTCCATTTCAACATGTACCATTTGGCATGAATGCATGCTGAGGCTCCCACATTGCCACATTATTTTGCCGTTGTTGATATTACTTTAACACATTGCAGTGTGTTAGAACTTCCTGCCTACCATGATTTACTCCTACGAGCACGGTAGGAAGCTCTCAGTTCACAAACAAAGAAAAACTGAGTACCAGGTTCCAAAAAAAAGCACTAAAAATCTTTGGAGATGTATTTACCCTTTAATATCATGTTAAAGGCACATGTTGTTTTTTTATTATTATGATTTTATTATTTTTTTCCTGCTTGTTTTAGAGGTTCTTGAAGTTTTTATTACTCCTTCGCTCTCTTCTAAGTCCCCAGAGACTTGTATATGTATACTGATTTAAAGAACTGGGAAATTTCAACTCACATGTTGTTCCATGAAACTGGTTGGTATTGTAGTACCAATAAATGACGTCTTCTGTCTTCTCAGTACATGGATTTGTAATAAACAGAGAAAGTCTGGAAATGTGGTTCCTGTGGAAAACAATGAGAAAGACAATAGTTCCATGTTTGTGCTAATATTTGGGGGTATTCTGTTCAACAGAAATGAAAGACAGCTGGAAATTGAATGCCATTTAGAAAACGCCAGGGAGCACTGTGTGTAATGTGTAAGCATGAATGGAAATGGTCACCTACTCACAAGCTGTGTGTGCACTTATATTGTGATAGTAAAATCTTTCACAAATTAAAGATAGCTTATTCACTTTTAATCATAGGCACTGTCTAGGGAAGTAGAAGGTCACAAAGCTATGATCTGAACAAGCAAGAGGCATTATTATGATTACAGTGCTCTTGAACGTATGATTAATGTCAGAAATTTAATCATGTCTTTTTCCCTCAAAAAAGTTATTCCTTTATGCTGTGTGTTTTTATCAGGATGGTTGTATATATTACAGAAGTTTGGAGAACCTTGAAGGGGTGGACAAAGAAATCAAAAGTAATATAGGAAGACAGAAAACATATGGAGGGTGGAGAAGACATGATTAGAAAAGCAGGAACTGAGTCTTTTAGCAGTTTCATAATGGATAAATGTGAGAGAAAAATGAGACAAAACAGTATTTAGGGATTTTCACTGCTGGAGTAAGAAGAAGAGCACAAATGGGTTTTCTCCTCTTCTCTTTTATGGGACGTAATTCTTGGTGAACCAGAAAAGCATGTTAGTCTATTTATGTACTAATCTGCCCTTTACTGTAACTTTGGGATCCAGTAAAAGGTATGCCTACTCACTCCTATTCTCTTCTTATTCACAAAATGCATATATAAATGACTTTCCTTCAATTAACTGAAGTCCTGTCTTAGAGTGGAAGAAAAATGTTCTCCTTCAGTTGGATAAAATGAACTTTTGATTTGAATGAGTTCATTAACTTATTCAGGCGCTGATTTAATTGATTCCAAATCCTAAACTGCTGAAACTCTTCATTAAAAAAGAAATAATCTACCTTTTTCTATGCCTTATTCTTGCTTAGAAAATCTAGAGAATGCATCAATTAACAGAAGCTTCAATAGTTTGGTGATGTGCTTGGCACTGAAACAGCAGTGAAAAATAGCCATATTAGTTTTACAGGGGAGACTCAGGAGCAGAACATGCAAAGTGCAACGTAAAAGTAAGCCATTAACATTCTGGTGAGGTAAAACAGGGAAAAAATGAGATGGAATGTAAGACTGTGGGGAAACTAAAGATTTTGGCAACAGAACATGCACAAATAAAGTCCAGTCCCACAGTACCATCCTACCTTCAGCTGCATGTAGGAAGATAGTAAATCCTGGGCTTTATGTAAAAAAGAGACTCCAAGTATTCCCCATTTGTTCATAGAGTGTGGGAAGAAGATATGAAACTGTGGAGCAGAGGGATAGAAATTCTATCATCTGGCTAACTCTCAGACTCTGGTTGAGAATTCACAAAACAGGATAGTGTTCAATGTGTGCTCAGTTTCAACTTTATGACATGACACATGAGAAGCTCAAGCTGTGGCCATCCTCTGCTGCCTGCTCCCTCTTTTTCCAGGGTAATCACAGTAGCAATGGCTACTAAAGAGGCAGTGAGTTTTATCCAGGTTTATACCACAGTTCACTGTCTCATCTAGGAATGTAAACTGGCATTATCCAGTTTCCGTTATTGAAAGAAGTTATGAATTCAGACAGCTGAAATTCAGACAGTCCATTTAACCGGAGGAAGGAAGGACTGGACAGGCCAACTATAATGTAAATTAACTGCTATGCTGTTGAGAACCACTATTATTTTCTAATATGAATTCATGGAATCATAATGTCTTTCAGATTGGAAAGGACCTTCAAGATCATCAAATCCAACTGTCTGCCTGACCTACTGAGTCCCCTCACTAAACCTTGTCCTTCAGTGCTACAAAACGGGGACCTTTCACATATTCAGAAAGATTGAGGATCCCATTTTTAAGCAACATCTTTAAAGAAAATCCAATAGCACTGGAGGATCAAACGGTTTTGCCCAAATACAGTTTTTGCATGGTTAAGTTTGCCATTTTTGACTAAAAGGAATCTGAAAAATAATAAGCCTCATAATGTAGGTATTCAAGTGCTCATAAAACTAACAGACAAACAATGCATTCATCTTATCTTCAACAATCGCCATTACTAGAAATAGGCATATACAGATCATCCTTCTCTGAGCTTCTGGATACCCATTTATGCCCTCATTCTCTGTCTTGGACTTCAGCAATCATTCATTTAGGGACTTCCTGGAGTGGATGTTAAATTTAGGCCATTATATTTAGTATCCATTGATGGATTTGTCGGTTATAAATTTGCCCAGCCTTTTTTTGAACCCATTTATCGTTTTGGCCTCCAGAACAACTTGCAGGAATAAGCTACATAAAGTAACTATATAGCATTTCAGTTGATTACAATTGAGGAATTTGATTTTCCTGAGATTACTCAGAAATAGAAAAATTTTAGTACAAACATTATTGTTTGTAATTTTGAGACTGATGCTATTTATTTTTTTCTATGAAATTAAGTATTTGAAATTCCCTCCTTCCTTCCTTCCTTCCTTCCTTCCTTCCTTCCTTCCTTCCTTCCTTCCTTCCTTCCTTCCTTCCTTCCTTCCTTCCTTCCTTCCTTCCTTCCTTCCTCCTTCCTTCCTTCCTTCCTTCCCTGCCTGTCTTCTCTCTCTCTTTTCTATTTTTCTTTTTTCTTCCCTGCCTGCTTGCCTTCTTTTCCTTTGTAACCATTATAACTAAGCACATTAACAATGACTTAGAGACATAGTTCTTCTTTGTTCTTAGTTTCTTCTCCTTAGTTTTCCATTTACTTCACCTGTCTGTTCTTGTTCATTGCAACTGAAGTAAATCACCAGCCACAGTTCGTAGCAATCTAACTGCAGAAAATAAACATAAAGAAGGAAAACACATTACTGATTTCCCTGTTCTACATTTGAACAGATAGATTTCATGAACATGAATTCCTCAGCTTGGACGTGTAATTTTCCTGCAGACTTAGAGTATCAGAATCCCATCACAAATACAAAACAGATAGGAGTTAAACTATGATTTAGGCTTATGAAAGGATAATGGTTTTCCTTGGCAGGATTCTTTATTAGAGGAGGGCCTGCTGCAGCAGAAGACATGGTCACATGAGGCCCTTGGCATCTGCTTGGGAGATTTAAAATGGAGTATTTGGAATTTCTCTGAGGCAGTATGTTTTAAAAATCTTGGTATCACAGACTTAAGAAAGCTTTGGCTGACACTTACAATCAGTCAAGATCTCTGAACTTCTCCTTATTTTTGGAAAATCTGAGAGTAGAACCTTTTGCGTAACCCTGATTTCAAATGGGGCCCCAGAAAAACTGTATGCTGCAGTGAAAAGATCATTTTATATATATATATATATATATATATATATATATATATATATATATATATATGTAAAATTTTGACTCTCTTTTGCATAGGCATTGACAGTTCACCCATAAAGTGGCATTAGGTAGTGACATTCAGCCCTTCCAATGCTGTGGTCAAATTAACTAGCAAGAAATCTCACATGCTAAAGATATGCAAGTTGTTATAATATTTTTTAAAAGACTGCTCTGGGTGTATGCTTCTTTTTTTTAACACGAGTATTTTTGCTGTTATTTGAGCAGGCAGAGGGGGACCAATTTTTTTCGCGTTCTTTTCAGTGATGGACTTCAATACAGCCTGTAGTCATAATTTGCACTTACAATTTGAGGGGCACATCAGTGTCAGTAGATTATAGAAGCTATTCAGTAATGCCACTAAAATTAAAGTTCAGCTGAGTTTCCTTTAGAAAAAAATATTTCTGGGGTTAAATATGTCCAGTGTTTCAAATCCCATCAAATTGAAAACAGGTATTTAAATTGTCATGTAGCTTTTTTGTGTTTAGCACAATTACAGCAATCAAATTGTTGGAAGCAGCAGCAGCAGCAGCATGACTTCCTTTAGAGCTGTAACTCAGATGACAAATCTGAGCAAAGTGGAAGACTGCAGAGTCTTAGAATAAAATTAGCAGGGATATTTTTTTTTTTTTCATAAGAGTTGTTTTTGCCCCATTATTTTCCGTATTTCTCAAAGAAAGGTCTGTTTTCACTAGGACTGCATAGAACATTGGGTACTACGGCTCTATAAATTGGTAGATTTAAAATCTGGGTTCTTTATAGAATTTTGAAACTTTAAAAAATATCTCTGCAGTGTCTTTTTATTATTGTTGGGTTACTCAGTAGTCAGTGAAGAGAGTGATTCGTATCATGAATCCGAAAGTGAATTTTCTATACACATGCTGGGGGTGCTGAATTGCCTCTTGTATTGTCTTCTTCTTGCCTCTTCATTTCTACAGAGAGGTTACATGAACTGAGTGGCCTTCTTAGCTCCTATGAGTAATTCGGGTGAATCTGAGCTAAGCAAACAGCTCTTGGTAAATCCTGAAATATCTAAGTGTCTATTTCATATTCATATGACAAAAATTATCTTCAAGGTTTCCTAAACATATCTAACCTCATAACCACACTTCTCATAAGTATTTTTATGAGAAAAAGTTTTTGCCTTATCATATTCTTAGTATTCTGAACACTGACTGTAAATTCTCTGAGAGCCAGCAGGGTCCTGATTCATCCCCCATGTCCTTAAACCCTTAGCAGGTGCCTTTGTTACGATCATAGAGGTACAGGGTCCTCATACAGCCAGTGGAGGAAAATGGGCATTGCCAGAGGGCACCTGAGGATCTGACTCTGGTGGTGTCCATTGCTCTACAGACTGCATCCAAGTGGAAGGGCTTTACTTTCCTATTCTGGGTGTGCCAGTGGTTTTAGGATAAATCTGTAAAGCCAAAGTCTGTACCTCCATTTTCTCCAGTACTTCATAATAATCTGTTTTTAGAGTTTGTGTGTCCTTGGAAGCTTAGTAAAATTTATATAGTGCAAAAGCAGAAAAGCTTTTTCTTAGAAAAAAAAAAAAAAAAAAAAAAAGTTACTATTTCAAGCTCTATCTCACAAATAAGCTTTTATAATATACAGTCCTGTCTTTTTTTTCTTTTTTTTTTTTTTTTTTTTTTTAGAGGGGACAGCTTAATTACCACTGAGTAGTGCGAATGCATTGGTTCTTTAAAGATGTTGCTTCAAACACATCAAGATCATCATAAGGGGTGTGGTTTAGTGGTGTAAATTGGTAGGTCAGGTTGATGATTGGACTTGATGATATTGAAGGTCCTTTCCAACCTAAATGCATCTATGGTTTTACATATTTATTTTATTTTCTATGCAGATTTAAAGCAAAATCGAGTCTTGTTTCTGGAAGCATGCCTACTGAATTTTCATATGTATTTTGCACCTATTAAATCCTACTGAAAACAGTAAAAGGTACCTAGAGCTTTGAGAATCGTTTTTATATGTGTGATTTCATTGACATGAATGCAGTTATTATATAGAGAAGTATTTGCACAGTCATATCATGGTAAAGTCTATATCCTTTATGCTTTGTTAATCTTGAAGTTCACCAGCTGGAGAGAAGCATCTTCAGCTGACCTATGCATTTTTACAAGCTAGAAAGCTGCAGTTCAGTGTAGTAAATTCAGATCTTCGAGCTGATTCCCTCACAGATTTGTTTTCCCTTCCTAGGATTCCCCTTCCCTCCTACACTTACCTCAGATCTTTGAAAAGAGGGGCTTTGAGGTCCAGGAGGCAATGGAAATGTGGCATATGGAGGAAGGCTGACTTGCTTGGTGTTTACTGTATGTAAACTGAGAGCAAGTGTTTGCAGCCATGCTTTGGTATAGATGTACTTTTACTTCTAGCCTGAGATTTAGTTTGATGTTCAGGGTATTCTGCAGTCTGAGGTCTTTTTTGTTGTCTGTTAATTTAATTCTTTCATATTAAAAAAATATATAGTTTATGTTCTCATCTCAGAGGTTTTGAAAAATTTATAAAACTCAACTGTCACAATAGGAGTGCAATAAGGATGTCACAGTACGGATGGATACCTAGCACAGAGGCTATCTGGACTGTGCCTTTCACACTTGCTTCTCTAGAACAGTGTAGTCATGTCCACTGTACACTGTACTTGGCCCTTGTTCTTTTCTGAACCCTGTGGCATCCTTCTGTCCTTCTGGTGCAAGTGTTTCTCCATGCGTTTTTCATTTCTGAGTGTCTAAGATGTTAGGAAGGTTATGTTGCAGCTCACCAGAATGGTAATTCTGTGGTCTGATGCTGAGATCAGGCACCACGTACCAGTAGGTTTGGTATTGGGGTGAGGGAGGTGGGTCAAAACTGAAGATTTCTGTGACAACAGAAGATTGAACAGAATGGAGGGAACCATGGTTGCTCTCAAAGAGAGCTAACTGAAGAGGCCTGAACCAGAGCCATGCAGCCAGCTAACAATTAAGCATGCTGGTCATGGTGGTCAGTTTTTGAAGTTGTGTCTTGGCTTTCTTCCATTTCATACAGCAAAAGCACCAGCTGGTACTAGAGAATTAATTTTCCTCAGATGAAAGCTTTTTAACAAACTCTTTCATAACATGGGTAGGATAAAGCATAACACTTAGGCATGGAAAACAAGAATGCCTGGTTGTTAATGCTGAGTATTTAAAAGGAGTGAGTAGAGAGGACATAAAGCTATTCTAGGGTAGAGCAGAGTGTACAATATATGATACGAAGGATGTATGACTAAGAGTAATTAGGAAACAGAAAATGTATGGTAAACAATTAATGTTGTAGGCTGTCTGAAAGAGTTTGTGTGGTAATAGGGAAATGCCCTCCTATGATTCTTGTCAGGCCAGGCTGGAAAAAAGGCTAGAAAATAATTCTTCATTGGTAGGGATAAAGGTTTGATACAATGGAAAATTCTTTTACTTTCTTATAAGATAAGAAAGATAGAAATGAATCACAAAAAAAGTGGCACTCAATTATGTTGGATTTTTTTCCCCAGGTTTGCCTGGTAGCCATGATAAGTTTCCTAAGGAAATTCCACTTTGAATAATTGAATAAAGCCTGAGACTTCGTACTTTAAGTGCAATACATTATTTTGCTATTAATGCCACCTGTTATTTATAATGTATGTGTTGACATTTTATTAATTGCACTGTGCTCAAAGTATGTTCAAATCATACCATTTGCTCTAGCACAGACTTTTCAGAAAAGTTAGACTCGGGAAAGCAGATACATACACTAGCAGGCTTGATTTCAGAATCTGTCTCTGCTAATCTCTGCTAATATAGCAGAGTTGGCAGTATGTGTGCTGTGCTCCTTTATTTCTGGCCTCCACTTTCCTCTGTACGATCCTACATATTCAGAGGAGGAACTGGAACACTAATTAGTGAAAGCTGACTGTACACTCAATTCTCTCCTTCATGCTATCTTTATCTGCATACACTTTTGCCATCCAGTCTGTTATTCTGTTGGCTCAGAGCTATCGTCTTGGATATCTTCTCAGTTTTCTAAGATATCTTCTAAGCCTTTTCTCTTCTGCTGAGAAACTGCCTCTCACTAACTACTCATAGTTGTTTGTAAGAGAAGCCTTACTATTTTTACCCTAAGTCAGTCAATGTCATCCCATGCCCAAAGTAAGATTTTCTGGTTCTACAGAGCTTAGAAGCCACCACCAGTAAATCCATCCACCAATCCTTAATCTCTTTTTTTTCCCATAGCCTTCAGTCTATACTGGCTGTCCTTAACCAAGTCTGATAAGCCTTCACTGTTCAGACCTACTTTCCCTCATCCATTTAGTTGCTGCCACTCAAGCTGAAGTCTTAAAGTTGTACATGCTTCACTCTTTTACTGAAAACAGTTACTGAAACAGGGCAGAAATAAAGCAACTTTAACAGAGCAACTGAGCAACTCCATTATGGATGAGCAGTTCCATGCTCCACCTCTGGAGGATAATCTGAATCATTTGTTCTGGGCGTCTTTATTTTTCACTGTGTGCAGGCTAGTTGTATGCTTCATGGAGCCAGAATAGCTTCTGTACTACTACTATACTGTACTCTTTTTTGTATTGATTAACCCTTTCCTATTAAATCAAACAGTATTTTGTTTGCTGCTAGATATTGAGTAGACTTTAGCCCTACCTACCTGTAGTATAAGGTCAGAATACAGCTGTTATCTCAGCACCGTTTGCTTGTTGTTGTACCATTACACTCTAATAGCAATCATTCTACTAAGCACACTCAAAGATAAGCTTATTTGAAAGGGAAAATTTAGCAACGATAAATTCTGCAAACCAAACTGTTTTTCCTATATTTGTACATTAACTCCTTTAAGTAAACTTCCCACTTTTCTGAGCATTGCTCAGTTTCTTTCTGAGTGTCTCTCAGTTCAATAAAATGACTTTGTTGAACAAAAGATTGAAATTCACCAAAGCAATTTAACTAAATGCCCCACTCAACTATTTGCATGGCATGGCTAGTCTGTTGCAAGGCTGCCTTCTGTAAAAGACAAAAAAAAATAAAATAAAAAAATACAAGCCACCTCCTCTACAGGGACTTGTTTAAGAAACAGCAGTAACGCCTAAGGAGCAGCAGCAATTTCTGCCATGACCCGACCATGACAGCAGAATATTTCCAGTAGCACTGAATTAAAGAGAGGGCAAGAGAAAAAGAAAGGTGCTATGGCACTAGTAAGGCATAACCATAATGCACAGCCACCTGTAACCCACTACTCAGCTCTACCTTGGAAAAGTGTGGCAGGACATGGCAGGCAACACACTAGCAATTCATATTTTCACCCTATTGAGTCAGATACTTATAAAATGTGGAACACAGTAGTAATGACAGGCTAGAAAAAGTTTCTGGCAGCTTGGTTAGCATCACAGAGTTTCAGCAGATGCAGACATTGAATACAGTTCTCTAAGAAAGTATTGGCTGCCTTAGTTTGAAGCCATCCTTCTGGTTATGCCATTCTCTGCCTCACTCCACCACGTTTTACAGGGGTTTTCATTTACTGAGGTGGATCATACAGCTCCTTCAAGTTCACTGAAAAGTTTGGAAACTTTGTTCAGCGCTTTAGTGACCATGTCATTAAAGACTGAGTTATAGCATGCACACACCAGACGTACACGATCTTAATTCCACCATTTTATAACTTTATATCTTTGGAGATTTAATACTGTTCTGTTGTTCCCAGATTTAATTTTAACAGGAAGAAAATTTCAATGAAACCTATTGAGCATATAGGTCTGTCATGGTTTAACCTGGCCAGCAGCTAAACACCACACAGCCGTTCGCTCACCCTCCCCGCTCCCTCTCTGGGACGGGGGAGAGAAATGGAAAGTGAAACCCGTGAGTTGAGATAAAAACAGTTTAATAAGACAGGAAAATAATAATAACAATAATAATTAATAATAATAATAATAATAGTAATACAATGATGATAATAGTACTACTACTAATAATGTGTACAAACAAGTGATGCACAATGCAATTGCTCACCACCCGCTGACCGATGCCCAGCCTAACCCTGAGCAGTCCGGCCACCCTCCCCCGGCTAGCCACCCCTATATATTGTTTAGCATGATGTCAGATGGTATGGAATACCCCTTTGGCTAGTTTGGGTCACCTGTCCTGGGCCTGTCCCCTCCCAGCTCTTGCTGCACCCCCAGCCTGCCCGTTGGCAGGACAGAGCAAGAAGCTGAGATGTCCTTGGCTTAGTATAAGCACTGCTCTGCAACAATTAAAACATTGGGGTGTTATCAGCAGTCTTCTCATCCTAAGCCAAAACATAGCATTCTACCAGCTACTAGGAAGAAAATTAACTCTGTTCTAACTGAAACCAGGACAAGGTCCTTATTTTGTCTCCTGAATATGTGTAGTTTATTCAGCAAGAATTCAGTTTAGCAAACATAGGCATATGTTTGAATCTCATTAAAGCCTTTGAAACGTGTAAAGATTTTGTACCCTAGTCCTCTTATTGATGCCATTGGGATTGTTTGTGGAAAGGTAAGCATGCAGGAATGGATGGGAGACTGGCTTACACTATGTCTTACACTATGTCTTATTTTGTATTTTTTTTTTTTTTTTGTGGTATATTTGTTTTATTTGTGTGCTTCGAGTGAGAAGGATTCCCCTGAGAGGAGAGCACTGACCTGTTTTCAAGGATGCCACAGAGCACGCTTCAAATGGAAATGGTTGCAAAGGATGTGGATAATGTCAGGCAAGGCATCATTCCATTAAAGCATTAGGATCTTGCAACTTATGCCATGAGACTTGGAGGTGGCAGTGAGCAAGAATCCTCAGAGAGGTGATAAGAAATTTCCTGGGGAATAGAGCAGGCTGAGCAGAGTTTATTGCAATTGAGAATGTCATTGAGTTCACTAAAACAAAGCCTGGAACAATGATCTGTCTACAAGGACACTTGGACAAGGAGAGAGCCATCTAAGAGCCTTTTGAATTCCTATGATTTCTAATCAAGTTGTTTTGTGTTTTGTTTTGTTTCATTTTTCCTTTTTTAAAGAGTTAACTTTCTACTTTTCTTTCAAGTAAAATACAGACTTTTTTTTTTTTTTTTTGTCATTGATGGTAGTATTGCTTAAAAGCTTTTTGGTCTTTTTAGGGCAGATTTCTCTAAGGAAAAGGTCTGAGTAGATCCATCACAAAAGGAGTACTGACTTGGAGTCAGTCAACAAACCCTTTAAAGAGAAAACTGATACAGAATACAAAGAGCTCTAGGATTACCTCAAGTGAACATTATTTTAAAGAATGAAGTAAAGCAGTTTAGCTTCAAACTAATCTTTGTAAGAATAATATACAATATTTTTTATTAGAAACAGCTTTCATTCTCTGTTCAAAATTCTATCCCCAAATCAGCTTCATCTGTAAACTATTCTACAGTAAGAAAAATTAAAAAACAGGTACAAAGACATCAACTTTGGCTTGCAGGTCTTTCATTTGAGTGTTCTGAAGCAGGTTGTTATTCACTGAACAAGCTGCAAAAGAGGATGATTCACTGCTTTTGGTCTGGGTTTCTGAAAGGAAATTGGTGGGGAATTCTCAGTGTTTTGCCATGCTAAATAGAGCCAAGTGACAGTGTTTAGAGACCTTGTTCTACCTATTCCTACCCTATCCCTCAGAGAAGAACATCCACTGAGGAGGACAGGGTGTGTGGCCAGTGCAGTTTTTTCCACCCTCTGTTCCTCCAAATTTTCTCTCTTTCCATTTGGGAGAAGCGCAGAAGATAAATAGTAGAACCCTGGCATTATCAGACACAGCAAGAGCTGTGCCACCAGTTGCAGTGGAGAAGGATTTCATCTCTAATGTTCTGAATATACAGTATTGTTTTGGCAGTCATTAAAAATTGGTTGAAATAGATTGGAATAAATCAGATATCAGACAGTCATGAAAAAAATAAAAATGCCATAAACCCGTGAGGCAAAAGGGACGTGCTCTAGGGAGGTATGGGAGAAACTAGCTATTTATTTCTCCCAGCTATAAATATGATGAAAAAAGGAAGTTCCTTAAATTTACTGTAGCTATAAAAAATTCATTTTCCTGCATATCCTTAATCTTGAACGCATTTCTACAGTACTGTCTAGTTCTTGGAATTAATGATGTTCTGTACTTTAGCGATTCCAAGAATTGTTTTGTACTTACTTAATTTCTTCAGAGGAACTTACATGCTTAAATCCTCTGGCTGTTTGAAAATCTTGATCTCTAAGACTATTCCAGATGTGAGTCTGCTGTGTTTTCATAAACCAGTAAGAAGCTTATGATGAGACATTTTAGTGGACATACAGAAGACATAGTAAATGCTACAAACTCTTTTCGGTGGATTGTGATTATGCAAATGTCTTAAGCTAAAAACATTAGGAACTTGCATCATCATTTAAATTAAAGGCCAGTAATACCAGTGGGTATATATAAAACAGTGTAGTTAGTCTCACAAATCATTTGGAAAATTGTCTGTAATAATATGAACACTTAGGTTCCTTAGGCACAGAATGGAAAACAAAATAAATTGTAAATGTATATTTTGTTTCTATTCATTATTAATCATGACTATATAGCGAGTAAGATTAACCCTACTGGCTGTTTAAGAGAAGAATAAGCTTTGTTATGCAAAGAGTGAACAATAGAATTTAACTGCGGTTTACAAAAGGTTGTGGGTGGGATAACATTATTTGAAATTGTAAATTAGCAACATTAACTGAAAATTAATTTTAAAATTACTTAAAAGTCATATGGGTGGGAATGGGGGCAAGGATAGATATTTATGGATAGGTGTTGATACAAAGGTTGTACAACAAAGGTTGACATAGAAGGGAATGGAGGGGTTTTTTTGCCAATTTTCTGACAATTAAATGTACTGATCGGACTTGATCACCTTAGGCACTCTTATCATTAGCAGAAAGAAATCTATGGAAGGTGATTCATATAATTTGAAGATAGTAATTGATAACAGCTCAAATTCCAGGTGATTTAAAGGTGATTTGAAGTTCCAGCCATATTCACTCTTCAAATACTGAACCACGTACTGAGCCGACACATTTTCACTGGGCCTTACTCTTCATATATTAACAACAAGTTTTTGAGCATATTCTAATTTGCAGGCACACAAAATTTCATCTGTTAGAAATAAAGCTATAGTTTGCCAAAGCTGAAAATTGGACACATATGTCTGTATAGTCTGTAATTCATAGGTATTTAGAATGGCATATTAGCTCAGCATGCTACAATATGACAGTGACAGCAATTCCCTCTAAATAATTTGTAGAGGCTAAAAGTACACTGGGAGTGTGTATTTCATGATGTCTTACAAACAGTTCTTCAATTTTGCATGTATTTCAGTGGCCTTCGGTTTTGGTAAAGACAAAATGGCTTTCTTAATACCTGATATAATCAAAATCATATAAAATACATGCTTATGAAATAGCTTGAATTTCTATATTTTCCTGTTTTTCAGAGATGACTGTATACATGGAAATACTATTGTATTGTATATATCAGTGTGACCTTTTATAAAAGAGCTGTAGATCTTCTTCCTTGGAAAAATAAAACCAACTGAATGATTTTCAAATGAGAAAACATAAATTTGCAGAACTTGCAGCAATATTGTCAGATTTATGTTATTAGCTTGTTTTATCATTTAATTACAGCATACTTCCTCTTTCCTCAAGTCTTATGAGATACCTTATAATTCCATTGAGAATTATCAAATAAGAATTATATGCTACAAATATAGGACAACAGAATTTTCCTATCAAAGGATATTCCTTTGTTGCTCCAAAAATGTTTGATGCTAACATTTTTAAAGAAACCCTTTGAAGTTAACTTCAATGGAAACTCTTACCATTCAAACTAGAAGAGATTTAGTTTACTAATTAGCTCCTTCATTTTGATTTAGTATATATCAAAATCAATTCACAATTATAGATTATTTTTTAATTAAACTTTTTAAAACAGCTGTGTATGTGCTGATGCCAAACTTTCAACCTGCCTTTCTCTTTTATTTAATTTCTTTTCTTTTCAATTCCCACCTTGATTTAACATTCTGCATGTTTAAGCGAACAGTACACTCACCAGCTGAAAAGCAAGAAGTCTCATGTAAATTCTTATCCTGGAATGAGTTACACTGTCCACAAATGGCCGTTCCTCTATCATTGCCATCAAGGTTACATCAGTACTCTTAACAAGCTCACTATGGTTCTGAAAGCTTTGTTCTCCTTTGCTTCAGTTCTGCTTTCCTGTCCTTCACATGAAGTGAGGATGAGATTTTTTACGTTCCACCCCATGTACTCTCACACCAGGTAAATATTTGTGCAATGACAATTCATGAAGGACATATGGGAATAATTTTTTAAAGGATGGGTTTTAGGGAGAAGAGCATCATAAGAGCTATTTTGTATTTTTTATGTATTTTCTTTTTACTTAAACAGCTTTTTCCTATCCATGTTGTTTTTGTGTATTGAGGGTACACCCACAAAATTTATTATTTTCATACAAAATCACACATTACCTTGGGTGTCTTTACTGCTTTCTCAATCCCACTTATTTTACTGTAATCTCATCCATTTCTAGCAGCATTCTGCAAAGCGGCTCTTAACTAGGTAAAACTGACATTGTTGCAAATAGGGTCTATCTGCAGCTAAGCAGACATGCAGAACCTGTGCTCAGCAAACTAGAAGAGGCAAATACAGTTCCAACAGGTTGCGATGGTGAAAAGAGTCCAAGAAATGGAATTGTACACCCCTAAAAATGGTCTCCCAGCCTTTGAAACAAGACTTACCTCCATTTGATCCATCTGTTGATTTGCCTTTTGAAGGACCTACTGGGTTTTCTGCAATAAGTATGACCATAGTTATGACACTGTGTGGTATGTTTATCTCTTTTCATATGTCATCTACATTTTTAACTCTTCTTAATCCTATTTGGAAAAACAGTAAGAAACATGGGAATAATATGCAGGTTTGGGAAATACTATTTTTCTTTTTTTTTTTTTGGGGGGGGGGAGGTAGCAGAATGAGTTTCAAAGAGGACTGAAATTTGGATTAATGATGGTTTAGATTATTAGGCTTGAGACAATCTTAACGTCTTTTCTCTCTTTTCTTTAAATAAAATTATTAAAATAAACACTATAGAAGACAGCAACATTGAAAATGACCATTATAAGTCACTTTTGTGTATCGTTACAAAAATGAAGAGCTATTGTGCAACTCATTCAATTACCAAACTATTTTTGTGTGGATATTGAACTAAATTTGTAATGATGAACTTCAAAATAACCAGAAAGCTGCAGTCTCCCATGTCTTATGATTCTCGCCTCATCAAGATTCCTGTGTGGCCCAGTCCAAATCCAACCTTAATTCCATTAGCGTAGAGTTAACATATTTTTATTCTGAAATGCTGTTGTATTTCATCAAGGCCACATTAGTTTGAGTTGCCTTTCCATGCCTACACCTCCAGTTCTACATTAGTGAAGGGAAGACAGATTTCACAGCTGTAGCTCAGTAGTGGGTGTAGCAGGTGGACGTGGAGAATGGATCCCTTTTAAGAAAAAGGAAAGGGCATAGGCAGTCACTGCCTCTTGCCCTACAAATTAATGGCAGTCAAAATCTCTGATTAGCTCTGCTGTCCCCTGACTAAAGGTGACAGAGCCTATAAGTAGTCAGCAGTTTCCCACACTACTCCAGTTCGGTGAAAATACTCCAGTGACTCTTCTGTGAGTTATATTTTGTTTGAATGCAAGCTGCTTTATTAGAAAGTAGGTTTTGAGTCTGAGTGCAAATTCTTCTTTCATTCTAATTATTCATCTGATCACTTCTTTAATGGAGCATTTGATTTATTTCAAAGTAATCTCTGCTTTTATATGTAAATCACAAGTTTTTGAGAAGAGTGTGGTAATTAAATTATGCAAGGAAAATGCAAAGAAAAACTGTTCTAATCAAAAGGTGGAAATTCCATCAAAATGTTTTATATTTATTTATACAGCCAAGTAACTCATTTTAGAAAAACATTATTTTCTAAAAATGAGATTTTCAGTAGCATGCTGCTATGGATATGTTCTCTGTTTTTCCCCTCCCATACCTGAGTAACTACTTCTGAATGTTCTAAACCTTTTTGTATGAAGCAGATGCATGTGTGTTTTGAAACATATCCACTGTGTGCTGAATTTAATTCAATTACCAATTTCCCGACACAAAAACTTCTCCCACAGTGTGAAGTTTTATTGCTTCATTTGGGCACATAAACACTATTATATAAAGGTGATAGAGACCAGAACCTGTAGTGTTTTAAGAGAGGTAACTATTGCCTGTCCAAACTATATAGTACTCTGTGTTCCTAAGACAAGTAAATATAGCAACCCAGAAGATTAATTAACTGTTAGGCAGGGCATTGAAATCTGAAATCAGTAATCAGTACAAATGAGCAGCACAACCCAGGAAAAGATTTTCATTAATTCTGGGTAGAATTGCGCAAATTTGGTAGTTTTTGGTTAGGAAGGGAAGTTCTCAAAGAACTGAAGTATTCTTGTACTGCTAGTGATGTCCAAGTACTTCTGTAAGTTTTAAACAGCTTGACCATCTAAGAGCTATGAAAAAGCACTGAAATTTAGCTCATTAAAGAATTTCAAAACACTCATGCTATAAGTGTTGTAGTAAGATAAAAAACTGTAATAAGACCTATGAGAAGATAAGTAACTCTACTTCAGTTTGGCACTTTTCCATGAAGGATAGGATTCCCAGTCTTTGTCTGGGAAATTCAAATAGCATAATTCAATAGTAGTAAAAAGAAAACCCACTTAAAAAAAGTTCCTTGAGGATCTGCTTTCTAAGAAGCTCATTTTTATACTGTTTGGAAATTATGGCAGCAAGATCTCTGAAGGGGGAACTAAATGCATAAACACACATATTTTGATACTGGAAAAGAAGTTATTCAGAGGGACATATTTATTGCTGTTCCTATATTAGACAGCCTTTGAAACATTTGGGTATTATTTCTGCTTTTTCATCATCACTTCACCACAGAACAGGTGGGTTCCAAATTCCTTACCTACTCACTCATCACCCCTGCAATTTGGAGGAAAGTTGAAGCACATGTGATAATCAATTACTAGTCAAAGTGAGAGTTGATATGTTGCCATAGGAGTGATCAACATTTTATGTACTACTGCTTGCCTATGGTACAGCTTTTGAATAATGGCAAATAGATTTAGTCTTAGAGATGGAGCTGTCCTGCATAGTAAACAAGACATTTTTATGTTGTTGTTGTTTTCCTCTTTGTGGTTAAAATATTTTCAAAATAAAAGTATACAAAAATAGGAATTGTCAACATTATTGATGTGCGTGAAATAGTACCTAAAGAGTGCTCTTAAAGTAACTAAAGAGGACCTAAAAGAAAGGAGGAGAGGAAAGCTTTGTCAGGGAGTGTAGTGATAGGAAAAGGAGTACTGGTTTTAAACTAAAAAAGGGTAAGAAATTTAGATTAGATATTAGGAAGATTATTTTTTTTCCTATGAGAAAAAAATGGTGGTGAGGCACTGGCACAGGTTGTCCAGAGAAGCTGTGGATGCCCCATCCCTGAAGGTGTTCAAGGCCAGGCTGGATGGTGCTTTGGACAACCTGATGTAGTGGGAGGTGTCCCTGTCTATGGCAGGGTGTTGGAACTGGGTGGTCTTTAAAGTGCTTTCCAATCCAAACTATTCTATGATTCATGATATGTAGAGGATTCAGAAACAATATGTAAATACAATGTTGTATAGCAGATTCTGAAGCAACTTGAGGTTTCAGAGAAAATTAGAAAATGTAGATTAAGAATGTGAAATGCATCCATCATAACACGGCCAACAGAGCACAGCATCAAAAATTAGCTAGAAATTTGGCCTACTCTCTAAGTGTGTATATATATACAGACACACATATAGAGATGTGTGTACACACTTTTCAAAACACATTTATGTGGACATATGGTGTATTAATCCATAATGTAACGTGGTGGGAGTGTTAGGTTGGGTCTTTACCTCTTCCTGAATCTGACATTAAGTGCATTTACCACTGTGCTTTTAAACTAATTCAGATATCTAAGCTACTGTTAAGAGAGCAGTGATAATTTGAAAATGTAGATTTTTTTTTTTATTATTTTGAAAGGAAAAGAAGCTGAAGGCTTTATTTCTGAAAGTACTATGGTGCTAGGAATCATATGAATTCACATAGGACAGATGGGCGATTAATTATATCTTGGTAAAGTACAGGGTCCTCTTCATTCCTACAGCTTAGATGAAGAGACTGGTAATAAACCAAAAATTATTTTGGCCTGTTTTGTTTTATTTTTTATAAAATAATTCTTTTGACTCATTGTGTTTGCTGAATTGAACAGTGTTGCAATGTTTAGAAAAAAAAAAAGAGTTAAATTTCTATTCATCTTCTGTCAGTTCTGTTTTGAATTTCAGAGCTTTAAGAAAATTACTGGTGAGGTGATGATAGACTTACTAAGAGTTTTAAAATCTGAGAGGAAGGTAACAATCCTTATGCATTGTTGTTGTCATGAACAATTTAAGTAGTATTTTTAGGTTTCTTTTATGTTGCAGCTGCAGCTCTCCATTTCTCTAAGTCAGATTGCAGGCACTGAAAGGCTGCTTACTTCCTCTGTATCTTTTGCAAAGAAAATGACATATCTGCGCTAGCTGATTTATAAACTGGTGAGGAGGAGGAGGTTCATTTAGTTTCAAAGAAGCCATTATTTCATGGATTTTTAGGGCAGAAGAGTCACCATTTCTCTTATTGACTGTTCTCTTGGAAGTTTGTGGAAGGAGAAAAGTGGCTACTGTTAGTGGTAGAATATCTATACTACTGCTTTACTCTGTTATTACAGGAATTAACAGAATGCAGCTTGTCTGAAAAAGGCATATGCAACACTCTTTTGCCCTGTAGCAAAAATAAGGCTTTGGCTATCGAATCTAGAATGTGGAGGAAAAGAGTATATAATTTCTGACAGAAACTTTTCCCTTTAAAGTTTGGTTAATTGTAAGTCATATCTTACAGGTTTCCATTTCTCTTCAATAAGCTTTCCGCCATTACTTCCATTCGTTTACTTCCTAAGTGCATATTCTCTTTCTTCTTGTTTTACTGACTTTACTTTGTTTCTTTGACTAGAATTCTGTTCTCTTCTTTTTAAGTACATTTTTATTTTCATCAAAATTTGCTGAGCAAAAGAAGACAGGAAGGTCTGGTACAATATGACAGATTCATGAACTGCTTGTATTTTCAAACAATTCAGTGAATTGCTTATATTAAAAATCCATTTTGATTATTGGAAGATAGACCTTGACAACTGCTGATTTTTGTGTAATTTTAGCTACAAATAATCTGAAAGTGATATGTGTTGCCTTAAAAAATGTATTATGATAGCATGAAAAGCAGGACTGCGCTTGCATATTGGAGCACATATTTGCATCTTCTGGTATGTCATATTGTCCTGTTCTGATATGATGCCATTATTCAATAATACTCCCATTTGCAGCTTATTTTGAGGCCCCAGAAGTAGTACACCATGTAAAAACACATAGATCCTCAACCTTTACATGCTGATCAGATAAGGTAGAAGGTGGAAAAGAGAAGCACGGTAAAGTGAAATGCGTATAATATTTTTCAAGCCAGGGCAGTTTTCTGTCTACACTGTTCTTTCTGCCAGACTAGAGTCACCTCTGCAGCAGCCAGATATATAGTGTTTATGGAAAGGTTTCTGACGGCATATTCTAAAGTTATTACTTGTTCTGTGGGATTTTGTGCTTCCTTGAATATCTCCATATCTTCTGCATTATCTCCTGCGACTGGGAACAAAGGTTCTCCATGATGTACAAGATCATCTTTACGTTACTAGAGTTTTCAAGGAGATTTGACATTAGACTATTGTACCTGAAAGGGTCTTTATATCCATCTCACTGCCCTGAAAAGTCCTCTGCCTTCATGAAGAATGCTAAAGCAACCGTTTCCGTTGCCTAAACCGGTGAGGAATTGTTCAATTCTCACTTCACTGGGACAGGCAGCTTGTATTTGAAAGGAGGGACTACCTCCCTGCTTTCACCGAAGTTGTGAATGTCTGAGCTGAGATTTTCTTTGCACTGTCTATAAGCCATCCCTCTCAGTGTCTTTCAAATTCACCCTTCACCTTGTTTCATCAATGAAGTTAGATTACTTGAATTTCTCTAGCACTTTGAAGTTCCTCTGCAATACAGATGATATTTCAGATCTACAGTGGTTTATAACGCCCTACATTGATATATAACTGCATCCGTGTAAGATATTAAGAAGTCTGTTCCCTTAAAATTTGTGGTTAATGCTTAATAATTCCCATAAATGTACAGATTGCAGAGCATGAGAATAATTTGCTAAATTCTCCTTACAAGCATATCTTTGTCAGGCAGTCATAAAGTAGGTTGAAAGCAAAATGGTTTATAGAAAATTAGTTACACAGCTTGTAAAATGCTCTACAATATTCTGCAAACAAAAGGGAAAATTTCCTGCAATTTCACAATTTTGTACTTGCTCAGATGGCCATTAACCAACAAGATGAAAATCAAATTTATCCTATTCATGCTATGAATTATCTATGATTAGCAGTGTATAGAATGTGATTTTCTAAAGCTCCTTTCATAGACAAGGTATCTTCCAGCACTTCATTAAAAAAAAAAAAAAAAAAAAAAAAAAAAAAAGAGAGAGAGAGAAAAGAAAGAAAAAAAAAAAAAAAAAGAAAAAGATTAAATAAACACCACAAGTATAATAAACCTGTACAGGATCAAACCTTGTTTTTTTCTTTAGGCCAAGATGGAGTCTTTACTCAGCTACTCTTAGAAATCATATTGCATAGAATCCTAAAAGTCAAGCTTTCTTTTTGTTATGTCTAGACTTCTTGCAGGACCTGTACCTTATAATAGACTCTGAGGCATATTATGTCTCCTGCTGCCAATATCAAACCAAAATTTGCTAGCATCTTGAATGACCATTTCTCATGTTCCTTTCTTAATTTTGCACATACATCTTAACCTGTCCCTATTGTACAAAACACATGATCCCTCTATATGTATTTTGGTGTTGTGGGTCAAGCTCTGAGGAGAATGCCAAAAAGTATGAGAATTCACTGATAATGCTTTTTTTTTTTTTTTTTTTTTTATTTGACTTACTGTTTTCTGTGCTGCCATAACGAGCTTGAGTAATGTTCTGTTAGCTTTTCTGAACAAGGCTTTTGTATTCTGTGATACTCACGTAACTCCAGATAGTGGTACTCTAAGAAAAGTACCAGGTACCATAAGACTTAAAGAGCAGTTACAAATTCTAATGGCACCACAAGTTCCCAGTGGTGCTGCACATGGAAATGAGCTAGAAGTCATACTGCCTTCATGTCACTGCATTAGCGCAATCTAGGCTGCAACAGGCCTGTGAGCAAAAAAGATTGGAGTAGCATAAATGTAACCTTTTCAATCACAATAACTATTTTAAAATATAAAAATAGAAACTCTTTTGTCCACATGTAAATAACAACTTTCATAAGCCAAAAGTTATTCCAGCTACCTGAACGGGTTGTGTTCCAGTAGGCGTGTGTAGACATTAGTACAAATAATCCACAATGCCACTGTAGTGATAGGTGCAAAATTAATCACAATAATCATGTAGCTAATGTACAGTCTTTTGATAGCCATATCTGCAAGCTTTGCTGGAGTATTTTAGCAGGACCTAGCTTCCTTAAGTAAATGGCAAAAGCTAATGAAGACGAAAAGGGAGTAAACAGCTTGCCCAAGCCATCCTATTAAAACATGGGAGGAGGAGATGCTGATGTTTTAGGAAATGTTAAAGTATATCTAAAATACAAAGGTAGAACTGTATTTTTCCTGTTGATGGATACAACCTTTGAGAGTACTAAGTTAGGAAAAAGACTGCATATCCATACAGAAAGTTATCAAAGTATTTTAGTTAAATGATGTTTACACTGCTCATTAATTTATCTGTTACTTTTAAGAGCTGCCAGTCTGACAATTACGTCCTCTGAGCTTTTAACACATTAAATGGCCAAAACAAGCAGAACTTTTTCTGTGTATGAAATTGTCACCATGTCTTGCTTAGTAGTAATAAATGTAAGGATTTTGTACGTATTTTGTTTATTCTTCAAGCCAATTTGTCATCAGCGTTTTTTCCTTAGGTCATCACCAAGAGTTAATTATAGTCAAATGCAGTATGAATTTCCATAAATCTGAACTAAAACCATTGCCCCCTCTGAAGACACCTCTTTCAAGGTTTCACATGATAATATTGAGCATTACCGGCTTGGCCAGTTTTGAGCTAGTAACATCAGGGTAAAATAGCCCACATGTTACTAGTAGGTCAGTCAGACCCTAGAAGTTTGCAATGCATACCTCTTCACTTGGTAAGTAAGGTCTGTTATAGACTTGAAATAAAAATGAGATGTAAAGGATGGTGGTATAAGGAATGACCTGATACAAGTAGAGCCCCCAAAAGGTGTTTAGCATCAGGAAAATATACTTCCATTTCATTTAGTTATTGTAGTTTGGATTGTGACTGCATTTTGCATGGAGTGCTGCTTTCCTAACTCAGGGCGTATACGGCTCTAGCTGTGTAAGGTGGCAGTTGCTGTGGATATCCTCCACGAGAGAGCTGGCAAAGGCCAATTTGTGTCACTCATCCTCCCTCTGCCATGTAGGAAGCTGGAAGGAGTATTAGAGCAGTGTACTATGTTCTGACACTGCTGGAGTGACAAAAGCCTGCTTTAGGCCCACGTGTGGTAAAGCTCTGTCAGACTAAGTGACTCAGGTATTATTCTCTAGTCAGCAATTCATTTCATTGCTTACTTGATCTTTTGGGTGAATCTGCAATGTTAAATATCTGGGGGAGGGGGGAGGGTTGTTTTGTTTGTTTTCATTTAGAGTGCCTCAGCTGTAATAAACACATTCTTAATGCAAAGAAAAAGAAAAATGTAGAATTTTAGAAGGCTTTTCTGCTCTCATGAAATTCCAGTCTACTCACAAAGCAAATGTTCAACTCCCTTGTGTGTTTCCAAACACTGAAAGAGTTTGGATTGCCAAAGGGTTGTCCTACACTGGTTTTGAGGGCCCTGGAAGTATTAATGCCCTGTGCCATCCACGTTTATCACACTGTTGTCCTGGACACTGAGAACCGTCATCCTGCATGAAGCCAGATGCTGGCATTAGAAGTGACTCACAGTAGATGTAAGAAATTCTTCACTGCTGTAGCTGATTGATGGCAGCAACAGGACATTTCACTTGAGACTGCTTCAGCACAGCTAATCGTACGTCCAATTTAATATTAGACTCAATTTTCCCGTCATGCAACGGGCTGACAGCAACATCAGAACATTTCTCTCATCTTATTCCTGCACAGTTTAAGAAACGTACATCCAAGGGCTGAAAAAGGTCAGTAAATTAAACAAGAACAAAACCTGGCATTATGTCTCTTTCAAGTTTGCAAAGAGAATTTTCCATGGCTGTGTGCTCTGAAAAGGGCTGTACTCCAAATGACACACTGCTAATCTGGTGATCCAAAATAATTTTTAAGGCTTGGGTAAGTGCTGTGGGCTAAATTCAGCTTTTTCTTACACTTCATTCCAAATGTCCTACAGAAATTTGTAAAGAGACAGTGAAGACTTGTGGTCAAACATTACAATAGAGGTGCAGCGGAGCCACTTCAAGGGTACAAATCCAAATTAAATTCTGTGATGCAAAAAGAACAAAATAAGACAGATGAAAGTAGGGGGGAAGCTGGGCACAGTAGGTGTGTGGGCTACATTGATCTCCTAAGGATATTGCAGTCTGTTGCTGAGAGGCCAGCAGGAAGGAAGCTTATCATGTATGGTGTTCATGACAGGTGAGCAGCTAGATTTTGCAGTGCTAAAGAAAAAAATAAGAAAGTAGCCCATTCAATGTTTCAAGGCACAGTAATAAATATGTCATAAAGGGTCACACAGCTAATGTAAATCCAGTTATTTGTTCCTCCAGGAAGAATATTTTGTGCTTGTATATAATGAGCTTATATTCACCTTTGATACCAAAAAGTTATAATAGAATATGAAGCCACAGGATGCATATATGGTGCCCATGAGCAGCCCAGTCCTGGGATTTAAAAGTAATGAGTTTCTGGTTTGGGTCTCCTCAGCACAGTGTTTTTGCTGTGCGTGTGCTCACATACTTGCGTCTTGCAGGCCCTTTGGGCTTTCTGTCTTTCTGCTAGCAACAGGCTGCTTCTGACACTGCCTGCCACAGCCATCTCCTAATCTCCTGCCTCATCCAGGTGTTGCTGCCTTTATATAGCCAGTGCATAGCTTGTATCCTGTCTGGACCTCTTTCATTATTATCTTGGTGCTAAATTGTGATATGCAAACATAATACTGTTAGCTAAATTGTCTACTTTCAGTTTAGCTGAGAGGGGAAGGCAGCATTTAGTAACTGACAAGAAGCTTTATTGAATGTTACTGAGCTTATTATACTACTGTTAGCATATTATTTACATTTTTGCATTTTTTTTTCCAGAATTAAATATAGCACTGGAAAACCTTTTTATGAGTATCCCAAGATACAGACTGCAGACTGTAATGAGAAAATATACATGATTATACATGTATACCAATACCAAAGTGGTTTATGTATGTTTATTCTTCTTCTAGTACCATTTTTCTTTCCTGATTTTGTTTTTGCTTTTACAAAGGGAGAGAAAAGTGCATTTTACAGCCTGATCTACTATTTTTTTTAGCAAGTCCTGTCACAATTGAGACAGCATACTTTTTGTTACTATGAAGGAAATTTTGACACTTATTAAAAATACAGTGTAAAATATGCAGAGAGACTAGCTGTTTAGAACTTGTGTGAAATAGAAATGTAACAGATAAGATGCTACCTGTTTTGAATCATACACTTAAAAAAATGCATGCTTGAAACCAGTAGTCATGTCTTTTATTATCTTATCCTGATAGCATGCCTTGTGCTTTAAAAATAAAAGCAAGATCTCATTAGCCACTCGAGTTTTAGAGACTTCACTGCACTTCAGGCATTGTTATTAGCCAAGGCTTGTTATGTACATTTCTGCCTGTCAGGCTTTATCTCCTAAGCCTCCCTTTCTTGGTGGGAATATATAAGCATTTTTTGTGCCACTAGGGTCTAAAGAAAGCCAGTTGGAATTAGTGTTGAACTGTCCTCCGTCTCCAATGTTAACAGTGAATCACAGATTAAATCCAGATGTTAAGATGGCAAGAGGCACTCCTGTTAGCTGAATGCATGCAACTGTGCAAATTCTCCACTCCACTGCAATTTAAGTTGGATCCAAAGAGAATGAATTTTAGCAAGTCTGCTAAAACTCTGAACAACTGCTGGTCCTTGCAGTCTTCCATATATACTGTACTGTGTTCTAATTTGACCACCAAAAACAAACAAACAAACAAAACAGTAGGTAAAACACAGTAGGACTGTAGTTAAGTCAAGACCTTAAGCTCCTGGCAGGGTTAAACATAAAATGTAAATATGTCTTTGTCAACATAGCCTCAGCTCACTGAAGACCGAGTTAGTATTTTACAAATATGTGTAGAAGTCTTCTAACAGTTAATATATCCTTACAAATGTAAATGCATATGTTACTTACTTCTACTATAACATTTTCACATTCACAGACCCCCATATTTTTTTCTGGGGCATTTTAAGCTCCCTGATATTTAGGGATTATTGTAGGAGGTGCAACACAGCAGGGAGCAAACAATGCAGTAGATTTCTGGAGTGCTGTGGTGGTAACTTGCTAACACACAGGCTAAGGAGATGATGATGGCAGGTGTTCTGGCTGGACCTCTTACAAACAAAGAGGAACTGGTTGGGTTGTGAGGGTCAGAGCAGCCTTGGCTACAGTGACCACGAGATATTGGAGTTCAGGGTTCTGCAAGGAGAGAATAAAGCTAAAAGCAGGGCCACAACCCTGGAGTTCAGGAGAAACTTACTCTGTTTGGGTATCTGCTTGGAAGAATTCTGTGAGATACAGTCCTGAAGAGAAGAGAGTCTAGAACAGCTGGCTGATTTTCAGGGATCTTCTGCAAGTTTCAAAACGTTTCATCCCCAGATGTGGGAAATCAAGCAAATGTGGCAGAAGTCCCACATGGATGAACAAGTAGCAGCTGTCAAAACTCATACATAAAAGGAAGCACACTTGAGGTGGAAGCTGGACTAGGTATCCCATGAGGAATACAGAGCTGCTGTCTGAGCAGAGATGGGGTACTGCTACAAGGGAGGTGATTGTCCCGCTCTACTCTGCGCTCGTGCAGCCTCACCTCGAGTACTGTGTGCAGTTCTGGGCACCACAGTGTAAAAAGGACATGAAACTGTTGGAGAGTGTCCAGAGGAGGGCTACGAAGATGGTGAAAGGCCTGGAGGGGAAGACGTACAAAGAACGGCTGAGGTCACTGGGCCTGTTCAGCCTGGAGAAGAGGAGGCTGAGGGGAGACCTCATCACAGTCTACAACTTCCTCGTAAGGGGGTGTCGAGAGGCAGGAGACCTTTTCTCCATTAACACCAGTGACAGGACCCGCGGGAACAGGGTTAAGCTGAGGCAGGGGAAATTTAGGCTTGACGTCAGGAGAGGGTTCTTCACAGAGAGGGTGGTTGCACACTGGAACAGGCTCCCCAGGGAAGTGGTCACTGCACCGAGCCTGTCTGAATTTAAGAAGAGATTGGACTGTGCACTTAGTCACATGGTCTGAACTTTTGGGTAGACCTGTGCGGTGTCAAGAGTTGGACTTGATGATCCTTAAGGGTCCCTTCCAACTCAGGATATTCTATGATTCTATGATTCTACTATTGGGCAGAGATGGGAGTCAAAGCCCACATGGAGTTGAATCTGGAACATGAAGGACTTCCATGGGTACAACAGCAGCTAAAGAAGGACTAGGGAAAATGTGGGCCTGCTGCTGAATGGGTTAGGGAAGCTGGTGACATGGAAACAGATGAGATACTTTGTGCCTTCTTCACCTCAGTCTTGATGGGTAAGACTGACCTTCAGGAAAACCAAGTCCTGAAACCCATGAGAAAGTTTGAAACCATTAGTGGAAGGGGATCGGGTTAAGAAACATCTAAACAAAATGGACATACAGAAGTCCATGCAATCTGATGGGATACACCCATGATTACTGAGGGATCTGGACAATGTTCTTGCAAGGCCACGCTTCGTTCATTAACATCCTCTTTAATGACTTGGATGATGGCACAGAGTGCACTTTCAGCAACTCTGCAAATAATAGAAAACTGGGATGAGTGGCTGATCAACAGATGGTTGTGTTGCCATTTTGCCATTCAAAAGGTCCTTGTTAGGTTGGAGAACTGACCCAACAGAAACCTCGAGATATTCAACAAGGGGAAGTGCAAAGCCCTGCACTGAAGAAGGAATAAACCAGTATAGGCTTAAGACCAATCAGCTGGAGAGCAGCTTAGCAGAAAAGTCCTTGCAAGTTTGAAGGGACAGGTTGAACGAGTCAGCGATGTGCCACAAAGAAAGCGAACAGCTCTCTGGGCAACATTAGGAAAAGTGTTGCCAGCAGATTGAAAGAGGTGATCCTTCCCTTCTACTCAGCACTGGTGAGGCCACACTTGGAGTGCTGGGTCCAGTTCTGGGCACCTCAGTACAAGAGAGATGTGGACATACTGGAGAGAGTCCAGCAGAGGGCCACAAAAATGATTAAGTGACTGGAACACCTCTCCTGTGAGGAAAGGCTGAGAGAGCTGAGACTCAGCTTGGAAAAGAGAAGATTTGTGGAATCTCTTGAATGTCTATACATACCAGAAGGGAGAATGCAAAGAAGATAGAGCCAGCTGGCTTTCACTCTATTCACCACCACTCTCTGGGCCCAGACGTCCAGACAGTTTTTAACCCAGCAGAGAGTGTACCTGTACAGGCCGTGGGCTGCCAGCTTCTCCAGGAGAATACTGTGGCAAAATCCCATGTCACTTGTCTTTCTTGGAGTAAAGGCGGTGATGAAGATAGAATTTATGTTACTTGATCCTGAACAACAAGTCAGTAAGATCTGCATGAAGAAATCAAAATGGAGTAGTAACCAAGGGGAACTGAGTAGTTAGAAATATGGTTTAGGCTTTAAACTTACTGAAGTAATATATATCACATTACATCATAAACCTCCAGTAAGAAGTCAGTTGGCAAATAACAAACTGAAAAGTAAAAATATATATATAATCTTGCATACATAAACCAGCTGAAGCAATATATTGGAATATTTTTAAAGATTAATAATTTAGAATTGTGTAAAAAAGCTATATAAAACATATTATTATAGCTGATTGTATTTTGACAGTATAATAAAGCTTTATATTGCATGTGGTTGAGTCACTTTGATGATAAAATTTTCTTTTTCTTTTGCAGAAAATGATGAGGTCATCAGTGTTTCATATGTTCATACTAAGCATGGTGGCTGTAGATGTGATTGTTGCTGCTAGTAACTACTACAAAGGAGAAAATTTCAAGAGACAGTATGATGAATTTTACCTAGCTGAGGTGAGTATGCTGAAACGACTATCTAGATGTTTTTCAAGATAAGCTAAAGTAGAAAATGTGAATGTCAAGCACATTTAAGTACGTAATTTTTTTATTCCCTTAAGCATTCCAAGAATTCTTTGCTAACTTGTTCAAGTTCCTCTGTCTGACAATGTCTGACAGCCCTATTTTACAACCTTTTGAAACGTAATTTCCTCAAACAAAATGTCAGTGGTAATGAGCTGAGGTTTAAGTATAACATTTGCAGGCAATGCATGGCTGCTGAGTTGCTATCTTTTTGCACCAGGACTGTAACATCCATAAGAATTTAACTTTAAAAAATGGCAAAACTCTGTCTTTAAATATTGTATTTCTTTCTAAATCATCTTTATTTGACATATATGTGTCTTCAAGATGGTCCTTGAGCATAACCAGAATAGTGTTGCGAGTAGCCTAGCTTCAGTAACCTCAAGTGCACAATGCAAAGGAACATTTATTCAGTCTTAAATTCAGTGAAGGAGAAGGATGTGCTCCTGAACCAGTGTAGCAGAGGAAAACAGTTTCTTTTTATGTGGCGTTTTGGCTGAGAGCCTGCTTGACTGTTTAGTTTGTCAAAGATATTGCTGTAGAGCATGTGCTAAAGTGCCTAGAACATTGCTTACATGACTTTTTAGTTTTTTAGTTTAGTTCAGTTACCAAAATAAATAAATAAACAAATAAAAGTTTTGAAGTATGTGGTAGTAATATATAGGTATAGTTTCAAATACATTTTTTTCCCAAATCAAGAGTGAAATCAGTACTGTAGCATTCCTTATCAACAATACTTAATTCCATGAGCACTATGAATTGTCACTTTATCTGAAGATAAAGCTACCACTGCTGAAATTCACTGAGATGGGTTCTCTGAAGATGCTGATCACTGTTGCCTGGATTGTACATGTCTAGCTGTGTGGTTACTGCAGTTCCCCTGACTTCAATAATTATTACACTGTCCTTTGGAGCCAGAGGGTCCAGTTGAAAAGAAGACGCCCTGAGAGTAATTTATGGCCTCACTTCCTGGGGCTGACATTCTTAGGCTAGTGCACTTGACAGCATGTTTTGACTTGTGATTCTGCTGCCTCTGGTATTGCCTTCAAGGCTGACAATGACAATGGCAGAAGAATTGCAAGTCGAGAAGTTTGATGGCTTGTACTCCTGGGGTTTTAAATGTCTAAATAGACTTGTGAGTCACGCTCAAGTGCTCAACTTTAAACCTTGTAGTGCTTAACATTATGGTGCTTAATGCATCTCATTGTTTTAAGGGAGGTTGAGTTGGTACTCATTTTTAAATTTCTGTTAGTTTTAGAATTTGTGTGTGATCTCTTAAGGTCCTACAAAGCAGAGACCACCAATTCTGAGACAAAAACATGAAAACAGGGAAAAATTAAAGGTAGCACCAGAGTCCAAAGCCTCAAAAGAGTGCAGGTTGCATCAGTACTGCACCATTTCAGCAGCATATCCCATACTGCTGATCAGCAAACGGTAGGACTCATCAGATCTCAGATATGGAATTCACCCTACATCTCAGAAAAACAAGTTCTGGCTTAGTTTCACTGTTTAGAACCAGAATTCCAGTCAGAAGGTAGCTAAGTGGTGGCTTCATATTTTCAAATTATAATCAAGACTAAACAACCTTCTCCCAAAGAGTTATGAAACTACTTTGTTCCAGACATTAAACAAGTTCTTAAGAAAAGCCCACACATTTAACATACTGAAATTATCTCAACTTTTAGACAGTTGTCATAGAAAGAATAATTGTGAAATGTGTTAATGTATTATCTTTATTTTATCTTGAGTTCTGAGCATATTCTAAAAACAACATGAATGTGAAAGAATATGATCCTGGGAATAAGATGTTGGAATAAAACCAACAAAGTCTGGATTCTCTTATGATAACCCCTGCGGGGTTGACAATATTTTCACTTCATAGAAGTGAAACACTTGAAGACAGTGAAACTCATTTTAATCTCCAGGCCAAAATGAGTAATTAAATCAGCATTAAAGCCTGAGACCATGAACTTGTCATGGAAGGCATTTTTTCTTTATGCCCAGGATACAGCAAGTGGAGTCTGGATTCTTAACAAAATAACTTTAATTCTATTTATATTCAAAATAGGAAACGCTGCATGTGCTATTTCTATTTTGGCACTGAATATATAGTATAATTATGCTTTTATTAATCAGTGCTAGAAATACTCTCTTCCACATCTATTTGAAGTCTAGGGTTTGGGCTTTTTTTTTGATAGAAATACTTGCCAGGGTTTTATACTTCAAAATGAGTGTATTGTGTAGATTAGTGTACTAAATTTCTGACCTGTGAACAATGTCTCATTTTCTTTAAGGATATATTTTTCCATCTCTGCATAGCTTAAATTGATCAGAATACCAATTTGAGAAAGCTGTCAGAAAAATAATTTGCTTATATTCTACGTGTTTACTTTTCTATAAGCTAAAGTAGTCTGGAATAGGGAAAGGTATTCTGCTTATCTGTAAGGCATACTTGTTTGTTGTCCATTTGGCTTTTGTTTCTTTTGTTGTTTGTTTTTTAACCTGTGATTCTTTCACTATAGAACCTATGAAAATCAAATAACAACCCCCTAGTATTTTATGGCAGGTGGTATAAAATGCAGCATCAGAAGAGCCTAAAAAATCCTAAGAAACAGGAGAAACTGATAAGCTGGTTTCATTTCCTACTCAGTTATTGTGAATCTTATTATTCACAGCACAGTGTGTACAAATAAATTGTTTTTAAGAGCCTTAAAAAGGCTGCATACTCAAAGAATACAGACTATTCCACAGTGGCTGTGTTGTTTCCTTGGTGAGGGAGACTGGTTCGTGCAGGATGCGCTGCTGTTGCTTTATATTTTTCATTAAACTGGTCTGGAGAACACTTTCCCTTCAGAGACAGCTTACCAGAGCAGCCAACAGCAGTGAGGATTCCCTTTGCTTAAGGAAATAGCCAGACAAGTTAAAGCAAATGCATCTAGGAGATGCCTTTTCCAGAAGTCATCCTGGAAGCTGCTGGCTTAAGGAGCAGATGCGGTCTAAAAAAGTAGATTCATTTTCATGGTCACAAGTTGTAGTGGCCTATAAATGCACTACTGTGTCCATTTAAACTAAACAGACAAGCCTAAGTTAAGTTATCGAGATATTCAGTACCAAGAAAAAAATCCTGCTTTTTTGTTGTTGTTGGAAAAAGAAGACAATCTCAAAAGAAAAGAAGGCAAAGGTGAGGCAAAAAGAGGGTAGAAATGAATTCTAAACCCAGGTCCCATTGGTTGCATGATTTAGTATACTCAGTAATAAATAAGAATTGGGGAAGCATTTCAACTTAGATACATCAGCCCTGCAAGGAAAACAAAGAGAGACTTTTAACTGGATGAGTCAAGAAAACAACATAGTATCTGAGAACTTGGAAAGAATAGAACTCCAAACTCATTTTAGTAGTTGGGGCTGAGGATGTTGACTTTACCTGCTCAGCACCTAGACAGAATAGTGCTGAACGTTTGTCTTTATGCCACTGCACATTATGTTCCATCAACGGAGGCTACACATTAGAAGTCTTACCAGGCACAGGTGGGATTCCTACAAGTACTGTTTTAAAGGGCCTGAAAATTGATGCATTAACACCATAAAGCTTCCAGGTGGCTGGGTGGGAGGCAGCCCTCAGAGAGCAGCCAGGTCCTTCCTCTGTTGCCTCACTTGCCTTCCACCCTTATTTCATCATTCAGAGCAAGGACAACCAGGCGTTTTGGCAAAGTTTGTAAACTGGTGGAGGGTGGCCACTCATGTGTTACACCTGTTTTTCCTGTGCAGGTCTGTTCTGGTGTCTAAGGTGAATCTGCTTTTCCCTTGTCTCTACAGCAATGGAAGGAGTGATTTCAGTTTTTAAAAATGTCTGTAAAATTGCATTGCATTTCACACCTAAGAAAAAGTTCTACTCAGATATTCTCAATCTTCTCCTGTAATTAATTACAAGGAAGGAAAAAAAATACAAGCTCTGTCAGCAGGAAGACAGGTGTATAAATGTAATCAGATGTTATGCAAACCATTTGATACATTTTTAAGTGCTAGTGGTTTGAATTCGTTTGACAAGCATGTAAAATGCAAATGCTCCCGCCCACACATTTTTAGAATAAATTAAAATACACTTAACATCATATTTGTTAGTCTTGTCCCTAATGGGAAGGCTATGTACTCTGAAGTATATATGGTGTATTTAAATAGTATTGTTATTCCACCTGCTCTGAAAGTGAATTCCAGCAGCTTTCTACCCCCCATTCCTAATTTGCCCCCCTTACTCTTTTAAGACTTAATTAGATCTGTTTTACTTTAGAAATGAGCTTTCATTTTAAAATTTTTGATATAGCATTTTCCTTGTGTTTTAGATTGGGATTTTCATGTGGAGGAGTAGTTTCTTCAGATTTGGCATATTATTCTCCTGGAGCTCTTTGAACTATAAGGGCTGAAAAAATAGGTAGATACATTCAAGAATATGAGCATCTTGTGTACACTGATGTGTGTATATATGAAATCACACAAATATTTATTTGCAACAGTTGTTTCCTAATTTAATGAAAGGTTTGGAGGGCTATGAAGCATTTTGCCTTGATTTAATCATTCAGAGGATATTTGAAGACTGGTAATTGTTTTGAATGCCTTGAGAAAGCCATGTAAGTATAGATGGTAGCACCACCCATAAACAGCTATATGGTCTAGAGGAATTAGCATAGGACATACACTTCAGTGTTTGATTTCCATCATTATTCCTTCTTGTGATACTCCTGTACACATAAAATATGTACATTTTTAATTATCTGTCTCAAAAACAATGTCTTTCATGTTGATAAATGTATTTTTGATGGACTGATTTTAAATAATGTAAGTACATAAGGCAGAATCCCAGAGACTATGACTGTCAGATTCAGAATTCAAATATTAGTCTCTAATTTTGTTACCACCTACCAAATCCAATAAACCTCAATGCGATCAGTTAATCTCTCCACCTTTTACCATAACATTCTGTAATAAAAGACTAATAATACTTTAGCTCAAAGAAGGCTTGAGCTGTACTTTGTTAATGTTTGCACAGCACTTGTAAATTATTAGTTGTATATAGATACCACCTAATGTTATTTTAATGTCTCCTTTATGCCCCGAAGCATGTTAAGGGTCAGAGAGCAAAACTGCTGAGAGAAGGAAAAACATCTTTTCCGTCTTGGGTTTCTTGGCTGCTGGGAAATGAGGGAGAGAATATCTCAGAGTATGTAGAGAAGTAAATGAAGAAAACAAATGAGAAAGAAATGTGTCTAGCCAGGATGGTTTTTGTTAATGAGAGAAGAAAGAGAGTAAGTTTTGAAGATATAAATCTATACAGAATTGTCTCCCTTTTTTGAATATCATGCATTTCACTGTGTAACTATTTCAGGAAAGGCCTCTGTAAGAACCCCACGGGTTATCCTTTTTTTTTTTCCCTCTGTAACTTCTCTCCTTATTCCCTCTGCTCAGCTTCTTTTATATCATCTCTTTTTTAAAATTGTGAAAAAAAAATTTCCAATTCTGGATTGAGCTTGAATTTCCTCTTTTTTGTTTTTGTTTTTATGATTAAGTCCCATCATCCTTTCTTTTTTTTTTATCCTGTTTCAGTTGTTTTATTACTATGGAAGTTTTTGAAAATTTGAAGTAGCAATTTTGATCTTACCAATGTATATACATATCTTAAGGGAGGTTGTTAACACGATGGGGGCAGACTCTTTTCACTGGTGCCCCATCATAGGACAAGAAGCATCGGGCACAAACAGAAATACAGGAAGTTCCATCTGAATATGAAGAAAAAACGTTCTGTACTGTGAGGGTGACAGCACTGGAACAGGTTTCCCAGAGAGATTCTGGTGTCTCATTCTCTTGAGATACTCAAAACCCACCTGGACGTGATCTTCTAGGTGACCCTGCTTGAGCAGTGGGGATTGGACTATATGATCTCCAGAGGTCCCTTCCAACCTCAGCCATTCTAGGATTCTGTAGTTTTCAAACAAGACACCTTCTAACTTTGGTTTCTTAGATCTCCTAATTTTTTTCAGACAGCTTATATATGTTGCTTCACATTTTGAAAAAAAATCTCTTCAGGTTTTCCTTCTTGTACATGTACACAAAGTGAAAAGTTAATTGGATCTGTCTATTATTTCATACCCTCCAAATTGTGACATCTATGTGTCTGGGTGTTAGGACATCAGAAATTTTCACAAAGTGTACATTTTAAGGAATGATATGGGCAAAACAAACATGAAAAGACAACATAATATATAAAAGAAGTCTGATCTAAATTTAACATTGTTGTATTAATCAACAAATTTACAATTTGAGCATAGAACTCTTGAAAACTTAGGTGTCAGATTGTACAACTGTTTCTATGAGTAAGTCAAATTTTGAACTATTTATAAGGGAAGCTGAATAAAGAATTTGACTAGTTTTTTGGCACCACGGATGTAATTATTTAAAGGAATAGTATATACATGATTTGTCAAAAGTTTATTTTCATTATATTATCAATTAAAAAATCATTTTAATGATTATTTATCAATATGTGTATTCACAGAAAGCTTCCAAAATATAACAATTTCTGTAAATTTTTCTGAAAATGTAAAAATTCATTTCAGTTCTATATTATTCATAGTTGACCAATGAACAAATAAGTGCCATGCAATCACAGAAATTTAAAAAAAATCTATTATTCATTGTTTATTATGTTTAGAGAATGATTGTTTTTCCTAATACAATGAAGATCTTTATTTTTACCAAACAAAACCTTTATGTATGTTATGATATAGAAAGTTTTAATTGAACTCAGTGGTTTGAACATATCTCTCTCCTTTTATGTATTCGTCTAGGTTGCTTTTACAGTTTTGTTTGATTTAGAAGCTCTCCTGAAGATCTGGTGTTTGGGTTTTACGGGATACATCAGCTCATCTCTTCACAAGTTTGAGTTACTACTTGTAATTGGAACCACTCTTCACATTTATCCAGACCTCTATCACTCTCAGTTTACATATTTCCAGGTACGATCATCTGTGTTCACATTTTACCCTAAATACCAATTAAAAACATTATCCATCAAAAGGAGTATATATTTCACTGTCATTTACTTATATTCTCAGATTACTGATGTTCTCACAATATTGACTCTTGTTGAAAATGTCTTTAAAATACCAACTAAGTCTGTTTTTAACTATATTTCTTGTGTGGATTTACAGAAAGAGGATTAATTCTAACTTTGTCTAGCAGTCCTGCACCTTTCTGTTTTCAGTAACTCACATTTCTTATCTAGGCTGCACTGTTCTGTAGGTTCTGGATTAGTTTATTCCTCATCCTTCATTCAGCTTTGACCTTGCATACAGCTGCTTATTTATCACCTTCCTATAGAGTCCACCACTGCTTTCCTGGTTTCCATCTCTGACACCTCGACAAACATGCTGTTGCTCCTCCAAATCTTAATGTCTACAGCAGCCACATCTCTAACCAAGACAAGTCTTCACTCCAGTCATTGTGGGTTTTTTCCAGAACCATTTTAGAGTTTGATTTATAGCTCTCTGACCATTCCTAATTGAGAGGGAGAGTGTGTTGAGGCTCTTCACACATTTTTACTTTGGGGAAGAGTAGGGAATAGAGACAGGGAAAGACTGATTAATTAGACTTCTGAGTTTTTCTTCTGCAAACCAATACAACCAATTCCCTGATCAGCCTCATCAGAGTGCTTAGGGTTGTGCCAGTTGTCGAAGAAGGTGTTAAGATTCATTATAATGTGCTATATTCTACACTGCTGAAGAAAGTGATTTTCTTTAATAAAAATAAAAAAAATAAAGGATACGCGTCATGTTTGTCCGTTATTTAGCAGTGGATTGTCATGATGAAATATTAATAATAAGTAAAGGCAAAGAATGAATGGCCTGACAGAATCCTGTTGATATATGTGATTAGCTCCAGCAACACCCAGTAATCAAGTGAGTACACTATGAGGGTGGCACTCTCCCCAGGTGTGAGTTGAAACATAATGGCCTTTTCAGACTTCTGCAAATCCCATCTTGTATTCTTTCTAAACGGTTCTACAAACCTGCTCAAGAAGGATTTCAGAATTTCAAATTCTATTTTTCTTTCACCTAGAACCATTTGAAGGCTTTTACATGGCTATACTTTTTTTTGCTGTCCAAATATGTGATTTTTTTTTATTTTTTTTTTTTATTATTCAAACTTGGCATGATATTCCTAACATATAAGAAAGGATGCATGTGCAGGAGAATGCCTTTGTACTCCTGTGCAAAAGCACCCAGGAAACCTAACTGGGAGCTTTCAGTTATATTAGTTAGCCACTTAGTTAACACATTGGTACATAGTTACTAGGGCAGGGCCCGCTCACATTTGTTGATTTCTTTCTAGAATTTTAAAGTATAAATTATGGACACTTTGGACTAATTACATAATATTATCACTAAATCATAGGACTGAAAGTATAATTAAAATGTAGCCAGATGTTGGTAATAAAATCATAAAAGAAGTTATTTATTTCTAATGATTTTAAGTAATTTCCCTTTCTTTCTTTCTTTTTTTTTTTTTTTTTGGTTGTTTTTTCTTCTCTAAGTGCTTACTTTTCTGACAGAAAATTTCAGGATATGATTTTTATCAAAATACATGTGTATAAGAGACATACATTTTACAAGCAGAAACAGTTGCTATGATGAACGATTTAGGTTGTCTTTTGCAATCCAAATCCCCAAAGAGGCGGATGACAGTAAGGTTGGAAAATACTTTACCTTTGATGTCAGTGTGTAAAGGAAGTACACACCATATTCTCCAGCAACTAAGCTTCTTGGCAAACTAGATAACACATTTTCACATCATCCAAGGTCAAAAAGTATTTTTCACTTGGATAAATCTTGATGGTAGGCAGATTTCCAGGCCTTTAGATATTAATAATGACAGGTTAAATGTGTTCCTTGTCAGCCAACAAAACAGGTTACTGAAAACACAAGTCTTATTTGACACATTTCAAGATAGTAAGCAGACATATTATTTTCCTTGTCTAGTCTTCCTTAGCATATATTTCAGTCTGCATTATTCATTGGCTTTCATCATTCATTACCTTTTGCCAGCACATCATTTGCTCTTCACCACATTGGCTACTGCCCAGCTTCCCACCTGTCTTTCTTACAACATACAACATACTCGCTGTATGTTCATTCAAAGCACTTTGCAAAGCTGTCTGTGAAAGAAAATGTCTATGAGTTACGGCAAAGCACCATTCTGTGGCCATTATCTGTAGAACATCTCATCAGTGGACAAATGGCAGAATTTGCATATTATTGCAGATATCTGTAATAAACTGGCATTCTTATGCCAGTTTATTAGAGATTTAAACAGAATTTGACCTACACTGTATTGAAGAGAGTATTTGTGTCTGGGAAAATATTGCTGAGTCATTTTCTGAATAAATATCACTTTTAGGAAATGCAGCTATTATTTGGGACAGAGCAGTGGTTTCTCTTGTAGTATTCTTCTTGATTCAGTTTTTACATATTTTTACATTTAATCCAGATAAGGTGCCTTCTGCATCTTTCATATTTAATAGTTTGCCACCCAACTACGTGGAATGAATAAAATGTTCATTACAATGTACTTTTGCTCGATTTAATTTGTTGCCTAATGAAAATAAATGAAAAATACAGTATCAATAAGATTAGTGTGTTGCTTAAAGGTCAATTAAAGTTCCCCAAAGGAAGGGAAAAAAATAAGGCAGTTAGTAAAGTTTATCTAAAACAGTTCAGAATACAGACTAGCATGAAATCTTCACTCCACTGGGGTAAGTGTTAACACTAGTACTGAAGAACATTTACACACAAAGTAGATATGCTAGCATTTACACTGCAGGTAGATCTTATAAGTAAAGACACCATGTTTAAATGTTCATAGTAGTTAGAAATCTCACTAATGTCTTTGGCTGTCACTGTCTTAGTAACCAGTTTTATGTACTTAGATTATTTGTAATGTGAATACATTACCAACGTGTTTAAGTATCTCACCTTATTCTAACAATGTGAAATTTAAGCTGTCTTAAATATTGAAGGCAGTGAAGGCTCCCCCATCTCACATTAGGGGTTTGGTATGTTTGGAATAAGTTGCTCTCTGATGTTAACTTTCCATCTCCACTTTGACAGTAAAGCCTATTTAGAGTCCTGCCAGACATTAGAGCATATTCTGGGTACCTGACGGATAGGTAGGGAGATAAATTGCATGTAAAATACAAAGGGGTGTACAATATTAGCAACCTACAAGGTACAGTGAAGTCTTTCTGTGAACAACTGCCATATCCTTCTGTCAACCTTATTTTCTATCCAAAAGAGCCCAGTAATTGTATTTGACTTGCACATAGGGTCAGTCTCTAATTGCACTGTAATTCCTACCTTTCAGTTTCAATGTGATTCGTGTGGAGTTATGGGCTATAACTTGGGCTGGAGAATCATTTTTTTTAGGAACTGCCAAATGTCATTTGCCCCACAAAGAATCAGAGTCATAGAATCCTGTCAGTTGTCTCCAGCAACTGCTGTGGTTTGCCACTGCCTCCTGTTGATATTAACATTCACGTCACTGTTTCTGCCACAGTTTTTTGATCTACATGGAAGGATCAGAGCTTTCACCAGCTTTCCCAAGGTAGATTCAACAGTGAATGGGTCAGGCGTCCCACACACACAGCAGTTCTGCTGCCACTAATAACACTGGGAGGTGTAAAATACGTCAAATACATCAGTGGCCCCCAGTGCTGTTTCCTCTGATATTGAGAAATACCACCCCAAATTCCCTTGTTGTTTAGAGTATGAAATAGCAGCACGTGTTTATTACCAAACTTGGTAGTTTATACTGTACGCAATGCCAAGCAATTTCACTTTGGGTCACTGAAATGGAAAGATGACCTGTGGAAGAAGATTTGGCAGTTTTCATGCAGATATGTAACCTGCAGTAACAAATAACAGAATCACAGAAAAGTTTAGGTTCAAAGTAGCCTTTTAATATCATCTTGTTCAGCCTGCTGCTCAAAGCAGAGCATTCTTCAAAGACTGTTCAGGACCTTGTCCATTTAAAATAAGTGTGATTTTTTAACTGTGATGATAAATAAGCTTTGGAGCAATTTACCTAGCATTTCAATCAATTCTCAGTTGCTATATCAAGACATATTATTTTGTCCTCTGCTGGAGACCATTCTTATTATTCTGGAATTCCTCATTACATCCAGATTTACTATCTATAATATGTTTTGCATATGTTTTTGTTCCCTTTTTTACCCCTAAAAAAGCCCCAGCTGCATTTCTGTGATGACCATGAGTCACTGGTGAGTTGATTTTAGCATTGGGGCCTTCATTATACTCCTGTGCCTATACTTTCAAGACCTCTGCTGTCATACCATGCCTGTACACCTTGATGCTGCATTTTATGAAAGGACCATACATAACTTATTCTATGCAAAATTTCAGCTTTTTATTACAATATATTAGATGCAAAGATATATGGAACAATAAGCATTACAGCACACAATTTTAAAAGGCTATGCAAAAGACAAAATAGACAAAATAATGACCAGTCACCTGATCATTAGGTAACTGCTGTTACTAGCTAAAACAAAGCTGAAGGCATGTCTAGATGAGTACAAAGCCTGACAGGTTCCTCTTGCCTTGAAGTCTCCTGAAAAGTTGTTGGTTAACATAGTAATCAAATAATTAATGCAGTTGTATTTTCTCTTTCTTTACAGGTTCTTAGGGTAGTTCGGCTTATAAAGATTTCTCCTGCTTTGGAGGATTTTGTGTATAAGATATTTGGACCAGGAAAAAAACTTGGAAGTTTGGTTGTATTCACTGCCAGCCTTCTGATTGTAATGTCAGCGATCAGTTTACAGATGTTTTGCTTTGTGGAAGAACTGGATAGATTTACAACCTTTCCACGGGCAAGTATAAGACGCATTGATACTTTGTATTATTATTTTTTTATATTAATTATTACATGACCAGTTTGCCTTTTCTTCTAAGAACCATGGAGCAGGATCAACTTAAGTAGAGAGAAAATAATTCGCCATGTGTAATAGTCTTCCACTACTCCTTCAGTAGTGAAGTCTGCATTTTGGTTGAGTTTTGTGTTCTATTTCTGTTGTTCAGGGAATATGGATAATTTTTTATGTGTGGACATGGATGATGATAAAACAAAGCATATGGCTTAACAGTAGTCTAGCATGCCAAAAAAAAAATCGATCTCATAATCATAGGTATTATCCACAAAATTTATGTAAAATGTCTTCATGTGATTTACATGTATATCTACATATTGTGAAATGGTTGATCTTGATTCGTATTGGAATGCTTGTTTTACACTGGGTTATAAAACCTGTCTGCATTGAGAAAATATGTGTTTGCCTTTTGGGTATAAATAGTGGATATTTATGAGCATTACGTTAATTCAGAACAGAACACTGAAAATCAGTGGAAATTGGAGCTAATGTATTTATTGAAGAACACTGTTCTGAATGAAAATACTGCCATTTCTTTAATAATGTATTAGACTGAATGTACATGGATTGGTTCCAGTCACAATTTATTTGTTTCTGTCATTACCGCTTGGTTATTCAATGTATCTATTTTGGTGAAAGTGCATTGGTGGGAACAATTAAACAACAATTAACAAGACAGCCTCAAGGATCATGCATTTAGCAAACAAAATGGCTAGGCAACAATTTGTAATTATCAACCTGGATTTGATTTACGGGATGCTAGCTATCGAATGTAAGACAAAAAATACCTACCCACAGGGAATAAAGTAACGCCATGCTTTCTAGTTTAGAAAATGTGCTTAGAAAAACAGCCAGTAGGATCATAAAGAATTCAGTATAATTCATTTTTGAAATGCTGAAGAAAGCAAAAATAAGATAATATAACTTAAACTTTACTTATGAAATCAGGCCTCTGTCTCTAAAGTGAGTGATATTACTATCGTATTCTATGTCCAAGTCCAATGCATAACTTCTGATTAAAAAATTCCAGCTGCAGAAGGTTGAAAGTGCCATAGAATTTAGTTTTAGTATTGCTTTGTTTTTTAGGCAAAATGGTGATGACAGTCCTGAAGGAGTTATTGTAGTATAGTTAAAATAGGAGACATTCACAATGTGTGTATTTTAACTAGATTAACTGGTATAAATATCTGAGAAAGATTGATTTGCAGTAAAATGTTGCCAAGGTATATCAGGATGTTAGGAAAGTTTTAAATGATTTGGGGTGTTCAATCTGAGGCCAGTTAGGACTTAATATGAACTTTCAGTGTATTGAATTTTGACACATATATGTATATACCAAAATACATTTGAAGAGTGAGAAAATATTTTCTCCAGTAAATTATACATTTAAAAACAAACAAACAACAACAAAAAAAAAAAAATCCAAGGTTGTTTTCTATCTTCTGATAGAATTTTCTGGGAAAAAAAAATGCAAGGCCAGTTACTGATAATAAAGGAGTGTTCCACTAGTAATGAATTGAAAAATTTTCAATAGTTTTTGTATGATAGCCTACAGTAAGAGTGGCTGCTTGTTTTTTACATATTGTTTATTTGTATACACATTCAGCTAGTCATAAATGATACAGAAGTCTAATCTACAGTATGTTTTCTTTCTGTAATTTTCTAGTGAAGCAGTTTTTAATAGTTCAATAGAGTCAGCGGAAATTTTGTACTAAAGAAATTTTGACTGACAATGCCCCTCTAAAGTGTGTCTTCCTACTAAAGGCTGGGGGATTACCTCTAATGTTGTCTGCTCTGAATAAAGAGCACAGAATAAGACAAATAATGCAAGACAAGTAAGACGAGTTTGCAATAAGGCAGTAATAAAACATGCAGCTCTGGGTTTGCCTGGAACATATTCTTTTCATAATGTACTGAAGAAATGCTTGCATTACTATATAGCGGAGGAGACAATATGAGGTCTGCATCAGCAGAATTTGTGACAATGAATTTTTAGGGGCTTACCCCCAAATAAGAGCAAACCCCAAATGGCCAGCACTGTTGCTGTGGGCTTCTTTCACATCTGAATATGCAGAGGACAAGTACGCTAACAAAGTGGTGGCACCAGAGGTTAAATTTGGAGTTTTTACTTTGAAGTGCCTTCCACAGTGAGACAGACAAAACGTAAAATCATTTTTGAAGCTGTTAAGTGCTTTATAAGAAGGCACAGTATGGGTTTTGGAACAAGGAGACCTCCTCCTTTCACTAATGCCTATAAATTGCATGTTTTCACATGGTTTCCTGACAACAGTCAATAGGCACAGGCTCGGTGTTGCCATGGTTACAAATTTCACTCTTCTTTTGCCCATTGCAACTTTCCAAATGGACTGGCTTTCTCTCTAATACTGAAGTATAAAAATATAGATGTTTGCTCTCCTGTTTCTAACTGACCCGCCATCTCTATTTTTGCGTGTCTTCTTTGGCTGCACATACCAAGCCATGAAGGGAAATAAAAAAGAGGGCGACTGAGTGTTGGGCCCTAAATGAAGAAGAAATGAGAGGGGGAGTTCTGTTCAAAGACAGCAGCGTAAGATGGCTGCTAAGAAATTTAAGCATTCACTGTGTAGACAACAAAATATATTGTTAGTGCCTCTGACTTCCATGCCCCACTTTCTCTTGAAGTTTGGGGCCATGTATTCGACTACCCAGTGTCTCAGATAAATGGCAAAGCCAGGAACACTGTTCTTCTGTTAAATGGGTCAATACAAAATGAAATCCAGGCCCACCATATCCCAACAGCAACAATCCCACCATCTTCAGTAAAACCAGGACCTAGTCTTGAGCTTGGAGGAAACTCCGTTTGTGACTTATTAGTTCAATATAATTTTAAGTTCCTTTAAAAAAGCTAAACCACATAGTCTTAATTCTCTGATACTGTTACAATCTTAGTGCTGTGGACATGTTTTTGGAGGGTAGCTGCTCTTCTCACAGAGTGTCATGGAGCACTCATTAACGTGTCAGGAGAAAAAGGTTAGTTCAATGTGGGTAGATGCAGTACAAGCATTGCACAGCATTGGTGTACATCCTGTTATTTTCATTTGCAGAAGTAATCCCACTGATTGCAGGACAGCTTCCATGAATTAAGGAATTTGGGAACTGATTACCAAATTCCTCAGGGATTTGGTCCATAATTTTCTAGACAAAGCAGAAGTTACAAATCAAGTACATTATAGCTGAAAGTAGTTCTTTGCGTGGCACCACCCCAAAATAGATGGACAGGCTATCAGACCTGGCACTTTTGCTTGTACATACCACCAAACATTCGCAGTCTTTCACTAAAAATAAAAAGGTAGTTTGACTTCCATCATCAAAACAGCTAATTAAGTAATAGGGCATAAATACTCAAAGAAATTGACAGCCTTTTCTATAACATAAATTAATTCAGAAAGTCACCATTTGCATAAATCTCTAAGTCTCATCTTCACAGATGTTGATTCTGTCAGCTAGATAGTTGCATTTCAAATTCATTTTAAAATAAACAGTGGGAAGAGCACCTTTCAGCTAAAAATAGCTTGCTCTGAAGGAGATTGCTGGGTGCAAAACAAACTCATTGTGCACTGCCGTGTTTTCTTAAAACTAACATTTTGTGGTATACCGGACTTTAACATGATAATTAAATATTTAAATTAGATTGAAAGGCCACTTTAAATAGCTACATGCTTTATGGACAGCTGATTTAGATGGAAGATTAATCTTTATTAAAAGATTAAAAAATTTGTTAAAAGTGGGCTTTTTCCAAATTAATATAGTGCCTGTACTAATATGGGGTCCACAACAGAGAATTGGAGGTATTTTTATACCTAAAGAATAAATTAAAATACATGTTTTTAAAAAGCAATGAGATGTAATATTTTAATATGATTCAGAATGAAGAATACAGCACTGGTTCAATTACCAAGTAACCCAGGTGTTTTTAAAGCCAGCAGTGGGGATGTATTACTTAATGTAGTATCCCCCTATCTTATATTTCACATAAGAGAATCACACCCATCAGGTATGGCCACCACTGTCTCCAGAGATGCTCTGAGCACAGTGAAACAGCAATTGTTTCTTTTAGCTTTATCTGCACTTCATAACAGGAGGCTGAGAACCGGTGCTGTGCACTGATGGGGTCATTGTCTTCTTGTCTGTAAGGACCACTGGCTGATATAAAGGAGGCTGAATGTCCTGTTTGTTTCAGATATGCACCCCTGTCTACAGCCTGTCCACAGCCACAGGTCCCAGATGTCTCCTTCTCTATGTTTTGCGCAGGGAGGGACTTCAGGGATTTCACAAAGCTAGATAACACTGGTTGGTATTTTGGCAGGGTCAGGGGTTAGTTTTGTGTCTGTTTTTTTGCAGGATTCTCAGCATGATTTTTTTTTGTGAGGAAAAGAATCACTAATAGGATTCTGTCTTGGCACCATGCAAGGAGTCTGCAGTTGTGGCTGGGAGGGGACATGAGTTCAAAGGCGTTGTGCCTGTGGAAGGACCTGGGCACAGGCCTGCAGCATGCTGGTTAACACCTAGCCTACGGGCAGGAACGTGCAAGTAGAGGGCACTGTGCAAATTCCAGTCTGTATTAGGGCTCTTCTAACACATGACATAGAAAAGATTTTAGCTGACATAACGGATGTATAGAAAGGTAATTGTGAACAGTTTTCTAGTTTATACTAGCCTTTGTTCTATGTGTTGAAAGGAAAAGCTGGGACATGACATTTGGTCAAGATGTTGCTGACACAGAAATTGCAGTCATAAGTTAAACGTCATCCCCCAGTATGTGCAATTGCTCACTTGGATGCTTTGATTTATTCCTTGTGCACCTTAGCTTCCCTTCTTATGAGTGATTTGGACATGTAGGCCTAATCATTTCTGAAAATTTGGTTAGTGTGATTTAATTCTGAAAAACAATTGTCAAAATAGCTGCCTCACTCAAACTCCATGGTCTTAGCCTGACTGCTTATGCTTCTGTTTGCTTCAGAGAATCCATTTCATTGTTTTTCAAGTGAAAAAGTTTGCATCTACATATTTTCATCTTTTTCCACATGCATTTGGGCTTAGGATAAGTTGATATGAAAGGCTCTCCAGATAAAGTTTTTTCATGGGTGTAACATCTTCAATTTCTAGCACTTTTTTGGTATGTATTATACTTTAGTAAGATCTCAGCTTTGATCTTTGCTGTCTGGAAAGACAGTACCTCTGATGCCAGGCAAAAGCAAAGGAAACTTGTGTGATGGTTTGTCATTGTTGAAAGATCCATAAGGATCCACACATCATTCCTACTCTGTAGTCAAACTTCTGTGACTGAGGCAGAGCAGTCGTCAGTGCCTGTGTATGATGTACATTTCATGCTCATGGGTTTGCCATACTGAGTTAGATTCTGGTCTGTGCCATGGTCTACGGATGCCATTAGCTCACCTACCTTCAGCCAGTGACTATGTAAACCTCTGGATCTATGGGTTCCGCCGTACCTTTACAGTCAATGATGAGATGGAGACAGAGGGTGATGAATCTGCTTTAGCTATTTATGTTAAGCAAGCATTTAGTGAATGCATGTAAAAGTCTGTAATGATTGTGGCTGAATCTGATCAAATAAATCCTACCCCTGACTCAGGCTCTGTTTTTTTCCTGGTGATCCCCAGTTCCATGAGCAATCAGTCCTTCGGTAAAACGGAGGTGTCTCAGCTTGTCCCAGAGGGCTCATTTTGAGAGTGTGTGTGTCAGGTACCACCTTTGGCATCATTCATTTTTATCTCTCTGAGCCTGTTTCCATATTCTGACCTGGAAGGCTTTTAACACACCTCCAGCAGTTAGGCTGCATTAATGGATAGTGACCACTGATCTGTGCCATAAAAGGATAATAGTTTTGGCATCTCATTGGCATCTTACTGTCATCCTATCCTTCATGGATTGGGATGTAACTTGTCTTGTGCTTTACACTGCTTAGTGCTTGCATTTTGATCTGTGTGCATATGGGGTTTCAAAGTTTTGAGATATCTGGGTTCTAGGGCTCATCTGGATTCGTATCCTGTTACCAAAGATAGGAAAACATTTCATTTATTCCTTCTGTTTTTGACATGCACCCCTGGTCTGAAGGAATTTGAAAATGTTACAGAAACAAGTGTACAAAGAATGCTACTGCCAAAACTTTGTTATGCATTGGAACGGGTTGCCCAGGGAGGTGGTGGAGTCACTGTCCCTGAGGGTGTTCAAGGAAAGGTTGGTCATGGTGCTTGGGGACATGGTTTAGTGGGTGACATTGGTGGTAGGGGGGTAGTTGGACCAGATGATCTTGGAGGGCTTTTCCAACCCTAATGATTCTGTGATTCTATAAAAAGTGTAGGGAAAGGGTATGACTGACTGAAACAGATGGAAGAACTGGGACCTTGTTTTATATTGCTTAGTTTCATCAAGTAGGATGCCTAAAGTGCTTCTGCTGTTAAAATAACATAAATGTATGATCTCATTTAACTTTTACATTTTATTGTAGGCATATTTATAGAGAGGCAACCCTGAAGAATGTGTATAAACAAAGAATTACAATAGTGTTGTATTGTAAACAATGAGCTGTGATGCTGAGGTTATCCTTCCAATTTTGTTACCCCACAAGGCAACCAAAAAAGTTTTTATATGGGCTAATGGAGACAAGACTATACTTACAAGTTGCAGATTACAATGCAGTCAGAGGTTAAGCTATTTCTTTCTGCTTGTGCTCTGAAATAGCATTTCACCTGACCTTACATATTGAAATACACTAATTTTTTAAAAGAAAAAAAATGTTTTGCTCTGTTAAATCAACTTGAGGAATATGTCTATAAAAACATATTTATATAGTTCATGAATTGTTAATATTTATGTGTGTTTTTTTTTTTCTTGCAGGCGTTCATGTCAATGTTTCAGATTCTCACACAGGAAGGATGGGTAGATGTCATGGATCAGACACTGAATGCTGTAGGACATATGTGGGCACCAGTAGTTGCCATTTATTTTATACTATATCATCTTTTTGCTACACTGGTAAGTTTTGACTTGCAAATGCACTGTGCTTTTCTTTGTTTTAAATTACTCCCATACCTATTCAATGCTTTCCTCATCTAGTTAAAACTAATTGTGATGCTAATTTTCAGCATAGGGGGCTTTTGCTTTAGTTCTTTGATGTAGTAGAATTTACCCTACAGCCATGTGGCATAAGTGGGGAGCCTTTGTTCTGGTGTGAGTTGTTCTTCCTAAGATCCAAGTCACGCTGGTAGACTAATAATATAATTGTTAACTGTCTTGTGCCTTCACAGTTCTGATGATTGCAGAGTGAAGCAAGCGCTTTTATTTATCATGTTGAAATGGTCCTCTCAATTTCCATTGCAGTCTCTTTGCAGCTGTAATTAAAGTCAGAAGTGTTAAGCCTTAGGATGCAAACTCCTAACTATAAAGCAGTGCTTTCCTGTTGTCTGATGCAAAATCAATGCATAGAAAATATGTGATATAGTATATCAGGCAATAAAAGGATGAGAATTAATGAAGCGGTTCCTGCATGTGTATGAAAACGGGTATTATATATAAAAAGATGTTTTTTGTGTATGCATTTCAAGTGAGATGATTACATTTTTCAGTAGAGACAATGGTATGGAAAACATGGTTTTGGAAATCCTATATCAATACGGGCTTGGCACCATATTTTGAATACCAACCCAGAGAAAATACCACACTCAGGGGAATAACCATTTTATCCACTTTTATTTCACTTCTACATTTTGTATTTTGCATTCACTGCAGTTTTTGATATACTTATTCATAGTTTCGTTTTCTTCATTTCCTTTTTTTTCTCAGTTGCCTACTTAGTTGAGGTGCTAATTGTATTTATACTATCTCCATCAGTTTCCTGTTACATTTTTACTTTATTATGTGTTCTGCTTCACACATAATGACTGACTGATCAGACTGTAATTGTGGGTGCAGATTTCTTCACATGGGTTGAAATCCTTAATAAGTGGCAGTAAAGGGAATTCAGTTCTCTTGGAGCCCCTTAACCAAATCAGAATATAATCAGAGCAAAGGTACATTGTCAGCAGTTACATGGAACTTATACTTGTAAGGCATATTGGGTCTAGAAAAGTAACTTCTTATGCCAAAGAAAACTTTAAAACTCCATGGGAAATGGGGAAAAAAAGCAAGAAGGAAGAGGAATTTGGTCATGAATTTTCAAGAAGTTACTAGTTAAAGAATCTTACTGCTTTTTTTTCCAGTATGATCTGGAATCTGTTTTGTTTTTTTCCTCTTAGATAAGCATTAAACAAGTAATAAAGTAGTGTCAGATGGCCTCTGTGCTAAAAATTCATATCTTAATTGTAAAATAACTTAGCTGTAAGAAATTTTTAGTATTCTGCTTTATGTGTTATGTTTTGAAAGAATTATCTGGGACTCTTACATTTGTTTACTCAAACTACTTATTTTGCTAGGAGCTAAGTCACCTGTCTCTATACCGTCCTTCAGTCCTTTTCCAAGGCATTCAAATTTTAAGTCAACAGTCCTTGCTTTGTTCCATAAGTATATACTTTTAATTCACCTGTGCAAATTTTATATGGATGAAGATTGGAAATATGGATTTTTTAAGAGCACTTTGCAAAACTATCTGGCCTTATGAAATTGTTAGCTTCACTTCTAATATTTTACTCAGACCTTGGAAGAGAAAAGCTATGTAGGACAAAGTTGTCTAGAGGCAAAAGACAGGCTTAAAGAAAGAAAATATCATGGAATTGGTAAAGTAGCATAAAAACAGTTGGGCTGCTCCTGAAACCAAAAAGAAGAGATCTAAGAATAAACAGCCCTAAGTGAAAAACAAAAATGAAGTCAAATGGAGAAATAACTTTCACCAGCCAGAAGAAGGGGGAGGATTAGAATTGAGAAGTGATAATTGCCGGCATTTGGCAAAACAGACTATAGAGCTTTGGAAAGAAATGAATAGGTTTCACATGAGGAAGCAACGAAAAGTTGAAGCTCAAAAAACAAAACCTCTCTTGGAAGTGAAGACTGTTATTAGATGAGATGGCAGTGGAGGAAGTTAAACAAATAATAAGTTTGCATTTAACTTTTCTTTTGTGGTACGAGGTCTTCGGTTCTTGTTGAAGAAAGTGAAAATGGAGTTAATGAATGTCTTGATGCCTTGATACAAATCTGTGCATGAAGCAGCTGTAAGCAGTGATATATTTAACGAGTACTGCATTTTTTTTTTGTCATGTGGAACGTAAAATAAATTTCCTTAACTTTCCTTAATTCACTGAGCTCAGGTACTAGACTATCATAGGCTGTATAAAGTATCTGAAGAAGAAAAAGACCATACTGTAAAATCCTGACAGAATGATAGCAAAACCTTTCATTAGCAATTAGGGATCAAAGTGCTTTGTACCACGGATTAAGTATTTTATCAGAACTCTGTCCTGTTTTTGCATTATGAAGGCCATCTTAACTTTCACAGTTCATAGTAATCAGATCATCAAAAACAGTTTGAAGTCCTGTTTAAGTATGTGGCATATTTAATATGTGTTTTCTAACAACTGCAGGAAATTCTAAATATTGCCAAAGACCGTTCCCTATTTAAAAAAAAAAAACAAGAAAAAAAAAAAAAACACTTTTCTGAAGACTGGTATTTTATAAGTTTATGAGTGAAAGTCCTTTCTTTGTCTTCTTCCCAGTATGCTTGAATGACAGCAAACATCAACAGTGGTGAACAGATACAATTGTCTGCTCTGGTTGTCAGTCAGTGGTTCAAAACCAAAGAAATATTTTAGACCTGTAACACCTGTAAAAGAGATGAAATTCTTACTGATATCCCTAGGAAATTGGTGCTTGCCTGTAGAAGCTTGATATGTTTGTAAACATTTCCCTTGATCCTCAGAGACTAAAACCTTGGCAGTAGCTGTAAAGCTACATCTGTATGCATTTGCTGCTTTAAGACTTAAGTAATCTGAAGAGAGATGCTGAATGGAGGTATCCTCCCCCACCTATATCCATTCTCTGCCTGTTCTGTCTCCTTCACAGCTATATCTGTGAAATTTTCCCCTTCTTTGGCCTCTAGTCACTACCTTTAAAGGAAAATATAATCTGATATACACATACTTTCTTTTTCTGTGATTCTTCCTCCTAAAGGCATATCTACACAATATTTAATGGACAATAAATGAAAATGCATGTGTTTCCAACATTGTGGCTCCTGATGCAAACAATGACACAAATTTACTTCTCTTTCCAAGTGGAGTTAGCTACTTTGCACAGAGACATCGTGAGCGTTAAGCAAGTCAAATAAGCCAGAAACAATTTACTACTTACAAAATGACTAGCAGGCATATATAGGCAAGCAATATTAGTTCAACAAATGTCGAAGGCAGTACCCCCTTTTACATGAATAGCACCCTCATTTTTCCACTGTATTTAATAGTATTTCTTGAGAAATATAAGGCAAGCTTTAAAAAATAATTTGTAATTGTTTTGTAGATTCTACTCAGTTTGTTTGTTGCTGTTATTCTGGACAATTTGGAACTTGATGAAGATCTGAAGAAACTTAAACAAGTAAGAACATGTTTTTTCTGTGCTTGAAAGTATTTTCAGTAAAACATTTCTCTACCGTTGTTCTTATGGCAAAATATGTGAGACATTTCATGAGTATGAAGAAAACAGATGTTGAAAAAAATAGCCATACTTTGATGCATAGTTGGTCATCACACAATATAAGGTAGAAATTAAGAGATTATTAGAAGAAAAAAAAAAAAAGATTTAGAAAATAGCTTACATCATAGAATCATAGAATGGTTCAGGTTGGAGGGGAACTTAAAGATCATCTAACTCCAACCCCCCAGATTGTCATATATTTGAAATGATGTAAAAATCATAGCTAGGTAATCTTTTTGCTTATAATCTACTTATTGATAAAATGTTGTTTAGCTTATTTTTGTGTTCACAAAGGTTCTACCATGTGACTGCTGTACTTCAGCCTAAGTGGTTATAGGTCTGTATTTGCACTCCACTATGAAGAAAAGTGAAAATACAGTGTTTCCCCTATACCACATCAGACATGAGTAGGATATGAAGCATTAGCAAACCATGGACCCATTTCTGCAGAGGGTAAACTTTTCTATGATGTAGTTCCCATAGCCTTTTGTAAGTAAAATTAAGTAAAAATACTTGATTCACAGCAAGGCAGACAATCTCCCCGACTTTAGGCCTCAAATGTTAAAATGCTATGAGCCATATGGCAATATATGAGCACACTGTGGAACCACTGCAAGTGAGAGTACTGGCAAGAGCTGACAGACAGGAAGTGATAGAGGGGCCTTCGTTGAATGTGTTGGGTGAGTCCTAAAGACACTTGTCAAAGTTACCATGCTTGCTTGATTCTCCAGATTTGAGAATCAAGATTACCTAGAAGCCACTGTCACCAGCTTGAAACCCAGAATGAAAATCACATAAAATGAATATAACTAGTGGGTTCATGTTGGCCATTCTGACCTTGTGAGCAAATCACCACAGAGGAAGGTGTCTCTATGTTTTACGTAAATACACAGGTGTGATTTTATTTGTGCAGAGATGCAAACTAATAAGCATTTGCTTATTTCATGTGTGAGATAGCATACTGAGAGCTTAATGTGTCGAAAGTGCTTTTGAAATATTTGGGTTGTAGCCTTCTTTCACCCATCATTTGTTGGTGTTGTTTTTCTTAAATGTGCATCAGCAATTGGTGTAGAATTTTATTCTTTTAATCCTTGAAAAATAATCTCCCATACAATTTACTTATTTTGCACTGAAGCCAATGTGCCAAATTAACTTTCCCTTATTTTTCCATCCAATTTATTTCTCTTCTAGTTTTAAAACTAAAGTTATGCATTTCTTCATTTATTATGTTTGTATTGGTTGTGCTTATTTTCTACAAATTTCCCATTTCTCTAAAAATGTTAAATGTGGATTTAAGGATGGTATGTTTCATGTATGCTCACTGAATAATAGCAATGTGTCAAACTACTATTCCTTCCCAAAATTCTAATATTCAGGGCACTACAAAATAAAAATATAGGCACTTTAAGATCTTCATTGTATAATTCAATCTAAAAATCATTACGGCATTTGCTGCTGCAGTATTGAATATCAGTGTATACTGCAAATGCAGTGAGTTAGAAGAGTAGGCATTTTCTGGCACAAAGAAATATAAATACTGGGTATCATTTAATCAGCTCACATATGTGAAATGAGAGATCTTATAGTAGATTCTGGGATGGCCAGACAATCTTGAGTTTGCAAATTGAATAGACCAAATCAAGTTTAGTCATTTTGCTCCTTACCAGTCTCAAGAGGTAAAATGATCTGAAATGAAAATGACTCAGATATATGATAAGCAATGTGATATCATACTGATAATCTTACAGGAAAATTTTCATAATGTCTGCATGAATTAGGAGCACGAATCAACTTTCTCAAGTGAACAGCTTGAGACGTAAAATCCTGTGGCTTTCCCGTGACACTTAACTTCTTTGATTCATAAACCACTTATAAATCTACACCTTTGCTTATGAGATGACAGCAACATGACTTTGTGTTTTAGGTGCACCCCTTTGAAACTGGTGAACAAAAAGCAATGATGAGAGGCTATGGTGGTTTTACCCAGCTGGGCAGCTAAACTCCACAACTGCTCTCTCACTTCCCTTCCTCAAAAGATGAGGGAGAGAAGAAAGTATGATGGAAATCAAAAAAAAAAAAAAAAAAAAAAAGCTCATGGGTTGAGATAAGGATAGTTTAAGTTTAATCAAAGGAAGGGAAAAGGGAGGAAAAATGAGCAAAGGACACACAGAAGCAAAGAGGGGGAAAAAATATTTTCTACTTCCCATCAATGAGCAATGTTTGGCCATGTCCATGGAAGCAGCACCACTTGCAGTGCTTGCCGCTGTGTTAGCCCAAAATCTTCTTAGCGAGGTAGGAATCCTGTCTCCATAATAACTATAAATAGACCACACTCTATTAAAAGACATAAATATAATTATTGGAAAAAGTCCCTAAATTTCATAACTTTGAGAGTGGCAGCAGCACAACTACACAGGTTGGATGCTGGGCCATAGTAAAACAGATGCCCAAATGAGCAGACCTAGCTGCCAAACTTTCTAGCTGCATTGCAGTGTGGCACCATCACTTCACGCACAGTACATTTTATTTCTGTGACCAAGCCAGTATTTAAGGAAAAAGTCTGCACTTTGCCATTGGACATGCCAGTTTGGTTTACTCTGGCATAATGGTGCGTTCATTATACACCATTTTGACGTATGAACATGTCCAGGTTGGCTGACAGCGATTCCCTTTTATTCATGCTTTGAAATATTGCTTTACACAGTAGCCTCTTCTTGACTATTGCTCAATACCACTGAATATATTCTCTTCTGGTGTTTCATCCAAACAAATTCATATGAAATGAGTGTTATGGTTTAAAAATGCTTAAGATGAAAGAAAGTAAGAGATTGGTTCTCAGAGCTGAATCACAGGGAATTATTGGAATGATTGCACACCTGACTAAGTGACTAGAATAGAAAAGGTTTCCTGTGGGGTAAATGTGATGGTATCACAGGCTCAATGCTGATAGTGGCTGTGCACTATTATACTGAAATATTGGTTGTCTTATCTCAGAAGATAAAGCAGGAAGAGTTTTTAATTCAATAATATTTTGAATTCTCCACTAAAAATAAACTATAAGAAGAAGGAAGATTGTGAGGTAATTGTTATGTTTTAATCAAGACCATTTCTATAAGGAAACAGATCTGTATCACTGCAAAGGAAGTTTTTTGACATCTATAATTCAAAGCTCAATGGTGCCAAGGGATAAATCAATCATTCAAACTGTTAATGTAAAAGACATGGATTTGTTAAAAATGGTCAAACTATAATGCTTTCAGAAATATTTCTGTCCTCGTGTTTGCATTTTTTTTTCTCTACACTTAATGGCTGTTAACTTGGGGGCATTTTCAAATTATGAAGTACTGGATGATTTTCAAGGAAGGAGGGAGAATATGACACCTAGCTAATAATCCATTTGGGATGTATACTTCTTAATTATAACTTATTTTCTTGATCTTGATAACAGAAATATTATTACTTATCTTTCAGATTATTGAGAAGGGACTAATTAGCTAATATTTGCAATGTACTCTAAAATGTAAAGTGATATATAAACACTTGGTATTCGTGTTGGTTCAGTAAATGTGTTTACATATGAATAAATCCAAGCAAAGAATACATTACACAAGTAGGAGATTATAAGTAAGATTGTAAAATAATGTAATTAAAAGCTAGTAAACTTTTAGAATTAAATGTACCTGTGTGAATTTATATCCTCAATTTATTTAAGGATATACATCATGATTCAGTTTTCAATTAGATCACTATATAATATTCTTTCCAAAAGTCTAACCTCGTATAGGGCAAAGAACACATACAACTCACTTTAACAAGCAACTAGCTGATATTTTTTCTCTTTATTGTACAATGTGTGATGTGTGTATTATTTATGGCACAGTATTCAAGCTTTGCTGTGAAGACAAAACTATTAATCGCCTTCCTGACTTTCTATGGTGCCCTTCATAAGTATCTAGACCAAAAATAACACTTGTAAAAGATTGATTTAAGTGATTTACTTAGCTTCACAGGTGTACATAGGAATAGAATCTATTTTTCTAAGACGCCATTCAGTTGGTTTAGGAACAGAATCATTCTTTGTATTCTTACAGCTCTGTGTTTCATTCACAATATGTCTCCCAGCCCCTGCCACATGTCTCATCTTGGCTTTGTTTGCCTTGATAGGTCATGTCAAGTGAAAAGGGGTTGTACAATAGCTCATGTTCACTAGCTGTCTGTACAATAAACTTGATCCTTTGCTGCAATACAGACTGACCCTAACACGTTAGCTCATCTTCAGATACGAGGTTGATCCTGCTCATCCTCCAGTGATGCCCTCTTCTGTGGTGTTCAGTGTTCAGTTATGCAGATGACAAGGATCTAAGGAACAAGAAATCTATCAGCTACAGTCTCTCTGTCCTCCCCTTTTATTCTTTTCTTCTGCCCCCGTCCATAAACTGTTGCTTAAAATTTAAGAAGCTGAAAGGATTTCTTTGAAAGCCAATTTTTGGACTTTTCTTTTTGGATATTCAGTTGCATTGTGTGAGTTATAATCCAGGTGTTGTTTGACTACTTCAAAGAACTCTTAACAGATTGTGAAGCATAACTTTCCTTCACAACAGCTCTGTTAACTTTTCCCATTATATTTTCCACATATTTACTGCTTACAGGTTTCAGCCCCAGAGGTTGTCAAAGCTGAGAGAGTATGCAGTAAACATAATTGCTTTGTACTTGATCTGTTCTTATACTCATTTCCTAGACATCTTCTGCTGGTCATATCAGAGACTGGACACTGGTGAGATGGACCTTTGATCCAACCCAGTGAAATCATTTTTAAACCTCTAATTTTCCATAATCTGAATGGGATTTCAGAAGCAATTTGCAGGTAGCACAATGAAGAACTAAAGTCATAGAGCTCATTGATGATTAAAACAATGTACCATTTAAGTGTGTTGTGTTTCCACAAGGGAAAGAGCAAGCTTCTCAAGCATCTCTAAATGTAAGCAGTTGCCTAACTTCTTTGGCCATGTTATCCTACTTCTGTAATCCTATTTTCTGGAACTCCATAGTTAAAATAGATGTAATTTCAACAGTAGTAGAAGATAAAATATTCTTGATACGCTTTATACTTATGATAACAACCCCTGCTTACCTTACTAACTTTGAAGGGTTCATTTTAAGGCTTGTATCAGATGAGATTGTTGTGTCCCTATTTTAGAACTAGAGAATCAAAGCTGAAGTGTCATCTTTGGGTTCATATATAATTTCACAACATCTGGATTTTCATACATGGAGAGGAGGAGAACAAAGTCCCTCCAGTGCCTAGGCCCCTCAAGTCAGACAGGAATATCCATCTACTTTCAATTACTGAAGTCACACATAAGTGTAGTCCTGCTGCTTCAAAGGAATATTCCCTTAGGGAAGGTCAGATTTCTGTCATACCATCACACAGATGCTGTCTTTGCTCTCTTGTGTGCATTTAAACATGAGTACAGATTGCATTCATTACTAAAAATATTTTCTCAATACATGCATTACTACCTAGCAACAGAAATTCTTGGAGGAGTGATTAGGAATATGCAGTAAGGACATTTTTCTTCCAACTTAATGAAATTTTTATTCTCACCAGATATACAGATATACCAGATATACATTCTCCTTTCCCTCCCCTTCTGCTCCATACCATAAAGTTGATACAAGTTTTTTTCCCCTGAATCCATATCTAAGCAGTATATGCAGGAGGATGCAAAGATGTGTATAAATATATATATATAGTGTATATTTTTAACAAATCCTGCCTTTACAAATACATTATTTTTGCCTCTGTGCTTTTAAAAACAGCAGATGTTTTCTATGTTTAGTTTCTCTTTTTTAAAATCTCAATGTTAACTCTTTGATGTTGAAAACAGAAACTTTCATAAACAGAGAAGCCTGGAGATAAAGATAGCTTCTTTGTTTGTTTTGTCTTTTGTGATAGATTCTTTGTTTTGGCAACAGTTAATGTCTGAACAGCTCAATTTGACGTCAGTGACTTAGGGTCAGGTTTTAAAATGCTTAGAAGCTTTCCAGAATGAAACAGTTCAAGAAACATCAGTATTCTTGACAGGACTTTCATAGTGAAAGACAAGAAAGAAACCATTAGGTACTCTGTTTGATAAGAAGGAGCAATTGTAGCAGAATAAAGTTAATCAAGACTTGGGTACCATCCATTTGATGATGGCATCTGGTTCTGTAGTACTCCTTGCTGTCGTTTTTGGTGGTGGTAGTGATGGGGGCATAAGGAGTAGGGAGGTACTGCTACTAGAATCCACTACCACCTGATCATCCAGAACTACAGTACATTACCAGAAGGGTACAGATGTCTTTAAAAATAAACAAAAGAAGAAAAAAAAAAAAAAAGTTTTAAGTGTTAATCCATTTAGTCTTAAAATCTGCCTTGGTTTTTCTTTGATTTTTTTCTAATTTTGTTGTTAGGGAAACAGAGCAATTAACACTTATTTTTTTCTCACTAAGCAGTTACTTCTGTTCCTTCACTATTCTGCTTGGTACTAAGGTTAGAAAATCCCCAATTTATAATGACAATTTTGGCCTCCTACTATGTAAAAGAAGAGTACCTGGTGTTTACTGAACATTATACAAGATATTTCTGGGGACAATATTCTAAAAATGATTTTGTTACTGATCCCTTTTCATGCAAGAATGCATACATAAAATTTTGGTTAATGTCAGTGAAGACAGGGTAAGCTAGTCTTTAAAAAATTGCGCTTAGTCCTTCCACATTATTCTCTAAAGTAGAACTAATTCAAATAAAAGACTCAAATCAAAGATTTATACTAAGTAGGATAAAGTAGTTCTTCAATATTGTAGGATTCTGATCACCATAGCATTTCTTTGATTTTAAGAGGGTTACTGGAACTTAGTTGCTTGTAGAGTTGTAATTTTTATTCAACTAATAGCAGCACTCACATGCCAGAGAATTCCAACTTACATCCCAAGAACAAATATAAAATTTCCTTACTGTGATTGCCATAGTTTTCAGGTTTGTTTGTCTGTAAGCTGGAGAAAAAAAAGCAAAATGTATACCTTTGATCTTAAGTTCACATGCAATCAGTTCAAAGAATCATAGACTATGCTGAGTTGGAAGGAACCCACATGGATCATCAAGTCCAGCTCCTGCCTCTGCACAGGACCACCCAAAAATCAGATGGTGTGTCCCAGAGCATTGTCCAAATTCTTCTTGAACTCTGGCAGGCTTGGTGCCATGACCTCTTCCTTGGGGAGCCTGCCTCAGTGCCCAACCACCCTCTGGATGCAGAACCTTTTTCTTATAGCCAGCCTGAACTTCCCCTGTCCCAGCTCCATACCATTCCCCCGGGTCCTGTTGCTGTCCCAAGAGAGCAGAGCTCAGCACCTGCCCCTCCGCTCCCCTCATGAAGGAGCTGCAGGCCGCCATGAGGCCTCCCCTTAGCCTGCTCTGCACTGAACAAACTAAGTGAGCTCAGCCTCTCCTTATACATCTTCCCCTCTAGGCCCTTCACCATCTTTTCTGGCCCTCCTTTGGACACTCTCTAACAGCTTTATGTCTTTCTTATACTGTGGCACCCAAAACTGCACATGGTTCTCGAGGGGAGACTACACCAGTGCAGAGAAGAGCAGAACAATACAGTCCCTCGACCAGCTAGCAATGGAGAACCTGATGCTCCCCAGGATGTGGTTGGCCCTCCTAGCTGCTGGCTACTGGTGGCTCATATTCAACTTGCCATCTGCCAAAACACCACAATCCCTTTCTGCAGTGCTGCTCTCCAGCCTCTCGTCCCCCAGTCTTGTACTCATTCAGGATTACCCCTTATCTACTTGCTTTTGTTAAACTTTTTATTATTGGTGATTGTCCAGCCCTTCAATTTGTCAAGATCTCTCTGCAAGGCCTCTTGACAGAGTCAACCATTCCTCCCAATTTAGAGTCATATGCAAAATTGCATAGTATACCTTCAGGTCCTGTGTCCAAGTCAGCATGAATACATTAAACAGAGCTGGCCTTAAAATTGAGCTCTGCAGAATCCCACTAGTTGTTGATTTTACAGTTATTATTTTTATGCAGATAAAAATATTTCCATGGGCTTTTCATATCTAACTTAGATCGATTAAATACATGTTTTGAACTCCTGTAAAAGAGATCTCCAAAGAGTAAAAAGAAACTTCGTGCACTTAAAAAGATAGATTTATTTTTGAGACAAAAGTAACAGCATATTTTCTATTCAGGAGAAGCAGAGGACACTAGGTTTGTCTAGTTTAAAGGAAAGGAGGTTGAGAGGCAACCTCATTGCTCTCTACAACTTCCTGAGGAAGGGAAGTGGAGAGGGAGGTGCTCGTCTTTTTTCCCTGGCATCTAGTGTCAGGACACTTTGGAATGGATCAAAGCTGCATCAGAGGAGTTTCAGACTAGGCATGGATAAACTTCTTTACCAAGAGAACATGGATAAACTTCTTTACCAAGAGTAAAGAAGTTGGGACAGGCTTGCTAAAGAGGTGGTTGATGTGCCTGCCTGTGTTAGAGAGGCATTTGGATAATGCTCTTGATGATGTGTTTTAACTTCAGATCAGCCCCAGAGTACTCTGATATTTGATTTTTGTAGGTCTCTTCCAACTGAAACCTATTCTATTCTATTCTATTCTGTTCTGTTCTGGTCTGTTCTATTCTGTTCTACTCTACTCTACTCTAAATACACACTGAATAAGTAAATAAATAAATCCTTAGAATTCTCTGTGCTTATGCAGTAAGCAGCATAACAAAACACTTTCATGCCTTTGTAGTTTATCTAACACTCAGAATTTTAGAAGCTACTATCCTCAAGTTTTAGAACAATTATGTACCAAGAGAACAAATTCTTACTCTTTTAGATAAAGGTTACAATTTTCTAAAATGTCAAAGGACAAAATTCATGTTATCTTGTTAGCCATGCAAAAAGTTAGACATTAGTCTAAACTAGTCATCTCTGCTTCCCCTGTAGTCATAGTCACCCTCTGAGTAATGATTCATACCTTCCAAAATGGGTGCTCACTTTTTCTATTTATTACAGAGGGAGTCTAGACAACTAATTAGGCAGTGTCTGACTTCCAATGGATAAAGTTTAATGACATGAACCTCCAACATTGGGAACCATGTTTCACTGACATTTAATAGTATGGGTGCTTCTACATTTCTGAGGCCCAAAATCACCACCTGTAATGTTAAGTATCTTACAGAAGTTTCTTGGTTGGGATCCTAATTTAGGTTAGGCACTCACTTGTTAATAGAAAGAAAGAAGCACAAAAGTCAACATTTAAAGCTGCTTATCTCTCTCCATTTACAGCAAAGAAAGAGTTAGTAGTTTGCAAACTTAGCTTCATAAAGGTTCCTGGCTTTGGCACTTCAGTTAGTTTTCTAAAGGTGTTGCAAGAATCCGATAGGATTTTTGCAGTTTCCCAACTTCCATCTTGATGGGCACAGAAGGAAATACAGACCTTATTCAATTGAAGAGCAAAAGCTATCCACAGAAAAAAAAGATGGGATGGTCTGTGTGAAACCAGATATTCATTGTTTGCCATGGGAATATGTCAGAAATGTGGCTGTCATGGGTCTTAATGTATCCCACTAAGTTTTTTTAGTTATATTTGGTCTTGAAAGGCAAAGGCACAAATAATTGCTTCCCCAGAGAATAAAGCTCTAACTGTACCACCAATGATGTTGAGGATATCCATCTTATATTCCCTGCACTGACACATTAGCTTGTGTTGCTACATCAATGCCAGGATTCTGCAGGATTCTGGGATTTTTTATAGATATATTTTTATTTTTTTTTATTTCCTATAGTACTTCATTCTTCTTCTTGTCAATATGCTCAGCACCATCATTATGGTTCTCATTTTTCCACCTGTCGTTTCTTTTTCTTTCATATCTAGATGCAATAAGGATAGTCTTTTGTTTACATTAGTTCATATGTTCACATCTGACTGTATTCACTTCTCCCCACTCATTGTTGAAGGAATTTGTCCATCCTTCCATCACTGAAAATTTGCAAAACAGACATCTCTTTATTAAGAGAGCCTCCAAAAATTCAAAAATGCAGCACTGGTTTCCTTGCAGTCTTTCATGGTTTCTCTCCTTTCTGAACTTGGCTGTTGCTCTGGGAATGATCACTGCTGTCTTGAACAAAAAATTCCTACTGACGTTTGATGCTCAGTGTTTCTGTGTCCAAAGCGTGTAGTTATTGCTGAAGTTTGTGATGTGAGAAAAAGCTTTCACTCAAACCAGGTTTCCAATATGGGAGTTACACTGGCAAAGAGATAAAAATGAGCAGTACACTGATCTTTCCCAGAGCTAAACACAAAAGTCCATTCTGCAACTTAGTCTTCCATTAGCATGCTTTTTCTCTGTCTCACATACAGCATGTTTCTACTGTCAGTGCTGGGGAAGGTTACAAATTTTAACTCATTTTCAGGCTTGGGTTATTTTTTGTTGTTGTTGTTGTGTTTTCTGTTGAAGTCAAATGAACAGAAAGAAAAAGCCAGGGTACTGCCACTGACCTGAATCACATGATAACTTTTGTTTTGATGAAGCACACGATGTTTGCTGAGACTATTTATCAGTGTATTTAAACCTTTCTAGGTTTTGTTTGCTTTGTAACTGTTCCTAGATACTAAGATACGGAATTTGGTTTCCATATGCTTTTGCCCTCCAGATACTCATCATCTCTATGTAAAGCAGTTCTAACAACTGAAACAGCACATTGGTTTTCTCGCTAGTGAAAATACATGCTATTTTTATAGCTTCTGCTAGACACTCCTGCTGCTGTCTTTCTGTATGATTGTCTATAGAACAAATGAAGAAACTAACCTGAACTTAGTCCCCTGCTTATTTTCCTTTAACTTTTCATTGTGAACTTCTAAGATTAAATATTTTACATTGATCTTTGCTATGTTTTTGTCAATAAATCTTCATAATTAAACCCCTCTGATAACTTTACAGAGGTAAGGGCTAACAAAGTAATTTATTCAGCAGAATTGGTTATAAAGAGAAGATAAGTCACAATCTGACCGTCAGCCAAACTGAAGCCTGAGTGGTGTAGTACAGTGAGTAAGGCTGAGAAGTTCTTCTTCCTAAACTTGGTTCCAAAAGGAGAAGGAAATCTAGATTGTCTGGCATCAGGGATAATTGAAATGGGATTCTTGAAACAATACAAAAATTAAAAGGTTTCCTTAATGTGGATTTGGGAATTGAGAAACTCGAGTTACATACTGTAAAAAAGCTCTAGAAAACAATGATTTTCATCTCTGTTAAAAAGAAAACACATAAACCAACTAAGGCTCTACAGGGCTTGTTTTCTCTATGTAGAACCTTGCTTTCCTACCGAAGACGTTCACATGCCAGCTAGCCAGTATTCTGTGAACTGCTTGCCACACTAGCATGCATGGTTTGTTAAAAGCAAAGTACTTTCCTTTTTTTGGAGGGAAATAACTCTTTGGAACACAAGCCGTTTTTAAAAGCACTCTAAGGAAAAGAAAATAATGATTTGGAAGAGTCCTTCATCCTCCCTTTCACCTTATTATGAAAACCAAAGCATAAACAATTCAGGTTTCAGAACACTGCACAGGTACACGGCTATCTGCAGCCCAAACTATCTGTGAATGTGTATTTAGAGTGCAAGCATCTGCATTATTCTGAAACCAGAACATTTGCAACTGTGAAGCTTTAAGCAATTGGCAGTTTTAACAGCATTAACAACAACAAAGGTTGTATCAAACAACATAGCTATATTCAACAGCCTGTCATTTTAGAATGCTCCCTGTGCCTTATATGCCTTAGCCTTTTGGATCTGTATACTCATATGGATAACAGATGAGAAAAATACAATGCATTCATTTGTTCAATCTGTATCTTAGGTAAGTTTCTGATGTGTATCAAGTAATTTTGAAATCATGAAAAGATGTAGATGAGCTTGGAGAAAACAAGCTGCTAGCAGTAGCTGCAAGTAATTTTAAAGACTTGCCAAAGCTACTGTAGGAACTAAAGCTGTTAATGCTAGCTGTCATTTTTAATCTTTGAATTGTGATATCAACAGATATGCATAAAGCTTCTCTAAAAAGACTTTCAGTGTCAGCTTTTATCCATATACCACATTATGTCAAGATATCATAGGCTTACATTAAAGTCTTTCAAAAAGCAATGGACAATAAATTTTGATGGGATACATAGGATACAGGATGAAATCCCACATGGTGTAAAACAGTACTTTATCTCTATGGTTCTGGACTATCCCTCATCCTCTTCCTCTTTTTGTTCTTCTCCTTTAAAAACTCAGTGAATCTCTCTCAAAATTCTTACAGTATTTTTCTATTTTATATGATGTGTAAAAATTATTTTCTGGTTCAGTTCTAGGAAAGAAGACTTCTCCTATTTCATTTACTGAATCCGTATCTTATATTGGAGTTTATAGTTATATAGGAGTGGTAACAAATTGTTACTAGACTTTCTCCATGAGTGCCTTAATGCGATCTTCATTTACATTTGACACCACTTTTATTTTCCTTTCTTTCAAAATGTGTCTGTCTAGAAAATCTGATGTGACAGTCTTTAATGCATTTAAGATTTCATATTAAAAAAAAAAAAAAAGTAGAATATTACCCATGGAAACCTGTTGAAAATTTTAATTACTTAGAGATGGTAAAACTTTCAGCAGATACCTTTTATCCACACTTGATGTGATACAGAGAATGCATGTTCTGTGCATTTGTGTGAGGACTTCACTGGCTCCCCGTAAGCTCACAGGAACATGGCAATTTGGGTTCAGCATGAGCAGGGGTGTGCAGGAGAAGGTTATAAAGGCCTTTACAATGAGGTGGCCATTGCTTTCTATTTTCCAATGTATAACAACTAAATGTTCCTTGTCTTGTTAGAGTTACTTTGAAAAAGAATAGCATATACTCTTGCTTTGTATGATATTGTTCTCTCAAACCTCCTCTGTGTTAAACATGCATATGTGCACAGACACACAAACATGTCTGCTATATTTTTTTCTGTTAAGAACCCTACTACCAAAAAAACAGTTATATCTGCCACTGCAAAATAGTAAAGCTGACTTACTGGTGCAAGTGGCAGGGGCTTCAACATTGACTTCAACAGAATCAAGATACATAAAGCCAAGGTGAACTGCAGTACAACCTAGATAATGACCATCATCTCCACTCAGAATCACTTCATGTGGAAATCAAATCTGCTAGTTCAAGGTCTCCTGTTGGCAGCTGAAATGAATGTACTTGAAAATGGAGTTTCCTATCCACCAGAGAAAACAAAATCTAGAAAAATGAGACATAGCCATGGTAACACTTACTGTCTATTGGTCATCACAGTGCAATGATGATGAATTCCTATTGGTGAAATGTGTCAATAAAACTTCCACAAAATGGTCAAGCAGCAGCTGAGATTTCTGAATTGCATTACCAGCTATCTGGTTGCTGATTTTTTATGTCATGTATAAACTTAGGTCAATGTTGCATCATCATTATCACTGCCATTTTTCAGGACTGTCCTCACGATGTCATGCCCAACTGAGCAGAAGTGATCTCTTGCATGATTTCAAATAGCACAAGTGACCTTAGGCCTGATTTAATCTTTTTGGACATTCATTTCTTTCATTCCCCACCCACTACTTTTTTCATTCCTGAGCTCCATAAGTCTTTCAGTGTCCTTGTGAAAACGTGCACGGGGGAGAAAGGCTTTATTTAGTTGAAACCTAGCTTCCTTTGCTAATTTGGACAGGTCACTAAGGACCATTCTCTATTTCTATGGAGGCTTCTTATTATCACTTTAAAGAATAAAACAAGTTCAATATGAGTGAAATGCTAGCCTTTTGCCAAACGGATAACAGAAATTCTTACAGTCCAATCTTCCTGTGTCTTGGTGAATTCAAATTCTAACATCATGAAGACAGACAAGGCATGTTTAAAGTGTGTTGATACAGATAAAGTCTGGCACAGTGTGGCCCCAGGCTCTGCTGAAATCTCTAAACAATGTTGGAATATCTGTAATAATTAATAGATGCTGGTGAGGGCTTTTGCTAGGAGATAGCAGAGAAAAGGGATCCACATACTTTCTCCTTCTTTGCATAAGTGTTTAGATTGTGATGACTGTGTGCTGAAGAAAAAGGTGCATGATACATGCAGATTGAATTTTACCCTCACATAACCAGGTAATATAATTTACATTTTTATGAATAGAATCATAGAATATCCTGAGTTAGAAGGGACCCACAAAGATCATCAAGTCCAGCTCCTGACTCTGCACAAGACCACCCAAAAATCAGACCATGTGTCTGATATTCAGGGTTGCCTTTTCCAAGGTGCAGAATCTGTCACCTGCTCTCATTAAACTTTATATTGTTGGTGGTTGCCCAGCTCCTTTGAAAGCAGTAGGCAAAAAAGTAGATCTCAGTTAATGGGTTTATACTGCCATAGTGGGAACAGTGCCACTAACTCAGCATAGTGAAATGATACTAGTTGTTTGGCTCTGCAAGCTATTCTAGAAACCTTTCAAGGTGTTTCTTTTTCCTGATAGAAAAGAAACAAACAAAAAAACAAACAAACAAATTTCTATTTTACACTACTAGAGGTAGTGTAATCCTTACCTATCTTACCTTAAAACCAGTGACATATCTACTAGATTGAGCCGGTCATGTAAATACTTAAACTAAATAAAAGCCATCGTAAAATGGTATACAGAATTTTAAGTTATAAATGCTCACAGCTAATCATTTAAATGTTAAAGCCCAAATCTTGATAAAACTCACTGACACTAGTCCTATAGGAGCTGACTTTTAAGGCTTGGGTTCACATTCTCTAACTTCTGGCCTTGTCAATATAGCTTTTGCCTCCATTCTGTGAGCAACAGAGAGGAATAGACTTCCCCAGAGACAGCGTGAGATCTTAGGTATCCTAAATTGTCCTTTTCAGATTTCTCTTTTTCTCCATCTCATTGTTTCCCTCAGCTAGAGTTCACGTACCTAAGGTAGGTTACTTAATTAATTGCTTACAGTTGACAGAAATTAATTTAGTGTCACAGAGCAACTTTTACTGGAGAAATAATTCAAAATTCAGTCACTTTAGGTTCATATAATGTCCCTATATATTGAAGCAATATGTTTGTAGAAGTACAGCTATTAAACATACAAGCCAATAGCAATTGATTTCACTAACTTACAGACCAGAGGGTTCCAGGCATCAGGCTAAAAACTAGGATGGGAGAGCAGACTAACACAAGGAATTAGTAGAAAAGGTACAATGCGGTCACAACGAAGAATGGAGAGGCAAACTGTCACTTGCATTGACCATATCCTTCTGAAAAGAAACGTACTTCAGTCTTGTTTAAAATATCACACACAGTTTTAAAAAAAAAAAAATGGAAAAAAAAATGTCAAAAAAGGTAAAGAATCTTAATATTTGTCTTTAAAACCATTCAAAAAAGACTCTGAACAGATATTTTTTGGTTATACCAGCAGTGCCTTGGGGCAGGTAGAATGCTTATAGTGTGCTACATTCCATTCTGAACTAAAAATAACATGCGAGTTCTGGGAAGATGAGGTACCCTCTGGGCAGTGGTGGAAGCAGTTATGTTCGGGGCAAAAAAGCACTGATCAAAATGTCAGGACAAGCTCTTGTTTTTGCAGTTGTTTTTATGCTATTTGAAAAGAGTAAAGAATACGAAGACCTCCTAAGTGTTTTTGCAGATGCATGTTTTTCTGTTCTAGGCATCTGATTATCGTATCCTAAATGTATATTTTGTGTCTGCTTTCCTGTGGAACCATAAAAATGTAATATATATTTTTTCTTTCAAACGTATAAACATACTAGCAGCTTATATGATTTTGAATTTACTGGCACATATGCACAGATTGTTGCAGAATCATTAAAGTTTTCCTTCATTTCTGCTCCTACAAATACCTTCCTTATGTATGCATATGTGAATGCAGGTGTGCACACCCACCCACACACAGTAAACTTGTCAAATATACAGAATTTTTCAAAGTGCCCCGATTTTTGCAGGTTGCAGAATGACAACAGATCCCTTTCAAAATCAGGTCAATTTTATGTAAGTGCTGAACGTATTCCCAAAGCTTGAAAGTTTGTATGCATGCCTTATAAGAATGCTGCTTCTTAAAATAACAAAACAAAACAACAACAAAAAAAATTCTCGAGTTTTAACAGCTCCTATGGTGCCATATATAACACAGCACCTCTAATGAACTTTCTTGTGTTTAGTACTTTTTTTTTTCTTTTTTTTTTTTTCACCAGGCATGTTGTAATTCCACAAGATTATTTTATCTATTGTCGGTAACAGAATGGTGTGTGGTACTTACATGCATCTCTTGTTTATAATGGCAGTGGACTGTCCTTAGAGAAAAAGTTATCATTAAAATAATTTATTTTGGTCACCCAACTATACCAAGTTCAAATATAAGTCATGCTGTGCCTCTACCCTAAAACTACTGCTCTTGAGTACGATTTTGCTTGATGTTATTCCTGCAAGATGATGGTCACTGACATCAGAGGGAAGCCTTCTGCAGCCCTTTCCCTTAGGAACCCCTATTTCTGAGGCAAGGATAGTTCCTGGTAACCCATGTCTCCCTGTTAGCTCTAGTTAGATTGGTACCAACATTGCAGTCATCTGAAAGGAAAACCAGGAAAGGAAAGTCACTGACAGTCACTTGAAGGTTTCTTCTGACCAATGACTGATACAATTTCACTAGCAATATTTCTGGTAAAAAAGTAATGCCACTATTGTGCTTAAATGTCTATTATGAGAAGGTTCATGATGAGAAAAAGGTTATTATGAAGGTTCTTCCAAGGAAGAACCTGTAGGTTCAGAATGTAACAACAGCTGTAATGGGGGAAAAAAAATATCGTTCTGGTTCAATATCCAGTCTCTGGCAGTGGCCAATAAAGATGTGTGGGGAATAGTAGAAGAACAGCGAAGGCACACAGTGAGTAATATTTCATTCTCCAGTGATATTTCATACTTCAGTGATACTCACTTTCTCCAGGCATATGTGGCTTGGGAACTTCTGTGCCTAACATGGTGTATTTTTGTTTAGTAGTTCTCGCACATACATGTATTTGTTAAATCTATCTTCAAATCTATGTATATTTCACCATTTACAGTGTGCAGTAGCAACGATAAATTTTACTATGCATTATGTGAAGAGATATTTATGAATCTGCCACTTGACTACAATGCCCCTTACAAAGTGTAGTCATTCCAGTCAAACAATTCCTCAGTGCTCTCTCCTTCCTGAGGTGCCTGTTATTACTTCCACTGTATTCTCTTTTTGTATAACTATATATACAGCTTTACAATCGAACCAAACTTTCAGTTCACTGGGTAAGCCTATTTAAAGTGTTCTGCATTTGCAAGAACATTTGTCAGTTTAACTAACACATCTTGGAATAAGTCATATTTAATATCCATTGCAAAACCTCTAAGATTTTTCTAAGCATAGGATAGAATTTCTATAACACCACTTCCTGGAAAATGCATTTTTTCAACAAGAAATACAAACATCTTGTCAATAACAGAAAAAAATATATATTAGCAAGACAGTCTGAAATAATCAAAGTCCTGCCTCCCTGCTTTCAGCTTGCTGTTTTCTAGGGAGTCCATCTTTTTGCCTCCTCTATGTCTCCATTTCCACTCCTCAGATGTATTTCTGGCGAAGCAGCTTAGTATTTGAAAGCATGCTGTTTCTAGGGGAAGTCCAGGCCATCCAGACACAGTCATTATTCATTCAGTTTTGACCTTACTCCTATTAATACTAAGGAGTGTCACTATCCTGGCAATGCAAGCATCATTTTGGCAGAACTATTAACAACTCCTTTATTCAGTGAGGAGCAAAACCATATTCACACTTGGTGACCCAAGTGTGAATATGGTTAACACTTTAAGTGTTAAGGGGGTTTTCTTTTTTGTTTTCTTTTTTTTTGTTGTTGTTGTTGTTGTTGTTTGTGTTTTGTTTTTTTCTTTTTCCTTTTCCTTTTTTCTTTTTTTTTTTCTTTTTCCTTTTTATCTTTCTTGTTTCTTTTTTCTCCTTTTTCCTTTTTTCCTTTTTTCTTTTTAGTTTATCTCCTCTCCTCTCCTCTCCTCTCCTCTCCTCTCCTCTCCTCTCCTCTCCTCTCCTCTCCTCTCCTCTCCTCTCCTCTCCTCTCCTCTCCTCTCCTCTCCTCTCCTCTCCTCTCCTCTCCTCTCCTCTCCTCTCCTCTCCTCTCCTCTCCTTCCTTAGGATCCAGTGAAGAGCTAAAAGGCAAAAAATCGAGGTACTCCTAATCCAGCCCTGATAGGGCTGGGCTGGTCAGAGCACAGAGCCTGATCCTAATGCCTTTCCCCAAGCACCACCAGGCACTCAGCAGATCTAGGAAGATGCCAATGACAGTTTCAACAGTAGCATCGAACTTGCCACTTCCAAATTTTGGGTGCTGAGGTTTCATCACTGAAGTAGGAGTTTCAGCATACGGATATTTTTTTTTTGTGAACATATTGTGTGAACAAGGTGTTATAATTGGTATATCTAATTTAAACACACTCTTGGCAAGACATTATATATATATAATGGAGTGTGTGTGTGAAAATCAAGGAGCTTTTTAAAGCCTAGTTACTCTTGCCTCCAGAGTATTATTATTCTGAGGATAGTGCTTAAGGTAATTCCAAATGGGAAATAACTACAAAATAGAATAAAAATGAAAAATTACCTTTCCATTATATCTGATGCCATGTAAATGGATTTTTAACAATTGGTAGGAAAGATAAGTGTTGAGCACATTTTATTAACAAATGGAAAGTGCAATAATGGTTCCAAACTGAATTTTAAGTACTACATAATATGGATGAAATCCATCTTTTCATCATAGAGGGAAGATACTAGGAAGTTCAAAAACACATGTTGGTCCTCCATTCACAGGCCATATACAGAGTATTTAAAGCAGTGCTATTTTAAAACTTAACAGAGGATGTTTCCATTTTTAGAAAACAAGCTGTCCTTCCAAAACTGAAAAATGTGGTCAGCTGGAAAACTACTTGTGCCAGAGTCTTTACTTTTGAGTAACTAAAAAAATTTTGAAAGTCTCCCTGAAGGTTGTAGCTTCCACCTTTGTTTATTCCACCTCTTACCTTATCTACCATCCTTTTTAAAAAAAAAACAGTATAACTGGATCGTAAATTCTGGCTTATATATTTATGCCCAGTGGTAAAATAAACATCTGAGTGTTAATTCAGAAGTTGCCACTCCCTGGTGTTTGCAGTACTGTATTATTTATCAAGAACACACATTTGATTCAAGAGGGTTTCTCTTGGAGGAAGGTTTTATTGTATCAAATGAGGACGTTTGAAAATTCTAGTCAATGATCATAGTCAAAGCACACACTTTTCAAGGAGGAGAGATGGGAATTCGATTAGCTATGAATGTGTGAATAGCAGTAACAAAAATATAAATGTAAGTTGCTGCTGCTTCATTTTATATCAGTAGGGAAGGAAATATTTACCTGGCTTTTATATCACCATCTAATCTTTATTTTTTGTTTTATTTCATTGATACCTAAGAAAAAAATGCAAGTGCACATAGTGATTCTAGATGCTTCTTCCTCTGAAGCAAGGAACAATCATGTTGGTCTTTGGAAGGAAGGAGAGGGCTTATATAGCATTACTCATTATTTTGATGGCAATTGCAAATCCATGCTGTATTTTCTTTGGCGTTCATTTGTGTCATGCAAGTTTGCATTGCCTTTTCTGAACTGTGTCTTAGGCCCATAGGAGCTTGTGGATCTGTGTACTTCTGTAAACACTGTACACAACAGCCTTTGTATCCTTTGTGCACTTGCAGCCCAGAACGCCAACCATGTCCAGGGCTGCATCAAAAGCAGAGTGGCCAGCTGGTCAAGGGAGATGATTTACCCCCTCTGCTCTCGTGAGACCCCACCTGGGGTGCTGCCTTCAGCTCTGAGGCCCCCAGCGCAAGAAAGATATGGACATCTCAGAATGAGTTTAGAGGAGGGTCACAAATATGATCAGAGGGCTGGAGCACCTCTCTTTTGAAAACAGGCTGAAGGAGTTGGGGTTGTTCTGCCTGAAGAAGAGAAGGCTCTGGGGAGACCTTATAACAATTTTCCACTACCTAAAAGGGAGGCTACAGGAAAGCTGGGGAGGGACTCTGTCAGGGAGTGTAGTGGTAGGACAAGGAGTAGTGGTTTTAAACTAAAAAAGGGTAGATTTAAATAAGCTGTAAGGAAGAAATTCTTTACTCTGAGGGTGGTGAGGCAATGGCACAGGTTGCCCAGAGAAGCTGTGGCTGCCCAGTCCCTAGAGGTGTTCAAGGCCAGGCTGGATGGGGCTTTGGGCAACCTGGTCTGGTGGGAGGTGTCCCTGCCTACAGCAGGAGGAGTGGAATTAGATGATCTTTAATGTCCTTTCCAATCTAAAACCTTATATGATTCTGTGATTCTGCGATTCTATAATCCTTACAAAACTGGAGGCTTTGCATGAGAATTAATTCTTTGCTCACTAACTAAAAAAGCTAGCTGCTTAGAAGGGTGAATTCATTATTTTTTTTTGTTGAGATTTTTAGGTTCCTGAGTGTAAGTCACTTATTTTCCACTTAGAATTCAGAGGACTTCTCTTTACAGCTCCTCAAGAATGAATCAGGCAATCTTTTAAAAACATGACAGAAGATGAGGAAGCACACACAGTTTTTGCTGCATAATATCCAACAAATGGGAGCACTATTTCAGAATTAAGGGAGAATTCATGCCATATCTTCCTCTCCAAAGATGCAATCCATCATCACATGAACACAAATAGAACCATCCCCACTGCCAGTGAAAGGGAAAAGCAGGATACATAATTCCAGCCCCAGCTAAAATTTCATCAGCAAACTTGTATGGTAGAAAGGCCAGCTAGTAACACCAAACTATCTTTTCACCTAGTCCAGCCAAGGTTTCTGAAGTAGCTTGCATCAGCCTCTGTGGCCTTCCCATCATTACTCATATAGGTTTGCTTCTTCATGTCCTTTGTTTAAATTGATTTTCTGTGTAAATTTCTGTACTGGAGAAATACTGTAAAACTGCAATGAATCTAAAACTCAGGGCAGCTGTGTCAAGTAAAATGTACTGCCTCTGATTAAAAACAAAGAAACCACTGAAAAAGCAAGGGGCAGCTCATTTGTGCAAAGACGAAGTCGTTCTTGTTTAAAGAAATATACTGTATTCTGGCCTCAAGCTTCAGCGATGACTTTTTTTCTCAACTTCAGTTATTTTTGCTCGGTGTTATGGATGTCCAATTGCAGAACTTGGTTCACCATGTTGATTGCAAATACTAGCTTAAATCTAAGTTATATAAATTGCCCTCTCAAAGAATCTAGCAGAGCCCAGTAATGGTTTGAATGAAAGTACAAGTTATCAGGAGATGGCAGATGCAGGCATAAAACAGTGAAGTTGAAGGCAATTGAAAAATTGTTTTGGGTCAGATAACTATCACCAAAAATAGAATCATAGAGAAGCCCAGGGCTTCTGGAATATATCAAGTTGGATATGCTGTATTTCCACACCAGTTTACTCATGATCCATTCTGTGTAATTCCCAGGACAATGAATTAATCAGCCTATATGAATTACAAGGAATACAATTTTTGCATCAAATTCCAGTCTTCCTCTAATTTGGTATCGAAAGTTACTTTTTTTTTTTTTTTTTTTTTTTTTTTTTGTCAGGCTGTGAGCAGAGACACACAGATTCCCTGCAGACTGAGTCTTTTATCCATGTGACCTCAGTACCATTCTGCATTTTTTATGCTTCTCACTGTCTGTACCTTGATAGGAGGTCAAGATGATGACTTCCTTGGTCAATCACAGCCCAGTTCTCTTCAGCTCCTTTTTAACTAAATGGGAGCTGCCTGTGGTGAGAACCTTTGAAAGTCTGTCTGTAATTATCATTTCCCAGATTGGCCCTATTTTTCTGTGAACCCAGCAGGGCAGATGAATTTGTATGTCTTGACATGTTGGTAAGCACCATTTACAGAGCTACCTCCATGAATCTTCCTTTGTGCAGGGTCTGGAATAGGTAAGCAAACATTAAGAGTCTCTGAATTTCCCTGCAATGCTACCTCCTTTGCTTCCTAGACAGAAGCACCCGTTCAGATTGTAATTAATCTTGCCATATGTCTTGGAAGATTAATACATTGTACCTAGTCAATATTGAATGATTCTGTTTGTACAAGAGCAGAAATCATACATCTTGTGCATTTGTTCACTTGAGAATGTATTAGTTGCTTATTTATCAGGACATATAGTTCATAACAAATAATGTTGCCTAGTTTTGGTGGACTCAAGCAGTTTCTTCTGATGAAACGGACCATGTAATGCATGTTTTTATTATAATGGATATTCTTCTGTGACTCAGTAACCTTTGTATGGAAACAGATATTTCTGCTACTTATCACAAAAGAAATTGCCCTATTAATATGTAAGTGGCAAAGATGCAATTTATATGTGAAAAAGCTATTAAAAGAACAGTTAGCATGTTAGCATTAAATGTATGTTTCATTTCCATTGTCTATTTCACTGGGCATCACACATGTGACTTAAAGAACATACCGGATTTAAGTTCCCTGTTTAGTTGATGAAAAAAGATAAGCATGGCTGAAAGACATAGCAAACCCAATATCTGAACTGACCTCTAAGAAGTGTGTCCTTGTGTCTTTTGGCTGTAAAGAGAGACTAAAACAACCAGAATGCAATTAACTGAGGTAGGTACTTCAGTCTGAAGGCATGGAGGTTGAATCTGCTCTGGTAAGCACATTCGTAGGCCTTGAATCTGGTCACTGACTATGCAGAATCACAGATTTCATTTCTTTGATTAAATACAATTCTTGTCACCAAAAGATAGGGTAAAAAAATGGAAGAGCAGCTGAATTTTAATCAACATAGCAATGTTTGTCCAAGCTTGTAGAGAATATGAAGTAATAGCTCTGGAAAAATCATTTATCTCAATCAAAGGGAAACTTTCTGACACACTGGATTCCTGTCCTCTATTAAATAAATGGACTAAATCTTAGCCGAGTTTTGCCAGAGGAGTTTTATGCCATTTGAATTGCAATCACATCTTTTCAGCAGCATTTGTTCGTGAAGAACCGATAGGAGTTACAATTACTGAAAGGAAGTTATTAAGAAAACACATTTGTGATACTTTCCTCAATATCTTATTAATTTGGGAGACTTCATGCAAAATTGAGGAAAAAGTTACTTAAATGAACAATTGGGAAATAGCAATCACAGCATCCAATCATGCTACACACAGCATATAAACCCTGTGACACATAAAAGTTGTTTATTAAAAAAAAAATAATCTTGTGCATATGAGAAATACATGTGCAATCTTGTTCCTCCATAAGCTAGGAACTTTTTCAGTTTATTTTACCCTTTGATTATCAACAGTGCAGTCTCTGCTGTGAATGCTAGCACCACTGTAATCATATTTTTTGGTACATTTCAGTGAAAATTCCCCAAGGCACCACAGAATGTGGTTAAAATCAATTTAGGTTCTGTTTTATAGTTGCTACATGGGAGAATTTTTTATTGCCTGCAATGTCCCCATTTGTTTAGGTGAGCCCAAAGGGCAAAATGCAGAGTTGGTACATCTAGATTGTTAACTAAAAGAGGACAAGACAGCTACAGCAAGCTGAAACACAGAGCCCTTGTCTATGCATTCTGCTTAACTGTTTGCTCATGGCTGGCTCTGTCTTGGGCCTCCATCTGGATTTCCTGGACTTTCTCCCAGACAATGCGTTGGGAGTAGTTTAGGGAATAGTTCACTTGAGGGACTGCTTTCAAAGGAAGCATGGACAAGCTTTCACCAGGTTTATCACCTCTAAGCCACTCAGTCCTTGTCATGCTCTCCCAGCAAGCCTCATGCTTTCAGGCAAACTTGCAAGTTCTTGTCTCTCTTAGAGTAGGCAGTTCACAACCCAAATTTCATAACACAGAAATGTGACTCAGCTGAATTGCACATAAAAACTATCACTTTATTTCAGGTGCCTTGAAGAACTGGAAAATGCATAGAAATGTAACTACTACAATTATGTCTCAAGGTCATCCCAAGGGTCCCAGAGAAACCAAGAGCCAAATATTATGAAGTATGTTTGAAGTCAGCTGGCAGGACTCTAGGGAAAGGTTAGGCCCTTGGTAGCCTTTTATTTAGCACTATAGATAAACCTAGTAGGATCTACATGTCATAAGTGCTGTGTTTTTGTTGTTGTTTTTTTTTTTTTTTTTGTGTGTGTGTTGAAAGTGTTACTTTTACCCAAATTCAAACTACTGCATTTTGTCAGTATTTTTTACCTTAATTTTCAGATCGTTTTTTGCCTTTCTATTTTCATGTTGCAGTTTGCTCAAACAAAATTGAGCTGCTTCTTCATTTTTATTGGAATTACAGGTGTAAATACTAGTATTTTTTACATTACATTACAACTTTTGATTTCTCTTGAATCTGAATCCAATATAGGTACAATGTGTTGGCACAAATTTGTGCCAGAGCTGAGTCTGGGCTGTGAAAGCTTACCCACATACATGTTTTCTTGTCTCAGCTCTCATTCATGTCCAGAAATTTATCAGATCTATGTGGCTTCAGAGTAATAACAGAAGGGGAAAAGGCAGCTCATTTAACCCACCGTTCTGATTTTTAATTGTTTAATTTAATGTGTCATTTAATGCTATAATTAGCATTACTAATTACTTGGATTTCATTCAAAGTTGCTGTTGACAAATCAGGTGTTGATAAATACGAAAATTTGGATGAGAAAAAAAATATGGAAAACTGTTGGATAGGAGCTGGTATCAGTCTTTAATGTTGTTCATCCCCTCCTGTATTTGTATCATGCTCAAATTTTGTGGTACAGAAGCACAGAGCATATCCTACTAAGAGGGTAGCACAGATAGTGTATAGCAACTGTATGCTTCAAATATAGCCCCTAGAGGATATTTCCAGTGAAAAAATTATATATAGCAGTGCACTTTAATGTACCAAGCAATATTAATTTAAAGCTATCCTGTAGAGAGACCCCCTGAACTTTCTCCAACAGCTTGAACTTTCCACACTCACCATGAAAGTACTCTGGGCAGCTGGCCAGTTCCTAAATAAACTGTGTGTACATCAGTTGCACAGCTTTTAATTTTGAACATGATTGATCTCAGCCTGTTATGAAAACTGTCAACTGAAATGACAAGAGTTTGAGCAACGCAGTACATTTCTCATAATTATTTAATTTCATTGAGATATTTATGCAATATTTAAGTGAATTTCACAGACTACATGAAAAGCACATCTTTCATTCTTTACGTTTTGCATGTTACTAGCTCTTCTTCCACAATCAGAATTAACTGAATAGAGAAACAAATAAAAGTTAGGAAGGGTAGATCTTATCCCTTTGGATATGATTAACTCTGTTCTTCCTCTGGCATGTTCCCACCAATGTGTCAATGTCCTAGAAACTCAATGACTGTATTAAATTTGAGCTTTCAGTTTGCCTTGCCAAGAACATTACTTTTAAGGATATTTCTGTCTCTAAATGCAAATTGGTGATATGAACAGATACTCACCTTAGCTCTTTGAACTGTTAAAGTCATCACATTTATATTACCTGACCCCAGAGCACTTCAATGTCCCAGGCTGTTAGCTCCTGCCTATCAAAGAAGCCGCAGTACACACTTGAAAAGAACTTGCTACTTTTGCCCCAAGCACAATTTTGGTGATTGAGATCTGTGAGATTATAGTACTACAGTCCTTTAAGACAGAAAAAAAAATGTAGATGCACCATTTGTTGCTTTACTGGTCTATTCAGGTTCAATATAACAGTGTATAGTGTGTGACTTGATTACTTTAATACAGCATATTATACAAAAGTTTAAATGTCATCACTTAAGTTTCTAAGACATGGATGAGAGAGTCTTTGTAGCTGGCAGGTAGGAGGGATGGTCTTGTGCTGTGGCTCTGTTGGCCTGGCTGGACTAGCATGATTATGTGGGAGATGCCAGCATCCTGCTGGGAAGGCTGTTATCTCCAGCTGGGCAATTGCTTTGCTGACCATCCCAGCTCACATGTTTGACCATAACCGGTGTGGGTATGTGCTAAAGAGCTGACCCTGCCCCTATTTCTCACTAGTCACTACCTGATGTCTCTTTTATTCCCCCTGCCTCTACCTTCTTCTTCCATTTTCACCACCATACTTTATGTGTTTAGAACAACTTCTTACAGGTTCTCTTTGGTTTTAAGGGCCCAGGTCTTGGTGATTTTAACAGTCGCCCTTTTATAAAGAAGCCTTGAAGACACAAATAAATATTTTGTAGTATTATGTAGTATTATGAATGAAGTCATCTCCCATTAATGCCCTGAACTGTGTCATGGGAGAGAATACCAACAATGCAGCAGCTGATGCACCACAGTTACAGGAGATGCAGTTCAGGGTGTTTGTATGTGTGTTTGCTAAATAATTGATTTGGTGTAACACTGCACTAAATGCCCCATTACACAAAGGGTTTGAAGCTACCCTAACAAGCAGCCATTTGTTCTGATCCTTCCATCAGTCTTAGTGATTGGGATTGCATTTGTATTCAACAAGGGTGGAGTGGAGCTTGCAGTTCTGTTTCCTCCAAAAATAATCTGTTTTGCTTACCAACACGACTCACAAAATCACCAAATAGCAAGTAAAGATAGTTGGGGATTCACTTCAAACTGCTCTGAACCAAATGGAAGTGTGGCCATCATGTCTTTCTGGAAAAAATAAAAATAAATCTAAACACCATCAATAATTTCTATCAGCTGCCTTTTGTACTCATCTGAGATAGTTACGTGAACCAGATATAGATATCTTGGTGCCTTGGGCCTGTATCTGAATGTGTTATTCAACTGCTATTATCCAGTGGAATCCCAGTTTAAGATTTCCTCTCCATCACTCCCTACCATTTAGGTGATGTTTTAATAACTTCTGATCTAGGTTCAGAACAGACAGTAGTACTGTATGCATTGTGCCATTAAATCTGCCCTTATAAACTTAAGCACCATGGAAATAGTGAAAATAGACATAAATTCCTTCTGTGGCTTTACAGGAATTGTTCTAGCAGGCACACGAGAATTTTGCCAACCCAGGCTGACAAAATGTCATTGAACTGCTTCCAATAGGCTCTTAGGAGCTGGAGACAAGAGCCAAGCAGTACCAATCAAGACCATGCACATTTCCTTGCTAATTATAATAATAATAATAACTAAAAAAAAAAAAAAATCATAGAAACAAAGTCCTGGTATTTTATTTTGGGTTTAGCTGTTGCTAGAAACATTCTGCACCACCATCACCATATTTCAACATAATCCTGTACCTTTAAAACCCTGTACCTTTAAAAATATATGTGTTTGTTATGTGTTAAAGAAAGTTGAAATGTAAAGGATTTAAGCAGCAATACAAAATGGGATGTGTGTCATGCAGAGCAACAATTACACCCTAAATGTGTAGAGAAGAATTCAGTGAAGCTAAATGCTTCACGCTCCCCAACATGTAATATTATCACAGCATGAGTAATTGGAGAGAGATTCGGTAGAACTGCTCTGACTTTAGGTTATTTTAAAGTCTATCTTGGATCATTCTCCTTGTTAGGAGGGGGATATTTCTGTTCCCTTGCTTATCACTTCAGCTATACAGTTCCCTGTTTCCAAGCTCTCCCCGATCTGTTCTGCACTGAGACTTCAGGCAACATTGCAATCTGTGGTGTGTGCTCTATTCTGCGTACGCTGACTTCTGTGAATGGGAGTCCATAGCTGCAAGGGACATTATTTGTCCGTGCCAGAATCTGCCTATTTATACAGTGATTTCTCACTAAAGCAAACTAGCAGAAACTCAAAACTCTTTATTCTTCTAAAAATTACTCCCTCCCAAAGCTTTTCAACAGCACAATGTAGCAGAAAAGCCCTGGTAGATAATTTGATTCATTTCTGTGACAGTGAAGGATTTCTTTCTGTGGTACGCTGGCATTTCAAGGGTTCTGTCTCACCTGAATCTGGAATGATGAGGCACTTCCCTCCAGAGACCTTTCTGAACACTCCTAGATTTCTTTGTAACTATATTAATCTTTATTCTCAGCCTAAAAAATCCCTATTTTCATCCTTTAATTCCTATACTTGGGTCACGCTATCATATTCTTGAAATAATATGTTTTCAAATATTTCTTCCACAATTTTACATCTCCTCCCCTTCTTTTACTATCAGGTGTGGTTGCTGAAATATAAATATCTGTCCCCTTTAGTCTTTCACTCCTTTTTTCTCTCCCACTCCAGTTGGTTTCTGTAGCTCTCTCCTTTTTTTCATGTCTCTCTTCTGCACGGTTTTGGCTTGTCCGTGTGAGACTGCTGAAATGGGCTTCAGAATAGAATGCTTACCCTGGTACAGGCTCCTCAAAGCAGCAGAGAGAGGAGCTGTGAACTTCTGTACAATTTTCTAAGACTGTATAATGCATAACCAATCTTTGGCTGGTAACATAATTGGTGCCCGAATTGCCCTTTTGATGCTGTATTGAAGTACAAGTTCTGGTTTAGTTTCTGCTCTTATTCTTGCTATAGAATTATTTTCAGTCTTTGTTATTTCCTGCCCCTACTTCTATATCTGTCCTCTTTTTTCTCCACCGTGGTATTTTACTCCACATTTTAATATCAACTGAATTTCATTAATGTCATAATTTCTTCCTTTTAAGGATCATTAATGAAGCAATTAAGTAGGACCGAACATAATACAGATTTATACAATATTCCATTCCCCTTCTCTTCTGACCCTGTGCTTTACCATTAATCATTAATCTTTGTTTGTAGCACTTCATACAGTTTTCTGTCCACATGACAACTTGTATCCAGCCGAATATGAATCGATTTTCAGTTTAAGCTGTCCTGTGGCTGGAAGTGGTGATGTTGCTGATAGCATGACAGTGCAGCAGAGCAGTTCTTCTTCTATAGCATGCGGTGGAAGCATGGATTACACAAGGCAGTGCAAATGGGAGTTAAAACTTCATTCAACTTCCTGGGCAGTTCACCATGGTAAAAATCTATAGCTGATACCTATCAGCAGTATTCCCTGCAGGTGCTGATTGGGCATCTCTGTTTTAAAGTATAAGCTCCTAAGCTTGTGCTCACAAGCTGGCATGGAAAGAAGAATTAAACTTCGTATCTAAATAATCTCAATTAGATGTGTGCTAACTGAAATGGTACATGATATTTGAATATATAGAACTAGATAGAAATTTAACGTTTAAATTCCCATTTAATGTAAACATAAAAACAACCGTGTTTTACTGAATCCTTCTGACTTGGTATTTTGTTGTTATGACACAGTTGAGTTGCAAATGCAGTAATCACAATTCAGGAATCACAATTTACAATTCATATCTCCATATCAAATCTATTTTATCTTATATCATTAGATGTATCCATTATCTGTCCACATCAGTGTATCTGCCTTATCTGTATTTAAATGTGTGGTATTCCTTGGCATAACTGTTTGTGGATATTTACAAGTGCAATGTTCATTATTAGATTTGCTGCAGCTCAGTATCAGAATTGCTGACATAGATGGATTCTTTTGAGTCTTTTGATATTATTTTTAATACTCATCTAAATGCAATTTTCCTGTTACTTCCATGTTCCGAAAGCTGGATTTCTTTAAAATTACTCCCTTTATAAATGCTGTTTTCTATTGGAATATTTTAGGGCTGTCAAGAAATACAGAAAGATGTGACTAATAAGAAAAGAGCATGGATGTTTATTTCCTTGATAAAGTGTTAGGGAACTGTGAAGGAAACATAGAAACAACCATATTGAATAGGGCATTAATATGTTTCATATTTTAAAATTAAAATTATTAGCAATCCTCCCATTTTATGACTTTCAGTCAAAGGCATGATATTGTTTGGAATTTGTCAGCTTCTAGCACAAGCAGACCAATAAACCCGAGTACCAAATTTATCCTCTGTAGTTCTTTGCTGCCATCTTCTGTTTCTTTATATAATTGCTGTTATTATTTGAATTATGAAAAACAAGGCTGCAATATTACAGAGCAATTTTTTTTCTTTTCTTTTCTTTTTTTTTTTTTTTTCATTTCCGTGTTTTTAGCTGAAGCAAAGTGAAGCAAATGCAGATACAAAAGAGAAGCTTCCACTGCGTCTACGCATCTTTGAAAAATTTCCAAACAGGCCACAAATGGTGAAAATCTCCAAGCTTCCTTCAGATTTCACAGTTCCAAAAATAAGGTATTGAAATATTCCCATTGCTAATATACCATAAGCTGGTCTGGTGCCACAGAGTTCCAAAAATATTTAACTGTTTTGCTTATGGATGAAGCAGATACTTCAGAAAATCAGAACTGAAACAGCATTAACAGAGTTGAAAGGAGCTGACATTCTATTTTTATCTTACTTTTACTTAAAAAAAATAAAATCCTAGCACTCATTATAACATTCATGAAAGGAACTAGATTGACTGAAACCAACACAAATAAAATATGATTGAAAACTACATTGTTGCGCCTCCCCTCCCATTTGGGTTTTAGGTTCTTGGCTGAAATGGACAGCTAGAAGTCTAATCAATTCTCATGTGGCTTTTTAAAGATGAGATCAACTGGCAGCAAATCATTAAGAGTGGATAATGCAGGCCATCGAACAGCAGTTTCATTGTGATGACCTTGTCCCCTGTTTGGATGTGCACTTGTTACTACTTTCCTGTAAAACTCAGCTTAACAAAGGATCTTTCCCCCAGTTGGCTACCGGATCATCAATTAGTAATACTGTTTTAATTGGTGTGGTACCAAGAAAAGAGAAGTATTACAGAAGTCTAAGGGCTGTTGCTGCAGATACAGGCTGATGAGACTGCTGAAACAGCACAGGCTGGCCGAGTAGGTATCCCAGTCTCCCCAGTGAGCACATGCTTGGAGACAGGATGCTGTGAAAGATGGCTGTCATTCTTATTTGTCTTCTGAAATTACATTACATTCTGATTAAATTCACAAGGATACTAGTACAACTGATTTGATCTGTTTGTACCATCTTATATGAATGCAAAGAATAATGTTGGTGAACAGGGTCAGGAAAAAGAGTTCCAAACCTCAAGGAAACAGTCACAGATAACTTTGTTCTTAGTACCAAAATACTGCTTAGTTATATATTGAGTGTGCTGTCCCAGTCTCCCTCTTTTTTCTTTTTTTAATTTCTTTTTAGCTATGTTTTTTTCCCAGTACCCTCTAAATGTGACCATGCTAAATCTTTAAATATGAAGCTATTGTACTATATGAAACTACCTCTCCAGATAAAAATTAGTTACAACATAGTCAATTTACGCTTAAAACAGGGCAGTGATATTAAATTTAAAAGACAGCAAGATAAATGTATGTTTCTTGTAAACAGAAATACTTTTTAAACGTGGCATATGTGAGGCACAGAATTGCTGAAGTGCCTTAATACTGGCATTCAAAGCAGTTGTACGAACAGATGTTGTTTGAAATCTTGAAGAAACAATTTCTTGCAGGAAGTATGTTTCCTTTGGATTATACCAGCATTTGATTTATATTGAAATAACAACTCACTGTGTAATGAGCTCAAAAGAGCCAAAAACTGCAAAAGGCACTTCAAATATTTAGCACTTTATTTGGTAAATAAATAAATAAAATGGTTATTATAAAATGGAGTGAAACTATTTTCTTCAAAGCTACATGCAAGCCACACAGGTCTCAATTCAGCTGTAGATTCTTTTAATAAACTGAATGTAAGTTTTATCAGTTGTTTTTTCTTCATTCTGTCCATTTATACATCTATAGGTCAGTACATCTGTTTCTCACAGTTTATCTTAGCACTAATGGGTTGTGACACATTGTAAAGGAAAGCAAATAACTGTTCCTGGGTTTTTAATCTATCAATATCCTTTGTTTGTTCACAAGGGAAAGTTTTATGAAGCAGTTTATTGATCGCCAGCAACAAGATACCAGCTGTCTGCTGCGAAGGCTTCCTTCAGCATCTTCTTCCTCATGTGACCACTCTAAAAGATCAGCAATTGAAGAAAACAAATATATCGACCAAAAGGTAAATCAAGAATTCACAGCAGTATATGTCTATCCTTGAGTATTGTGAGGAGAGACCTCAGATTATTCAGTTTGTCAAATTACATAAAAGCAAACACAAGCTAGGGCAACTGAACACAGAATAAAATGCTATACTTAATTTAGGTATCCTAAAACTGACATCATAGTAGAGCCTTATTTTGTTTGAATTCTCTCTCCTTTGACTTCAAAATTTAGGATGTGATACATAGTTTTGTTCAAAGCATCCATCTTATGAACCTATTTTTTCTTTTAAATGGTCTTGCTGTTAATCACTGCGAAGCTAGTAGAAAATTAAAATTTATGAATATCACAGTGGATTTCTGAGTGTCTTGCTACTTTTACAGTGCTTTATACACTCACTGAAGCAAGGTAAAGTGTAATCAGTGGAGATATGTAAAAATCTAAGAATTATTCTAGTTACTTAGAGGGCATTAACCTCTGCATAGGCCTGGGAATTCCTAGGAAACAGGTGATAAACATACAGTTTTGAAACTCGTTATGTTACATGGTGATAGTCTCCCAGCTGGACTGGCATAAATGTTGGGTTTGAAAAATATCAGGACTGCTTGGAATGATGATGACAACAGTGCAGCAGCATGAGTAAATGTGTGTGGCTTCTGGCACCTTGCAAAACTGCAGGGTCAGAAAAAAACTCAGTGTGTACCGTGGAAGTACATGGTTTGCAACTAAAACTCAGGATAGCATTCATACAGGCAGGAAGCAGAGTTAGGGAAAGCAATACTCATCTGATAGTGTATGTAAAGAGCCTATTTACAAACTGTTAATTTTCACTCCTAATGCAGTGCAAGAACTCACCCCTGTGGCCAATGTAGTCTATGCCATCAGTAAGCCAAAGCTGAACAGCACAGCCTGAGAGGGAGGTCTCTGATGCAATATTATTCAGAAAACAAGTCCATGGGAAGGAATCAATCTGTTCACATTAATATATAGCTGAAGTATATTAAATTGGAGTTTTAATTTCTTCTGCCTGCTGTTCACAAAAGTGAATCATTGTTGATTGTCTTTTAAGATACGTGAATAAATGGCTTGCTTTATTCAATGATATTTTGAAATACGAAAATGGAAAGTTACATTTTTTTCAATTTTTCACTTCCCTTTAAGAGCAAATATGCATGATCTGACTTCACTTTTTTAATTGAAATAAGTTTTTACAAATTGTTTTTGCACTATTCAACCTGCTTTTAGTATGTACTTTTGTATTTCCATGGCTCAAAGGTAGGATTAATGATGAGTAATATTTCTGATAAATGTAGCTTAAAATGAGGTATTTACACTTTCCTATTAAGAGGGAGAAAGCACTAGGTAGGATTTTGTGAAAGTAATTACTATGGCTTCCTATAGTTACAGTTGCCAAAGCAACCTTACTTTTGTATGGACAAATCTTCTTAAAAATATCTTATCCTTAAAACAAGATTGGAATGACTGGTTGCATTTAAATGTAAACCTTACATGTATGTAAAAAAAGAAACCTGAAAAAATATTTTACTGATACCATTTCATACTAGGATGCTCTCCCACTGCTCATGATGACAGTGGCTTCAGAAATTTTTTCATGTCTCATTTATATTGTAGTTGCTGAAAAAAAAAAAAAAAAAAAAAAAAAAAAAAAAAAAAAAAGGTAGAATCAAAAAGTGGGATTCTGCTGGCAGATTTGACTCTTTGCTTCCTTTGAGGTGCCTGAAATATGGCTGGCTCCTCCAATGTCTTCTGGATGTAGATAGCATTTCTGCATTGCATATCTGCTGAAGTGATTGGAAGTGTATATGATGCATATGTTCCCTTACTTCCACTTCATGAATGTTCTTTTTTTCTCTCTCCAAAAATGTGCAACTATATTTATGGTATTTTTTTTTTCATTCAAAATCAATCTGACCTATAATTTGTCATTATCAGTAAAGCAAATCGTTCTATGTTCTATTATATAACAGCTTTAGTAAGTCTTTTCAGAATTGTAATTACCTACTTCCTTGAAAAGCAGCTTTAAGTTGTAAGTGGGGAGTGGATTTTCATTTATCTTCTCAAAATAATAGTATTTATTTGTTACCCATAACCAAAATGAAAACCAGTTTGAAATTATTTTCATCTATGCCAAATCAAAAGAACAGTTTTGAAAAACAGGCATCTGTAGTGCCTTTTTCTAGTCAAGTCTGTGAGTTCCAGAAGTTTTTCTAACTCCTCCAAATTTATAAACCAATATCAAAGAAATAAACTAACAAAAAATAATAGAAAAAATGGCTTCTGGGTACCTTAATGCCCTTAAAGTTGTATACCTCCCCTAAGATTTCTCTCTCACTGTGTGTGGTTAGGTTAAGTTAAATGCATGAGTGGATGTGTGAGGACAGACCATACCACATTCATTCTTACACATCACATGCCAGCTACATTTGGGCTGTCTCAGTTACAGACACTTGGTAGGCAGCTTCTCCATGATGCTTTTGTTGAGCTGTTTATGACTATATGTAACATTATGTGCAAGACTGGGGTTCTCTGAAATTAACACTGCTGGAAATAGAGGATGGTCATCCTTTGCTCCTTCCTTGAGCTGTGCTGAGCAAACTTTCTTAAACTCATTGATCCTGCCACAGATCTCCTCTAGACTTCTCTGATGTGGCCTGCAGGCCACAAGTTGAAGGAAGGGGTTAAAAAATAAAAATAGGGAATTATGGCATCACATGAATATTGTAGATGTTGGAGAAGGGGAGTTTTTCAAAGGCAGAGGGAAATGTTCTTTTATACTTCCACAGCCGTATGAAAATTATTCACAATATGATGGGAAATTCCTTAGCTAACCAATATTTCAGTGAATTCTTAGAACAGGATGAAATATGTGTACACGGATAATTTTTGTGTGAGTGGGTGGATGAGAAGAAAGGAAGTTGTCAGAAAATGAAGACATCTCACTGTGATGGCTCTCACAAGAGCCTCAGGGACAGTCACAGCCAGTTGTAAGGGACAAAAGCGAATAAACTGTAAGATTTACAACATATCAGGTGTCTAGTAAAATACAGTTGAGTTGGCTGTTGAGCATTGGACTTGGGTTCGTAACTTCAAGACTAGAATCAGAGGAAGGCACAAACACCTCAGAGCACTTTCATAAGAGACATAAAATGTTTAGTAAGCCATGCTAAAAAATGTTGCAAGGAGGACGCTCCTGAACAGGTTACTTATCTTTGACCACACAACACAGCACATCACTGTTAAATTATATTTCAAATCTGACAGGCTTATGAGATGAACTTTAAAAATGCCTGTGGCTCATTATGTAGATATGCCCATGTGCATGTCTACAGCTGTGGCACAGCAGGACTGAATTACAAAACAAAACAAAAGAGTTTTCAATATATCCACATTGTTTATAGCTCAGATTTTTAGCATCTTCCATTTAGTTGAAATATTATAAACAAGCTAGTGCCTTTATTTCTGCATTTTTAAGATTAACTGGATAGTAGCAAATGTATTTTCTCTTTTCCATCCCCTTTATCATCCTGTTTCCTTTTACTTGTATGAGTTTTGTTTTTAGTTCTGCAAGCATTGAAGTTCATAGCTATTCCTTTTTCCTGTGGGACCAACATCCATAATTGAGGTCTAGCTCTCATGGAAGCTCATCCTCCCACACCATATGCCTCTCCCACTGATTTCCTAGTTACAGCAGCGGCCGTATGACAGGAGATGATGGTCAAAAAGGGAATGCTGATCTCAAAGGTAGCCACAGCCATTACCATGGAGGACAATGAATATTAAGCATCAGACCTCGTTCTGGATTCTGCATTCTTTGGGGAGTCAATGCACAGAACAGAGCACTAAGGTGATGTGTTCATGATGACCTGTGTTACCTAGCAGGTGGGCTGCTGAGCTTTGCATCTGCTTTTTTATAGGATATTTGGCTTCATCCCCAGATGTGATCCTTCTGGTATCTGTTAAAGCTAGATGGAATGGGACAAAAACATCAACCCAATTACAAGCCTCATCCTGGAAGGGTCTGAGTACTCCCTTGGAGATTAAGTCCCCTTGGTTTATGTAGAAATTAGTGGTTTTCAACACCTCAGGGAAAGGTTTTATTTTTATCTGTTCACTATTTCAAACACACATTGAACACACAAGATTGACCACAACTGTTAATGCATGTTTGGTTAGCATCATAGATGCTTCATTTGTGAGCTGCTGAGACATGCCACCTATTCTTGATAAGATGTTGTTGTTTAATGTGGAAATTTGTTCCAGCATGTCTTTTAGTGGCCTGTCCTTTCATTAACTATTTTGTGTTTTGTTGTGGTTTGTTTTTTTTTTTGGCAGAAAGAACCATATGTATTCTGAGAGTATTCTGAAAGGAGTTCTTGCACAAGGTGTTTGTAATTGTTAGAACTGAAATTACTTTTAGAATCAAAAACAGGGTGTCCTAAGATATTTTTCAGAAAATCATCAGGCGTGAAGACATGCTTATAAACTTTATTCCTATTTTTTCTTAGAAAAGAAACAAGGGTAGAATATTTATTCATAAATCCTCATTTCCAGAGGTGAATTTGTACTTCTTATGCTAATGAACTCATGTCCCAAGTTAATCAGCCTCTTCTGAACTTTTCTTTGGCTATTGTATTGTGCAAAGCAGAACATGGGCACAAAAAGTACAATAACATTCTGTTGTGTTCCTGGTTCTTCTTTTCCCTATGTAATTTGAAAGAATGACTATACCACACTACTTTTGAATACAACAGAAGCTAATAAAGTGTAATTGCACATGAATTCCAAGCACAAAAGGGTACTTATTTCTAAACACTAAGAGTACATTTTTTTCTAAAGTATTTTTTTGCAGAACTCTGTGATTAAGTATCAACAAAAATCACTCAGACTTTTTCTACCCTTACTGAGTATCTGAGTAGATCCCCACTCACAATTTCAGTTTCCTGGTACCTCTTGTTAATTAAACACAGCCAAGTGCTTCAGTCTTACCTATTTATGTCATTCACAGGATATTGCCAAAATCTGTCTAGTTATAACATTCAGAAAAGCCATTAAAACAATCTACCTGATAGAATAAGAGTGGCTTATGAACTTGTCATTTTCTTGGTCATTACAGCCTTGATTTTCAAAGGAGATGATTTTTGTCCCATGTCTACTCTTATCGAGATCTTTCTAATGAAGTTAATATATGGAAATACATCGATGCATTTCAGGTTTTTTGAAAATTAATCAGGAGGCCTCTTTGTCTATTTTGCATTTTTCAGATATTTTGTTTATTTTCAGATAAAACAGAAATGTAACAATGTCCCTATGTTGAAATAATAAATTTACAGGAAAAGAAAAACTTATGAAGTACATTCTCATAAAGCGTTTTACCACATACACATTTCATTTGTTAATATTTTACTTTTGTGACCGTGTTTCAGAGCAGAGAAGATAAAACTGCAATAATAGGAAGGCACTGTTCTTGTTATGGTCTGTCTCTAGCTACTGATGATTTTGAATTGGCATTCTTGCCTCTACATAGTGTGCTCAAAATTCTGCCTGGAAAAGAACAATTTTCAATTACATTCTGAAACAAAGGAAAATGGGGATTGGGTACTCTGCCATTTTCAAAGTGCCAAAATTCAGCACTTCTTTCTGGTATTAGCTTTCTATTTTCATCACTTTTTTTTTTTTTGTTTGTTTGTTTGTTTTGTTTTGTTTTTTGTTTCCACTTTACAGATTGCAAGGTTTTGATGCAAAGTCTGGGAAAACGCAGGGGGCTGATCCTACCCCTCTTGTTTCTTCAATCAACAAAAATTCATACATGGCAAAATTTTTAGGGCTGATGGGTTCTAACAGATAAGAGCATACATAAATATGGAATGAAGGAAGAGCTGATGAAGGACTAGGTTACAGACAAGCCTTTCCAGTAGAGCCTTTACTCTCCCTTTCCGTGATCCTACTGAATATCCAGATCTCCTTCTCTAAGCCCTTTGATCTCTGTTACCCACTTATAATACTCATTCACAAAAACTGATTAAATATAGTCATTATCACTTTTTTCTAGTGAAGGGAATTATATGCTTGTACAACCAGAAGCAATGTTCTTTCTTATTCCCCCAACCCAGGTTACCCCAAACTTGAAACTCTCACTCTATCTCAGTCTTCTTCTGTTCCCAGTCCAGCCCACACTAGCAGTATCTTCTTACCTAGAAGTGAAGGTGTGGAGTGGGGCCTCCAGCCTCATTGCTGTACACCAGCAGAGCATATCACAACCCCATATCGGGTTGGCCAGAAGTCCTCACTTTTCACCCTTCTTTTGGCAGCCATCAGTAATCTACCCAGCCCTCCTTACTGGCTTTTCCCCTGCCTTCCCTGTCTTCTGTCTGGTGTAAAGATGGAAAACAGAAGAAAACAAAAGAAAGCAGTGAAAGTAAAAAGCTCAGATATGTCGAAGACAGAAACCCAACTATATTATGACAAAATGTTGAAGAAAGGGATTCTTCTCACTTCCTGGAGCTGCTCCCCTGTGTGCCTGAGATGGACTATTAGCATCCTCTTTAAGTCTCTGAGGGTTTTATGACTATGTCGATATTAGCCCTCTCCACATTCTCAGACTTAACTGAAAAGTGTTCCTGGTTATGAAAGACCATGTAGATTTTCCAGACCGGTAATCAGCTGATTAGAAGAGCATGTCTTTCCTTAAGAAATAGGCAGCAATTAAGGTCTACAAAAGGAATTAAGACTATTTCAGGTCAATGGCTCAAGAGAGTTAAGGAGATAATGCCCAATTCTCACTGAAGCCTTCTGATCAAAAGGGACAGCCCTTGACTCCTTGTGGCACTTAGATAATGGTAGGCCACTTTCTTGACTGTTCTGTGAGCCTGTTTCTTATGTAGGACAATCTTGCCAAGGGCCAGATTTTCAAAGTCAAAATGAAAATAATTAGTTCTACTTTGAGACAGGGATATGGATCTCTAGAGATCCATAATTACATCCTTTATGATTCTGTAAGTATTAGGCAAAGTTTTCAAAAGAGCTGTAGAAATTTCCCACTGATTTCCATATGATTTAAACATTAACCTGCATCAATTATTTGAAAATGTTGTTAGGTGCCTACCAAGAACTTGCAGTCTTGCAGTTTGGCCTTCCATCACTCTTCAGGTTTCTGTCACATTCATTTTGATACAGTCTGATCTCTTCAAGCTGAAGATGCATAGACAGGATGTTGTCGAACAAATGATTATGTATGTATTTGAGAGGCTACATATCAAATTCATTTGGGCCCAAAATATCTTGTATTTAATGGAATGCTCAAAACTTTAATAGATTCAGCCCAAATAAACATCTCCTCACTGTTTCTAATAAGTACTTCTAAAATATCATTTACTGTAGTGACTCTTCATATTTTCCGTAGAAGCTGTACATGTTTAAATAATGATATCATACCTAACAATCTGTTCATTCAGCAGCTCTACATAAACCATCAATTGATGTCCAACAAATTCCAAATTGAAACAGGAGCTTGGGATGATTTTTTTCACTTTGCTTGGAATTTCTGTCATGGTACAGAAGACTATTCCCGTATGGTCCTGCAATTACCTATAAAAGCTTGTTATTAGCAGCACTAAGCTAAAATTCTAATGTTCTTATAACACTTGAGGAATTGACTTAGAAAAGTATGTTGTGTTCACTTTTTTTTTTTTTTTTCTGTTGTCACCTAAACATTTCAGATATTTATATTTCATTATTTTCCTTGGGACTTTGTCTCCCCTTGTGTTGCAGAACACCTAGCACTCGTCTCTTCTGTCAGCTCTGCACCTGATATAAAAATAATACACTACCTCACCACAGTTTAACCTCTTGATAACATGCTATTTTATGTCAAATTCAAGTTGAAATTAATTGATTTATGCAGTGCTGGCTGCTGTTGTGCACCACAAACATGTCACTTGCAAAATATATCAAAACCTTGACAATGAATAGCATTTCTCAAAACTTAAAACTAATGAGACATATCTTAACTGTTATGACTTATCGCAGATCTCCCTGAAGTCAGCAGTGCTGTGCCAGTACACCTAGGTTGTGGGACCGATCCGCAATCATTAGCAGTCATCTAGCAATGGTACTGTGTTGTGCTGCTTTCCTTTAAAACTTCGACAAAGAATTTTCTTTTTTCCAGGATAGAAAGCCTAGGAATTTTACACAGACTACTCAATAAAGATTTTCATTTAAAATGTCTGCAGTACCTTTTAGAAGCAGCGGGTGGCACTTGCAGAGCAACAATGTTCTGAGCTTTAGCTGCCTTTGCAATGGTTATAGTGGTTTATTGCTTTGTCCTTGTCATTTTGGACAAATTGCATAGGAATGCAGAACTCAGATCAAGTTCATACTAACAGGAATGAGTCATTTTCTCTGCCTGAAGTCTGTCCTACCAACAGCAGCAATGAAAGATACCAGTGCTTGTGGAAGAAGCACTACAAACAGACTTCCTAATTCTGTGTCCACAGGCATACTTGTATAAATAAACTGAAAGGAATATGGGAACCATGCTGTTTTATTCATGTTTTGATAGGAGTACACACATCCTATCTAAAATATTTTCATCCAGGAAGTATTATTGGTAGCTTGCTGACCTGTCACAGCTGTTCCTTACAGATCCAGGTAACCTGCAGGAGTTCCTTAAACGTGTTGTTGAAAACATATTTAACAGTAACAAATAATGTTAGGCGATTTGAGGACAGTGTCTTGTGCTAAGAAAAAATGCTTTATAACAGAACATTAGATGGCATTGTTATTTATGCACTAAGTGTACTTATAGCCTGCATAAATAAGTGAATAAATAAATAATGGTTAATGATGATACACTGAGGGTATCCTCAGTACATCACAATCTATAATAAAAAAAAATCATCAGGCTACATGGATATACAATAAAATAACCTTGGTATTGTATACTTATTTAATTTTGTATCATCTGATCAAGTAATGTGTTTTCCACATTAGCACTGCCAGTAATTTCCTCTGCAACATTCAAGAACTCGGCAGGTACCACAAGTTTTTAATTGCCAGCCTCCTACACCAGCATGCTGTATCCAGGCATTATTAAACAAAACAGTGATCATCAACCCCATTTGCTGTTTTTACAGTTCTATTGCATTTGCCTGGTGTGCAATGCAAATTTTGGAAATTAAATGGGAAGCAGATTTTTTTCTTTATCTTAGAACTAAGGGCACTAAAATCTATATTGATGTTTGATTTTCTTAAACATGTTGCTATTTGATTTACTGCTGAATCCTTTAAATATGATAAATGGATCATTTGTACACATTTAAAAATACTGTCTCATATTGCTTTGTCTGGCTTAAGCAAGGACTCCTAAGTCTTAAAAGCAATGAGGACCGTCATCTTCTAAAGGTGCAATCCTTGGAAGTGCCTGAGTTGTAGGTATTATCAGTTCCATTTTGGAATCAGTCCATCAGTATGCTTAGACCAGTTAATGCCCAAGTACATACTGCTTCAGGGGTGAGTTTCACATCTATTCTTTTGTTAACCGCACTGTCTAGAGAAAGGATACAGAAGTCCCTAGAAGCCTAGCGTGCCAGATGTATGTAGTCCTCAGTCTAGACCTGTTAGCAGCTTTTCTTGAGATGTTATTACTTGCTGGCACTTGATGGCTTGGAAGGCACTAAATGTATCTGCACATGTGCCCAGCCTCCCTATGAACTCCCACTTTTCCAGGGCACCTTCCCTTGTTGACAGGCTGGGTGAATTTTCCTTCTTGGGCCACATGATTAATGCCAAGGTGTTCTGGCATCTGTTTTAAACACCTAAAATAAGTCATCTATGGCAGATAGCAAGCTGTAGAAATTTTCAGGAAAAATTATTTGACTCAGCTTTTTTTCTGAAATTGGATGAATAAAAACTGGATTTGGAAGGAAATTAATGTTTTCAGTATTTGAAATATTTTACATTTCTAAGACACGTCAACAAGCAAGTAATTGACATTAAAAATAAAAGCTAAGGATTGGCATAGGAAGGCCAAAAGCTGCAAGATAAGACTAGGATTTTACATATTCCTCAAGAAATTTGCTCTGTATGACCATTTTGATCTTTTTCCACTAACATTTTCCTGTAAAAAAATACCAGTGCCACAAACTGTGAAAAATATCTGTATGACAGACAACATTATGTGTTTAATTTTATATACACTCAACACAATGTTTCATTGGTCTGTCAGTGTGCATGCTGTTTTATGGCAATTAAAAAATACACTTTTTTCTTAATTTTATAGCTCCGTAAATCTGTTTTCAGCATCAGAGCAAGAAATCTTCTTGAAAAAGAGACAGCAATCAATAAAATTTTAAGGTAGGAATCAGCAGTGATTTGGTGTTGTCTTGAATGTCAACTGATTTCTCCTAACTTTGCTTCTCATTAATATTACTGCATGTACAATATTTATGATAACCTGTCCCTTTGTAGTACATCTGTTGTCTTCATTATCAATGATAAATTGCTCTTTGGGTATATAATGTGTTTGAACAGCAAGGAGAGAGAGATTTCTTCAACTCTGTGCTGTGTAGAAGGATTGTGTTTCAGTTCCTTTCACTTCTTCCTTCAAAATTAACCCAAACATATCTCTTCAGAGGCAATGCTACTTTGCCTAAAGAATTCCAACCTAGTTCTTGTGTAGACATGCAAATAAATATTCATAGGGATTGTGCACTTGAAAGCATAGACTTCAGATAATCATATTCCAAGTAGGAGACATACAATGAAAAAGACTTTAAAACTGTGACTTCTGTAGAAGATATCCATGAATGTTTTAATAATAATCACTCATTTTGGTACTCCATAAAAAGTAAATACTCAGTACTGTAAGGAAATAACACACTCCCAAGTCTCTAAGACCCAAGTTTAAAGCTATTGTCTGTGTAATGCCATGCTGCAGTTTTTCATGCCACTGTCTGTTTCACTTTAGAATGATTATCATTGATACAATATGTATTAGCAATGTCAACAAATTATAGATCATTTGTATTTTATATTCACATTGTCACCAAAGCAGGTTCCTTTCTAGAATGCTGTGACTGGGAAATGACTTGTCCCAGGGAAATAATCAGTATAAGCACGAATAACTGATTTGAGAAGTACAGCTGTGGGATTAGATGAAGTATGGCAGTGTTTTATGGGAAGCAGTGCACTAAGAATTCAGTGTGAGTTCTGAATTGTGTTGTTTGAAAAATGCCTTCTACTTACATGCTATTTGAGAAATATTACAGCTCTTCAGTTCTTTTAGTATTCTGTAAGAATACAGCACAGAGAGAACTGTAGAAATCAATGTGCAACTTTATCTGTCTTGAAACCCATTGTAATGAAAACACAAACAATTACAAATTCAAGTGAATGCTCTTTGTCAAAATATTAACAAGAAATATAACTGAAAGGCCATAAGTATTAATTTTTAAGAAAACTTAGGGCTCTCTTTATGAGCATTTCAAGTCTGTGAATATACTTTGATTTTATGGGCATCGCTGTTATGGATGAATGAATACCTGTTTCTTTGTCTTAATCAAAAAGCTTTAAAAATATGGTTTTACTGAAACACTTCATGGCAGTGTTTCAGTAAAGAATTCATAATAAAATTCTTTGCTATATTCTTTGATATTAAGTTATATATATTTATACATATGTTCTTTGCTATTATGTTATATATTATTACATTATCAAAATTTTATTGATGCTTCTAGGGTTACACAAATTTCAGTTTCTTTGGCATTTTCCTTACACTATACCACAGAGAAAACATGGACAGAGAGAATACCTCACTTTATATATACATATATATTGTTTATTTAAACTGTCACATCTGTAGGGGCTCAATTTCTGGTGAGTTCTTCCATCAGCCCTGAACTTCCTCCTTTTCAGGAGAAGTCTGAAGCAGAGTGGGAGGAGAATCCAAATGAACCTTTGTTTGAACTTCACAAGGTTTTCAGAGGTACCAGGACAGAATCAGAAATCAGTCCCTCCAATTTCAGTCCCACTGACTTCCTCTTGGTCCTTTAGAGCCTGGCTTCTGCCAAATCTATTTATCAAGGAGGACTTCTCATCAATTCATCTCTGAATTCTTCTGAAGAAAAGATTCAGAGGCAGAAGAAGAAAGTTTTAATCTAATAATTTGTTAAACTATTATTTTAATTATTCTATTTAAATTGATAATTTAATCTACATTTAATGTACTTTCCCATCTACTTCCTGTGTCATGATTGGTGAATTTTCGAGGAACATGGAGAAAAGGAGAGAACTTCTGTCAACTAAGCAAAATGTGGGATCGTATGTCCTCCAGTGCTTTATAGGGCTGCACGTAAATCACTTACAAAGAAACAGTCTTTAATCTCCTCTTAATCTCCTCAGAATCGTTTAATCGCCTCAGAATTGTAAAGTAGGCTCTGAACTGTGACATATCCACTGCATGTTCCAGCATAAAAAGGTTGTGTTCATGGTATATCTATTTGGTGGGCGTGCTAGTAGAGAGCATTGCCAATGATGGGCATGCTGGTGCTGAGCACTGCCAGTTTTTCCATGATAATAGTGCAGGGGAGCTTTATAAACAGAAAAAGAAGTGATAAAAAAGGATAATCTTTACACCTGAAAATTTGGATTCAGCTCAAGGAACACAGGAAAACCCAAATGTGCAAGAGATGGGAGATTCTTTTTCTCATTTTTACTTTCATCATAAAAGCTATATACTCTGAACCTCAGCCATTCTGAATATCTGACAAAAGAAGAAATGACATTTATGCCAAGAACAATAAGAGAAAATTCAAGTCATCCCTTCTGAAAAGATTCCTTCTAAAAGTCTTTTTAGTTTTTGTCTACCTGAATTAAGTATCATTTATCTAAAGCAATGCCTCTTCAAGGTAAAGCTGCCTACAGGCAACTTCAACTTGATCAGATTGCTGTAATAAAAAGAGCATTTTAAGTCTGTTCTGGCTTAAGCCCACCTCTTACCTTTTTCCCCTTAGTTTTTAAACCTGGAAAAATTACATTTTAATTGAATTCTAAAGGTTTCAACATAACCAAGTAGGAGGAAAAGAGGTATGGTTACTCTTCTCTTGTGCATCTTCCTCTATCCAAAGTTTGTTTTTCTCCTTGTGTGAAACACTGAACTGCTGCTTGACATCTTCCCCCAAGAGGAAGAAGAAGGGCATAAACTGTCCTAACTATGCAGAGTTACGGTTCATACATTCAATTCTAAGTGTCTCACCTGCTCATCTATTCTTACATTATGCAACAAAAGGGACTGCAAGTCCCTCAAAGTAGAGGCTACCTCAGGTCTTTCCATTATCCTGTAAGTTTCTTACTCTATTTCAGGTGAACCACCTATTTTCTGAAGAGCCTTGCTTGCAAACAAGCCTTCACTTTTTCCTCTTGAGGTCTTGGTGCAGTCAGCCCTGGAAGCAGAGTCACCTCTGACAGTATCAGAGCACAGAGCAGCCTGATTCTTCACATAAATCAAGAGCTTAACCCTTCTGAGGAAAATGAAGGAATATAAAAGTGAGTTATAGCCAGTTAGCATAACTTTTTCAAAACAAGATCACATTTAGTATGAATTACAACCAGCTCCATTTTTTCCCAAAAATGAAGATGCATTTTCCTCAGCAGCAATAGCCACTTCTAGCAAATTTCATTCCTCCTGTGTATCTTCAGTGTTTCCCACATTTTATCAGTCTCTCTTGATATGTTCACTGTTCTAACTGAAACCAGGACATTATCTTAAAAGCAAATTCTGTGCATACAGTTCTTTTGACCTTCATTCCTTGTGGGATTATCATCTAAAAATGAGTGTCTAGTTCTTGATTGTTCCCACTGGCTTTTTGAAGTGGTGGATGTGGAGAAGATCCAGTTGAAATCTTATCTATAAAGTAATCTATTATTTACAGTGCTAAGGATAAATTGTGAATGAAGTAGAACAGTGGGGAAACTGAGCAAATTAACAGTAGTCTCACATAGGTCAAAATATAATCAAAGTATCCATAGTGGTGCAGAACATGATTCTGGTGTTGTCTATTAAACCATACTTCATAGAATCATAGAATAGTTGAGGTTGGAAGGGACCTCTGAAGGACATCCTATCAAGCCCCCTAGGCTCTGTGCTCAAACAAGGCCAACCAAAAGCTGTTTTCCCTGGACCATGTCCATCTGGCTTTTGAAGATCTCTGAGGAGGGAAACTCGACAACCTCTCTGGGCAACCTGTGCCAGTGATCAGTCACTCTCATGTACGGGCTTATGCCCATGTTTTCTAAAACACAAGGAATAACTTGAAAGTTTTATGGTCTGTTGATAAGGAAATCAAACTCACTAAAATCACCAAAATTCAGTGTATTATAAAATATATCGTGACAGGTTTGGAAACTAGCATTTTTTAGACAAGTAGCTTTTTATTTGCTTTCCGTTATAGCTGATACTATATATAGTGAAACTGTAAACTGGTCCTAGGCATCTGCAACAGGATTTTCACTGTTCTGGTCAAAGTTTGTCTGATGCTTTTACTGGGCCTGAGGGAATAACACAACTTATGCCTAAGTGCTTAAGTTTCACAAACAGCTAATTCAGTGAAGTGAATTTATCATATGTCTGAAACTGAAACTGCCATGAGTGCTTCTAGGGGAAAGAAAAACAAAGAATTGCTTGAATTAAATATCCAGTTCTGCTAATTTGATAATATGGTACAAGATATTTAATCCAGGCTGTGTTCATACAAATATATCATTAAAATACAGTGATTTTTTCTGAACAATGAAGCAAGCAAAAAATGACTTTCAGTGTGCTTCTAGGAAAGTTATAAAATTAATCTATGAATAAATTCTCTCTGGACAGTAATAGAGTGATATAATACACCTCCTCCCATAAGGGTCTGAGCAAACATTTATCATTAGTTTGTTTATCACAAAAACACAGACGTATTGGTTGGAAGGGAACTTTAAAGCTATGTTGTCTAACCACCCACTTGAAGTAGGTCTACTGCTAACCTTGATTCAGTTTTACATTTTCCATTTTTACATTTTTACAGTACTTCATTACCCTACTCTTGAGAAAGGTTTTCCCTATGTCCGGTCTGAACCCTGCAACCCACAGTTTCTGGCCATTGTTGACTTTTCTGTCATCTTTGATTAACAAGAGCTTAGCTCCATGCTTTAACATCCTCTTTACCAATATAAAGAAGCCCAACTCCCTCGATGTTCTTTGGTAGTCTCCCTGTATTGGCCACCTGCCAATTGGGTAACCCCAGTGTACATGCTCCAGTGTTTCAGCATCCCTCTTGGAGTATCCCAAACTGTCCCCCAGGTGCAGCATCTCCAGCTCAAACTAAAGGAGAAATAATAACTTCCCTCCATCTGCTGACTACACTCCTCCTTAATATAGTAGGCAGTTCGCCTTATTCATGGTAGGAACATATTCAATGTACATCCAGTTAGCTCCATCCCAGCCAGACACAGTGCACAGTGTAACTCCCAGATCCTTTTCCTTAGCCAGTCATTCCACAGCCCACATGGATGCATGGAGGTATTCTGCACAAGGTGTGAAATGTTTCACGTTTCCTTGTCAAACCTACTGAAGCTTTTGATGTCTATTCCTCGTGTTTATCAGTTCTAAATCACTTACAAGAAGTTCCTCTGCATATAATTTACATTTTGTCTTAAGTGTGTGATTTCATTCTTCCTAACTGCCAGGCTTTAATACTATGCATTTCTCAGGACAAATAATCTAGTTAAGCTCAGATGATGATGATTGTCATGAGGTACAACATCCAGATTTAGTCACTACCTTCTTAAATCTCCATGAGCATATGACATCACAGGATTTCTTCTGTAAACACAAGCAGAAAGAAATACCGGGATGCATATATCCATTGGAAAGAAGTTACCCTGATTTATGTTTTTAGTGCCAAGTGATAGACCCACCATATTATAGATCACTGTGATAAATAGCATTGTGGTGACATTGGGTTAGTGGGCTGTGAAGGCTGCAGGTATTGCAAAGCAAGTTAGCTAAACATCTGCCCCAAATAGTGTAGATACCATCCATTCTGCTTTGAGAGAGATGATAAATTAGTTGACCCCTTGAGATTCCTTCTGCTCAGTTGATTCTATCAATTCTTCTATAATTCTCTTCTGTAACCCAAGGGAAATAATAATTATTCTAACAACTGGTAGAAGAAATGCTGAAACAGCAAGGCAGGGAAGACAATGAGAATACAAAACTCTCTAACACATGTAGCACAAAGTATTTTTCTAGCATGACAGTATGATTGAAGGTGATGGCACTGAAAAGCATTCTAAGCTTCTCATTTTTGTTCCAGATCTCACTTTTGATCTATACTCCTATTATTTAGGTGTCTTAATTAAAAAGAAGGAAAAATACCAGAGAAGAGTGAAAAACAGAGTCATAGTGGGGAAAGTAGACAGCCTTTTGCAAGATGATGCCATGCTGTCAAGAATAGCATTTATCCAACCATAGGTAGAGCAGAATGGTGAATAGAGTGGTCCCTCCAATAGCATATAGGTTTTTTGTGTTAAAAAAAAAAAAAAAAAAAAAAAAAAAAAAAAAAAAAGGAGATTAAATTCATTAGAAAATATGAAATATCACCAGCTGGGTCTTGTGTGAGCTTCTCCGAGTAATCATTTGCATAGCAGAGAATGAGCAATAAGTCACGCACTGTGTCAACTTAGAATTGCAATACCCTTGGAAAGTGAAAATATTTTTCCAAGGTTGAAATTCCATTTCTCAGTCATCAGAGGAGTTCTGTCAACTATCTTAATGGAAATCTTCTAGCCAGTGAAAGAAAGATATGGTTGCTGTGTTTAGCTATAGCACACTTACTAACCAAATCTCTGAATTAAATTAAGTACTAATTTCTGGCAAAATAATGTACCATATGTGGTTGCCAAAATTCAGTAAAAGCAAACTGAAACAAATGAGCAAACAAGTAAAAAAAAAAAAACAAAACAAAACACCAAAATGCTGCAAGTTCAGTGCCTTCCTGGAAAGCAGATGTTGCATATTACAGGATGTCAGCAGTGTGCAGTGTTTCATTTCAAACCGTATTTGGTCCCTGTTACATGGAAGACCACTCAAAGACATGCTGTAAGTCTGGAGCATATACATAAATATTTTGCTTAGTACAGCCCTGGAAGGAAAGTACCCAAAAGTGACAGCTGCACTTGTACTTTCCCCATCCCTGTTGCAGAGAAGCTGGTATTACTTACTGTTGATTGGTGCATTGCTTGATCTTTGCACACTTAGAGAATTAAGTCTTGTGGGAACATAAATTCTACAGAAAACTGAAAAAATACTTCAAAGATAAGTCTTGCTAAAACATGGAAAAGGCTCACCAAATAACTGGTTATGGTGCAGAGTGGGAGTCATTACCTTGGAAATAACATATTTTAATGGAAAATCTGTTGCTGTTTTATCGTTTTTGTCTCTTAAATCATGCTCTTTTTTCCCAGAAAGCCAATCTGACTTGTCTGAACGCACTACCTCAGAAATTATCATATATGCTGAAAATTCTATGCCATCACCAACATATTTCTTCATAGGGCCTGCACTAGGCAACGCATGCTGAGCGGATCCTTTGAGGGGCAGCCTGCAAAGGAAAGGTCCATTCTTAGTGTCCAGCATCATATACGACAAGAACGCAGGTAAAAACAGACAGAAAGAATGGTTTAAAAATGTTCTTAACATGAGGGTGATGAACAGAGTTAAATTTGAGCAATACCTGGCATGTGTAAAAATGAAATGAATTACATGTACAGAGAGCTGAATTCTACATTCTTCACTGTAAATGTAATGAAATTCATTGTAGTGTATAAATGGAAAAAAAGCCTTTTTATTTCAAATGTCATTTCCTTTGCTGACAACAAAGCTATCAATTTAAAGATCAGAAGGAAAGAAATTGGCTTATGTTAGACCAGATTGAAAACAATTGAAGTACATATAAGCTTCTGATGTTAGCAAGAAAAAAAAATGATAAGAATATGAGATATTGTATGGCTGGAGAACAGTGCTTTATAATGGCCATCCTATAAAGGTCAAAGTTTCATCTTGAGATATATCGTTAAATTGATTATGATTGTTTCAGGTCACTAAGACATGGTTCCAACAGCCAGCGAATCAGTAGAGGAAAGTCTCTTGAAACATTGACTCAAGATGTAAGTCCTCAAAAAAAGATGGTTTCAACTTGGGAATACAAGAAATATGAATATGTACTAGATAGTAAATGCTTGTATAAGGCTAATATTTTATCTGTGATCTTGCTTACAGTTTGTCTTTTGAGATCTTGAAATCACAAAACAAATACTGTAATTGCATTTATATTATCCTCAGAGAAATTGCCATGGTTTTATCACTGATAGGCTTATTGGTTTTGGGGTACTTGCTGAGATAGATTTGCTGAAGCTGTAGACACTACATTAGGAACACAAAAATTGCTATGCGGGACACCTTAAAAGGCCTTAATCTAGAATTACACAAATAATTCAGCATGGCAAAAAACACTTCAAAATTCACAGTGAAAGCTTAACAATATTTTCTAAACACATGAACTGTCAGACAAAAGGACAAAGACTAAAAGGGAGAACTGTAATCAAGGTTTTCACTGTGCTATAGTTTCACACAGTTAAGTGCATTTTCACTCATGCTAATTCATAATGATATTATGTGGATCTCTGTGATTATCATAGAATCATAGAATCATAGAATATCCTGAGTTGGAAGGGACCCTTAAGGATCATCAAGTCCAACTCTTGACACTGCACAGGTCTACCCAAAAGTTCAGACCATGTGACTAAGTGCACAGTCCAATCTCTTTTTGAATTCAGACAGGCTCGGTGCAGTGACCACTTCCCTGGGGAGCCTGTTCCAGTGTGCAACCACCCTCTCTGTGAAGAACCCCCTCCTGATGTCCAGCCTAAATTTCCCCTGCCTCAGCTTAACCCCGTTCCCGCGGGTCCTGTCACTGGTGTTAATGGAGAAAAGGTCTCCTGCCTCTCGACACCCCCTTACGAGGAAGTTGTAGACTGTGATGAGGTCTCCCCTCAGCCTCCTCTTCTCCAGGCTGAACAGGCCCAGTGACCTCAGCTGTTCTTTGTACGTCTTCCCCTCCAGGCCTTTCACCATCTTCGTAGCCCTCCTCTGGACACTCTCCAACAGTTTCATGTCCTTTTTACACTGTGGTGCCCAGAACTGCACACAGCACTCGAGGTGAGGCCGCACCAGCGCAGAGTAGAGCGGGACAATCACCTCCCTTGACCTACTAGCGATGCCGTGCTTGATGCACCCCAGGACACAGTTGGCCCTCCTGGCTGCCAGGGCACACTGCTGGCTCATATTCAACTTGCTGTCTACCACGACCCCCAGATCCCTCTCTTCTAGGCTGCTCTCCAGCGTCTCATCGCCCAGTCTGTACGTGCAGCCAGGGTTTCCCCGTCCCAGGTGCAGGACCCGGCACTTGCTCTTATGGAACTTTATGCGGTTGGTGATCGCCCAGCTCTCCAACCTATCCAGATCCCTCTGCAAGGCCTTTCCACCCTCATTCGAGTCCACAACTCCTCCAAGTTTGGTGTCATCAGCAAACTTGCTCAAAATACCTTCTATTCCTACATCCAGATCGTTTATAAAAATATTGAAAAGTACCAGCCCTAAAATGGAGCCTTGAGGGACCCCACTGGTGACCGCCCGCCAGCCTGACGCAGCCCCATTTACCATAACCCTTTGGGCCCTGCCCGTTAGCCAGTTGCTCACCCATCGTATGATGTTTTTATTTAGCTGTATGGTGGACATTTTGTCCAGTAGGATCCTATGGGAAACCGTGTCAAAAGCCTTGCTGAAGTCCAAAAAAATCACATCAGCTGGTTTCCCTTGGTCCACCATACGGGTGATCTTATCATAAAAGGAAATCAGGTTAGTTAGGCAGGACCTACCCTTCACAAACCCATGCTGGCTGGGACCAATGACTGCTTTGTCCCCCAGGAGCGCCTCAATAAGTTTGAGAACCATCTTCTCCATGATTTTACCAGGCACTGACGTGAGACTGACAGGCCTGTAATTGCTAGGGTCTTCTTTCTGACCCTTCTTGAAAATTGGCACAACATTTGCCAACTTCCAGTCTACCGGGACCTCTCCAAATTCCCAGGATCGTTGAAAAATAATTGAGAGAGGTTCCGCGATGGTGTCTGCCAGCTCTTTCAGCACCCGGGGATGAATCCCATCCGGACCCATGGACTTGTAGGGATCCAGGTGGAGTAGCAAATCCCTCACACGTTCAGGGTCGGTTGGGAGTTTGTCATCCCCACCGTCCCAGTCCTCCAGCTCAGGGCACCCTGGGTCCCGAAGCCCATCATCGGCATTGAAGACAGAGGCAAAGAAGGCATTAAGCGTCTCTGCTTTGCCTATGTCATTGTCTGTGAGGAGACCTTCCCTATCAAGGAGCGGCCCTATGTATTCTTTAGTTCTCCTTTTTCCATTCACATATCTAAAAAAAACCTTTTTATTTTCTCTCACAGACACAGCCAGCTTCAACTCTAGGTGTGCTTTGGCCACTCGAACTTTCTCCCTACAAACACGAACAGCATCCCTGTATTCTTTCCATGACACCTGGCCCTCCTTCCAGTAGTGAAACACTCTCTGTTTCCGCCTAATCTCCATTAGAATGTTCCTGGTCAGCCACGCCGGCCTCCTGCCCCGCCTGCCTGACTTGCGATATTTAGGAATTGCCTGATCTTGTGCTTCTAGGAGGCATCGCTTAAAGAATGACCAGCACTGGTGGACATCGAGGCCTTCAAGAGCAGTTTCCCAGGGGACCTTACGTCAAGGGGAGATTTTTGTCTCTCCATTTGCAAACTATGACAGCCATTTTCATACTTAAAAACAACTGCCTAAAAAGTAATTGTTGACTTACTCCCCATAGTGGTAGAAAGGTGTAGGTATCTAATATTTTAAACCAGGGTGTGGCTTTGACTGTGCCTGAAAGGACACCCAACATTACCACTCCAGAAGTGGTCCAAAGAATCATTTAACTCTGAGCAGTAATATTGTACCCTCCATTTGATGAGCTTAGGCTACCATCTTCACTCAGCTTCCCCCTTCTGTGTGTCTGTGCGGTCGCTCCCTGGGTGTTGTGCACAACTTGCTGTCTTCCTTTGTTTTGTCCAGCAGTTAATCAGAGAATGATAGAATCATTAATGTTGGAAAAGGTCTCCCAAGACTATCTGGTCCAACCATCCTCCTACCACCAATATCACCCACTAAACCATGTCCCTTAGCACTATGTCCAACCTTTCCTTTAACAGCTCCAGGAATGGTGACTCCACCACCTCTCTGGGCAACCCATTCCAATGCCTACAAACTCCTTCTGAGAAGAAATGATTTCCTAATTCTAACCTGAACTTCCCCTGGTGCAACTTGAGGCCATTCCCTCTAGTCTTATGGCTAGTTATCTGCAAGAAGAGGCTGACCCCCAGCTCCTCATTGATGTAGCAGGCTCTAGAAAGCAAAAGTGTGGTTAAAGCCTTATCCTTCCCAACTGCTGTCCTTGGTAGCTTTGATGGTATTCATTCTAGTTTGGACACATCAACTGTGTTTCCAGAACCTTTGGTTTTAATGTTAATAGTTGCAGGACTTCTCACATGAAATTAAAACTGAAATGAACCTTGCTGAAAATAAAAACAACCTTGTTCTGTAGATAGAAAATACTGCACGAGATGATTGGCTGAGTTGATGTGCCGTGTATCTGGAAAGAAAGATTTTTCATTTGAATATTCCTATGTAAAATACCATATCTTACTTTAATCTGAAACATTAAAAAACAATAATCCATGAACCTCATTGAAAAGGGATCATTTTCTTTCTAGCACTCCAACACAGTGAGATACAGAAATGCACAGAGAGAAGACAGTGAGATAAAGATGATCCAAGAAAAAAAAGAACAGGCTGAAATGAAAAGGTATTTAAAAATCAACAGTCTAAGTGCACACTTTTCTGCATTAAGTATTTTCTATATGAAGGAAAAAGTATTGATGAAAAAAAAAAAAAAGAATATTTTTTGCCAGGTATAATGCATATCACTTAGTAATTACTCTGTATTTTAAAAGGAAAGTCCAAGAAGAGGAGCTTCGAGAGAATCATCCATATTTCGACAAACCACTTTTCATAGTTGGTCGTGAGCACAGATTCAGGAATTTCTGCCGGGTTGTTGTACGAGCTCGCTTTAATGCGTAAGTTTATTTCATACCAACAGTTGGGTCAGACGAGTGTTTGCGTTCTTTCATGTTCTCTGAAATCTAGGCATAACTTTTCTTTTGAAAGGGAAACTGCCTACCATGTGGTCACAACAACAGCTGGCAGCCAGTTGCCTTTGGGGGTAGCCTTGCTCTGGAGGACAGGAACCAGTAAAATGCTGTGTAAGGATAAACACACTTGAGTAGTCTGCAATGCAGAGATGGAAGAAGACTGTGGGGAAACTGCAGGGTAGTGTTTTATACTGCCATTTTTAGGCCTTGGTGAACCAATTTGCTGTTCTGTTCCTGTCCTCATTATAAGGCAAGAAGTAACACCAACAGTTACTCACAGAGTAGAAAAAAGTGAAGATAAATGAATCCCACCTGTGCTCACCTGAGGACTCCTTAGCCTAGAGACTGAGAATGGGATGGGGGAGGTGTTCAGCTGTGGGAGATAGAAGCAGAAAAGCAGAAACCAGCTGAAAACCAGGAATATTCGGTACCTAAACTGTAGGTGTATGTGAGTCCACACTCAGTCCGCAAGGAACAGGTGTACAAGTAGCATGATATAAAGTTATCTTACAACTCTTCTTTTGAACTTCTCTCTGAGGCTAGCACCCCTGTTGAGGGTGCACATAATCCTAAAGGGGTTAACGCACATCATCTTACCAATAAAGTGTGAGACAGAAGATAGCTCAAGGACATGAGCTTGGCACTTGAAAGATCTGGTTTGAGATTTTTCTCTGTGCCCTTCAACAAATTACTTTTAGCTAGAACAGGAATGTTAGATACTCAGCTTTACAATACCTATATTTAAGTGTTCTGCCATTTATGCAGGACATCCTTGAGTTAGGTGCCTAGCTTTTCCATGCAGCCACTAACTTCATTGTGGTCCACTGGCCCATGAATTTGAAAAAGCAAAACCAAATACACAAACACACATCTGAAATACGTGTCGGTGCCTGCTAGAATTCTGGACTGCCTAAAGGTAACAGGATATTTATATTAACAACAGTTTAATTAAAATGGTTGTAATTATGTGAGAAAATATGATTTAGTTAAACAATTTTTGTTTGTTTCAATCATGCCTACTTTATAAATTGCCACCCCCGGCTTGCCAAGCAAGATACTCTTAGAGATCTTTTCAAACTGTTAAGGTACATACTTTTTTTCTAGTAAAAAAGGCTGAGGAATGCCATTGTATATGAAGTGGGAAAGAGGTATGAGTTTAAGAAATCACAAAAATCAGTGGGTTCATTGACAAGGCACCAAAACAAGTATATTCTGTATACTGAAGTGTGCAAGTGGCTGAGCCTGTCTGTGGAAGATACGACTTGTTCTCCTTGTATGCATCTTGCATTCTTGCAATCCATAACCATGAAATCTCTTCTAGTGGTAATGCCTCAAGTCAGGTCAGTCCTTTTTTCACTTTAAGCTCAGTGAGGAAGTGATGGCAATTTCACATCCCAATGGCTCCTATATCCCTCACATGGGATATAGGATTCCTCAGTGCAGATCCTCTCTCTGCATGATTTGCTACAAGGATTTGAAAGATATGTAAAAAGTGCCCTTAACAACTGGGACAGAGGAGAATTCTTGGATAGGATTCTTACAGCTTCTCCTGCTGAAGCCATTCTGTGTTATATAAAAAGCCTAAATAATTGCTGGAACAAGATCTTAACTCATGTCACCTAGATACGTTATTACATACAGAGCAGTTCTTACCCTCTGAGGCTGCCTAATGGGTGTTTGGATATTGTAGGTGAAGCAAGACAATTTTGGAGGAAAAAATCAGATGTGGAAAGTCTAGAAATATTAATCAGGAAATGACTGAATGAGTAATAAAAGAAATGAGGCTTGTGGAAGAAATTTTATGTCAAGTCCAATAGGTTTTGAGGTAAAAGGAAAGAACTCCTGAGGAAGCACTTTGGAACATAAAATTCAGTAGCAGGTCACCCCCAAGGAAAAGTGAAAATTAAGTCCTTGGTTACAAAAACAAGACCTAAAAAATTAGCCAGCTAAACAGTCATTACAGAAATTACATGTAGACCATGAATCGGTACTAGCTATGTTGACAATATGACTAAAATTGTGTAGAATTAAACAAAACTTATACAGACATTTGAAATTAAGCCAATATAAAATGTGTCCTTGATTTTGGTTATGAATTATGTTGAGGTGATGGATTCATGGTATAATGGCAATGCTGACGAGAATAAAATGTAAATGACTGTATCTTTTCTTCTTTTTATAGTTCTAAAACAGATCCTGTTACTGGAGCTGTGAAAAATACCAAATACCATCAGCTTTAGTAAGCACTGCAAAAGTAACTTTGCTTGGTCACATAAGCCTGCAATATAAGTGAGCACACACATGCATGTGTGTGTGTATGTGTGCATGCACATATGTATATCTCTTCTTTCCCCAGAAAGGTTTTTCTCTCCATGGATTTGTATGGGGAGGAAGATGAATAGGATTATTTTTTATCAGTCTTCTTTCTTTAGTTGTTTGTAATTTCCCTAGTTTTACTACATATTTGTGAAATAGTGAAACCTTTGACATTTCTCAGTTTAATTTACTTTTCATAGGGAATTGTTTAACTGTGGTATAGACAAAACACAAATGACATAGTATTCAGCCTTTCTGTACTGCTTATCCTTATGTATTTTTAACAGTGACTTGCTGGGTTTGGTTACTTACCTGGACTGGGTCATGATCATTGTTACTATATGCTCCTGCATTTCCATGATGTTTGAATCCCCGTTTAGAAGAGTTATGCATGCTCCAACACTCCAGGTACTGACAATGAATCATATTACCTCTAATGAAGCACAGCCACCCTGTGTTTCTTCACTGCTTTTGCTAAATTATAATTTCTCTGCTTTGATTTTCAGATTGCTGAATATGTTTTTGTAATATTCATGAGCATTGAGCTTAATCTGAAGATTATGGCAGATGGCCTGTTTTTTACACCAACAGCTGTCATAAGAGACTTTGGAGGAGTTATGGACATATTCATATATCTCGTAAGTTTTTATATTTATGGGAGTTTTATGTAGCATTCTTAATTTTGATCTCTTTGCATATATAAATGTTGACGAGTGTTAAAAGGTTTGGCTCAGCACCCTGGTGCAAATGCAGTAGTGTACTTTGTGTACAAACACAACTGTATTCATCTGCAATACTGTCAGTTATGCGTACAAATATGTGTTCAGACATTTAAGAATACACAGACGTTTGGTAAGTGTCTGGCAACTCAATGTAGGTTTTACATTTTATGGTCCCTTTTAAGTGTTTATTTGTTGATCTGTTTTAAGTATTAGATCTCATTTCATTCCAATGTAAGCTCAAGATCTCTGACCTTGCTTTAGCATTTTTATGCAGGAGAATCTGCGTATCTATTTCTTTGTCATTCATTGCTTCCTCCCCTCTTGACAGTTCTTCTGCTTTATAGAAGATATTTCAAAAGCCTCCGCTATTTGACAGAAGGACACATCCTTGTTGTTGGTGTTGCTGTAGCAGAAGGAAAACAAAGCAGTCGTTCTGTTATTGCATACCTATCAGAAACTGTTCTTAAGAAATTGTTCTCCAGAAATTTCTTGCATTCCTCTTAAATTTAAGAGAAGAGCTTCCATTTCCTCTTCATATATGACAATAAATACCAGAGAATGTGTCAAAACCAGTGCTCGGTATAATACAGTATGAAATATTTTATAACTGAAGAAATTACTAAGTAAAATTGCTTTGATGGATTTAGATTAAATCTTTTAGAGATTAATCCACCAGACAGATGTGCTGCATAAAATTTGTCACGATCAATTTGTATCAAAGATTCCATTGTTACCATAAATAAAAATATGCATACTTACACAAAGCTTCTACTGTAGTATGCATAATCAGTAAGTGCCTTAGTCTCTTGAAATCCCTCTGAATCCCTTTGTTTGTTTGAAGAAAAAATTAAGCAGTGTACCTTGGTTATTCTAGACGTGCCTGTGATTTTAAAACAATATGAAAGAAAGTCGAAAGCACTGGCAAACGTTTTTGTTTTGTTAAGAGTGTCTGTCTCTTACCACTGTTTTTTTTTAACAAATCCTGTTAAGTTTTAAATCATACTGGTGGTATCAGGTTGATCCGTCATTTTTTCATGCACGTACCTCTGTGTAACACTCTCACCTCTGTCCCCCTGTAATAACACCGGCTTTATAAATGCTTATTAAAAAAAAAAAAAAAAAAAAAAAAAACAGAAGTAATTAACAAATTTTCTAATAAATATCTACCTATCAGAGATTGTTCAGGCTACAAAACATAGCTACACTTTGGAATGCATATTATTCATATGATAAAACCACAGAATGACAATGCTACCTATACTTGTAACAAAGTGGTGGGAAAAACTGGTGAGGAAACTGTTAACACTTTCAAGGTGAGGATATTTCGATTTCAGGACAGAGTCTCTGAAATGAGAAGAGGAGGGAGAGATGATACTCCCTGGTCCAGGAAAAGAGTTCATGTCCCTCCTCTGAATCAACCAATTTGATTTCTTCTTTTGGAACTGTTCCATCTGCTGAAAAGAATAAAATAGATTTTGAGTCAAAGGGGAAGACAGAGGCTGAGGCTGGTGCCCATTAGTTAGGACAATCAGCCAGGCTACAGATCCGAGTCCTCTTTCTAAATTAGTCTTTTTTTTCCCTTAATCTTCCCTTTAAGGAAGGGAAGCATTTATTGATCTTCTATACTGTTTTATGTCAGGTAAAACATTGTAATCCTGGTCCTTCTTTGCCTTTTCTGCTCTGTCTTTTCAAGGTGAGCTTGATATTCCTGTGCTGGATGCCTCAAAATGTCCCTGCCAAATCTGGAGCTCAGCTCTTAATGGTACTCCGCTGCCTCCGACCCCTTCGAATATTCAAACTGGTCCCTCAGATGAGGAAAGTTGTACGAGAGCTGTTTAGTGGATTTAAGGAAATCTTTTTGGTATGTCCTGGTTATTTTTTTTTTCTTGTTTTAAAAAACAGATGTAGAGGAGTAATAAGATAACCATTTCTCTATATTGTTCATGTTATTTAATATCCATTGCTGTCTGTTTAAATCTCATTGTAGCTACCACTACAGATGAGCACAGAACAGGTTAAAAATTAGGAATATAAATAACTCGTTTTCATTTATACTGAATAAAGCTACTGTAATAATTATTTTCAAATGATATTTTTTAGCATATATTTGGCCATAATTACATAGAAAGACTACTAAAAGGAAATCTACCCCCTTTTCACTGGTCTGTCTGGGGAAGGAAGATGAAAAGTAGGGTATGACAGCTCTTCAAGAAAAAAATTAACCTGGTCTCTGAGCTGAAGGTCTATAACTCTAATTTTTCTCAGAAGGCAACCAGAGACAATACAGTTGCTTATCATAGATCTGGATCTCATTATGATGTCGTTGTTACTATAAATGTTCATGAATACACAGTTATAGTAAAAGTAATGATTATAATGGAGTCTTTGACTGCTTTTTTAAAACCTAATCTGTTGTCTTGGGACCCAGCTTTTCCTAGGTGGTGTGTATCAGCCTAAATAACAGGCAGTTTGTGCTGGAACAGTATTAGGTCAGGTTGTTACAAAAAGCTAAGCTACAAGATATTTGTAGTCAGTTAGTAAGAGAGCAGCGACAAAAAGTACAAAGCTAGTTAGCATTTCATAGATGCTGTAACTTGTTAAAGATATTTACATCATAATTTGCTCATGCATATCTTTATTGTAGATATACTAGAATTAAGTATCCAACGATGGCTTACTTAGATTAATTGGTAAAGCCTGATTCAGCAAAGCAGAAGATGCACATATTTAAGTACTTGTAGAATTCTCTATAAAGAGAATGGAAATTCTTATGTGTGCAGAATTTAGCAAGGTTGTACATTGAGTGCAAGAAAGCTTTGATCCTTATCTACAATTCTTAGATGCTATATTAATAATATTAATAATAACACAGCACCTGGTTACTGGATAAGAACCTGAAGATACATGTTATGAAAGCCTTATCTCCAGCTTTATGTAACAAAATGATTCTTCCTGCATTTCACTGAAAGATTTGACCCCCTTTCTCAACTCTGCAGCAGGAGAGCTTGACAAGTCTAACTTCATCTTTACAGGTTTCTATTCTTTTGCTGACATTAATGCTTGTTTTTGCAAGCTTTGGAGTACAGCTATTTGCTGGAAAACTGGCTAAATGCAATGATCCTCACATCATCTCTAGGGTAAGAACTGCTTTCCTGTTTCAAAATAATAGTATGCTGTGCCATTTCTGCCTGCTGGGGAAAGCAAGTGGGGCAATCAGAGAAATCATATGAGAGATGGAGATCTTGGGCACTTTCTGTTTCAGAAGCAGGATGACAGAGGGAAACATGATAAAGGAAGAAATGAATGAGGGTAAGGCTGTGTTTTCATGTCAAAAAGGAAAGTAAGTCCAGATACTGGGGACTGGCTGAAAAAGCTGTGGAATTCATTCCATGTTATTTGGAAAAGACTGTATGTCACATGGAATTAACCATGGAATATGGCACCTTTGCATTCCTAAATCAGTGGCTGAAAAATAGGTTAGGCTGCTGGATATCAAAAGTACCGGGAATGTTCTAGAGGTTCCATGAAGAAAGTTAACTGTGTTTCTTACTTAATTTGGAGAAATATCATAATCACTTAAAGAAAACAATGGTCTGTAGGAAAGAGGTGAAAGGCTAGATGGGCTTGCAAAATGAAGAGCGCTCTCAACCCTGGAAGGAAGAGAGTCTTTTGAATCCTTTCTAAGCTGCATTTTTCCTTTGGGTAAAGGTCCATGACTATTAATCCCAGGACGGTAAAAAAAACTGTCATTTCCATTTACACTGGTTCCCTGTGGTGGCAAATGTGCTGTTTATATTGGCATTATAGCCTCTCACACAGGCCATTATTTAATCTCTGTGGTTTATTTTACTATAGGAAGATTGTCATGGCATCTTCAGAATAAATGTAAGTGTTTCCAAAAATCTCAATTTAAAGCTAAGACCTGGAGAGAAAAAGCCTGGATTTTGGGTGCCACGAGTCTGGTGAGTTGCTACATCTTGGCCTGTCTTTCTTCAAAATCTCAGCTATTGATGTAGAGTATGACTCAAGTCTCATGGCATTATACTGCTAATGGAGGGTGTTTATTATAAGTAAAATGTCTAAGAATAATCTTACCATTATAGGTAATAAGGGTAAGAATTCTGGTATATTTAGTAATAAACCAGGCATGTGAAAGTTTTCCAGTCTTAGCCAGCTGTTCTATTCATAAAGCAGAAAGAAAAGAAAAAAAAAAAAAAAAAAAAAAAAAGCATAGTTTGTGAATTCAGGAATTAGACATATTATTATTATTACAGTGGGAGTAATTGGCTTGAACCAGGATTGTCACTTCATTGTGCTTAGTGATGTTATGAAGACATTCTAGGAGCTATTCTTCATCACCAGAACATCAGAATAAATGGGAAAAGCTAGGAAGAAAAAGAAGTGGAAATCAATGTGCCACTAGAACCAGTGAACAAGTCATGCCTGAAACCAACCTTTCCCTTCTATGGCCCTCAGTTATGCCAGCTGCCAGCTGCTTCCTGTGTCCCATGTAGGGAATGTTTGGGGTCTATCTGGCATAACAGAGCAGTGATAATTCTTTAAGACCTAATATTATACTTGTGATTAATATTTTGATACAGTGCGCTTAATATTTCCTAAGACCTGAACAGGCAAAAAACCTCTCTTTAATTGTTTATATTTTTAAGTTGATTGGCATTTTGCAAATTCAGCTTAACAACCACAATTATTTTAATTGGCTATATATGTGGGTAAAGAAAGCACCAGCAATGGTATATTCAGAGCCATCCTACAGTAATGAAATAATATGCTGTGATTCAAACAGTCAGTGAAACTCTGACATCTGCAGAAGTCTTTGTTTCTGTATGCTTCAGACAAAATTCTTCCTCGAGTAAGCAAATTCAATCCACTTCAGCTTGATCCAGAAATAAGCAAAAACTGTCTTCATCAGCATAACTGTAAACTTTGAGGAATGTTTTGTTATTGTAGAAAAAGATTTTACCTCAAGGACATTCATGCCACCTGTTGGCCATGTCTGGCTAGATTTTCAAGAGCTGGATGACACGTGAGGGCTACAAAAAGGGCAATAGTAAAGGCCACATAAAAACAAATATATATCAACATCTGGGAGCTCTCTTTTTCACTGACTGATTAGATTTTCAGAAGCACCAAGTACTCAAAGATTCTTCTGGAATCCAACTATTTGCATTTATAAGTTTTTGAAAATTAATTCAGCTCCTTGGAGTATTCATCTGAGATTGCAGAGGCAGAGCAATGTGTTAACCTAGCCCATAGAGGGGACTTTTAATGTTCAGCTGGAAAAATCCTCTTGAATCACAAATGATAGACAAAGCCAGAGCATATGGTATGGGAATGCCAAGAAGATGTGATTTCCTTTTAGCATGTTTTGCTTTAGACCATCAGTTTGTGGTGATAATGAAATTATGAATAACATTTGCAAAACTATCTCTTTGACTTAGAAGTCTGAATCATTTATGTGGCTTTGAGATTGATTTCCTTAAGGTAAATTTAGGAGAATCTGGCCAGTGGCATTAAATCCATTTTTCACAAATACTGTGTTTTGCTTTATTGACAAAAACACTAAGATGCAGCAACATGTTATAGATTAATTACTGTGAATCAGATTATATATAACAATATAAAACATACATAGGGATCAAGAAAAACAAAGCTATTCATATTTATTACTACTGCTATTGTTTTATTATTTCTTGAGACAACTTTTCTTATATTTTTTGGTCTTTCACACCAACTTTGCAAGGTATTTAAATGTTAGACTATAAAGTATAAAGATAGCAAATAGAAAGAACAGCCTCATTTCAGGAGTTTACACCTATTTGTATACTCATTTCAGGGCAAATCCTCGGAATTTTAATTTTGATAATGTTGGGAATGCAATGCTGGCACTATTCGAAGTTCTTTCATTAAAAGGCTGGGTGGAAGTCAGAGATGTTATTATTCATCGCGTTGGGCCGGTAAGAAAAAGCATCAGAGTCTTTGAATTCTACAGCGAGTACTTTGATTTGTTTGGACAATTAATCATGTTTTTCTTCTATTCAGATCCATGGAATCTATATACATGTTTTTGTATTCCTTGGCTGCATGATTGGATTGACCCTTTTTGTTGGAGTTGTCATCGCTAATTTCAATGAAAACAAGGTACTGATTGAGATGATTTATTTTGTATAGAACTAGCACTGCAATAAATATTGAATGTGATTTTACACATTCTACACTAGCTGGTGGTGTAAGACTGCCTTTAAGATGAACTTACTAGTCTTACATTCTACAAGCATGGCCTCAGACACACCTGATCTATATCAGCTACAAAACTCAAGCCTGGGATGATAGCAGTCCGTCACATTCTCTTTCAAAGCTCTTTTAGTTTATTTATGATGCAGTCATATTGGCAGATGGAGACTGAACCTAAAGCACACTATATTTACAAATGCTCCAGAGTCTGCTCTTTTAGTTTGATGCAGACATACATGCAGTAGCAGGTAAAAAGTCATGCTATGTTGTATGTTTTACAACTAGAGGGTCTCATTATAGCCCTGCAATTGTAGTATTTCAGATCCAGAGAAAGCTACATGGCTTTTTCCTGGCAGAGAGCAAAGCACACTGTAAAATTAATTGTCCATCACTCAACAAAAAGACAGAAAGTATTCTAGGAAAAAAAAATGTGATTTAAATGGCCTTTGTGGATTACCCTGAAAAGTAGAAAAAACAGTCCCTTTTTCTCTGAGTCTCTAGTGGTGCTCCTGTGACACCAAGACATACTTAGTAATTTTTATTATCTTTCGGTTCACAATGCCCCAAAATAATGAGATGACTGTGCTACAGCTACGTAGAGTGATATTTTTATCACTCATGGTACTGGAGAGAAAGGATCATTGTGTCCTCTGGGGCTTGGGGATGCAAGACATCCTGGTGAGCTATAGCTGGAGACAGACTGGGTGCTGGCATTGCCCCTGCTATGGCCCTGGCCTGAACTCTGCAGCAAACACAACTGTCAGGTGTGCCCTTTGAGGAAACCACTTGACTCCTTCTGCAAGGGAGCTGAGCAACACGCTACCTTCTCTTCAGTGTGGGCAAGTACAGCATCATGAGCTGCAGTTAAGGAGTAGTAATGTACTAATTCTGTAGAATTTACTATGAGGAAAAACAAAAATTAAAATTTGAATTGAAAAGATTAATATGTTGATTATGCAGAAAGAAAAAAAAAAAAAAAAAAAAGCAGAATCAAGTAGAGTGAAAAAAATACAGGAACTGAAAAAAAAAAAAAAAAGTGCAATAACACATAGAGAAGGATAGAAATTAGTCCAAAAAGAATAGAGCAAAGCAGTCCAGTGGGGACTGTTTGAGGTTAGTGAAAGGGAGTAACAGTGTGAAGTTAATTTTCATCTTCTTAAAACTAATTACTTGGCCAACTATTGTTTTTTTAAGTAGGTGCTGGCTTTAGAAAGTTCATAGCTGATACATGGTTAAAATAGTACCAGGAATTGTTGAGGAGGGTCAGAGCTGGACAATTGCTGAATAAACTATTTTATATGAGAAGCAACAATTTTCTGAAAGAAATAATACATTTTCAGATATGCCATAGTATTTCACAGCATGTCTAGGAGCTTCAGGCCTAGAGATGTTGGACTGGAAACTACCACAGGTGACTCAGGGCTGGGTCTCCAGCAATCCCAGCATTGCAGCCCAAAGCACCCCAAGCCCCCTCTGTTGCACAGCCCCCACACATCGCTTGCCATGCCATGTGTCCAGTTGGCAGCAAAGATGCGTCTGACTCAAACACTGTCTAGCAGCTTTGAACTGAGGTCTGAATGCAAACATACCTATGTCAGCAGTAGAGCCACTCACAGACCCAGCTGTGCTTTGTGACCCTTTGTAACAATCCAGCTGGTGGAGTGACAGTTTTTGAGAAACAGATTGACTTGTCAACTCTGTTTATAAATTTTATAGAGTTTCACTTTTTTGCCACCTTTTGTCTTCTTTGTGGTGAAAGCTCGCCAAGAACATAAAACGGACACACACACTTGTATGAAAGAGTTGCCTTTAAGCTTTTCTAAGCAGTACAGTTTGGGACCTGACACAAATAACAGGTATCCTTGTATCTGTTGCTTTGTCTGCATCATGTTTGAAGGCACCTGCTCCCAGGGTGCCATTTGGGGATGCAGCTTCATAAAGAGATTATGTCTGCTACAGAGGGAGCTCTCCTGACCTTATTAGCAGCACAGCCGGCTGCGGTTCCAGCGCCTACACAGGCCAATGCCGAGGGAAGCCCAGACTTAGCACGGCCTTGTACTACCTGGGCAGGCCGCCTCATGTCAGGGCGACGGGGCTCTGACATTTACCTTGAAAAGGTCTCGCTTGTGCCTGCAACTCCAGACTCTTTCCCTGAGATTTTACAGTTCTCTGAAGTGATGAGGACCCTATTTTGCTTTGAAGGTCATTCTGTATAATGTTGAATTCTGTTTAGGGTTTGCATATTTTTTCCTATGTTGCGAAAACACATTACCATCTACCACAACCTGTCCTGAAGGTGTGTGTATCTCCACCTCTTCTTGCTCTTCCTTTGTGGAGAGCTCTTGTAGATTCACAGTATACTGTGAATTTACTTTATTTCAATTATACCCCAGCAGAAGAGCTGTGGAGAGCTGCAGCAGACTCTTAGAAGGCTTACTACCTGAGAAACTATAGCAGCACTGACAAGCCACAGGATTTTTTGCAGCAAAGTCCAGACAAAATCGACCACTCTAAAACAGCTCTTCCTGGCAAGTGATGTTCAGTCAAATGGAAGACATCCCACAGTGCTTCACTGGCCACACTGGGCTGCTGCTACAAAGAGCAACAACTGTGCCTGCTGAGTTGAGTCCCAGAAACTCACGGCTAATGCATCCCGAAATCCTCTTGAGTACAGGCAGATACTTTGACTCCTTTACCCAAGCTGCGTGTTATTTAAGGAGAGTTGTGTATGTAACTTTATTTCAGACATCAAAGAGAATGTTGTTTTCATGTTTACAGCATTAAACGTTCTTGCTTTTATATGACAAAAGCTTTATACGCTTCTCTTTGTTTATTAAGGGGACAGCTTTACTGACTGTAGATCAGAGACGATGGGAAGATCTGAAAAGCAGACTGAAGATAGCACAACCTCTTCATCTCCCACCTCGTCCGGGTATCAAAGATATTTTGATTTTATTCATGTTGAGCCCTAGTGTTCGTAATTCCCCAGGAGTCCGAGATTCAAATTAAAATTGTAATCGTGAGGCCACTAGGAGGTTGTGCATAAGTTAATGTGGAAACAGGCTGCAACCACAGATCTCTGTGTAAGGCTATTAAAATCAACCCAAAAAAGGTTGCGCTTCGATGGTTTTAGGATAAGCCTTAATGAAAAAATGAATTTTTAAATGAAATATATTTGCAGTTGGCTGTTAATGATATGAATGGAATGTATTAACCTGACAGCAGTTGAATGATGCACTTGCCCTACAAGTACCAAAGCCTTCATGCAACACTGGTGTTCAGTATTTGAAATTATATGTTCAGAAGGCCTATTTGATATGGGAAATTGTAGCAGAAAATTAGAAATGTATTTCAAAACTGGTCAAGGATTATGTTGCCACTAATGAACATGGAAAATATGTCAAGAAGTGGAGAGGGAAGAATACCACTGTGTATTTTAACTCTCCTCCTGTAACTCTTTCAGATAACGATGGCTTTAGAGCTAAGATGTATGATATAACTCAGCATCCATTTTTTAAGAGAACTATTGCTGTGCTTGTTCTGGCCCAGTCAGTGCTGTTATCAGTTAAGGTAATTGTGTTTCTTTTTAAGTGTTTTATTATAGTCATGTAGAATGTATTGCACATTTCCTAACACCAATTAACGATCAATTGAGCCATTACTATGATGAATGTAGTGAACCATATGATTTCTAGATACAGAAATCTCAGTTGGCACAAATCGCTGTAGATTAATTGTAACTTGTGGTGCTGAATCAATTTCTGTTTTTTTGTAGTCTGGTCAACTATTTTTACTTTCCAGCTCAGCTGTAAATCCATGAGAGAAGAATACACCCAATGCTGTTCCTATCTGAATATGTTTTAAAGTGAAATCTATTCGTTAATAAATTCTTCTAAGAAAAGTTAAGGCAAGAATAGACATTTATTTCTGTTTAACATCAACTCTTCTATGAACAGATTTTGTTTGCATTTCAGTGGGATGCTGCAGATCCAGTGACCGTGCCTTTAGCAACAATGTCTGTTGTTTTCACCTTCATTTTTGTCCTTGAGGTAAAGTAATATACTTTATGTCTTCTCAAGATTAAGAATAGTATGTGTATATTTTGTTTTGGTTTTAGGAATGCTGTCTCATTCTTCCCTAGTTTTATTTCATAATATGTACATTTGGGATTCTCCATGTTGTTTGTCCTGAAACATGTATTATATAATAACTTTTCATTTATTATAGTCATAATGTTCTGGCACCTTGAGCTTGGGGGTTTTTATATATGTTCAGCTCTCATCACTTCAAGTTGTGTTTTTGGTGAACCCAGTGAACTCTTTTTTTTTTTACAGAACGTCTCAAATTAAATTCACTCTACAACACAATGCCTGTCTGTCACAGGAGTTCTGCTTGATCCATTTATATTTTGCCTAAACCTTCAAGACAGAGGACATTAATCCCCACTGTTGTGTAGCTGTAACATCCTCAAACCTCTCACAGTTGTTATTGTTTTTCCTTTTAAATTATTAATAATATTATTTTATTTTAATACCTTTCAATAAGCTATGTCAAATTCCAGTGTTGGCTATCTTTTGTTGTATAGATCTGGATCCTAATATGGTAACTGTTCTGTATCTATGACAAAATTGTCATCAGAATCAACTGAGCAAGTTGCAGTTAGCCTGCTTTCATAAGACTGGAATCTAAGGACCTAAATATATTTTAAAATGCAATTATAAACTGTAAAATGTATTTTTTAATTATTTTTATATATAAGGATATCCATAGCATAGCAAAGCACACATTTATGAGGTTAAAGAAGGTGCTTCCTCTGTTAATACAGAATTATTTTATAAGTTTGTTGTTGAGTATCTTTCTTTTCAGTCCCTTCTGAATATCTGATACTGACCACTATCATAAACAGGACAGTAGACTAGATTTCCCACCACTCTAATCCAATATGACAGTTCCTATGTTCCAGTGATAGGTTTTGCCAGCAGTGATGAATAAACAATGAAGTAAATACCTTGTAGCAGCTGTAGATAGAGTATGTCCATGTTGTTGCTTCTTTTTTCTCTGCCCAGGAGAAATCAATATCTCCTGAGAGACTGAGCAAACACAGAAAAGTTTGATTTTTATCATATATAGACAGGTTTTAACTTACCTAGTAACTATGTCTTCATAAATACTTTTCCTCTCACAGTGCCAGGGGAAACAAATGCACTTCTAGAATTTCAAAGGAACTTTTTCAGAGCCAGGAAAAAAATGTTGGCTGTCTCAACAGGCAAGCTATCACATTACAAGTGCACTCAATTTATGAAGATAGGAAGCAGCTTCCTGCCCAGGATCTTCCCTAATGCATCAGGATGATGTTTCAGACTCTGCTATGTATGTTGTCTGCTACCACTAGCAGATATGGTGCTTGAGGAAGGCCAAGCCTTTCTATCTTGTTAATGGCCCTGCGTCCAGTTTAATGAGTCCTGGTTCTGTCCTAAACCTCTAATGCTCACATCCTTATATGCAGTGTAGAAGAACAGGAAGAACTCAGAGATCTCACTTTTGTTGCAACACTGATGATCACAGAATAAAGCAAGATGTGATTTTTTATTTGCAGGGAGTAATATTCAGTTCAAGACTATAGACACCCCAACTTAGCTATTTAAATTATATAAATGAGGTAGGTGTTCAATTTGTTGCTGTAATCAGGAGAGATGTAATATGGGATTCAGTTGCCTAAATAACTGAAGGCATCAAGAGCTATTATGGATAGCCTAGCTGATCTCCCCTTGCCTCCAGAAGCTGCTACAGGAGGGCAAGGTTGTTTGCAGGTCATGTGTTATCCCTGACAGCCCCATGCAGCTCTCTCTGATATTCTAGGGCATCTGAACTGACTGGATAGAGGTGAGGCAAGACACCCTTGGGTACCTCAAATGCTAATTAGAGAGTCAGAGGCTATATTCTTTATTTGGGCTTCAGAAAATATACATTAGAAAACTAACCAAAGAAACAGATTTTTGCTACAAACTAGTGTCCCTTTATATGTAGTTTAGTTTTCAGAAATTTCAAGAATACTGCTAAAAGGCAATGTTGCAAGCTGGGATGGAAAAAAAAAATCACGTAATGAATGCCTGGCAATTATTCCCTTTATATAGTAACACTTCAATTGCTTTGAGATTTGATGTGAATTGTGTATGACAAACTCTCTGGTGTCCCTTCTGCATGCATCACCCTACTTCAATATCTGTTACTTGTTGTGAGTTTCCTACCAGTATCTCTTCTTAAGCTTCCTGTCTGCACTTCTGTTACCTATATTGGAAATGTCAAGCACTTTCGCTGCAGTTTTTACCAGGAACATTTTGAAACGTACTGCCTTTACTGTTGTTAGCTTTCTTCTCTTATACACTGCTGAGTACAGATGGTGCTGAGTACAGACAATTCTTCAAAGAAATGAATATTTGCAATATGGGAATGGTTTTTAATTAATTTGAAATACAGGATCTACAGAACACAACTGTGTTCTTGAATTCAAATATGATTATGTGATTTTAGCCTACTTGTTTAGACAGCTATATAGCATATTACTACCTCCTGTAGCTACATATTATCAGCATAATCATTTTTAACTTCATAACTTAACTATATGAAATCTTAAAACCACATTTAATTCAGTAATCTATACATTAATTATTCAGTCTGACATGGTCACCTGCACTCCTTTGGTACTCCATCAACCATTTTAGAGAATGAAAGAGGTTTCTATAGTAAGAAATAGTAATTTCTTCAGTACAACTGAAAACTTGCTTTTTATGTATAGGTCACAATGAAGATTATTGCCATGTCACCTTCTGGCTTCTGGCAAAGCAGAAGAAATCGGTATGATCTCTTGGTGACATCTCTTGGAGTTATATGGGTGATACTTCACTTTGCCTTGCTGGTAAGATTTACAAAATGCAGTTCCAGTGCTTAAGCTTAATTTTATCTGTTAAGCACCAGCAGTAGGATCACTACTGTGCTACATCCAGATAAGCCCTTGGTAGTTTAACAAGTAAAAGGCTGAAATATGGATGAAACAAATTAAGCTTGTTGCTAAGAAGGAATCCTTCTCTTGGGCAATGATGAAGTAAGACAATTGTCTGACTGGTATGAGGTAGTGTCTGTAAATATGGTAGAAAATTGAAGTCTTTAGGAGGAATGTAAATGAGGAGGGGAAGGAACCTGAAAAGGAGGAAGGAACCTGGAAAGACTGAGAGCTCTTGTCAGCAGGAGTCTCATGAGGAGCGAGGAAGTAGACCATGCACAGAATCCAGATAGGAGTAAAGAAGGCATAGGTTCAAAACTGCTGAACGGTACAATCTGTCCCAAACCCAGCAGTGTTTCTGGCCCACTGATGTTGGTTAAGAGGCTGTGTTTAATCCAAGAAAGTAGAATAAATCATTCATGGAAGAGAGAGGAAGAAAACAGCTTTCCCTCTATCTCATCTTTTTTTCTTTTTCTTTTTTTTTTTAAGTTGGCTACAGCCCTAGTTCCCTTATATATGAGGGAAGGAGGAGGGATTGTTGATGCTTGTCATTAATCACCAGCTGTGGAAGTCACCACCATATAACGGCTGGGGCTTCACTTGTTTGCCCTAAGCTCTGTTTTGAGGAAAACCTGTTTAGTGTGGCTAGTCCTTTTGCTCTGACATCCTCAGTTTGCTCCCTGCTGCAGAGTAGTTTGAAAGGCCTGAGCAGTTTCTTTAAACAAGCAGCCGCCTAGACAAGTAGACCAGGGGAGCTGGACATAATTACTGCCCAGCTAATAGGAGGACTGAAAGCATTTTTGTTTTATGAGTGGGGAGGCTGGGTTAGTGTTTTTGAAGAGGTAGAGCATCTTCTGTTATTTTCTTACTGTTCCATCATTCTTATTGAAATATTGGTGCTCCTAGTTCATGGTTTCTCTTATTTTATATGGTGACTTCATTATTAAAAGACAGATTACCCTTATCTTTCTGTGAGATCACTGGGGGAACGTGCTGTATTCAGTCTTTCATCTTTCTGTTCCAGAATGCATACACATACATGATGGGGGCATGCGTAATTGTCTTCAGGTTTTTCTCAATTTGTGGGAAGCATGTAAGTATAAATTAGCTACTACAGCCATTGCAGTGCTCATGTGTAGACTAAAGGAGTAGTTGCTATGTGTCTCTAGTGCACATTCTATAGGGATCAATATTATATGCCAACAAAGGAGACTTCCAGCAGCAGTCTCCAATTTTACATGCCGTCTTATAAAAGTCAGAGTTTTAGGTATTGCATAATAACAATATATTATAATTACTGGAAAAGCTGCACTTTCTTAAAACAAAAATAAAAGTTCTACATTTTAAAATGTTCTTTAAAGCTCTGAACATATACTGTGCTACTCTCAGTCTTTTTCATTTCAGTATGGTGTGATGTGCATGCCAGGTATTTTATTTAACTAGTGGAGTGGTGGAAGACCCACTCATCTTGTTATGATTGTGTTCTGCCGTAGAAATTTCTTCCTCTAGAATGTAGGTCTGTGTCTGTGTCTTTAGCACTGTATGTCTTACCACAGTAAAGGATTTATATTCAATTTGAAAAAAAAAAAAAAAAAATGTGCCAAGATATTCTTCTGGAGGCACTGGGATGGCTACAAAGCAAGTCATTTCTAAAGTTTACATTTCTTTCGTGCTTGGATTTACTCTGATGTAATTGACAGTAGACTAGCAGAATAAGCATAGACAGAGAACAAACACATTTGTTTAACAAGTGGTGACACTGCATTCTCTTGCTGTAGAACTTAGATTATCCAAACATTTTCTGTGAAGTCTGATATATTAAAGTAAATGCATTAAAAAGTAAAGATTGCTGCAGTGGGTCACCAGGGTTAAGAACAGTGAGCCAGAAAGTTTGTTGAGTAAAGATAAAAACTTTTCCTTCAATCAAACTACACAGAGCCTGTAGAGCCTTGGAAGTCAAATGAAATATCCTTCCTTCTTCTAATGCAGCCAGACCATGTAATTGCCTTCAAAGCTTTCTGACTGATTCTGAAGTTTTTTCAAAGCTTTAACATAATCATTTGTGCTTTTGTGTTAGGAGCTGCATCAGTCTCATTAATTTATCTGCTGTGATACAATGCAATACCTAACAGTCAGTATGATTTACCAGTTTGGCATGATTCTATAGAAAACCACTATCTCAGTCCCATTAAAGACAATTTTATATAGCATCCAAAGTGTTTAAGGGTGTTAGGGCAATCTAGAGTAATAAATGTACAATATGGCTGCATGGGAAAATAATGTCTATTATCTAGACCCATTGCATATGTAATTTCCAGAATTATGGTCTCTTCTTTAGCTCTTTGGCCGACTTGCATGAGAAATTAACTAGTTAATCAATCTGTGCTGATCTTAAGGAAATCCCCTTCTCTGTACATTAGCCCATTTCTTCAGATAAGCCCAAAGTAGTTTACTGTACCACCATTTGTACAATGCTAATTTTGGTACTCCTGGCTGATCCTAGAATATTACAGTAAAGCATATGCGGTAGTGTTGCTATATCATCCTATATGGTATTACCTTATACATACTGCTTGAGGACCAACATTTTGACATTGTTAGGTGGATGTGGTGATATCTTCAACGAGTAAAAGGCATACTGAATTTCAAAGGAAGACACAAAACGTTCAGTTCCAATCAGATTCATAATGTACCATTTCACTGGGTTCTTCCATTAACTTATGTGTGTAAAGAATTTGTTGTCAAAATGGCAACTGCAATAGCTCTCACTTTTATCTCTGCTTTCCTGAATGGCATGATGGATTGCTTTTTCTGTCCTTCCAGGTGACACTGAAAATGCTACTCCTGACTGTAGTTGTCAGCATGTACAAGAGTTTCTTCATCATAGTGGGAATGTTCTTACTGCTCCTTTGTTACGCTTTTGCTGGAGTGGTTTTATTTGGTACAGTGAAATACGGAGAGAACATTAATAGGTACAGTATGTACTATCTCATGGGGATGTTCCTTAAAAAGCACCCCCAAAAAATCACATTCTGTTAGAAGCTTATCCCTGGTAAAAAACAGACATGTCCCCCGGTCTAGCTGAAGCACACCGAACAGGATTTCTGATAGGAAGCACTGAGCCATCTTTCCGATCCTTGTGCGTTGGACCAAATGACACCCAGTCCAGCCCAGAGCAGACTGAGATCTGCTCTTCATTATGCCAGCTGGAATGCACTTCAGAGCAGCAAAGCACTAGCCACAAGCTGCAGAAACACAGTGTGCTTACTACATACTCTTGGCGTTATGCAGCAACAGGATCTATATACCAGATTGATACAGAGGGAACAATTCTGTCAACTTAGCATTAGCAGATTTCCCAATCAATATCGTCATCAGACTTCAAGAAGAGAACAGAGACAGGAGAAAGGAACTGGCCTTGAATCTACTTTTGCTCTTTAAAAGAATGAGCCTGAATATACAAACCTGTGCCTGAGCTAAATTTTAGTTGTTGTATCTTAAGTCACAGAATAAATAATTTAATGAACTCACTCAGATAATACTGTAACTAATTTCAGTTCAAAATAGTAGAACAGTAGAAAATGGAAATGGTTTTCCTTTTTTTTTCTTGCCATAATTTAGTTCTGGGACATAAAATGATCTCTCTCTCTCTTTTTGTTTAAAACAGACATGCAAATTTTTCATCAGCTGGCAAGGCTATTACTGTACTCTTCAGAATAGTTACTGGAGAAGACTGGAACAAAATTATGCATGACTGCATGGTAAATACACTAACAGAGATAAAGTAGGCAAGGAATGGGAAACATTCTTGCATCTCACTGTGTTTCCAGTACCTTAGGTGGTACAAAGAGTGATGTGCTTGCTTTTAGCTCTTTAAGAGACCTAGTTTGGTAAACCTCAGAATATGACATAAAAATTGCAGTTTCAATCACAGACTCATAATGTAATATTTCATGGGGCCAACCTATTAAATGGTTTTAAAATAAAAATGTATTTTCAGATTTGGAAGCGTGGTAAAACACTTTTCCACTGTTATTTCTCCTTTGATTGTGGCAAGGGGACTTTCAAATAAACTTTGTCTTTAATGCCTGTGCTGTGGTTCGTTCCAAGTGAATGCTGGTCTTAACGACCTCAGAATTTGTTCTTGAATCATTTTACATGGCGTAAATAAATTTCTGCCCGTGGTTTCTGTTGCAATGAAAATCAAATTTTTCACTTCCTTCTTAAAATTAATGCACAAGGAAGCTTTTTGAAAGCCATGTTTCAGAACACCAATTTGTTCCTTTCCAATGGTATAACTGCAGAGTGCCTTGCATGTGTTAGTGAGATCCATGCCTATTTTTTTTTTAATCATGCCTCTTTCTTTTTCTGATCTCTGACCACTAAAGAAACCAGAAAAAAATGCCCACAAGAGTCAATGAAAAAGATCTTTCCTCCTTTTCTATAAAGGGAAATGTCCCCCACATCTTATGTTCAGCATTATTCCTTAATTATGAAGCTTTAAAAAAATGATAGTCATAAGCCATAATATGGATTACAGATAAATTAATGATTGTCTTTTTAAGAATAACTGACTTTGTTTTCTATTGTTTTAAAGGTTCAGCCTCCATTTTGTACACCAGATAATAGCACCTACTGGAAAACAGACTGTGGAAATTATGCTGGTGCTCTTATGTATTTCTGTTCATTTTATGTCATCATTGCATACATCATGCTAAATTTGCTTGTTGGTAAGTGAAATTATGAAATAACAAAACAGTCCATCTTGGCATGTAGTGTATTAATTAGACTTTATTCTGTTGTGCTGTTCCGGTATGAAGTTACTTTGTACCTTCATTTTTACCTTATATACATGTCATGCTTTTGATACTTCTCTAGTGTGGTGTATGCTAAAACTTAGGAAGTTTGGGAACACACGTTTTTTGAACAGAGGTGGGTTGTATTCATAGTGTGTAATTATATATGTATTATGTTCTGACCTTCCCTATCCTCCAGTTAACATTTTCCAATACTATGGGAATTCTCCTAATTGATTTTAGAAAATGTTTGATTAGGCATCTCTCTAGCATTTAAGCACAGCTTTTTAAAAGAAAGCACAATGAATATTTATGCAGCAGCCCATAGGCTGTGAAGCTTGCACAGCAGAATTCACATTCTGTTGAAATTCATTGTTGCTTATATTTCATCAGTTAGAATGTTACTACAGGCTTTCTTTACAGTGTATTTTGGTTTTGTGTTTTTTAGCTATCATTGTGGAGAATTTCTCATTGTTTTATTCAACTGAAGAAGACCAACTTTTAAGTTATAATGATCTTAGGCATTTTCAAATTATTTGGAACATGGTTGATGACAAAAGAGAGGTAAGAAACTTGAACATGAGCACTGAAATCCAGTAAGCCCACATTTTTCATTGAAAAATCATATGGGAAAAAAGTGTGCTGACAAAGCTCACTGAATAATTACTTTCCAGGTTTTGAAAGCTCAGTAAACATGATCTAACATTGTTCATGATCCATCAAATACTAACCTGTAGTCTTTACCACTGTGAAGTACTTACAACAGCAGTTTTAAAAACAGACGTAAATATTCATAGTATCAACACAGTCGCATTCGTACTCCCAGCTCCACAACAGCTGTGTTTTTTTTTTTCAGTCTGCAGACCCACAACCATTTATGTGTCTGATATTCAGAAGAGCTTTGCTGAGATTTTGGCACTGTCTCCAATAAGATCTTCATAGTGAAGCAAATGAAGTATGGGCTGGATGAGCAAACATCAAGATGGATTGAAAAGTAGCTGAATAGCCAGGCCCAGAGGGTGCTGATCAGGGGCACAAAGCTCAGTGGGAGGCCAGTAACAGTCTGGGTAATGGGCAGAGTGCACTCTCAGCAAGTTTGTAGATGACACAAAACTCAGCACCAGAGGGTCATGCTGCCATCCAGAGGAACATGGGCAGCCTGGAGAAATGGGCTGAGATGAACCTCATGAAATTCAACAAAGGGAGGTAAAGAGTTGTGCACCTGGGGAGGAACAACCCCAGGCACCAGAACATGCTGGGGTGACCCAGCTGGAAAGCAGCTTTGCAGGAAAGAATGTGGGATTGCTGTTGGACACCAAGGTGGACATGAGTCAGCAGTGTGCTCTAGCAGCTTACAAGGCTAATGGTATCCTAGGCTACCTTGAGAGTGTTGCCAGCAGGTCAAAGGAGGTGATCCTTCCCTTGTTTTCAACATTGGAGAGGCCATACCTGGAGTACTGATGTGGTGGTTTTACCCAGCTGGGTTGTTCCTCCCCAGTGTCATCACTAAGTTATGAATATACGGTGACAGAAGTTGGTTGTCTGCAGGTGGCAGGTGGCTGTGATGGTGTTGGAAGCTGCAGTCCATTCTGATGGAGGTGGAGAGTTGTGCATCTGTCATGCCCAGAACTGACAGTATCTCTCTGTGATGTGGAACAGCAATACAACAACAGCAAAAATACTTCCAGTTAGGCTAGGTTGAATCTTAGAGCAGAAAACCTATGAAAAGACAGTGAACTACAAACGTTATCCTGTCCAAAAATTCACACAGAAAGGGAGAGTTTTACAGCTAGATATAGGCCAGGCTGTGAATGTTTAAACTGTAATTTAATTTCAGTTTTTCAAAGGCAGCTTTTTGGGTGTTATAACTCATTTCAGATTAATGCAAATGGGGAAACTAAATCCCCAAAGCAATTTCTGAAAATTTCTGACAAAATGAACAGCACAGAATCTCATTATGTATCAGTCAAATAACAGCAAAGTTCCATGAACTACAAGTGATGTGCATGTGCTGAAGAGCTGGCTGCAAGGTTTGACATGGAATCTTTGGAGAAATAGTATTTCTCTCACTGATCAAGTTGAATGCCTGAGTTGGTTGTTAGATCACTGTAATAATATACCGGCTATTATGCAATTTTACCCAGGGAGTAATTCCTACCTTCCGAGTTAAATTTCTGCTGAGGCTTCTGCGTGGCAGGCTGGAGGTGGATCTTGACAAGGACAAGCTGTTGTTCAAGCACATGTGCTACGAAATGGAACGGCTGCATAATGGTGGTGATGTCACTTTCCATGATGTGCTGAGGTACTATGAGATTTTCTCTAAATTTGTAGAAATCATATAATGTCCTGTGTTTCTTGCTAGGCTAAAAGGTATTCATTAATCTTGGGAAAAGGGAAGATCAATAGCCACAGAGGCACTGCCATTTAAAATGTAATACAAAAATTGGATTTCCCTTTTTTCCTGAAAAAAAATATTTATGATGGAAAACATGGGTCTTAGGGAATCAGCTGTAAGTGATTTTAACATTTTTGTCTGAGACAAATTGTCTTAACCCACAGTCCTATATTGACCTTGAATCCCAAGAAATGCAAAGTTGTTCTAACACATGAAGTACTCAGACAGTGTATCTGACTAGAAATAAAATAGAAATGAGAACATTACAGAATCACAGAATTATCTAAATGTAAAAAATTATCAAAAAAAAAAAAAAAAAAGAAAAAAAGAAAAAACCACCAAAACTACAAATGTTCTAGTTGCTTACAGTTCAGTGAAACACCTTTGTTGGATTGTTAATACAGCTGCTAGGCTCTTCATTTGTTTCAAGCACCAAAAGTCTCTTCTAGAATCATCTTAGCATTTTTTAGCTTCAGATATGAATTCAGTGCATGTGCCAAAATTGCATTTGTGTTTTTTTTTTCATTAATTATGAGTTTTGATTTTCTAAATTCAATTAGCTGTACATCAGCATTTAAAAAAGACAATATGTATGTTTCTTCCAGCATGCTTTCATATAGGTCTGTGGATATCAGAAAAAGTCTTCAACTGGAAGAGCTGCTTGCTAGGGAGCAACTGGAATATACCATAGAAGAGGAGGTAGCCAAACAGACCATACGCATGTGGCTGAAGAAGTGCTTAAAGCGAATTAGAGCAGTAAGTCAAGCTAAAACAGATTCTAAATGGCTGCAGTAAATTGCAACAAAGCTGGAATTTGCTGTCACAATGCTTAATTTATTCTGGAGACACAATAATATTTATATGAAAAAGAATGTAGCAGTTGCTAACTCAGCAAAAAAAAAATGTCAACAGATCAATTCAAAGCATTATAAAAATAATCATCTTTTGAAAGCAAAAAGCTGTTTTCCTGACAAAAATATATCTGTCTTTTCAATACATCAGGAAGATGTATGTGCAAAGACCAAAGTCAAAGGAATAAAGGAAAAACAATGTAATTTGATGAAAACTCTTCAGCCTAGTCCTGCCTCTAAATACAATTGTGTTATTTCCTTGCCTCTGTTGACACAAGATACCACTAACAGCTACCAGCATATGACTCTTCAAATGGAATATGTATCAAGATTCATAATTGGAATGAGTCATGAGATTAATTGTGTGCAAATGAGCAATGTGTACATGCAAACCAGGTCTACAAACCATGGCCCACAGTAGCCATGTCTATGCCAGTAGATAACTAGGGCCAGGTCACTGGCCCAGGACTGGCAAGGGATCACCCATACTCATGTTCCTTGGCCCGGTTTTGGTCCATGCAAGTTCCTGCTCTCACAGACTGCTGCCTTCCAGATCACTGCTACAGGAGGCACAGTTCAGGGCAAGTAGAGTGGGGACTGTTCCCAGTCAGCAGTGAATTTGAAGCTTTCTTGTAGAGGAGGTCAGCCAGATCATGCAAGGCCTGCCGCTTGGCTTCAGCACTGCAGGAAATCTCAGTCTGTTTAATTCACTAGCACAGATACAGCCAGTGCTTCTGTATTCTCTTTACACAGTGCTGCTGATTGTCAGAAACATTTTTGCCTTTGCTCAGCATAACTTCAGTATTTGCTGATCAAACTTTGTCTTGGAAGAAATTTGTATTAAATATTTTCAGGAAATTTGAATTGGCCTTTGCAATTATTCTCCTCTTTTCTTCAAAAAACAAATCATCCTTTATATAAAAAGTTTTATCCTGGCTATCTTAATGAGTGATTTTTCAGTGGCTGTAAGGCTGAGTCCAGGTTTTGTTATTTTTTATTTTTAAAAAGTTTTATTTCTTGTGTGGAGGTTTTCTATAAACATCTGTGATCATGGGATCTCGCCTTTCCTGTTTGCAAATTTATAAAAAGTATAACTGGGCGATATGAACGTAATGCAGATTCAAGCTGAAACATGAGCGTTCAAGGCATATTCAGATAAATAGTTTCATTTTGGTTCCATCTCCGTAATAGCAATGACAGTAAATTTAATCTCAGCTCTCAGTTCTGGGTTTGTTCAACTCAGATGTTCATTTCATTATGATATTGAATTACACTATGTTAAATATGCTGTTCATTTCATTCTCTTAATACAGTTCAGATCATTTCACATTATATGAACCCTTTATAAACTGAATATAATTATGGAAGTTAAGATGTATTTTCAAATTCTCTTGTTAGTCTTTAAAGAGGGAGCTTGTGAAAACTACCCAGGCAAGTGAAACCCTTCCTAAGGGCTGTTTATTTTAATTTAAAAGCAAATTAGATTGTATGATTATAATAGTAGTGGTTTTGTTTTTCTATTTGTACTGTAATTCTATACTCAGTCCCAAGGTTTCCTCTACTGTTTTATTCATTGTTTTTGGAAGTCTGTTCCAAAGTCCATGAAAACAATCATATTTTTTTCATCGCATTCATGTAAATCTTATGGTATCTCTAGCAATTTCCTTGTTTCTTCTTTTGCAGAGAAGTTAGCATATGAATTAAAAACTTTGTGTATTTTTAACCTCTAGGTTTTTATGAGCAATTTGTCTTCCACTTAATGTAGTTTATAAGTCCTAGCCTTCAGTTTATACATAAAGGCTAGATGTGCTGGTAGTCACTTTATTTAAGTAATGGCCATCTGATACATGTGGCTTTATTGATGCACCTGGAATCCACATTTGGCACTCACTATTTGGTTAAATATTTAAAAGTTCATGGGTTTATTTTTGTTTTGTTTTGTTTTTAAATAATCAAACACTGAGATACACCAATGAGATACACACTATTTTCATCACATATTGTACCTTGATAGAAACAACAGCAGTCGTGCAGCATTATCCATAGTCTACGAGAGAGTCAACAGCAGGAGTTGAGCCGATTTCTGAATCCTCCCAGCATTGAGACAACACAGCCAAGCGAAGATATGAATGCTATTAATCAAGATAACAGCGCGCAGCCAGAGGTATGTTAACTGGGAGACTATCAGCACTCAGAGCAAATTAAAAAATAAAATAAAATTCAGTGTTTCATATTTGTTCTTTTAAATATCATTTTCCCTGGAAAAGTTGAAAGCAATATTTTATTTTGCTTTTCTCTTTGCCTTTAGATGTAAAGACAAGATGACCTATGGCAGGAATACCCCAGTTTATTTAGCTGCCTTGCTAACACTATGTAGGGTGAACTCAGCTGTATGACACTCAGCACCGACTTCCAGCACTAGCATGAGCTGTGTACAGGCTCAGGGACATGAAGTTTACCTTTCCAGAATTCTCAAGTTGTTTTCACACTGGGAGTGATAGCACTGGGCATGCTGGGTCCTGTGAGTAGGATTCCTGGGCTTTTCCAGAGTAGGAAATGAAGAAGGTACTCTAGTGTAGAAGGCTGAGAACAATTTTGTACCCTTCAATGCAACTGCATAATGGAATTGAGCCCAAACGGTCTTTATTTTCATATCAGTTGTGGAGTTTTGGGGCAGTAAAGAATAGAAACTATATTGCCTTAACAAATGGCAATATATTTTGTTTGGATTTGTGTACAAACTTGGAAGTAGACTAGAAAGGTTAGATAGCCTTTCTTGGGATTATCCCCATGTGATGCAGAACTTTAACTGAGGTTCTTGTTTCTCTGTTCAGACAAGTAGCCAGCAGCAGCTCCTTAGCCCAACGCTTTCTGACAGAGGTGGCTATCGACAAGACTCTGCAGATGCTGGGAAACCTCAGCGGAAATTTGGACAATGGCGTTTGCCATCAGGTAAGTGAAAAAAGTGTTTCAGTAGAGTTTCCATGTGCCTGCTGTACAGTAATAAGACCATAAAAAAGTATAAAGCATTACACTAACATAGAGCAAACACCAGGGAGAGGCTTCATAATTCACAGTTCTACCTCCTGTCTGTAGCTTGCATTCACATCAGACTTTTTCAACCCTCATCTGTGCTGAAATACAGCAATCTCTCCCCTTTCTGCCAATTCTGAAAGTTTGGAAGATGGTACATTAAAGGAGGCTGTAGTGAGATGGGGATTAGTCTATTCTCCCGCATGCCTGGTGATAGGACGTGGGGGAACAGGCTAAAGTTGCACCAGGGGAGGTTTAGGTTGGATATTAGGAAAAACTTCTTTACCGAAAGGGTTGTTAGGCATTGGAATAGGCTGCCCAGGGAAGTGGTTGAATCACCATCCCTGGAGGTCTTTAAAAGACGTTTTGATGTAGAGCTTAGTGATATGGTTTAGTGGAGGACTGTTAGTGTTAGGTCAGAGGTTGGACTAGGTGGTCTTGGAGGTCTCTTCCAACCTAGATGATTCTGTCCACTTCAGAGGTAACTATGTTGTGTATGTAGTGTATAAGGTGCCACGTATAAAGTCAGAGAGGTGATCATGCACTGAATACCATTAACCCTACTTTAGTGACCAGAGTACTTGTCCAAGAAATGGAATAGCTTACTAGAGAGCTTTCAGTCCACATTTTCCGTTTAAGTGTCACTGAGAAAAACAGAGAGGAACAGTAAAATAGGGAACATGCTAAGGAGGGATCATTGGGCTATAGCCAGCTGGATACATTTTCCAAATAAGAATGAGGAGTTCAGGGTTCCCTTTCTTAGCACTGCTCTTGACCACATGAATCCTGACAGTTCGATGCTGGACAGCAAATGAGGGACACCCCCATGCACAGTAAAGTCTGGCATGTGGTAAGTACTCTGTTCCCAGTCCAACAAAGATTGTGAATAACATCATTAATATCAATTGTGGTTTTCATATACTTACATTTGTTTTACTGCTTTCCAAAAGCCATGCCAGCACCTTGCACTGGTTTCTACTCCAAGGCTGTTGTCAAGTATCGCTTTCTAGGCATAGAAATGCTCTTTTCCTCCATTTTTCTGGTTGAAGTGGTAACACTTTCACCATTTTTCCAGTACATCAGCTCAAGTAAGTACTACCTAAATCATTTAGTTTACAATCAGCCAGGTAAGAAGAGACCTATTGCTTCAGCTATCCCAGCAAAAGGAAATCAGGCATTGCTTAGTTAAACTGCTCTACCAGCAGATGAGTGGGAGTAGGGGGAGCAGCTGGAGCTGAAAAAATCATTGGGATAGAGTCTTTCTGTTTCTGCACTAAACCACTTCAAAGCTACCCCAGTCCAGCTAGTTCTGTACACCTGAATTCTAAGCAGAAATGTTCAAGAAGCAAATGTACTCTAATACAGAGCCTTCTGCTTACTTTCATAGCCCCCAAACCAATAAGCCATTCCGTGTCTTCAGTAAACCTTCGCTTTGGTGGACGTTCAACTATGAAATCTGTTGTATGCAAAATGAATCCCATGTCTGATGCAGCATCTTGTGGATCAGAAGTCAAGAAGTGGTGGACAAGACAATTAACTGTGGAGAGCGATGAAAGTGGAGAGGACCTACTTGATATCTGAGAAAGACTTATGTAAGATTGCAACAACAACCACTTCAAACACAATCTAATTTTCTATGTTTAGAATTGAACACACTGTAAGTGATGTATGATTTATTTAAAATCAGTGTCATAAAATCTTTCAATTGCTTATCCTTCTGCCATATGAAACATAGCACATACTTACATGTTAGAGTTCACTTCTATAGGTATTAACTGTACTTTAAGAAACCTGTATACAATAGCACTACTAATAAAGCCAGAGAGACTGTATTGCCTTTACAGAGCTTTGAAAAATTTCATGTTCTGCAAGTACATAATGGAAATGCATTTTGATATACGCATCTGTGTTTTTCTTCAACCTATACTGTACTTTAAAATTGCAACACTTTACAATACAAAGGTAATATATTTCTTCTTCTTGTGTTTTCCTTCAGCTTATTTATTAAGATTTCTTTAGAAAGATTTTATTATTCACAAATGACCTGAAGAGGTCAGCACTGACTTCATGTTAAAGGGAAGTATTTTTACAAAGTGCAGATTCTGAATTACAAATCTAAGCTTTTTCTGGACCTTTTTTTAAAATATGCAAGATACAAGATAACTCATTTTAAAATCAGATGGTGAAGGATTGGCTTTTAAAATGTAAATATATTTGGGTTTTGTTTAATTATGTGAAGAGCTTGATTTTCATACAGAAAAAAAGAAGAAAAAAAAAAAAAAGACATGAAAACTGTGCATTTAATCATCCATCAAAAGACTTCCATGTGAAAAAACATGATTTATGCTACATTTTCAGATTATGCTGGTTACATATATGTATTACGCTGGTCATGTATGTCATTATTCTCCTGTTAGTTGGGTCCCATTTCCTTGTGTAGCCATAAGATAACTTTGTTCTTGTCTGTGCAATAGAAATTAGCATGTTGGGGGTTCTCTTTAAAGAGCAGTGTTGTATGGCTTTTAAAAATATGGTTCAGTTTATCCTGTATAGGTAGAAGTGAATTTTACTTACCCATGATACTACTCATGCTATTAGCTGTGCACTGCTGAAGCATGACATAGTACTGTGGTTAGGTATCTTTGTCCCTTTTACCCTGATATTTAATATTATTACATGTTAGCATTCTTTTATTTTATGAAGCACCAATAGTGCTAAATTATCACTGGTGAAAAAGCAGCTGTCCCTTTCATAAGTTTTTCCAGTGAAAGGCCAATGCTGTACAGACATGGAGGTGGAGAAGAAAAGCAACACAATACAGGTGAGCAGTATTGCACACATTAGTCTCAGAATTTAGGGTGTCTAGAAATGTGGGCTAAAATTTGCCCTTCCTTCGAGGAAGAACTGCGAGATTGTACATTTTATAGCTTGGCCACTGACTGGGTTTTTTAGCGTAGATGGGACTTTTCATTACCATTGTTTCCTATGGAAATGATAGGTTGCTCTAACATGGCCTGATGTGAGATCTTGAAAGAGGCTCACAGCTAATGTATATCGCCACTTAAAATATATATCCTTTAAAAAGCTGACAAAAGACAGTGCTTTGTGATGTTTTCTGGCCAAAATATTAACATAGGGTGGTCAGAATACAGAATTGTTTTCACAGATGCCTTCACTGTAAATGCAAAATTAGCTTTGGCCATAAAATACAGTTTTCTTGGCATCTATCAGTGTTTTGTTCTCGGTATCCAGTTGAACATTGTTTAGATTTTTTTTTTTCCAAAAAATGTCACATTGCACACATCTGTATTTTGTGGTTACTTTATTTGCTTTGGGATATATTTAAGTTTAAATCTAGTCGATTCTATATATGTAACAGAATCTGTGCATTCTCTTGTTTACTGGCTAGATTATGAACCATCAACAAAACCTCATATGGAAATCCATGATTTTGTGTTCTATTCTGTGCTTCTTTAAGTTCAGCTTTTGTATATATGACAATAAGATAAATATTGGATTTATAAAAGACGGTATCTTTGAAATTTCAATAATATATTGAACTGCAGATCTTTCTGAACCATTCTTGCTGCAAATCTTCTTTTTAAAAAATCTGGCAGACATTTTTTCCTTGCCTTACAGTACTCTGTCAATAAAAGTGAGTTGCTTTAAGCAATATTCCTCCCCCTGGCTTTCATTCTAACTGCATTTGCTATATCTAGCTCATCTGTGATAATGCTGCATAGTGGCTAGGTGTGTGGTTTGTAGAGGATCACTTAAAGCGATGCTTTCAAATTCCTCTAATTGGAAGGCCTTTGTTTTTTTTTTAGAGGGACTTTCAGTGACTGACCTCAGCAGTACTGCCACAGGGTTTCTCATTCAGAAAATGGGACTATATAGGATTGTTTATTTTTTATTTCTGTTTAACTCTTTTTCTTTGTTTAGCTCCAAGATGTGAACATGCTTGTGTGTGTGCGTATGATGAGTAAGTTTGTGGTGGAAAGGGTGTGATGGTTTTATAGGCTGCCTTCAAACATTTTACAAAACACTTGAGGTCCCTGGACCATTCATTTAACCTGCAATCTGGTTCTAAGAAAGCAGTGCTCACCTGCTGCCTCCCTCACTTTGCTTTTGTAAAAATATAGGAAGTGAAATGCAATTACATAGACATGAAAATAATATACACCAGAGCACCCAGGGGACTAGATTAGGGTGAAAATCTTCTTAGGATGACACCCCTGGCATAACTAGAGGAACTAATAACCTCCTACTTTACCACAGAGCAACCACCGCAGATTTGCACATGAAGGTGAAGAAGCAAAGTTCAAAACAACATGCACAAACAATGGAAGAGAGACAAGGAGGGAATAATACTGCATTAGGAAATTAGAGTCAGTCCAGACAGCCCTGGAGAAATGTTCAAACAAGAACAGATCCTAGACAAAGGTAAACAAAAAATTGCCAGGGGAATATCACTACCTGCAGCGCTCTTGGCTCATAGCATTAAATGCAGTATTATCCCATAAAAATAAAAAGAATAAAGTGCTTAGACCTCTTTTCATCCCAAGGAGAGCTCTCTTCCATAGGAAGCAAGTTGTAAAAGTCTTCGTGGCTTGGTTGGGGCAAAATGAGTGGTCCATGTTGTCACTGCTCAAAGAAAAATGTTCCTGTGGGAAGTCTGAGAACACGCAGCAGACTTGTATCTTAATAGCGTTCCAAAGTCAGGTCCTTTTTCAGACAATCACATTTAGAACGAAGAAATTAATAACTTGAAACCATTTGCTACTGGATGATATCCAACTGAATTAAGAGCTAAAAACATAAAGTGCACTTTATCTGGCAAGCTAAAATACCATCATTGTTTTAACTAATCAGGACCAATCAGATTTAAATATCTTCCAAATAACATTACGTTCAGTGTTGTCTACATTCAAAGACCAGTATCACAGCTTCTGAGAAGCCAGAGCTTTGGATGCCAAAAGCAAGTGACTGACTTTGTAAGAATAATCTTTTTTGTTCTCTTCTGTTATTCACAACATGCCCACTGCTCTTGTTATTGTGCAGATAAGGATGTCCATGAATAACCAAAGCAGGAAAAGAGCTCGCACTGTTGTAACAGTACATTTGGAGCCCCAGCAAGCAAGATCTGTGCTAAGCCTCCCATCCAGAATGTCCGCTCTTCTCCTCCCACAGCATTTCCACACAAGAAAATAAACTCTGGCCTGAGTTGTCAGTCAATGTTTCCAATATGATTATCTCAGTCTCACTGACTTTAGTTTTAGAAGGCTTAATCCATCCCTTCTACTGCAGTCATTTTAATCACACCAAGGATGAACTTGCTGATGATGCTGGGAAGTTGGCTGCCCTGCTTTCTTCAATTGCTCTGCAATACAAAGGAAGCCTCACTAGAATTCAATTAACCTTCCTCTTCTTCCCAAGGGTGCTAGTGTCGGACCCCATTAGCAGCTGTTGCCCATTGTTCTCAATGACGAACCTCTAAGCACCGAGTTATTAACCCATCAGCGAGCTAAGTGTACAGGCAATGGCATTTTAGCCCCCTTCCACAGGTTCCTTTCTCAGGTAAGTGTCTCAGCACCATTACTGGCTTCGTGCATTTATCTGCCTTGCATACCTGCACTAGGGAATTTGGGCAAACTATTTGGGCACCTACAAAATTGCATTTCATAAAATGATAGCTTAGTGGATGTCATATGGAAAACTGACAGTAGAAAAAGAGGACCACTGCCTTTGTTATCAGTATGTCGCAGAAAGAAATAAAGAAAGAGAGAGAGAGAGAAAGAGAAAGAGAGAGAAAGAGAAAGAGAGAAAGAGAGAGAGAAAGAGAGAAAGAGAGAAAGAGAGAAAGAGAGAAAGAAAGAAGAACATTTTGTTTTATTTGCTGGAAGTGATTTTGCCAAATGCTGGCCACAGAAGGTGAGCAGATGCAGGGTCCAGCTGACTGCTCCACCATGGAAGGGAAACCTCCAGCACTGTGGTGCTTGGGTACTGTGGGTGCTTGGGTGCTGTGGAGCAGGCAATGGGTGCAGTGAGGCTCACCTGAGCTTTTCTGCCAAAACTTTTAGATCTGTGATGTTAAGTGTGCGTGTAATCCACTCTTGTGCTGTGGATGCTCCTAGGGGCATGATCCCATGAACTGTTTTAGCTGCTGTGAGTAAGAAGTTCTTACACATGGCCGCTTGTAACCAGGTCCAGCTCTTCTCCCACTGGGAAGTACAATGCCCTGAACTTTGCCAGTTTAATCCTTCACCCAGTTGCGTCGACTCCTAAGGCCTGCCAAGTACTCCTGGTTTTAAAAGCCAAATAGTAAAACCTTCATCTTAATTGGATCAGCAACAGCAAGAATGCATCTCTGACCTTGGCCTATAAATGTATTTCAGCTTCATATGCATACTTCAATTCAAAGTATATCTATAAGGGCTTATCTACATGAGGAAGTTGCACCAGTTTAAATTTAACCTGTTGTAGCAAATTGATTTCACTAAATCAGTTTGCATACCCGTGGAAATGCTTATTTCACTTTAAAGATTTTTTTTCTATTGATCTTTGTTAAAACCCAAATAACCTTGGTTTTATTCTAACAGCAAGAGGGCTCCCACAGGTCTATGTATCAGCTATCTTAACTGGTTTTAAAAGCCTCACCTTTAATTATATGGCTGTAAATTCTTTGTACAGAGGAAATCTTTCTCTGGGTCTCTGGCTAAGCTCAGCTCCAGCTCTGTGTCAGGCCACCCTAGCCTCTTTGCTCCAAGGCATTGCTGGGAGTTTGGGTAATTCCCTCTGGGAACACCCCACCCCACCCCCAGGAGACATTCTGGATGAGATTATGCTGTGTGTTTCTCCCTCTGCCTTGCACAGCCCTCAGATAGGACATGAGCAGCTTTGTGCTCCCAGGCATCCCTAGAAGCTCCTTTCCATGGCACACTCTATGTGGCATTATCCTCTCAACTTCACGCTGTGGTCAGTGTGACATGTCCCTTGCCTTATTCCAGACAACTGTAATGAACAAAGCACACAAAGAATATGTGATAGGGGCCATATAAACACCAAACATGGCTCAGGGATATTCATTTTATGGATGTGACAGGGCTCTTCCCCATGCAGTGTGGCCGTGCAGCTCTTGCCACATGCCATTGGAGCCAGGGACACCAGGCTCCTTCTTACTTTGCTGTTCAGAAACAGTTTGTACAAATGCTACTAGCTTGGGCTTGGGTTGCTTTTATAAGGTCTTTCTTCTTTGAAGTGGTTTTCAGTGCTTTTCAGTAGAAAAATCTCTTAGTACAATCTGTACAACTGGTTTTCTGAGCCAATCCAGCTGCAGAGATATATTTTAATAGATGTTCTGTCAGACACAGTTCTAAACAAACATTATAATGCTCCTGAGCTGGACAGTCAGAAATGCCAAAGATAGGCTATTTCAACAATTTTCAATAGCTGAGCCATCTTTTAAGATATCTCAGAACTACAACAAATTTGAAGGTTTTTTTTTTCCTAACACTAGAGGGCTAGCGCTGCTTTACATGGCCTGTCTGCATGTGCGTACACACACACATTCAAGATCAGTAGGTTGATCATCTCTGTGGCAAAATTTTATTTTTCTGTTTTGCACAGCATTTAGATATCACAATGCCAAGGAATTTTCAGCATGATTATAGAACAAGGGATCTTTCACTAACCTTGTGTTACATACTGAAAAAAATGCTTTTATTTTTGTTTTTTGTGGAAGCATGACTTTTTGGGAAACTTAATGACGTTTGCATTCCCACCTGTATATGATATGCAAGGAATTTGTAATAGAAGATTGCATTAGCAATAGCATTTAATTTTTTCTGTCTCCGGTGATTGCAATATTTGCATGTCGGTTGAAGTGGAGCTTATCTTCGTATTTCGACTCCAAGGAAAATTCAGGAGTGACATAATTTTCAAAATCTAGCACTTCAAGTTGAAGAAACAAGTAGCTGTCAGAAATCTTATGCCATTAATTAAATACACTTTTTTTTTTTTCTTTTTTCTTTTTTTTCTTTTTGAGACAAATTATGCTCAATAATTTGAACTGTGACACCTGCTTTTTATGATGTCTGATTTCCATGTCTGAAAGTCCTTTTTTTTTTTTTTTTCCTTGACTCTAAGCATATGTTCATTTACAAGCTATGGTTATGTGGTGGTTTTACCCATCTGGGCAGCTGAACTCCACCACAACCTCTCTCTCACTCCCCCTCCTCAAAGGGAAAGTGGGAGAAAATACGATGGAAAGGGCTCAAGAGGTGAGATAAGGGCAGGGAGATCACTCAACAATTATCGTAATGGGCAAAACAGACTCAGCATAGGGAGATTAATATAATTTATTGCCTATCACTAGCAGACTAGAGCAGTGAGAAACTAAAAGAGAATTAAAAATACCTTCCCCCCATCCACCCACTCCTACCTCCTCCCCCTGATTGCCGGGGAACGGGTAATGGGGGCTGTGGTCACTCCCTGACGCTTCATCTCCACCTCTCCTTCATGACCACTCTCAGCCCCTGGCCTGCCCACAAGCAGCAGCTCTTCAAGAACTGCTCCCACACAGCTCTGTACCATGGGGTCCATCCATCCCCCAGGAGCAAACTGCTCCAGCACGGGTCCCCCACAGGTGAGCGGCAGATCCTCCCAGACCCCCTGCTCCTGCGTGGGCTCCTCTCCATGGGCTGCAGCTCCAGCCCAGGGCCTGCTCCTGCGGGGGCTCTCCATGGGCCGCAGCGTTGAGATCTGCTCCATGTGGGATCCATGGGCTGCAGGGGGACAGCCTGCTCCACCAGGGGCCTCTCCACAGGCCGCAGGGGAACTGCTGCTGCATACCTGGAGCACCTCCTGCCCTCCTACTGCACTGGCCTGGGGGGCTGCAGGGCTGCTTCTCACTCCCCTCTCCCAGCTGCTATAACACAACAGGATTTTGTTGTTGTTGTTTTCCCTTTCTTCAGTCTGCTCTCCCAGAGGTGCAAACAATATCCCATATTGTCTCTGCTCTGGCCAGCAGTGGGTCCCCTTTTGGAGCCAGCTGGAGCTGGCTCTGATCTGATATGGGGCAGCTGCTGGGCTCTGCTCACAGAGGCCACCCCTGCAGCCCCTCTGCTACCAAAACCTTACCACATAAACCCAATACAGGTTGGATGAGAAATACCATTACAGATGACATTTGTTGACTAATAGTTAATCATTTGGAGAAACATTTTGAAGCACTGCTTTCTTTCTGTGCTTTAACGTGAAAAACAGAGAATGGTGTTATTTTTTCATAACAGTTTTTACATCAAGAGGGAAAGGGAATGAAAAAGCACAGGGTTATATGCAATGTCCATTGAAGCCAGCATGAAGTTTCCCTATGGCTGCAATGATCCTGTGGTGCCTCTCCTTAATGGGCCCTTGAAGCTAATGTGATTTATTTCACAGTTTCAGGCTGGCTACACACATGCCCACATGCATACTCAGCTGCGTGCACTGATTTGATCAGCTGTGGTTCACCCACATTTGGTTATGTGCCCACATCTTTGCTTAACATTACTAATTATGCTATTTAGGGCTTCTACCTCAAGGATTCATCTAACACAAACCACAGGATTTTATGCCATGTTGAAATATTTGCCAGGTAAGCTGTCTTACCAAGGGATTAACTAACTCGAACTGCACATAAATTAGTTAAAAAAATTCACCACTGCACAATGCACAACATCTGAAATTCACTGCATGTGCACTGCAAAGTGATGTTCGGGAACTGACACAGCCTGTGAGCACACAGCGTACTGCTGCTGTCTTGCAGTGAGGGCATGGTTGCCATTCACTATGGTGACTGCATATGGCATTTAGCTTCATGGTTAAATGTCTCTTGCACTGCTCAGCTTCTGTGTGCTAAGACAGGGGATGCAAGAGAGAGAGATTTTCCTTCCTGTGTGCTGTGGGATACTGCTATCAGGGTACAAATCAAAGTAAAATCCTTCCATTGCTCTTTTCCATCTTACCCCAACATTTAATTGGGTGGGAAGGAATTAAGGGAGTAAATTCTGGCAATTTCTGTCATCAACCTGCTAATAACTACAAATAGGCTGCTGCAGACTTGGAATCATGCAGTCAGTAGAGCCTCGGGGCAGCAAGGACACTCTCAGTATGAAGAGCAGGTTCACCACATCAGCTTAGCAAGGCTGAGAAATCAGGGACAGTAGTAGTCTCAGATGTGTCGCCAGCAGATTCCGTACAAAATCATGCTGAGCAGCCCAGGAAGGCAGGTTGTGCCACTGTTTAGTACAGAACTGTCCCCAAAGCTGAGGTGTAGAAATAAGAAGGAAACAAATTCTCCAAGCAGGAGAAAAGCAGCTTGCAAAGCTGTATGATCTCTGTGCCAAATCAGACCTTTAATTGGCACAAAAATTATCTCTACTAACACCTGCAAGTGCGTGTATAGTACACTGTAAAATTAATAGTCAAAGGGAGAAGGAATTCCTCAGAGCTCACAGAGAAAAAAAAAATATCTTGCAAATGATGGTGTAGCATGGTATCTCAGGCTGCTTCAAAGCCAAGGACATTAATAAAAACAAGAGTTGGAACAATGACACCCTGCTTTATTTCAGCCTCTTTGGTAAAAGTGCTCTCCTGGCTGAAGCTCTGCAAGCTTGCTGTCAAGAAAGGTCAGGCAGATGAGGAGCGGTTCACAAGCACTGCAGAAGAGAAGTCCAGGACATTTTGTGGTAGTGTAAAAAGAAGGAGGCTGGTTTCTGGTAAAGTGCTCTCTGTTGAGCAGTGGGTAGAAGGAGTTGTTAAAAACATAAGCAGCAGGAAAAAAAAAAATCATTAAAAAAAAATCATTAATATGACAGCTTCCTAACCTAAAGTACTTACAGCTTCCCTGTGTAGCTGTCATGTATGCTTCCTGCTGTGGCTTTCCCTGCTTAGCCCTGAAAGTAGGGCCAAGAAGGATCTTCCAAATCCTTCCATTTTCCATGGTCTGCCTTTGTGCAAATTTTCACAGGTGATTGTGACCAAAGGAGGTTATTCTCTATGCTACTCTCATGAGACCCCACCTGGAGCACTGCATTCATTTCTGGGGCTCCCATCACAAGATGGACATGGAACTGTTAGGTCGGGTCCAGATGAGGGTCAGGAAGATGATCAGAGGGCTGGAGCACCTCTCCTTTGAAGATAGGCTGAGAAAGTTGGGATTGTTCAGCCTGGAGAAGAGGAGGGTCCAGGAAGACTTTACAGCAGCCTTCTAGTACCTAAAGGGGGCTACAGGAAAGCTGGGGAGGGACTCTGTCTTGGAGTGTAGTGACAAGTCAAGGGTGAGTGGCTTTAAACTAAAAGAAGAAAGGTTTAGATTAGATATAAGGAAGAAATTCTTCACTCTGAGGGTGGTGAGGCACTGGAGCAGGTTGCCCAGAGAAGCTGTGAATGCCCCATCTCTGGAGGTGTTCAAGGCCAGGCTGGATGGGGCTTTGGGTGACCTGCTCTGGTGGGAGGTGTCCCTGCCCATGGCAGGGGGCTTGGAACTAGTTTAAGGTTTCTTCCAACCCAAACTTTTTCATGATTCTATGACACTGAGCACTTGTCTATATGTAAATTACATTTCCAAATGCTCTGCCCTTCATGTGCTTCTAACCCCCAAGGCTGCATTTGTGACCAACCAGCATCCAGCACAGTAACTCATCTGGGGTGTCTGAGACACCTCATCAGTCACACAGCCAGCCCTTCACCAAAGTGACCCCCATTGCAGTTGGGCTTCTTTCTTAGGCCGAACCAGCCTGTTGTTTGAGACCTGGGATAGGAGGGACCAGTAAGGTCTCACCAGCTGTGTCTGCTTTGTTTGGCTCTTGCACTTGAAACAATTAGACATTCCCCAAAATGCAGTTTGTAAGCACTGGGCCCATCAGCATCTATATGGATACATTTTTTGCTGTAATGCAGGACTCTAAGGCTTCTAGCTAATAACTGAGTGAGAGTTTGCAAATTTACTGCAACAACGGCCACCAGATGTGATCAAGTTCACAAATTCTGGATCACACAAAGTAGGAGTGGAGAGGTGTGTTGTCCCAGAGTTGCATGGTGTGTCCAAGCTAGTGGAAAAACTGAATTTAAAAAGGCATATCTCAGTAACAGGCTGCCATGGGGGCTGACCAGAGGCTGTTTAGGTGAAATACAGCTTGTCCGTGGCTCCAAAATACAAATATTTTTGTAAATTGTTTGGGACATTGTGTTTTTTTCTGTTTTTTTTTTTGATCTCTTTTTTTTTTTTTTTTTCTGGTGACAGGGGCATAATCCAAGTGCACCCAGCAATGCCGTGTTCAGATCAAAGCTAATCAACACCCCTAGTGGATTTCTGGGACGTGAGTGGTTAAATGGACCCATAACACCCTTAGTGGGTAGCGAGGACTTTCACAAGCAAATATAGCGAGGCTGTTAGCAGGTCTGAGCACAGAGAGAAAAATAATGGGAGGGGAGAAGAACACTTGGATTTATTGAAATTGGATTTATTGAATTTCTTCTAGAAAGTAGTGTCCTAGACCTAAGGGAGGACTCAGTCATTTAGTCATTTGAAACATTCATAAAGAAGGATGCTCAGTTACTGGGAAACTACTTCAGTAAACCATGGGGAAGTGTGTACAGGCTTTACTTCTTTTTTCCTGAAACATACACAAAATTACAGCTTTTCAGCAGCAAAAGTTACCGTGAGGGCTTCTGAAAGTGCTCATGTTTCTTTCTTTTTTCTTTTAATTGTCATTTCACCCCCAGGAACACCACCGCTGACCAGGGCACCTGCATAGGGGTGAATCCAAGCGATGCTGTGCCGGTGGCTGTGAGGCCGCACGCAGAGGAGTGGCAGGCCCCCTGTTTGCGGGAGGAAGGGTGCCAGGTGGGAAGTTTGCCCCTGGGACTGTCCCTCAGAGCCCTTTTTGGGAGCTGTCTGGATGCTGCCCAGCTCCAGCTGGCACAGAATTACCTGGTACCTAATTACAACAACCTGGTGACAGCCCAGCAAGAAGACTCCTTCATTAAACGTGATGGTTTGGATGCCACAGCCGGCTTGGGAAACTCTTAAATGGTTATTGCTGGAAATGGCGAGTGCATACCAGGGGAAAGATCACTCCATAAATGCACTATTTCTTACATTTTTTCTCTAAGCATCTGTTATTGCTCTCTGCCAAAGACAGGATATTGGATCCCTAGCTTGGCTCAGCATAGTCAATCTTCTGTTTTTATGGTCAAATCTGCAGCAGCAGCTACAAGGAAAACTTTAAAATACTTGAGTGAAAAAATCCTTTAATAGTGTTTGTGTCTTTTTGTTAGGCTCTTGGAGTATTAAGCAATACAAGCAAGATCTGTCAGTGTTGATCAATATATTCCTATTAGAAGTATTTGTTTTCTACTTCCATTATTGTTATTTCTATTCCATGTAATGACAATATTTAACATAAGTATATTTTTTATATATTTAATACTTTACAAAGTAGAAGAAAACCCTTTTCTGATACTGTTAGTTGTGCTGTGGTGAATAAAAGCTCTCACATTGCGTGGCATGAAGGGGAAAAGCTTTTTGCCTTTTAACTTTGATCAGGTAGAATAAAGAATGGGTCAAACCGGTAGAAACCTGTCTGATCTAAAAATAAAGCAAATGGCCTAAAAGTACTACACTGCACCCAGGGACCTTTGACAAGGTCTATTCAGGAACTGAATGCATGGCCTCTGGATTTCAGAAACATTTTTTCCCTTCCCTTTTCACAATTTGCTTTGCAATTTTTTAGAAGCCAGTTTGGTGATTTGGAGTGTGAATAGCTCGTCATCGGCCAGAGGAGCAGTGAGAAGTCTCTCCTTGCCTTTGGTTGGGCTCAGAAGGTCTTACATCTCCCTTGTACATTATGTACAGTGACTCTCTCCAGGCCACCATCAACAGATATGGACCCTTGTTCATCCTTCCCCACCATCTTCAAATCTGGTGTGTCCTAGAGATCATTACCATGCAATTCCCTCCAAGTCCATTTCTGCCTCCTGCTTTGCCCAAGCTTCCTCTCCTTTCATACGTGCAATTGTCCGAGTCACCCCTTCATTGATCGTGTCCCCTTGGGTGTTAAGTTTCCCAGAAGCAACAAAGTGTGCCATTTCTGTGATCTGTGATAACATCGCTGGAAGTCTGCTAGCAGGAGTTTCTGCAGGGATGGTAAGCCTTAGCTGCACTGACTTGGAACTATCATTTCATTGCTAGTGTCACAAATAATTAAAAATGACCCGAAGTCACTCCAACGGTTTTTAATTGCTACTCTTCTCCTGTGAATCTCTGCTAGCAACAATAGTCAAAACAACAATGCAACATAAAAGCAGGCTTACGTTTCTTCTTTTTTTTGTTGTTATTTTACCGTGCTGTTTCCTTCTGAAGTGGGGCACTGCAGGGCACGTAAGCATAAATGCAATATGAACTACCAAACATGAAAGCCCTGACCACCTGTTCTTTTGCTGAGATGAATGATTAAAAAAAAAAAAAAAAAAAAAAAAAAAAAAAGGAAAGAAAGAAAAAAAAAAACAGTTAAAACAAACTTTAAAGTAAGTTTACTTTAAAATGACCCCCAACTTTGCAAATCCAAGTTTCCTGGGCTCCAAATAATAATTATTTTAGTATCTTCTTGTTTTCAGATGAAGTCTTCCTCTCCAAGAGTCTTCCTTTGTTCTTTATTTGTGAGCCATACCAAAGCTTTCCATTTGATGGCTTCCACTACGCTCAGGTCTCCTTGGTGTTATAAAAATATGCACAAAAAGGCAGTTATTGCCTGAAGGACTTTCGAGTCTAGAATCTTTAAGGTCTTGCGGAGAAAAGCCTGAGGCCACACTGTTGTGGGCATGGAGAGCCTCATCTCCAGCAGGAAGTGAGTGTTTTTGAAAATCCTGGTGTACATGGACATTTGGAAATGTGCTTGCCAAAGCCTCCCCCACAGAGCAGTGCTGGAGATGCCCATAACCCAGTGATACCTGTTGGCTCCTGTGTTATGAAAAGTGACAAGGCTGGGAAAAGATTTAATTTAGGGGAGGCTGGAGGCATATGGCTCTGTCTGTATAATGGCTGTGTGTTGCTCCTTTGTAGAATGGGGTTTATGGGACTGCACATGATGCAGCATGGTGTCTTGGGGTCACCTCGTACCAGGCTTGCCAGGTGCCACTGCCAAGTGGGAGGGTTGACTAGGTGCTTCCTACTTCATGTGACTACGCCACAAGGGCTCTGCCTCCTGCTGTGTTCCAGGCTTCCTCGCTATGTCATTCCATACACAGAAGTGTCTGGGGTCTTTGGCACAGCCCTGTGTTCAAAACAAGTTCATCTCAGACCCTAGCTCTCAATAACAGCCTAATGTGATGTTGCCTTCCCCTTAAAGCAACAGCACACAGTCAGACCCTTATCATACGACCCCACATGGATGTATGACTCCCAGTACAAGTCCAGCCACGGGCTCCATCTGGCACACAGAATATACGCCAGCAGCATGGGTCATCTTGTAGTATGTCCACCAGTGACATGCAGCAACCTGAAACATAACAGATTAGTCAGCTCCTGAACTTTGGAAAGAGACATGCCTTCAGATGTGCATAAAATCTCTGTTCTTAAAACTGGCCTTCCAGCTCAAGTGGTCCATTCCTCTAAGACAAAGTCCTGGCACCACAAGTCCTGCCATATGAATCTGAAATGGTAGGAGTCAGCCTTCAACAGGAACATCTCTTAACTTTGCTGTATGCACTTAAGTAAAACTATTTATTATCCAGCTCACTTGCTTTGCCCAAGCTGGTAAATGACCCATACAAATAAATATTTTTCCAAGAGTTCTGCTCAGTCTTTTTGATCTGGTTTCATATCCACAAACAACCATTTCATCTCCTCTACATTTTAAAAGCAGAACTTAAAGTGTAAAGGTTATTAATTTCCTAAACCTCCTGTCCCTGGGCAGTCTTCTAATGTCCATGACTACCAGCAGCAGCTTGCTGCTCGTCCTTGTTTTGCTGATGTATAAGTTTATTCAAAGTCCCCTGAAGAACTGGAGGCTTGTTGCACTCGTAAATTTCCCAGGAAGTCTGCCAGAGGCATAACATGCTCCCAAGTATCTGAAAATCATCAGTAAACTCTGAGAAGACGATTCTTAAAAACAAAACTAGATGTGAGTGTTTGCACTTTATACAAACTTAGTAAAACAATCTTCAAAATAGTTTATTGATGTGCTTTGGAAAGCTGAAAAACTATGGAAACAATTTTACCCTCCAGGTCAGAGAGAGAGAGATGACTTACTAGCCTGAGTATAGGTAGAAAAACTGTTGAAGAATACCCACTTGTTAAGTAGTTAAATACAGGCAAAATTAGATGCTATGAGCAGAAATATAGGACACAAAAACTGTGAGTCCAAGATGGGGAGGGGAGGGCGTATCTGTGAAGGCACATCCAGGTTTATGTTGTTTGGAAGGAGCAGCAACAGCTCTGGGAGTGATAATAAGAAATGGTGTCTTAATTTTGAATTCTTACGCTAAATTTTGGAGATACCTGAACAAGATGGTATCCTTAGGTTGGGGCAATTAAATCAGAGATTGTTGTTACCATTAGTTTCAATACTGTTTGTGCCAGGGAAGCCTCTGAAGACTTAGTTTAGCCACACGTCATGAAAAGGAAGAAAATATCTCTCCAGAAGCCCAACAACTGTATTCTGGCCATGCATGGAAATCAGATTTTTCCATCAGCTAAGAACTGATGAATATATTAAGACAAGTGAGAAGGCAATGTGCTTGTGGGGGAATTTAGCTTCTAATTTGCTGAGTTAAGAATTCTTGCACGCAAGATGAAGTGATAAGCTTTCTCCCTTTCCTTCCTTCCTTCCTTCCTTCCTTCCTTCCTTCCTTCCTTCCTTCCTTCCTTCCTTCCTTCCTTCCTTCCTTCCTTCCTTCCTTCCTTCCTTTCTCTCTCTCTTTCTCTCTCTCTTTCTGTCTTCCTTTTTCTTCCTTTCTTCCTTTCTTCCTTTCTCCCTCTTTTTTTTTTTTTAATGCTAAGTTACTGTTATTTAAATCTGCAGATGAAGAATCCACTTTTTCCTGGAGATTTTCTTTCTTCCCTTGGAAACCATCTTACATCAGGTGTGGGAGACATGATAATGGCCAAGGAAAATCAGTCTTTCACTCCCAAGTGAAGCTAACTGGGTCCCACTGCATGTAAAATCCTGTATAATAATGCATTTATTGGTTTTCATCCAGAAATCTTTCCTACTGTTGCTAGTTTTCTCCACCAGCTGAGAGCCTGGCTTCCATGCAGCTCTCTCACCCAGCCATTCCCCCATCCTTGAAGAGTTCCTTGAAAAATGGATTTGGGATGCCCACAAGTCTGTCTTGTTTTGGGGGCTCCCTACCAGGCCTCCTGTGCTGCCGCCTGCAAAATAGCAGTTATTCAGAGTAATGAATGTCGCTGGTCCAAGAGCCAGTGGGTAGAAAGTGGCTGCGAACATGTTTAGGATGTTAATTAGACAAATATTTCCGAGTCTCAGAAGAGAACAGTTCTGGAAAAGCCTTTTGTTGTAGCTGCAGTAGCTAAATCCTGAACAAATTCAATTAAAAATAGAAGTTCGAGCAGTTTACATTCTTCCTGAAAAATGAGAGGCCAAGCCAGCCTTTTCAACTGCTGTGCTTCCAAGCCTGGATATGAACTTGGGCACATCAGATGTCCCCGCACTGCACGGGGGTTATGTCAGGCCGAGCCTGTCCAACAGGAGGGGGCGAATGGCTCTTCAGATGTGATATCCCCTGGGTTGAAATGCCATTTCCAAAATGCTGCTCAGGGAAGTTTGGGCTCCCTCTGTAGCTGGGCAAGCTGTGGGGGGCAGCAGGGCTACCCTCAGGTCTGGGATCACAGAATCACAGAATTGAAGGGGTTGGAAGGGATTTCAAAGGGTCATCGGCTCCAACACCCCTGCCAAAGCAGGTTCCTTACAGCAGGCTGCCCCAGTAGGCATACAGACAGGCCTTGAATATCTCCAGAGAAGGAGACTCCACAACCTCCCTGGGCAGCCTGTCCCAGTGCTCCGTCACCTTCACCATGAAGAAGTTCTTTCGCATGTTGGTGCGGAACTTCCTGTGCTCTATCTTGTGACCATTACCCCTTTGTCCTGTCCCTGCAAACCACTGAAAAGAGGTTGGCCAAATCCCTCTGTCTCCCACACCTCAGGTGCTTATGCACATTGAGGAGATCCCCTCTCAGTCTTCTTTTCTTCAGGCTGAACAGATTCAGCTCTCTCAGCCTTTCCTCATAAGGAAGATGCTCCAGGCCCTGTATCATCTTTGTAGCCATCTGCTGGACTCTTTCCAGGACATCCCTGTCTTTCGTGTACCAGGGAGCCCAGAACTGGACATAGTACTCCAGGTGAGGCCTGACCAGGGCAGAGTAGAGGGGGAGGATCACCTCCCTTGACCTGCTGGCCACGCTCCTTTTAATGCACACCAGGATCCCATTAGCCCTCTTGGCCACAAGGGCACAGTGCTGGCTCATGGTCAACCTGTCGTCCACCAGGACCCCCAGGTCCTTCTCCTCAGAGCTCCTCTCCAGCAGGTCATCCCCCAGCCTGTACTGATACATGTGGTTGTTCCTTCCCAGGTGCAGGACTCTACACTTGGTCTTATTAAACCTCACCTGGTTTCTTCCTGCCCATCTCTCCAGCATGTCCAGGTCTCGCTGAATGGCAGCACAGCCTTTTGGCGTGTCAGCCACTCCTCCCAGCTTTGTGTCATCAGTGTACTTGCTGAGGGCAGACACTATTCCCTCATCAAGGTCATCGATGAAGATGTTGAACAAGACTGGACCCAGCACTGACCCCTGGGGAACACCGCTAGTCACAGGTCTCCAGACTGACTCTGCACCGCCGATCACCACCCTCTGAGCTCGGCCAATCAGCCAGTTCTCAACCCACCTTACTGTCCACTTCTCTATCCCACGCTTTCTTAGCTTTGCTATCAGGATGTCATGGGAGACAGTATTGAAAGCCTTGCTAAAGACAAGCACTACTCTCCCCTTATCTACCCAGCTTGTGATGCCATCACAGAAGGCAATAAGGTTGGTCAAGCACGACTTCCCCTTGGAGAATCCATGCTGACTACTCTTCATAACCTTCGTCTCTTCCAATTGCTTGGAGATGGCATCCAGAACAAGCTATTCCAACACCTTTCCAGGGATAGAGGTGAGACTGACTGGCCTGTCATTTCCTGGATCCTCTTTCTTGCCCTTCTTGAAGACAGGAGTGACATTGGCTATCCTCCAATCTTCAGGCACCTCTCCTATTCTCCAGGACCTTTCAAAGATGATAGAGAGTGGTTCGGCAATCACCTCTGCCAACTCCCTTAGTACACGTGGATGCATCCAATCAGGACCCATGGATTTGTGTGCGTTGAGCCCACTCAGACGCTCCCAAACCACTCCCTTGTCAACAAGGGGAGAGACCTCCCCTTCCCAGACTCTTTCTCCTCCCTCCAGGGTTGAGGAGTCCTGGGAGGGAGTTCTTGAAGCAAAGACTGAAATAAAGAAAGCATTCTATGCACCTAATGCACCTAGGGGACCACCAAGGAGACTGTGTGATGGTGAGGGACTGAAATGTCCTGGGATTTGTGATGGAAGGGTTTTCAGGAATGTGTAGCTGCTCATCTACATTGTTTCAGTGCTGAGGTTTGCCAGTTGTATTGCTGATACTGGTCCTAGACATGTGCTTCAGTGGTTGCTCATCACTTACTTGTCAATAATAAATAAATAAACCACTTTGATCCTGATCAGGTGTAAACAACATGACCATTTCCCTGTGACACAGCAGTTGAAAAGATGGTCCCCACCTAAAACTTTACAAGGGATGGATAAATCGAATGGAGATGCACAAGAGACCAGTGAACCAAAGGGATGCTGCCAGCCATAGTGCTGGGCAGAGGTCTCTGCTCAGCCGCAGCTCGACCACTGCAAAGTTTTGCTGCTGGCATCACAGAAGAGCAGTGTTTTAAGGAGGGATCAACCACCAGAGCAACTTCCTTCTGCTTCCTTTTGTGCTTTTGTGCTTCAGCTCCAGAGCAGCAGGTAAATAGCGCACATTATTGTCTGAGTTTTTCATGCTGTTATTGATGATCTGCAGCAGCACAATGAGAGCAAGCGGAGCCTTGGAGAGTAAACCTCCAAAGAAACAAAACTAAGAAAATCAATGTTTGCTAACAGAGAAAAGAAAATCAGGTGCACCAAAGAGGACTGACTGATGGAATGGGGTTTGTGAATCCCTGCTTCAGCTCCCATAGGCAATCACCCCTGTTTAAAGAGAGAAAGCAGCAAGGAGAGGGAGAGGAGAAAGGTAAAATGCTGCTCTTTGAATTAGGGCAAATTCTTCCTCCCATTCTTGGATGTTTCAGCATTGCTTGTAGAGTCTGCTGAAGTCCCTCTCAGGTGTGTAGTGAGCATGAACTAAGCTGTATTTAAAGCAGCACCAAGAAGTAAGCTACTGGCCCTAATTTATGGTGATGGAGAAAAAAGACATCCCCCCCTCCCCCCCCTTTTTGATTATTATTAATATTTTTATTATTATTAATACATAGAGTTCATGTGAATGGGCCCAGAATGGGGTGGTTAGTTCTTATTCAGAAGTGTGCACTACATGGGATTATTGATTTCTTCTCTGCTTGGAGATAAAAAACGGAATAAGCAGGAAACTGTTTTCACACTTGACCTCATGTGTGTTCGGTGCTGAATTGTTTCCTAGCAGGTTCATATGCATCCATTTTTAACCTTTAGATGCTGCTGTCCTTACAAACTCAGCAAGGGCACTCCACACACTGTTATCTCCTCCTAGCCATCAGCTAATTGGTCTTTCCAAAATACACCTCATTCATCCCCAAATTATTAAATCAATGGAGTTTTTTGAACAAATCATTAATCATTTTACCACCGCTTGTCTGCTTGGTTTTGTCTGCTTTTCTCCACCCATTCACAGGCTATACTTAGCTATTGTTTTGAATTATGCCTATTTTTCATCTTCTGTTATTAGAATAGGTGGTGGTCACACAAATCTGGAGGAAAAATGATTAATTAGAGCATACATCAATAATCCCTTGGCTTTTACTTACTGTGATGTAGCTGTAAGGGATTTAGCAATCCTAGAAATAATAGCCTATGAAATAAATATAAGTCCCTTTTTATTGAGAAGTATAGTTAACTTGCAAATTTCTTTTAAACTATACAATGCATTTACCTGCTCTGTAATTTCAAAATTGGTTGTTTTAGAAAAAGAATAAAAAAAAAAAAAAAAAAAAAAAAAGCAATTTTCCTTTCTTGAACTGTTGATACAAAACTGTATGTTATATAGTGCAGAAAATGATGTGGAATTATTCTTGTTAGCTGGAGAGTTTGATTCAAATATCTCTTCCACATCTGTATGTGTTTTCTCATGTATGTGCATGGTGCTCATATTTTGTTACCTACAAGTGCTCTCCATTATGTTGTTCCAGCAGCCCCGGATGAGAAGCAGCAGTAACCAGCCTTATGCTGCCAGCAAGAGATGTTTAGTTCAAGGTCAATATACCCGAAGCATTTCTGCAGTGTTTCTCCATCATCCTTCTCACTTGCAGGAAACGTGTTTTAAATGCTAAGATGGAAATGCAAAATCCTCAATGGTCACAAAAGAGCAAAATTCATCACTGATATACTTTAAAAACATAAGGGCACAAGCTGCCAGGATTAGTGTATGTCCTTTAGTGTCAAATCTCAGTTTGTACTCAAAGATACAACAAAAAGCTAAGGAAAATAAAAATATTTTTGTGTGGCATCCTTTTGACTTTGTACTGCTTGTAACAAAGTCTTTTTCCTGTACTCATACTTTAACTCCTCAATTATTTTAATCCAGCTGATCCCATCTCTAGCAAATATTTACAAAGGAAAGATGAATTTGCTGCAGCTAAAAATCTGGTGTTTAAGGCAAATAAATAATTCCAGATAGTTCCTATTGGTTTTCTAGTGGTGTCATATTTCCATGAACAACAGGACATTTTAAAAATATAAAACAACAATTGAATTGTCACAGTATGGGTGGCATTTCAGTTCTACACCACTTTCTCACTGGACCAGAAGATAAAAGGTTGAAATATTAAGGGACATGGAAACAGACGTGCTTCATCTGTTAGCATCCCAGCATGGCACTAGAAATGCATCTGCGGAAAAAAAAAATAAAAAAAAAAAATTAAAATGACATCCAAGCAATGTTAACCCTTGTGTCACCATTCTTCATCTTTAGTCTATGTATTTTTTCCTCTTCTCGGAAAATGGGGATAAAGCCACTGTGGTGGCAAGTGCCAAAGGACGTTGATGCTGAGGACCTGCACCTCTCACCAAGGGCATCCTCTGGGTTCAAAGCACGTGCACAGGTCTCCAAGGCGTCCTGTGGCATCATGCCCTTGCAGATCCACCACCCTTTCTGCAGAGCAGCTGACTGCACCAGAGTGCCTGGACTCATGATTTGACACTTCTAATTTTCCCAGTGGGGAGGCAGCCTGGATTTATTATTTAGTCACTGACTGCCTGTATCTTCATCTGTATAGGGTTATGATGTTGTTTCAGAAAAGCCCAGTTTGCTTGCCATTAAGAAATAGTCTCTTCGTCAAAGATAGAGAAAAACTTGTCTGGTTTCTAATTGTTTCTAGGGGGAAGAGGAGTGAGAAAATTAAATGGGACAGAAATGTAGCATAAATAATAGGTTTTCGATTGCTTTGGAATCTTAAGTTAGATGTAAAACGCTTTTTGAAAAGGTCACGTAGTAGAAACCATCAATTTTAATAAGACTTACTTCTATGCTGTTGAGGCAAAAGTGTCAACATGCCACCACCTCCTAGCAAAAGTGCATGAAGAAAAAGCCCATGGTGTATTTAAATACTCTTGGAAATGATGAGAAAATATACTCTTACGAAGTATGCAATTTATAGCTTAAATAAAATCACATATAGAGAAGGTCACACTTGGTCTTAGTAAGGCTGAATGAAAAAGGAGCTGACTAGTGTGGAGTGAATTTTCAAAGCAGTGCCTGAGCAACTCTTTTGTGGGACTTCATGTCTTGCATGCAAACAGAAAATATTCCTCAGTAGCATATAGTGAAGCAACTGCAATCTGAATTTCTGAGCTTCTCTTTATGGTAATCGGGTACATGCACAAAATTTACCATCAGTTGAAGGGCCCTGGAGAGTCACATTAATTAGAATAGCCTGGTCTCGGTCAGAAACAGAAGAGGTCAGAGCTCCCATGCAGACTGCTTCAGACCCTCCAAAGTTTAATTGATGTTTACACAGACTTCACTGATTTTTGTCCATACCTTAACTTGATTTTCCTTCTCCAAGTCAGTCTACCTATTAACAGGTCATTGTGTAGTAAATATAGTCACCCACCTTACTTGAAGCTTGTCCCTCCTTACTATACACATTTGCAATGAAGCCTTTAACTGCTGCATGTGTGGATTAAAGATATAATTCATTTTTTGCTACTAGCTGCTGTTGATTTGTGCAAAGGTAGTTTATGTGTGAGAAAATGTTGCCTCAACAACTTACATGAAAGATTAATTTGATCAATGTGCTTCTATAATCTATTGACCAATCTAAAAAATAAAAAATAATAATAATTTAAAAAAAAAGTCTCAAATATAAATAGAGGAGTGTTCAGATTGGTCTAGTCATTTGTCTATGCTTGTGAAAGCAGTTGTTTAGCTGATCATATTCTGGTGTATACATAAGCCTTCAGTACACAACTGCTGGTACTACCAAGAATAGAGCTAATAATATCTGTTACTGAAGTTATTGTGTTCCTTGAGTGTCTGCTTGCACCTACTGTCATTGCCACTGGTGAAGAAGATGGAAAAATTAGAAGGCAGCAAGACAGCACGAGAGAAGGAAGGGTTATGGGAAAGAAGTCATCGTGGATATGTAAGAAAGCCCGGATTTTTATTGGGGCTGCTAAGATGAACCACTTTCCAACAGAGAAGTAAAGAAAAGTCTTCTGCAGATTTCAATGTGTCCAGTTCCACTTCAGAAATGAAAACATGATAAAAGGGGAAAAGGGCAGCTCATGAGAGGATTTTGAAACAAGGGTGGCATAAAGAATGAAGCTGATAACAGCAGACACCAAAATGCAGCTGCTCCTGTGTATGATTTAAAGAGTGATACAACTTCTCTTATTCTCATAGTTCTGCTCCAGAACTTCCTGATGACAATCATTTTTTAAAAGAGCTCGAATCTTTGGGTCCTGCTCACACACAGACCCAAGTCACATTGCAGAGCCATGGTTCATGTTTTTAAGTGATTACTTTGTCACTTACAAAAGGAGGTATTATAGCCATTTTAGTCTTTATGTGCAATTTTTTAAGGACCTTGTTTTACAGAGGCTGAATGTAGGATCCCTGCAGGCTTAATGAACAAAATTCATTCTCAAGATTACATATTATTGCCATCATCCAGCTGTCATCTTGCTGTCTATTTTGTGTGTTCAGTCACTATTTTCTTTCTCTAATTCCTTGGATGGGGCGTTTTTCAATGTACCAGAAAAGGAAAAATATCAGATTTCCCTCTGGCTAATGGGTAGCAAAACTAGCAAAGCACAGCAAGCTTCTGATTTTAAGGAACAGAAAATATCCTATCTCTTGTTGATTGTGCTTTTATAGTACTCTGGTTAAAAGTGAACAGAAAAGTAGCAACAAGGCTGAGTAAGGGCTGAATAATGCTTACATCAACTGTCTTCTTCCAAATACTTTAGAAATAATAAAGAGAGGAATAAAGACAGTGATGGCTCCTTTGATTAGTGTTTAACAGTTCTCAAGCCCAGCTTTTGGAGTGTTTGTGTCAGCTGCGCTGCAAGAGCTTTCTGCAGCCATTGCACCAGCCTCCAGACACCAAAACGCTCACTTTGGAAAGATGCATAGCTTGGCCAGGGATCATACTTACACAGGGTTGCCCAAGACATTGGTTTTCTAGAATAGTTAATTTCTGAGAGTAAAACAAACCCTGCACAGGAAACCTAGCACTGCTCGCTGTTGAAATGGCTATTTAGAAAATAATCCTTGCCTGTTATGAGATTTCTGTTACCCTGTGACTATTCCTGAGATTGTATGCCACTCTTATGCAACAAATCAAATTAACCAACCTTTTTCACACTAGCCTTATCACAGGATTATGCATTTGTGGGTGGACAGCTGTTATCACAGTCTGCTGAGGGGTACAGTCTCAGAATTACAGCAGAAAGAGGGAATGGCATTTATGCGTTGTTTGCTTCTCACCTGGGGCACCATAAATGTGATTTCTTGTGAGAGCTGATTGTCTGTCTTAACCAGAAGAAAAGAACATGTAAAAATGTTGCAATTCTGTTGTTCAGCAAAAATCAGGTGGAAATTTTTGCTGGTATCCAGAGAAAAACCTGGCATTCTGTTTTTCTCTCAGTTAACGAGAATCTATACAACTGAATCCTTGACATTATTTTTTTCCTACCCTTTGCAATATTTTTTTTATGGCTGACTGGCTTCAGAGAGTATCCCTTCACTCTTCTGCCTTTTTCAGAGGTATACTTAACTTATGGGATTCCAGTTTAGTCAGGGGAGATCTCTGTTTTATCCTTACAAGGTGGAATGAAATCTCTCCTATGTACACAGAAATGACTAGAACATTTCTACGAGAAATATAGTGACCTTCACAGCCACACCCGGGATCCTGTAAAGTAACTGCTTTCATTGGTACAAGAAAGACTTAAACTTGTCTAAATGTAGTATCTCAGGATTGCCTTTCTGTAGCAGAAGGGGACAGCCAGATGTTTCAGGTTGTTTCCTTTTTAGTCTGTGATATTTGAGTTTAGTGGCGTATCTACCTCTTGCCTACCTGTGACTGATGTACTGGTTCTTATATTGGAGACTAGTATCACTATCTGAAAATGACATTAGCACTTATTAGCATGCATTAGCCTTAATAAAAAGCAGCAATGTATTGGCTGTTTTGCTCCTTCATACACGAGCCACTGGTTCAAAACAATTTTTGAAACTCTCACAGCAAAACCTTAATATAAAAGTCACACAGTAGTGAGTAAAGTAGATGCATCTTCATGTTTTACATAAAATGCATATGCTAAGAGATGGATATGCATCTTGCCATTGAAAACCCATAATTTGGTGTGCTTCTCTAATGATACATTTGGGAATTCTGGAAGTGTGCTATACAAATTTCAAAATTCATCACTGAAGTTAAAAAAATAACAACACAGGCATACCAAGGCAAAAACTAATAATCTGGAAACCAAGCCAAAACTCTCTGTAGATGCAAGCATTATCTTTGACTTTTTTTTTTACATGAAGAAGAATGTCTCACCTTTGTGCAGCTGGGTAACAAAAAACACTCTGCAGGTGTGCAGTGCAAATGCCACCGGTTGAAATATCGATGTGAGTTTTAAATTGCATATTTGTACCTTACTGTATGACAACCAAAGAAGGATTCTGTTCACAGATTAAGACAGTTTGAGCCATCTTTTTGTGAGTGGGGAGTCTTAGTTCCCTATATACTCAATGGAAACCCAGACAATATATAAAGATTTGTTCATTTCCCACACAGTGATATGTAGGCCCATGAGAGATGCTCTATAGGTATCCACCCTGTCTCCAGCCACTACTCCACGCTATGTCCTCAAGGCATGATCCTCACAACAGCCCTGTCAGCCCAGTGCAGCTATCTCAGATTGCTTCTTGGGGTGCCAGAGATGTGCCAGACGCCTCTATTAAAAAAAAAAAAAAAAAAAAAAAAAAAAAAAAAAAAGTATAGACTGATCTTTATGCTGTGTGTTGAGAGGGATTCATCTGCCCCAAGAGCAGACACCCACACACCAGCAGAGCAGTTCTCTTGGCCCCACTGACTGTGCTGGCCAGACAGGGACACTCCTAGGAGTCGTACCAATGGAGATGCTCAGGAGCACCCCAGATACCCAAGCAAGGTAGGCAGGCACAACACAAGCTTACTGCTTTTTTTTTATTATTATTATTTTTTGAAATAGACTCAGGACACTGAGTGGCATAAAATGACTCTGTACTCCAATGTTTAGTTAGGGCAATTCCTTCAGAAATCTCCAACACTTGTAACAGAGATTTGACACCCTGTTCATATGTAGACACATAAGTGAGCACACTTCAAGTTAATGAGTACACATTAGACTCCACAGTGTAAAACAAAGTAAAATATTTTTTTACAGGTCATGTTAAATAGCTAGGGATTCCTTTTGTGATCATTTATACATGTATATGCATACCTATAGCAGATTTAATCATATTGTCAACCCATGGCCTACAGGGAACCATAAACTGATCTCACAGACTTAACATACTTTATGAACAAAGTTATCATCCCTCATTAAAAAAATAAACGAAGACAGGCACAAGAATAACTCATACTCTTTCCCTTCACTGTACATAATGTCAAAACATAAAATTTGGCAGGAATCATTCTTACCCTGGGTTTCGCTTAACTATAAATACAGAAAGGAAGCATCATTCCTCTAACACGATGTTCAGAAGGGCAACTACACAGCAGCCTGGGGACCCTGTCCAAAAGGGTAAATCCCAGTATTGCTAATGCTCTGGCTTTTATTAACAGTTTTGTGACATGTATTTTTTCTTAGAGACAAGGATCATATTATTTTTGAGAGTCTCAGCTTCAATTACAAATTAAAAAAAAAAAAATGGACAGGAGAAAATGGGAAAGAGAAAGAGGAAGGGGAAGAGAAAAGGGATATGAAAGGGGAAGGGAAAGGGAGGAGAAAGGCAAGAGAAGGAGAAATACCTAGAGCTAACTTTTATGGACAAATCCTTATGATAGTAAGTCATATGTACCCTTACAGCTCATAAAACAGAAAGAAATAAAAAAGCTCTTTCTTATTTACATTTTTCCCTAAAATCTCCTGGGTTCTAACTCAATATCACTTAAGGGAGCGTGATTTGTGAATTCTGATCATTTGGGGTCAGCAATATTAAAACACATATGGATCAAGAGTAATGGAGGATAATCAGAATGGTATAATGTCTCTTCAGATTTTACATCTGATGAATTCCACTCAAAGAGAAAAACATTAGAGGGAACATCGCTGGTAGTAAAAAGCTGAGCACTTGGATGCCTGCCATGCCCAATTCCCCATTGACACTGAAGTGCCTGAGATAATGCAGAACAGTACCTAGCAAGACTTGCTTTAGTTCTCCTTCGCTGCATGTAAATGTTTCTCTTTCTTCCTACGGCAACCACTTAAAAAGCTGAGTGGTTATGTTACCCAAATGTTTCAAATATAAAAACTTACCGTAAGGTTGAGAACTTACTATAAATATCGCCTGACTGTTTGGTCTACTTAACGCTGAAAATGGATGTGCACTTTCAATCTATTAATATGCAAAGTGCCACCTTCCTCTCTTAAAGATGAATAAATGGCAATATAATCTGAACAAATACCTCCCTTGTGTCCAAAGAGGTGGGGAGGTGGAAGGTGATTTTCCAGGTGCTGGGTGAAACAGTAGAGAAGGAGACTCCACCACCCTGGACTTACGCCTTCCAAGGCTTAACATCAGAGATCTGTAGAACAAGGAGCGGTCACACTCATCCATTTTGTCCCTCTTTTGTAAGAGAGGAATTCTCAGTCAGGACCAGACTGATTATCTGAGATGCTGCATACAGATCTTTCCAAAGTCCCAAGATCTTCACATCACACTTGGCAATGATGTACTTTCATGGAGGATAAGTGCATGCCTGCTCCTCCTATCTGTTGAAGCCGCCAGTCCAGGCATGACAAACTGTTCCTGAAACCATGGATCTCCCCTAGGGTGTATATAGATCATATGAGTCGATTTCCACACGAAACAAGCAATTCTGAACTGATAATGTCTTCCTGCTCTGGAGCAATGATCATCTGCTTCTGAAGTTATGACCCATTCTTGGATGAGTAACTTGTTCAGGTAATTGAATAGTCCATGCCATCAAATTTCAAGCACCATTGCTTAAAGGCATCCCACATTTTGAAATAACTTTACAGCAGTCATTCAAAAAAGACATCTAGGAATTTGACAGTAAATAGCTGCTGTTTAGAACAGAAAGTGTTGTCTGTTTGTTTTTCTTTGTTTTTCTAGAAAACAATAAACCCCTGCTTCCAGGGGATGCAGTATTCCAAAAGCCAATCACCAGTACAAGATGACCAAAAAATTATCTGTTGCCTAGGTAGCAATGATCATGATCTGATTACATTTGTGTTGTACAAACAGGCATGGCACCAACAGATGATGTATAAATTTAAGTGTTTAAAAACACCAATTTTCTAAAAATTACAGCAACTGTTGGCATAGCTGACTAGTTTTAAATGTGGTTCAAGAATGCTTTAAAAACAGTGTGCATAAATGCCATGGGCAAACAGCCCATCACTTAAAAAAAAAAAAAAAAAAAAAAAAAAAAAAAAAGCATTAATAATTAATAAAAAATTTGAAGCAAATCAATGCATAAAGAGTGGATAAAAGGGAATGCTGAAAAATACAAATAAGGAAAGCAAACAACTAATACTGATAAAGACACTGAGTACTCAAGATGTACTCAGAAGAAAATGAGCCTTCCTTCAGACACTAGATGCAGATGGCAAAATGGAAAGCAAAGGTATAAAAATATTCAGTATATATATCTATTCTGCATTTTAAATCAGAATGATGTATCTACCCTATTTGATGCTGATGGAGAAAGTTACTACTGACATCAAAAAGGGTCATGGGGAAGTAGGTGGTGAGGTTCGTGTTTTCTTTCACACACATGGACAATCGAAATCTGAAAAAGTAGGTGAGGAGCTTTCTGAAACCATCAGCTTAATCTGGAACATATAGTGGAAAATTGTGACATCTTCCAGTTGCAGTGCAGAATATCAAAAGGCATGTCAAAAAGTGTACTGTTATCCTGGATAATACTGATAGCACTTCAAGGATCTCATATAAAATAGTGAAAGCCCTAAACACAACCAGTGTAATTCCGAATATTAAATGAGCTCAAGGGGTTTACAAGCCAGTTTGCCTGATATGAAAAATGAAGAAAACAAACTAAAGACCCAAGCTAAATGATGGTTAACTGTGGATTCTGGCAGTAAGGAGTTAAAGGCTAAGGGTGAGATGCAAACAATATTCAGGACACGAGGAAAATTTGAGAAAAACTTTAGGCACCTACCTTAGACCCCTTAACACTCCCTTAGATCACTTAGATCCCATAACACTCCTCTGACCATACATACACAGAGCATGATGTTTTTGCTTAATCAGTGCTTTCCAAATTGCAGAGATAGGCTGCGGTCTTGGAATCTGTTGTTTAATTATCTATGAAACTTGTTCCATCCATGGAGATAGTACAGATGTAGAAAATGACAATACAGGCATCCTCAGACCTAAGTCAGAAAGCAGAGACCCTTGCCAGGTATTCCAGAATCTGTCTTTACATACTCAGGCAACAGAGATCTCAGCTCAAACCTGGCAGTTCAGTTGCCTTTGCCTCTTACGAGATGGCCAAATGGTTAGGACACTTCAGTGGGAAAGCAGGATGCAGGATACCTAGTTCCTCCTGACCAGGTGCAGGATTGCCCATCCAGGACCCCCCTGGTTTCCAGGCTATCAAGAATAGCAGGTCCTGAAGGGCTGAGCTGTTTCTGCATTTTATCAGATGACAAACACTGAATAAGAAACTTCCAAGTGGAAGTGCACATGCTTGGGCACAGCACTTGGGTGAGGTCGCTCTGCTGACTCTAGGTCAAACCTGGTTCATGCTCCTCTCACCAGTTTTTCCTAAAAACTTCAGGACCCTGATTACTGAGCCAGGTGAAGAGATATAATGAGATCTAAGACAGGAATTTGTAGGACATTGAATGATTCAGTGGGGTGAAAGTATGCAGAACTTTGGTGAGAAAATGCTGAAGTGCTGAATTGGGGCACCAATTTTTTGTCTGAGGTCTTACTTTAAATTGCACTGTAATGGGTCTTGACTGTAATGCACTACTTCTGACTGACTTCTCACTCAAGCATTCCAAAACATGTGGTTTGCCTCAACTCAGCTCTGAATGAGAATGAAATCACTTTCTGAAACCCACCACTCCTACGACCACAAATTGCAGACTCCATCAGGAGATCGACAATTTATCTGTCTCAGAAAACTGGCACCTTATTGCTAAAGGCAGGCTTGTCACATCAGTGCTGAAAAACTTGTCCTACTGCCTCCCATGCTGCACCTGGTCTGCAGATAATGAGAAGACTTCAGGCTCCAGGACTGTCAGACTGACACCTTTGACAAGCTGTAAATCTTTGGAGGGGAGGGTGGATTTTTTATTTTTTCATTTTGTAAGCAAACACTTATAGCTACAGCTGACCACCTGGCCCCAGCTATAGTACATTGTCATTGTTTACAGCCTGGCTTTTCACTTTTTGGAGTTCATGCAGACTGCCCAAGAACTACCAGTAAATACCCAGGTTGTTTTGCTGGCATGCTCCCAGCATTACAATCCCATACCTCCAATGTGCAACAGCTTTTGCTCCAGCTGTGACAAATGCCGCCTTGTGTTTCTGGGCTGCAGCCAGGACACCACTGCAAGGATTTTTTCCCTAAACCTATGACTTTGTCAGCTCACCCCATCTGCATATCCTTTCACAGCTTTGCTGTGTCAGACAAAGGCCATGCCTTCCTCCCCTGTGGCACTCTTCTTCCTCTCTCCCCCTTCTTCTCTTCTCTCCCTCCCTCAGCATGGACAGGTCAGTTCCCACCTTCCCTCTCCTGGGGAGATGCTCAGCCTGCAACCTCTCACCCTTCTCAGCATTTTTGTTGTTTCATTAAGGTCCCAAGCTGTGGGGAGAGGGGCTGTCTCTTTGTTCTGCATGTGTGTAACACACACTGACAGACAAATACCTCCTGTTTCCAGCTGCTTTGGTAATACAAATTAAATGAGAGTAGTGGCATGGCTGCCTAATTACCCTGTTTTCTTCCCTGTGTCAGCAGCCGCTTCAATCAGTTGCATTTTGTAATGATGGATTTAAGTGTAGGCACCATACCAAGTCTCTTCTTCTGCCTTCTGATGGCTGAGAGCTTCTGGGCATGGGTCTTTAACGACCTAACAGCACCAAGGAAAGTTACAGACCACTGTTGCATACCCCTTCGAATGACCTGGAGATGTTTTTCTTCTCCTTTTTTTGACTTATTTCCCCTGCCCAGCCCTTTGATAGGAGGCTCTAGGGATCTCCCCCTTTGCTCTCCCGCTGGGGGAGACAGCTTCTGCCAGTGCCACCAGCCATGTCCCAGGCTCAGGCCACTCATGTGTTGTCCTCCTAGCACCGGCTGCACTGACGCACTACAGCTATTAGATGTTCTGCCATGTTGCGTTTTTAAAAATGTGCAACTTCTGCTTTGATCTTGGCAGCCCAAGACACTGATTTAAATGCCTCCTACTTCCTTTCCTTAGCGAACACTTGAGCATCACTGCTAAGAAGCGCGGCTGGCTGACAGCTCCTCAGGAATTGGCCTCTTGAAACAAGTCCCTGGGAGAGGGGGATATGGCATGGTGCCCTGCTTGATTTGCAGATCTGAAAGACACAGGGGCTCAGATGACTAATTCTTTAAAGATTTTTTCATTTTTTAAATGAGCAGCTTTCTAAACACAGCAGGAGCCCTCAGTGCTGCTTCTCACCCAAACAGCTTTTAGGTACATTCCACCCAGGACCACCTCTCCTGTGGCTTTATTTTTATGATGCTGGATGTCCAGGCAAAGCCCCAGCACACACACACACACCCTTATGACACTGCTTGTGCAGGATGCCTGCATGGTCTCCAGGGGCAGCTCTCCTTAACAGGCTTTGAGAACTCCCCGCAATAAACTCAACAGCTCCCCAGATGAGAAGCTTGCACCAGTACTGAACAAAACAGCTAATCATCAGTTATCATCAATAGCCATCTATAATTCAGATCTAAGCTTTCTTGTAACCCAGACTGCCTTTTGGAAGGCACATCCAACCTTATTTTTATTGCTCCTAGCACAAACCTAAGAAAAAGCCTCCATGAATCTGCAAACTAATTGACTTTTGTATTAGCTTAGGATGTTTAGTATGACTGCATAACTAAGTAAATATTGAGTTTAGTGCTCTCAAGGGTATGAACTTTCTGCAGAAATTTTGGTTAGAGCTTTGGAACGTGATATGATGGCAAACAAGGGATGATGACAAGAAAGCATATGTAATACAAAGTAGACTGCACATAAGAAGCTATTTAAAATAAAAAACAAGAACGAGAGCAGCTGAGTGGTTACAAAAATAATTAATGCAAAATTCTTTTTTTTTTTTTTTCCAGGTTAAAATTGTAGGAATTTATGATATTAAGATGTAATTGCAGTTTGAAATAACTTCTGAAGTACTTTTGTAGACAAGACCCCTGGCCCTACAAACAGTGGCTACAGAGTTTTGTTTCCTTCATCTGACATAGACTGTTGTTCTTTGTAAACAGAAGGTGATCATACTTAATGAGTATAGCCCAGTCAGTTGTTTCTGATGACATTTGCAGAATAATGCCAAAATCCCCACAAAATTGATGTGAAAGCTTATGCACACTGGTAGGCAGCAGCAATGCTGACTAGCTATATGGGCATCTTCTTCTTCCACAGACTAAGAACATAGAGGCACAAAAGGGCATCCTTGAACCTTCAGCTGGGAATTTGGCCTAGAAACCAAAATACCCCTTTCTGCTCACAGATATGGTCCAACACTAATTTTGACCCTCTGTTTTCCTTGTGACATGGGGCAATGCTTACAGCTTAATCTAGTGAAACCAGACACATTAAACATGGTTTGTGTTTTCTAACACAATGAACTTTGCTTAGGAGATCTCAAGTTCATAGCCTGCCTTTTCTATTTCAGATACAATTTAGGTTCTTACTACTATAGGAATTGCCATGCTGAACTGGACCAAAATCCTGTCTTGTCCATTTCCTTGTCCTTGACAATAGCCAGTGAGCAATACAACCCTGGGAGATGTAAGTGCAGGATAATGTCTTTTACTAAGACAGCAGGAACCCTTTTTTGCACATGCAGTCATTTAGCACCTGACGAGTCTTGCAAGACACCATTTTCAAGATGACTTCTCTGAATTGCAGCAATTTACCTTACTAGGTTTTCATTACATAGCTAACTTTACCATGCATATGTGAGCAGTATACATTTTAAAAGCTGCATATTTTACAGCTACTGCTCATCATTTTACAAGGCTTATGGCTTGGTCAAATGAAACCAATTCCCCACACAACAAGCATAGATAGTTCTTTTCAGCAAAAGCTGTTTGCCTGCCAAATTCCACTTACAACCCAAAGCCTTTTCACTCATCTCAGATCATTTTATACAGCTGCTTAAAACAAGAGCTTGTTCTAAATCTCCCGAAACTCAAAAAATTCCTCATCTATTTTTCCTGTCTCTTTTATTCCACCCCCTTAAGGCGGAAAAGAAATATTTGACTCATTTTTACTTTTTACTCATCTGATTCTGTAGAACAACACTTGCATAAGCCTGGAGTAATGCTCTAGTGGGTCCTCAAAGGGGGTTTCTAGAAATAGAAGTGCTTGAAAATTTTCAGTAACTAAAACACAAAGATGAAATGAAAAGTCTTCAGCAAGTTTAACAAAAGGGGTTAACACCTCTCTTTTAATTAATGAAAGGACCCAGCAATGTAAATTGGAAGCTAGGCAAGTAAATGCTTGAGTGTGATCCATTGTGGTAAGTTTCCGCCCCTTAATGAAGATAAACCGATGCATATTTTGTGAAACACAACTACTTACCCTGGAAGAATCAGCCATTATCATGCACTACTAGTCTATGACTCTAATTCTTGTTATTACAAGCCTGATTTGCTCAAAATAAAGGTGTGTTGAAAGCCAAGAAGATTAGACCTACTTTTGTTATGATGCTGAAATAAATTGACTGACGAGACTATGAAAGCTTTGAAATGAAGGCTGTAGGGAAGGATTATCCTAATGTGTATAAATCTTATTGTAACTCTTCATTGCATTAGAGACTATTTTTTGAAGATCAGAAAAATAAATGAAGAGTGGCCCATTACATACCAAATTGATTTTGTCTTTCTCTTTGTTGAAGAGCAGTATTATAAACAGATCAAGACAGTGCTCCCTGTGTTATAGCCTTCTAAACATTATCTGAGCCATAATTAAGCACTGTGGCTCCTCAGTATTTTCAAGGCAGGACAGAAAGTCAGGGATTGCAATCTCTAAGTGAAACTTCCAGTCACTTCAACATGAGATGCTTAAATGAAATTCACCAAACATAGCACTTGGCCAAATCAATCTATGAACCATGGGAAAGCTAGAGAGCAAAAGAACTTGAATCATATGACTTAAAAAGTCGTTTTCTTAGCTCCTTAATAGCTATTTACCATCAAACAGACATTTTGCTGTACAACCAACCTGGGAGGAAGACTGGAATTACTTTCTGATCATGCTAAATAAAATGCACAATACTTGTAGTAAGGCTGATTTCTACTGAAAAAAATATTTCTCAGTAATGCTAAGTCTTACAGCTATGTGTGTGGACCCTTGTTAGTTTATCAGAAAATTCAGGAACTGAATTTTCTCTGAGTTGAAAGTTTCTGAACTGAAGTTTCTCTGAGTTACTGGATGCAGGCCTTTTTGGTTGTGGTTAAAATTACCAGCAAAACACAGAAAAGAAATTTGTGGATTAGTGTCCTGTTTCAGTTTCATGCGACTGTAGACCCAGACATCTAATTTGCTTATTAACAAAAACAGTTTAAAATTTCACTTTTGTTTTAAAATAGAATTGAGATGCAAATCAGCATTCTCAGATTGGCTGGGAGCTGAACTATGAAGGAGGTTAGGAATTTCATATACTTTCTAATGATCACTGACAAAGTTTGTCTCTAAAATGTTATCAAAAGAAGGTAAGAAACATACATTTGCTATATTATAACCAACTATAGATGATCTGGTAAGTCCTGTCATTCTCCTGAGGGTGTATATCAGTTTTGGAAGGCTGTGGATCACACAGCACACACACACACACCAAACAAACAAACATACTGAAAGAAAACCCCACACTTCCCTTTTTACAAGGAGCCACATGGGAAAGACAAGGGGCAACAGGTGCAAGTTATACTGAGATAGTTTCTGATTGGATGTAAGAGGATTTTTTTAATTATTATTATTTGTTTATTTTTTTATTTGTGAACAATCAATCACTGTAATAACCTCCCCAAGGATTTGGTGGATCCTCCAGCACTGGATAATTTTACAGCTTGGCTAGATAAGGTGTTAGAAAACCTTATGTAGGCCCTGTTTTTACCATGAAAGGTCAGACCAGGTGATCTCTGAGACCCGGGCTTTTCAATTATTTCCATCATTTCTAACTTCCCAGTCCAAAGATAAAACTTGACAGGCACCTCCTCCAAAGGAAGAGGACCCCAGTTAAGTGAAGTCATCTGGTGCCATCTCCTGCATGAAGGCTCTAAGCCATCATGATTTACAATGGCTAAGGATCTGAACTATTGGTTCTATATCTTTCTTATCTTTCTTGATGCACAGTTGAAATGAATTTAACACTTAGTAAAAATATTATTTCATATTGTTTACTTTAAAAAACTGAGCATCATAATTTTTATTCACTTCAGAAAAAAGCAGGACACCACTTCCCTAAAAGAAGAAGAGGTTCTTCCCCTTACACAAACTCTCTCTAAACAAACACTCCATCTAGAAGAAAGACGTGCTGACATTTGTTGTGCTGACATTTGTTTGTAGGGGAAGCATCTGCCTCAAAAGCTGTCTCAAGAATAGAAAAGATAGGGCTGTCCACCTGGTAGATAAAGCAAATTCCATTTGTGCAGGCAAGCTTTTGTATGTGCCCTGTTTCCAGTCTCAGTTCAAAGGACTGCTCCAACCACAACAACATCCTTGTTAAGAGAGATGTTGAATGAAAAGCAAGCAAAAGTTTGCTTTTACTCAGGTTGCCTTGAAAATACTGATGTACCTTGAATTAGGCAGTGTGAGGTACAAAGTGTGTTCTTTATAGCAGACTTTATGGTTGATGGTCAATATAGCTGTCTAGTGTGAGAATGAAGCCACTGGGGACCTTCGATCACAGAAGATGGAAGCGCATTGAGAAAAGCCTTGCAATCAAACGTCAGAAAGTTGTATATGACCCTCACTCTGTGTTTCATAACCAGCAGCACAAATAAAACTAACTGTTCCCTGAAGACCATGCACTTTTGTTCTATTTTTTATTAACTAATAAAAGTACCTCACCTCCACTGTCAAAAGATTCTCTGAATCTCAGCATCAAACAGGAAGATACAGAGGCATTGAAGAGATGTAACTCACCGTTTGTCTTCCACAAATATCGTGACTAAATGGTAGAAATGGCAGCTTTTTCTTCTGGGAAAAATCATTGATGCTCTCTTTGAAAACTGAATGAAACCCATAGGTTGCCTAGCTAATACAAAGCAATAATATATTAAGCTTCTATGGCTTGGCCTTTTATCATTGTCTTTTTCCTTCATTGAACATGTGATTTTCAATTGCTCGGTGTCAATCTGAACATACACATTCCTTATTTGACTATAAACATGAAATTAGTGAAGGTTTAATAAAAAAAATTTTTGGACAATTTGTCTGAACCTGGACCACATTCTTGATCCAATTTAGAACACAAACATACATATATCTGAGCAACATTAAGAAGGGGAAAATGGTTTGCCTTCAGGGGATAGGCATGTGTAGCTTGGTTTGAGAGGAGGCAAGAACTTCTTTAGTGAGCTTTATCACCAGGAAAATCAGAGCATCCAACCACTCCTTGGTGTTAAAGCTTATAGTTAATGCAATTAGGCTGGCTTAACCTCCAAGTGAACCTGTCACCAGCACAGAATAAAGACAAAGCAATGCAATGCAGAAATATAATGGAGCTACTTTTGTTTAAACTGCTGTTTTATTCCCAGGAAGGAATTGAGAAGTAGATGGATATTAATAATTATGCTGGAAGAACTGAATAAAAGAGAATCAGCCTTTTTAATTATAATGTGTTTTTACTAACCGTGGTTTCTTGTTAGTCATGGGTAAATTTGGTTGTGCCTTGTCAGGAGCATGACAAAGGCACCCTGTTCCATTTCTGTTCAAAGAGGTGACTTGACATTCTCGATCATTTGACATCGCTAAGATTGGTGAAATGGGAACTAGGGAACTAGGTTTAATTTTGATACTGAGTTTGAAAAAAAAAAGTGTCACAAAGGTATTTGAACCTCCATTTCAATGTTATTTTGGAGAAATAGAATAGTTCATTTTAGACACTAATGTGCACTGTAAATGTACTGCTAACACATCTTACAACTACAATAATGCTGCAGGTAATTAGGTCTAAGAATCACTTATTGTACGTGCTAATTTATAACATCCCCTTCACTATCAGCTTAATCCTGGGCCTGCTGAAGTTAAGAAGAAAGCCCATTTGCAATATTAGGGCTTAAATTCACACTGTACCCTTGTCACCTCTCAATGAATTGTAGCATTAAAATTCTAAAATGTGTATTCCCTCACACAGTAAATGCACTTCTTGTTGCTGTAGTTAACTACAACATTGTTTTAAATGCCCATTTGCACTAATGCAGGGAGAAGCAATTATTTTAAATTCCTGACCCATTTCAGCCTATTTTTCCATAGAAGCAGTCTTGCATGACCACTGTGGATGGGATTCAATCTACTTAAATTCAGCTATCTACAATGCAGATATTTATCTCTAGGTATTCTTGGATACACATCTGTCTTATAATTGGTTTTAATTTCTGTGAAATTGGGCAGCTAGCCAAGGAAGATAGATCCTGTAAGTATCCAAACAAAGGGAAAAGATACAGTTATAGTTCCTTCATTGACAGATATCAGAAGAGCCACAGAGATGTAATCTGGCAGAAATCCCAGGCAGACAGGGGCAACTATTCCCCCAAAATAGGCACCTGTCACAGATGTAAATATTAGATATCTATAGTGAGAGAAAACTCAACCTTGGAAATCTCCTAGCTTTGCAATATGTATATTTGCACTTGAAGTAATCACCTGAAATTCCTTTTTTCATGGAGAAAAATAAAGATATTCAGGGTCCTGTTCATATGATCCATTTTAGATGTCTACGTGAAGCTGAGAATTGTACCCTCGGTATATCCCTGTCCAGGGATAATAAATGATTTTAGGATGGCTAGCTCAGATATCCATTTTTGTAATGACTTTCTTCCTAGTGTCTTAAAGATGATGCCTACCTTTCCTTTATTAATAACAGGGAGTGGAAGACGCTATCAAAGGATTAGAGAGGAAATGTGATCTACCTAAATAAGTTGCCACTGATTATACGGGAGCCTGGGGCATTTACTTCAGGTGTACTGCCTCACTCCCTCTCTAAATTTTAAGAACCTGTTTGATCTCTGAATTAGGTAGACTAGATCTCACCATTAGCTTTCTTGATTCTCCTTCTTAAAAAATAAGTTGTTAATTTTCCTCTTCCTCCTGCATTTGCTGTAACATTATGGAATAATTAGGAAACCACTTACTCATATTTCTTAATGTGAGCTGCAGAAGATCTTAATACTTGTTTTGTCAGGGTAGTAACGCACAGTGAAATGACCCTCTTGTTTGGTCTGCTGAAGACTAGAGACTCGAACTAGTGGACAGGCTCCCAATAGGAAAAGTATAAGTAAAGCAAGGTTCAGCTGGTAGGATCTCCAGCCTCCTGGAGAGTCTTACCTAAAGACAACTCAGTTACTCAAATTCTTTCAAAGTATTTGCTAGAGATTTTGCTAATAAAGAAAGAGAAGTGGATGAAACAAAGTCCAGAAAAGAGACACAATTTCCATGTAAAAGAATAAATATTTAGTGTAATTGACATCCAGAAAAGCCTATTTATATTTGGAAACAAATACCGGATTAACTCCCAACAAATGCATAACATCTAGTCATAGCTTTCCCAAGAAACTGTATCACTATTAACTGTTTCTGACAGCAACTATGACTGTAGTTTAGATGTTACTCTATACAAAAAAATAGCCAAATATTACAGTATTTCTGTAGTAAGTTATTTTTAGTTTCCCAATTAAAAGGTTAGATTCATCTCACCCAGCTTCATCTCTCTACGCCCTAGCTGTCTACGTTTCCTATAATTACAGGAAAGAAATAGGAAAATCTAAACTGATATTTATCCTGGGAGGTTGAAGTTTCACAATAATCTTTCACCAGCCCACGGCCATGGTGCTCTTGTGTTTCTGCCTAAACCATGCTCATCCTCCAGCCAAATCCCTAGTGTTGGTGATGCTAGTTGTGATATGAGTCAAATCAGATTGATGGACACTGGGTGTTTTTCTTTTTCTGGACAAAAAGAAAAGCACAGAGATCGTTCTCGCTGAGCTGTGGTCTGATTGCTAGAGACACCACAGGGAGGGCAGTGCAGCTACTCAGTGGGAGGGAGATTGAGGGCAGCCATTTCAGCAGCATCACATCTCATACAGGCTTAGACTGATCGTGACACTGCACCCTCAGACTACTGTCAAAGCGGGGATGAATTGCCTTCTTGAGGGCCTCTTTTCCTCTTCTGGCTGCAGATGGAGCTTAGGTTTATGCATTTAATCCACAGATGTCTAAGCTGAGTTGATGAAATTGCATCAGGACCTAGAATGAAGATACCATGAGAGAGAAAAACAGTACTGTTCTCAGCACGTTCTACCAGTGGAAGGAAGTTATTCCTTCCACAGGGACAGACCAAATGAATGCTCCAGGGAAGCTTCACTTACCTGCCATAAAGAATTTTTTTTTTCTTTTTCCTTTACAGGAACCTGCAGTATCTTGCTCAGCAGCAGCACTCATAGAGGGGATGTGGTGACATTCAGCTCTTCAGGTGACAAGGAAACTCCCAGTCAACCATCTAACCTTGTACTCATGGATTGCATAAACAAAAACGTTGCCAGCAAAATCTACCTTTTCGCTACCTTTTTTTTTTTTTTCCTCCTGATTGTGGCTTCTAAATCCAAAATATCCTTCAGACACTACTTGTTGTAACTATAGAAGGTATCTTGCAGCATTAGACTTGTGCACACAGACTGCAGAAATAATGCATTGCATTTCTATAAGCTTTTACTAGTCTGTTGTAATGGAAGTAAATCAGACATGAGTTAGGTCCTGCATAAGAAATCTAATTACTAATGAAGTAGTAATATAGGAAATTCAAAATTTTCTGGAGCACCGTGCTCAAGCCTTTCAGATAGATTCTCATCTCACTTATCCACATTTTTCAAATCCATCAACTTAAATTGTTTATTTCTTGTTCATACTATGGTAAGTAAAATTAGAAAAAGAGAAAGAAGAAAAAACAGAAAGAAGAAAAAACAGAAAGAGAAAAGAGAAAAGAGAAAAGAGAAAAGAGAAAAGAGAAAAGAGAAAAGAGAAAAGAGAAAAGAGAAAAGAGAAAAGAGAAAAGAGAAAAGAGAAAAGAGAAAAGAGAAAAGAGAAAAGAGAAAAGAGAAAAGAGAAAGAGAAAGAGAAAATGAAAACTAGTTCATTTGTGGGAAAAAAAAAAAAAAAGAAAAAAAAAAAAAAAAAGATTAAAGAACCTGCTCATCTACAATTATCATTCATAGGTGTTGCAGTTTAACCTGGCAGGCAGCTAAGCACTACAAGATCCCTGTTCACTCCCCGCAGTGGGGTGAGGGAGAGAGATGAAGGAAGGTTAACATGTGAGAACTTGTGGGTTGAGATAAGGACAGTTTAATAAGGAAAAGAAGAAAACAAAAATATAAATAAATAAATAGAATTAAAAAACAAGTGATGCACAATGCAATTGCTCACCACCAGCCAGCTGATACCCAGCCAGCCCCTGAGCAGCAGCACCCCACCAGCCAAGTCCCCCCTTTTATTTGTTGATCATGATGCTATACAGTATGGAACATCCTTTTGGCCAGCCTTGGCCAGCTGTCCTGGCTGTGTCCCCTCCCAGTTCCTTGTGCACCCCCAGTCTCCTCACTGGCAGGGCAGCATGAGAAGCTGAAAATCGTTTAAATTAGTGTAAACACTGCTCAGCAACAGCTAAACCATTGGTGTGTTATCAACGTCATTTTTCTCCTAAATCCAAAACACTGCAACATACCAGCCACTATGAAGAAGATTATCTCTATCCCAGCCAAAACCAGGACAGTAGGTTAAGTTGCAATCTCACAGACAACTTATTGATTGACTGATAAATGTGATCATCTTGTACCGAGGAAAAAGAATCCAAGGAAGTGAGAAAATAAAATTACAAAAAATGAAGCAGTTTGATTAAATTAGAGGCAAAAATGTTTAGAAAAACATTTAAACCTTAGCTAAAGTATCTAAATCTCTTTACTAGACTCAGTCCCACATGATCTCACATGGTGCTCATGGATCAAGCTTTGCGTTTGTGCATCTGCTGAACTTTTGCCAAATCAGTTTTGCAGCATCTGCTGCCAGTTGCACCCAGAACATGGGGTGAAAGAGAAAGCAAAATAGGGGAGAAAATTTTACTGAATTTTTAAAATTTTCATTGAAAAACTTCCATTCATGTTTGGTTTCAGTTTTCTGCAAAATATGTTTATTTTTATAGATAAATCTGAGTACTAGTTGCATAGATGCCGGCACCAGATCAATTAGTAAAGCCTTGGAAAAATAGAGACTGAAATATAGAACCTGCTTTCAATTTTCCCCTTGCAGATAAAAGAAAAGCAGAAACAGATCTAAAGCAGAAGAGGAAAAAGTGAACACTTTCCTGCTACATATTAGCCTTGTGAAATGCCTTTCATAATGATTACTGGCCCTCTCCCACTGTTTCTGAAGGTTGGGACATTAGTCATCAAATGAACAATTGTCACTATGAATTCATGTGGCTGTAGTCCAAATAGAGTTCTGGGATAGTTGCGGAGTATTATATACAAGAAGACACAGGAGCATTTGCCTGGTTACTGACCATTTCAGAAAATCCCTGAAGACACCTTAAATACACACACACAAAACACTGCCACAGAATATATACACGGGAAATTTGCTGAAGAAAGGTCTTTTCCTCACACAGATCAATACCACTGTTTGCAATAAAGTATGAACAGGTTTCAAAGAGATATTAAATAAGAAATCCTCCAAAGTATGTGGTATCCCAGGCCATAACTTTCAAATTGGAATAACTATGATCAGACTTCTGAAATCAGTGCCAGTCACTCAGTCCTGAAATTTTCTCGTTTAGTCTACATATAGATTCAGAGATTAACGTCTGGACTGCAATCAAGAAAAGAAACAAAAAACAGAGGACAAAATGAAATACTTTTAATTTATGGCATACTGGAATGCAACATAAACCATTTCATATGAAGACATAATAAAATACAATCTGGCTCTACTCTGTTTTTACTGTAAGGCCCTTCCTAACATAAAAAACACAGTTCAGAAATATATAGGAAAAAAAATGCTAAAAGTGTCTAAGAACTCAAAAACTATTCTCCTAAGACCTGATCCAAAGCATTCTCATGTTAATGGGAAAGCTGATTGTCAAAGCACAAGATGTTATATGGTCTCAGTGAAGCTATTTCTAACTCTTGTGAGAAATGCATACCTATGGAGTTTTTTCTTGTTGCCTAGGCTTTGGCAGCTAAAAGCATAAAGTTTAAAAAATAAAAGATGGTAAAATTAACTTGCATTAAGACAAGTAATGGCTCTACCAAAAAATTCAAGTAGCAAGCCAACTTATCTTATAAATTGATTTAAAGCTTATATGCTAACTTTGGCCAATCTAATGAGCCATTGAGCTCATTCAGTTTAGGGTGATTTTGACAGTTAATTTATAAGTGACTGCTCAAAACAAGCAACTACGACTTTTGGTCTCTCTGTGCCAAAAAGTAATTAGCTTGAACCTACATGAGTTCACTAGCACTTGAAGACAAGCTGAGCTGTTTTATATACTCTGTAGAACATAGTCCTTTCAACATTGTGCAAATTAGCTTTCTTTGCCGACTTACACAAGTCTATTGTAAGCTAGGACCAGATTCTGTCTCAGAGGAATTCTGTGAAATCTGGGGACAAAATTTGACCTATACTTTCTAATCACCTGCAAAATTAAAAAATGTCATCTCTTCCAGGCACAGATTTGTCATCTCTTTTCAAATTGAGCATCTACAATAAGCCGTAATGACACAGTAAATTATAGTGAATATCATTGTAACCTAGCATTAATTAAACACATGTGTGAATTTTCTCATAGCAGAAATACAGAGGCACTCTGATCTGTGTAGCCAACGAATGTAGAAATTAATGCAAGTTCTACAATCCCCAACAGTCTTTTAACAATGCGTGGGTAGTTTGATAAAATGACAGGATGATAAACTATTACATTTTACTTCACAGCTGAATCGGTGCTTTAGGAAGTCTCATAGACTGTAACGTTCCTAGCACGTAATAATAATAATAATAAGTCATTGTGAGATGATGATACAGGTTTCAGTGCAGCCTTTGGCCTTTAAGGATGTGTACTTTTGTTTGTCATAATCACTGTCATTGAAACTCTGTGTCAGGTCATTCTTGCCAATTAAAACACTGTGAACCCTAAAGGGCTTCACTGAGAAACGAAGGGAAATTTATTTCCTTCTGAAGATGCATAAAGAGCATGATTGACTTGAAAAAAGTTTTCTAGTGTTGCAAAGTCTGCAAAGTTTGCAAAGTTTGAGTTGCAAAGATTGGACTAGGAAATAGTTTTCTTCTAAATTTTCATTCTTTCTGTTTCCCCTGGATCTCTCTACTTTTGTATAATAAGAAACCCATGGGACAAACTTCTGAGCTGCAAGTCACAACACAAAACAACGTTTTTTTATTGAAAATAACACTTCCTAATTGAAGTGAAAGAGTGTGTGCACACTACAGCAACATAGTTAGCAACAATAATCTTCCATCAGTATGAAACATCAGTCACCTGAAGATATGCTGGTACAATAAAGAAATAATTAGGTCATTGCACTTTTCAATTTCTGGCACAAAAACATTGAACAAAGGAAGAACATTCTTTTCCATCAAGTACAGAATGAAATTAGCAGCAGTGAAGACATTCGCAAGTGTTTCAGCCTTGGCGTCATTCACTCTGCTCTCCTAGTCCCATTGATGTGACAAATCGCCACTCCTGCTTAAATGTAGCCCCATTTCAGTTTCTCATTTTCTCCAGTGCATCTCAGTGGAATAAAACCCACGTAAAGATTTGCTCTGCAATATTTCCTGAAAAATTTCATTCGTATATTATGAAAATTAAAGATTGTGGTTGGTGTTAAAGAAAACAAAAACAAAAAAAAAAACCAGTTTCTGTAACTCTCTGACTTCATAAGAGATGAAGGTCCATTTGTTTAAAAGCCACAAACTTCAAACCTATGTGTATAGAACTTACCTTTGAAAAGAAGATACAAACAATACTGCCTACACTCAGATGCAGGCCTAGCTTGCAGCCTGCAAGCTTCAAAAACTTGGTGGAAATGCAAAGAGATAAAGTACATTTTTCATCTTTTAACAGAGATTTCTTCTCTTCATGGTATTATCTGTTCTTATAGTTCAAAGCATAATGGACTTTTAAGCACAGCCAGGTAAAGTGGGATCCAGGTGATTTCCCATCAAATCTAGTATCTATCAAAGAAACAAAACACATTTTCTGTCATAGCCATGTTTTTCCTCTCTTTATCTCATAAAGAATAAACAGTTCTGCAGTTACAGAAAGAGGCATTTGGTAATCTATGACCAGCTGATATTCCACAATTGACAAACAGATAAAATTATTATAAAAAATTCTCTGAGGAAAAAAAAAAAATATATATATATATAAAAATATATATACATATACACATAAAGGCACTTGTTAGTTTCCATTTTATACAGAATTTATGGAAAGAGACCTGGTTGAAATTTCTGTACTCTTAGATAAACACAGTGGCAGATACAAGAGATGAATGGAGTAAAATACAGGTTTTCCTACTACACTTTCCAATCACTCTTACTGTTAATGGAATTACATACACTTACTGAAATGCAAATACACATCTCTTCAGTGATGTCAAAAGAAGGAAATAAAAAGTGTGTTTATTGCAGAAAAAGATCTGCATGCAAACTATGGGACTGATATTTCTAAGGTTGTTCCTATGACAGCTGTTTGGTATTACCTTGATGAACAATTAGGGTTGTCAAGACCTTGAAGGAGGAACTGCCCACCATTATTTGTGGACGCATTCCTTATTCACACTAAAGGTCTAAAGGATGGTGTAAATGACAACTGGGTAAGAATTTTATTTTATAAATAGCAGGGGATATTTGAACATAGCTATTGTGTCAGCTCCTACAAAGGCATCACAAATCTGAATATATTTAGTATTACTCTGAAGTGTTCAGCTTCAATTATGTGTACAGGAATTGGAAATCTATGAGAATATCATCTCTCACTTAAAAAAAAAAAAAAAAAAAAACACAACATATTTTAACTTCTCACAGTGAAAAATCTGCTGTTTTGAGGTGTTTGCTTGCTTGTTTTGGAATCTTCATCTTGGCTTAAGATTTATACTTTGGCACTGTTATACTGCTACAGAGTTTGAGAGTGGTATGCAACCAACAGATTAAATGTAAGTTATGCTTTGGTTTTGTTTTTTTGGTTAGGCATTGGAACGAGTTGCCCAGGGAGGTGGTGGAGTCACCATCCCCAGGGGTGTTTAAGGAAAGGTTGGACGCGGTGCTTTTGGACATGGCTTAGTGGATGACATTGGTGGTAGGGGAACAGTTAGACCAGATGACCTTGGAGGTCTTTTCCAGCCTTAATGATTCTATGATTCTTGGTGCCTCTGTATAGAAGTTCAAATGGATGTATCTGAACTCCTGTTCTAGTTAATACAAACCTTACTGACAGTATCGGTATTGTCAAAGGAACAAAGAGATACACTCAGCTGGTGGAGAGCAAACTGAACCACTCTCTAGACCTCAGTGACAGCACTGATTAGAGAGTCAGTTTTATGGAACCAAAGGCACCCAGTGATATTTGAGATGTCATATGGCATCCTGTCTGGCCTTCCAGCATTTGGATCACCTTAATGTCCTGTGTTGTGTCTGCTAACCCCATACAGACATCTTGCAGCCGAGGCATCTCTGAAACTGCTTTCTGACAGCAACTTCCTGCCTGCGATTGAGCTTCAGAAAGGCAGTATCGAAAAGTAGATGTCTAAATATCAGTGACCAAATGGGAGGTGGTTGTCTCAGAACTATTGGTGACTGGAGAGCTCCATTGACAAACATGAATGCTAGAGACATAGCTTATTTCTATGAGTACCTGACAGTGAAAACCTAAACTTAGGTGCCATAAACTACAAGGAAATCTAGACCCTTATATGACACACTTTCCCCCAAACATTCTGCTCGTTTCATGTTCAGCAGTACCTGCAGTCCTCCCCAGGAGCGAAGCAGATACTGTTTCAGCAGCTCTTTCCCACTTCAGTAGGAAGACGTGAACAAGAGATGCAACACAAGATACCAAAGGGAACTGCCAAAAGAAAGGGCAATGAAAAGTACACATGAAAGTACAAAACTCATACCAAGGAGGGCAGAGAAGGTGAGATGGCAAGGAATAAGTACAGGCAGCAGACTGCACACACTGTTGCTTTGGAAAATGCCCTTCAGCTGGTGTTGGCAGATCTGGCTACCTAATTACAAATGATATGAAACATTGCAAGTTTCAAACTCAGCACCAGAAGGTTGCTCTCTCAGGGCCAGGGAGCAGGGCACTGCCAGGACCCCATGGCTGAGTGCAGCAGAAAGAGCCAGGACCAAAAACAGGGCCACCAACAGCCCCCAACACTTTTGGGGAGTGCTGAACTGGGACCCTGTCAGTACTGAGATGGGGCCAGGCACAGGCAGCCCTGTGGTGTAGCTGGGGATGGACTGCAACGTGGCTGAGCCAAAATGGGACCTGAGATTCTGAGTGGGAGGCCCACTGAGGACTATAAGGCCTAGTGGTACCCTCAGGGCCCTGGCACAAACTCTCAGAGGAAATCTATAATAATGTGAAACATTTCTTTTCTGAATGCCTTTAGTGTCCCAGATCTACTAGGGAGATGAGTACTGATAAGCCAAGATACATGCCAAAAAATGACCCCATGAAATCTGCATATTGCTATGTTCATTTTCCCACTGGCATGTCTGTTGGAAACTGCCCTCTCTTGTTACACTTCGGACTCTGAAACAAAGGAAGTTCAGCTGGTCCAACTGGAAATGAAAGCGCCTCTTAAAGGCTGAATAATGCAAGTGGTTTTAGGCCACAGAGAGACTTGCTTTTCCCCATCCAGCTCTAGAAGTGCTGACTGCCCCTTGTCAGAAACCATTGCCCAGTCTGACAGTAGAACGACTTAATTCTTTTCAGGCAAACTCAGGCTGATTGTCTTAGACAGTTTAAATCTTTGGTCAAAGCTTACCTGACTGATTTTGCCTATAGCAAATTATTAAGCACATGCATGTGTCACTTTGCAGGTCTATGGGCCCAAACCTTGCTCTTATTGACATAAATGCCTGCCTTAGCTGATTAATTTCTGAGAATGAGAAGGCCTGCCAAATAGTAATGTAGAGAGATATAATGGAAGTGGCTACTTTTGCCTGTTAGATTGTGAGGGAAGGTATCGAATAATAAGGATTTTCTGTGTTATTTCAGTTTCACATTTAGATTGCCACTTTAAAATTGACAGATGGTATTTATTTTATTTCTGTATTCTCAGTTATTTGCTATGCTCCTCAGCAAGGTTGTAAAGGAAATTACATGGGGAGAAGGTTCTTGAAGCTGCAGGGGATGGCAGAGAATAGGGGGACAGACAGCAGAGAGCTGGGAGCTTGTACCTCCTCCAGAAAGCCAGAGAGTCTTCGGTCGTACCCAGAAAGCCAACGTCAAGGCTTGAGAAGGAACAGAAGGAATTTCCCAGGGCACAGAAGGGACTGGGAAACTCGTATTAAGGCTCAGAAAGTCACAGAGTTAGTTGCAACTAAGCCTGAAATTAGAATCTGCCTGCAAAGACACAGGGGCAGGAAGGACCTGTGCGTAAACCAGTATTTTTTTTTTTCTGTCTGACCTAGTTGTTTGTAGTTTTATCTATTTCAAAAGCTAAGTTTCTAGTTTTTATTCCAGTAAAGATTGAATTTTTCTAAGTCCAAAACATTCTTAGGTTTCTTGGAGAAAGAAGTTTGTTATAGAAGAAAGTCTGCACTGATCTGCTCGAGGCTGTAGCTCATTCAGGGTTCCACAAATACACGTAACAACCTCCACAGAGGACCAGTGCATTCATCCAGCTATGCATCAGGGTGTATAACTGAAGACATATAAGCTAAAATCTTAGATTCTGTTCATACCCAACCAGGAAGACACCTACCAACAAAACAAAACAAAACAAACAAAAAATAAACAAACAAACAAACAAAAAAAGAATCCCTGATTACCAGAGAGAGGCCAAGGGAACTGCTTGCAGATAGTAGGGTGTTTATTTGTATGGTTCTGGTATTGATTGCTCAGATCTCATGTATTTTCATTAAATGAATCTCAGCTTTGATAGACATTCAGTTTGGGCTCTGCTGAAGCCAAATTGGTAAATCTGAACTTATAATTAGGAAAACAGGTCTAGCAAGTCAGTAACCTCCAGCAAGACAGGATAATGTGCATCTGAGGGCTGTATCATCTTCCATTGGCTGAGCTATATGGAAATTGGCATTTACCTGTGCACCAGACTCAGCCAAAAAACAGCACCTCTACCAAAATAAGAAGATCCATGAAGTTTTTAGGGTGTTATAGTTATATCACATCATGTTCACCAGCCTAAGCAATGTAAATATGAGGGCTTATGGGGATCATCTGCAGCATTCTTTATTCTACAGAAAGGATAACTGTGACAGTAGTCCACAAATTTTGGATGGTTGGACTAGATGATCTTGTAGGTCCTTTCCAACCTTGTGTTTCTATGATTCTATGATTCTCAGGGCACAAATCTCTCTATCTTCACTTTCTTTGTGTATTTTTTTTCAACTTTTTCAACTTTCATCTACTTTTGATGAATGTGAGCCTTCGTAGATGTTCAATTTTAAACAAAGAAGAAAAACATAGCCTACTTACTGCCAGATACTGCTCAGAGTACAAGTCAGAACTACAAATGAGAAATCCTTCTGTGTATTGCCAGTGTTACACCATACTACTGTGTCTGCCTCAGTATTTTGCAGCAGGAGACACTGCAGCTATCCTCTCAGTTTTCACAGCATTTCAATCCATTCATGAAACTAATGAAAAAAGTGTCACACAGTGTCTTTTTTTTTTTTTTTTTAAACTAAAAGATCTTGGCAAAGACTCAACTTTTTTAAAAAGTTATGTTTCATTCATTTCTATAGCATTTATTTTTTGGCTCTGCATTTTTCCTCTTGATGTGTAACTGCATGATGTCTTTGTGTCTCAGAGTTATCTCAAACAAAACATCCTGCAACACTTAGCTAAGTAGCTCCAGTACTAAGTTGGGTCCTCCAATATCAGTTCTTACTATGTAGTTCATATCAGATGAAATCTTGACCACTGCCAGGTGTTTCCTGTATTTTTGGCCTCCCAGGTAGGATTTTCAAATAATCTTCAAGTTGCGCCTAAAGAGACAACATGTTGCCTGGTGCTAGGTGACTCTGAGCCTGCTTGATGACTGTTAGGACTAATTGAGTGCTAATGATGCACAATGTTTTCACAGGAAATAGGGCCATAGGGACTATTAGACCATGTCCTCTCAATTTACATATATGTCACAGGCTTTTGAGTTTTGTAAGGTTATCCTTGCATTCAAGCTAGCCAATATTTCCAGATTGAGCAAGGCTATATTCCTGGCCTCATTCAGGACAAGCAATTCCATCCCTGGCCTGAGAGAAACAGCTTACATGGTTTTGGACCCCAAGAGAGTGAGCAATGGCCCTTGGGTGCTCACCAGACTGCATGTGTGTCAGTCAAATATCTCACTGTGCATCAATCTTTAATATGACTATCTTTAATATCATGGAGGCCATCCATCTTTGGGGCTACTGGTCACACATACATCATTGTGGAATTTAGAAGGGGAGACATTGCACTGAGCTCATCAACAAAACTGATGTCCTCACTGAATCTTCTCCAAGGCAATTTTTGGATGATATAACCAAGCTGATGTCATTTAATCATCCTCAAGGGACCAGCCAACTTCATGACTGCTTAATGCATGCTCATCACAGAGGAAGTATACATAATCTTCACATGTTTTGTAAAACCATCCTCAGCCTCGTGGGTCAGGCCAGCTACTCCCTCTGTCTGGTCACATCAAATGTCATGGAAGTACATGCAATGTCAGCAATAGCACCTTGTTACTCCAGTGTACTGTGTATTGTATCTAGGCAGCAGAACACAAGTAAATAGCACACCTCTTTCCTTCTCTCCTGCTGAGTTTTTTTTGTTCAGCACCACCAGTGGACACAGAGGCAATTTTATACAGAGGGATTCAAGAAGAACAGAGTGCTTTTTGCAGGTTCTCCCTGTTCTAACACTACCTTTTCGCAGTCTAAAAGGCTATGAGTCAGTGAAATAAATGGTTGGGTGTGACACCAGGTCCACTGGTGTTGCCAGATTCACCATCCTCAAAGACTAATCATGACCAATGCATATATCTTCACCTGGACTCAAGATTCTAGACTACCGTTCTCTTTCCTGGGTACCTTCCCCTTCAAGGGGATTTCTCTATCATCCATATCCTCCATGTAAGTAAGAGCTCAAAGAGGTGGTTGAAGAGATTTGTCTGCTCAGGTTGCTCTCTCTGTCCTTTTCCCAGTGGAAAAGAAACCATTTTTCCCAAAACTTCATGCAAGAGATGACTATCAGACCTGTCTATTCCTCATGTATACTTAAGTTAATGAGGTTTCTTCTTATATATTGATGTCTTGGATTATTTCTGGAAATTCTTACATGTCTCTCACTGTGCTCCCACCAGAGTTCTTTGTCCAATGGGATAAATACACAGGCCAGCAGCCAAAAAATCTCAGTTTTTAACCTTTGTGCTGCCCCCTCAGACACTGCTGGGACCTGTTCCGTGTATTCAACATAGCCTCAAGAAAAGCAATGCCCTGGAGTTATGGTGGTCTTCAATATTTGTTTAGAGATTCTTGGATCCCACTACATATACTACTCTTTTATTCTCCATATATCCCTAAGGTGTCAACAAAAGTCTGTCAACTGCCCTCTTTCCTGAATGATGCCGAAACCCCAAGGCCAAATAGTCAAAATGTGTAATGGCTGGAGGAAGGATAAACAGAAGGGAATTTCCACCCTGCACTCCAAGGAAGCGGAGGCACTGAAGGGAGGAGAGAGACCTAAGGGCCATCTCAGAGACTACTGAAGTGCTAAGGTTTGAAAGAGAAGGACCCCTCTGTACAAAAAGGAGTTTTTGGCATGAAGTGAGCCCTAAAAGTCAGACTAGAAATAACAGATACTTCTTTTCTTCCTTGGAGATCAAGAAGCCATGCAGAGTATTCACACATAGATGTCTCCTTTTTGGGACATCTAAAATTACTTGGATTTCATTTGCATAAAAGACCGTTCCTATGTACAGCCCTAGGCAGGATATTCAAAGAAAGATGGGAAACATAAAAACAGGCTACCTCCTGGCTTGGCTTATTAGAAAATCAATCATTGTGGTGTGAATGGGTTCTGTTAGATTCAGTTGATGCTAATAGAAGGGAATACAAGCTCTCCTCCTGCCTTCACAGCCATTTTCTTCATTTATCTCTTAATTAACTTTTCAGAGCACATCAAGAACAGAAAACTACTGATCTTCCCTTCCCACTTGATAAACTATTCTTTATTATTATCCTTCAGAGACCCAAGATTTTTCTAGTGCTCTACAGTTAAATGAGGAAGAGCAAGGCAGTTATCAGGGTGTATCAAAGAGATTTGAATTCTATTATAATCCTAGAAAGAATGCAACTTGCAATATTTTTCATGTAAGGGAGAAAGTGAGGGAAACTTTTGGACTTCATAAAATTGCTGATGTACCATGTGCATTGTTGAGGGCTTTCCAGCAGGCAGTGTGCAGCCTGCTTTTCACTGCCAGCTCTGTACCCTCTCACTCAGGCTTCCATAGCAACATTTTCCAGAACCTCCAGGGCAAGGGCAGTATTTTTCCTTGTTGCTCTCATGCTGTTGCTTTCGTGTTGCTTTTCTCATGGCCTTGCACCTACAAATCCTTTTAGTGTTGTTATGGCAGATCCTCATTCATGCTGCTGACATGAGAATTGACCCTTCTATGTCCTTTTCATATCCTTGGTTGTAGCTTTTGGCTTATGTTATGGAATCCAACAATATGCACACACAGAGCTTAACAACCAGTACCTACCTTCATCAAAGCATGTTCTCATCAATGCTAATAGCAGCATGAGTGAGAATAGCAGTGAGTGAGAAGAGGCAGACCAGAGGAGACAGCTTCAGATCACAATTCAAGGCTAGGAAGTAAAATCAAGACAATACCGAAGTTCACTGAACTATGAGATCATAAACCATTAACATGATATAGAGTTAGGACAAAGCTTCCAGTCAAAAGCCTAAAAAATGCAGTCAGAGTGAGTGTAAGAAACAGCATGAAAATTGTTCAAAGGCTAGAAGCATAGACATTATGTTCAGTCTTCAGACAGCTTTTGTATTTTTAAGAAGCAAAATCATTTTATGGAAGTCTAGAGACATGGACTGACAGTACTGTAAAAGAAACAAAGTGAAAGTGCTGTAGTAACCTATATTTTCATTAGAAGGTTTCATCAACAGGGAGACATTTTTAAGCAGGGAATCAAGAGGATCTGTTTTGCCAACTGTTTAAGATACAGCTACATGCAGGAAGTACAATAACAAATAATAAAATGTTAACGTCTAATTATTAATGTTATTAAGTTATTATTATCCATATATATATTAATATATATTAATATAATGCTAAAGGTTTTGTAGGATTATTTGTGTATTTCTGTTGAAAATTAACAGTTATGATCAGGGCTTTGATATTCTTTATTAAATGCACTGTACCAGATAACACACTACAACTGTTAAGAGGATGAATGTTCTGAAAAACTAAGAGTTCAAACACATTTTTTCAAATTCTATATAGCAATAATCTCCTCTGCCTGTTGAACTGGTGTAAAAAATGTTTCAAGGTTATTTTAAGAGGCAAAGGAATCAAATATAAACCCCTTTGAATTTGGCACCACACAGTAATAGTCTAGTCCCTGCTTGCAGGGGCTGCCTCATGATAAAACATTTATTTTATACTAAAGCATGGAATTTAATCTGGCTACTAGCTACTGGATTTAAAAGCAGAGAAAACATGAATTCGTATTACCACCATGAAAAAGCAGGTAGAGTGGATTAAGTTCCAGGAACACGTCGCTTATAACCTCTGCAGCTCCAGTGGGTTGGTCAGGAAGACCTGGAGACCAGGTGCTACGCAGGAGGCAATGGAGCTCTGAGTCAATTTGGGTCTTTGACAAGGTGGCTCGTTTCTAATTGAAACAGGAGCTTTTTAGAGTGAGTTGCCATTATCAGGCCACCATGACAGGAAGCACCTCTCATATGTTGTTTAGCACATACAGATTAGTTGACAGACACCTGGCTACTCTCACAATATGGCTAAACAAATGTCAGACAGCACCAAGTCAATGTGAAGGACCACAGCACTGACCAGTTGTCCATCCAGGCTCTGACAACAGCCTTGAACTGTGCCTCATTTTAAAAGGTCATCAGACAATGGCCATCCAATAAAGTATCAACACCCAACTCTTTCTCCTCTTCCTGCTTCCTGCTGTTTTCAGCCAGCTTGTGAACCCACTGCAGTAATTGTTATTCTTCCTTAAATGACTGAAGTTTCAATCTGTGCTATTAAGTTTCATCACAGCTCTAACCCTCTAACCTGCAGGCTCATCTAGTTTGAATGTAATGGTCTGTTTCTCTTTGATATCAATAATGCCAACCAGCTTTATGGCATCAGCACTAGCAAATTCATTTGTGAGATGCCAAACTTTTGGTTGAAAAAGAAGAGAGAGAGAGATTCCCAAGATTAATTCTAGAGGGAAAAAATATCAAAACTAAAGCTGGGTACCTGAAATGTTGACTTCTTGCTCAGAGCTGTTGGCCATTTCAGAACTTGTTCTATGCATATCGTATGCAATTAGTCCTTGCAGTGGTATAAAATGAAAATTTTAATACATGAACAATTACCCTCAGATTAAGGAGATTTTGTATAGACTGAGAACAAATTTGAAAGGTATTAGTTGGCCAAGTCATATTTGCAAAACCAACTGTATTCAGCATTATAAGCTGCACATTTATGTAAGTCTTTCACTTGTAAGGTCTTTAATTTTTTATATATATATATTTTTTTAATAAAGATATCGGATTTTCAGACCAAATGACATCAAATAGACCAAAAAGAAATAAATAAGAAATACTAGAAGATTGGCAGTTGGTTTACAAATAGTTTTTACTACCGCAATTAGTCTTCTCATATTTTTCATATTTTCCCATGCCTTTTCCTATTTTCTAGTAGGAATTAAGATTATTATCATTATTTGAATTTATTGTCAGTAATCAGTCTAATTGAGATGCTAAAAATGCAAATCCAGAACATTTTAACATTCTGTGTCTCCTTAACATATTATGAATAGATGACAGAACATAAAAATGGTTTTGTGTATTTATTTTTTGCTTGCAAGTCAACATACAAGCAACCTATACAATACATGCTTTGTTCTGTACCAGATATAATAGGACATACACACTTCCTTGCCCTGTTTTCCCTTCCACCAATATCACAGCACAAAAGGCATACAGAGCAATGAAGAGAAAAAGTGCCAGGCCTGTGCTGCCAGTCCTTGAACAGCGCAAGCCTGGGAACTGCCTTTGCTACTGATGTAAATCCTATGCTACATCCCATTTCTCCCAAGTGCTAACTGTAGTAGCTTACATCTCCCACGTATGTTAGATAATTAGCAAGCAGTGCTCCTCACTGAAACTCGTAATTCCCTTTTGCTTTTCTCTTTTAATTAAAACAACTCCCTATCATATTTTCTTGATTTGTCTGAGGTGATAGTCACACTTTTGCCTGTCAGCAAACAGCAGTAATTCCACAGCTATCTCCAGGAACCAAATGACTCAAGTTAGGGAATAAATCCCTGATGTCAGGGGCTGTTGTTGATTCATTCTGCAGAGACTGACAGTCAATCTGATACCATTTCTGAGGTCAGAGTACATAAATAGCAGCTTGTGCTGTTTTTCCCATCTAAACCCATATCTTGTATGGATTCATTTCCTGCAAATGGGTTCATAAAATGCCTTCAGAGAATGTTTAGAGATGAACATCATAATGGGGATTAGTGCTTTTCTGTTTCTATGTTGTTTTTCTTTCACCATAGCATCTGGTCTCTTTGGCAGCATGGGAACATGCCATTAGTAAATAATATTACTACCCTTAAAAGACTCACATTTCTGGCTGGCTGTACTTTATGGTCCCCAGTCTAAAATAACTGACAAAAACAATATGGGCAAAAAAGTTTCCAAAAGGCTGAGGCTGTTTTGGGAAGTGTTGGTGGGGGAATGGATTTTGAAAGTATTTTTTAAGCATTGAAACTTATTTTTCACAACTCCTTTGCTCACACTTCATCAACATCTCCACTGTAAAATGAACAGGAGGTCATAGCTATAGTCACATATCTTTCCATATATCCCAGGGTATTTGAGAGTAAGTCTTGGTTGTCAATGAACTATCAGATGGGTTCTCTGTCTCTGTTCAACGTATCTCTGAAGAGCAGAAAAGACTTTGCTTTACTGTTATTTTTTTCAAAGTTGTCCAAAAACATGGGTAAGCATGGCATGAGACTTCAGATTTTGATTCCTCTGAGGAAGACTAGATTTCAGTTTACAAGCCTATTTGGAAAGTCTGATCAATACGAAGTATAAAATTACTCCATTAATTTTTCAACAGAGAACTTACTTAGCTGGAAGATACTGGATGTTATTTTTCTTTCCAGATCAAAAATGTATGAGAAATGTAACCAAGACATACTGCAGGAGAAAAGAGTAATGCAGAATCAAGGACAAATTAATATTTTTTGTTTTGTTTTGTTAAAATATATCCAAGGAAAACATAGGTACCTTAAAAACATAGCTCATCTTAAGGCTAAAGCAGTACCTATGGAGTTAGGAGATAAAGGTTCATTTCCTGTTTATGATACATTATAGCTGGGTGACCTTGAGTCATTCATATATGGCTCAGTACTGCTCCCATGGAAGCCAGTGAAAAATCTCTCCTAACCTTCAGTGGTAAAATGGCTAATGTGGTAAAATAGCTAATGAGGTAAAATGAGAGCCCTGAGGCACTGTGGATTGCTGATTTGATGTAGATGTGTGGAGGGACATCACATAGCCAGTTGTGGTACTTGATGCCACCTTGGCCCTAACTGAACATTGTCTATCTGGGAATTAACTGTCTCTACTGCTTTTCTTATAGCTATCTAGGTTATAAAACCCTCAAATATGCAATGTAATGTAGTACAATACAGTACAATACCATATAATATAAAACCTACTTATATAAATTCTAAAAGATAGAAAACTTTAAAGACATTTAAGCTACTGAAAATGTGATGGGCAGCAGTAATGAGGAGCAGGTACAAAAGACTAGTCTTAACTCAGCTGTGGGACTCATTGCCCCAGGATGGACCACTTACTAGAAGTTCAGGAGAAGACTGTTTAGGCTCACAGAAGGGAATTCCACTATTATTAAATTCATTGTAACCATACTTCACTTAGAAAATACCTGGCAATGCTAAAAGTCAGAGGCTGGTGGAGTTTTTAGGAGAAGCATCACATACCTTGTCCTGTTCCCATACTTTTCCAAGAAACCACTTAGAAATAATGTTTTAGCCATAGTCAGAGATGAGACAGATAGCTGCAAAGAAGCACGTGCAGCTAGTGAACTGACCAGGGTGGACTTTATTTATTGGAGAGGGAGTCTGTAACTCTAGACTGATGTACAAAATGACTCTGGGGTGTTGATGCTGTAGACACTTTAGCACATGATAACTTTAATCGTGTGAATGATCCCACTGAAATTAGGTCTTAAATTAGTACCATGTTTCCTACATTACTGAAAGCTCTGAAGCTGTAAGAATCAACCTGGAAAGGAGAAACATCTCTTGAGCTGCAAACAAGCCCAAACAAATGGCTGCATAACACAGATGGGTTGTGAGGGCACATGGAAGGGTGCACTAAGGATTTTGTGTCTGTAGTCAGTACAGATAAAGCACATAATGACTGAGAATTCATGGTTACCATTCTGAATAAGAAACTATTGATTAAAAACTGGATGATGAAGCATTTGTAGCCTGGAAAGAGAAAGACCTAGGATGGATGGCCATCTCTGCATATGCACAAAGATTATATTCATGCATGTATAGCTGGGGTGAAATCTGCCACTAGGGATTTGGTACTCCAATTTATACAGAGCAAAAACATTTTAAAGGTGATAGAACTTACTGAAATTGGCATAGATAATCAAACAGAAAGCACCAACTGTTAATTGAGGATAGTTAAATTGATGGACAGGGAGGTTATTTATTTATTTATTTATTGCTTTTGCCCCAAAAGTTTCTATCTTAATCATATTTTCTTTAGACAGTGATCACAGAACACTAAAGAAAGCTAAGCTGTGAGATCAGTTGTTTCTATAATGCAAGGACTTGTTTATTGGATACCCTATTTTTTAAAAGTATGATCAGAATACTGAAGCTTCATAAAAATTTTTTTCAGGGGCCAAGGTCCAGAAGTCTGATAGCACTGTATTGCATTCCTTAAAAGACTGAGGAAATGCTGTTCCCATTTTCCCTGAAAGTAGTAACGTATGGTGGAATTATACAGCTGGTGTGCTAGCTGATTTCAGCTGTAAAAAAATAATCTGCTCAGTCTGCCCTCAGGTCTGTTCCTGCCATTTGGTGTCAATTGGCCATAAATGAGAACTATCACTGTGAATCATCAGATGACATTAGGGGGCTTAATCATCTAAGATATTATTTTAGAAGAAAACCCCCTACTATGATTTTTCTCCTCAGTTAAAATAATTTGTAATAAGGTAAAGGCCATAATTAAAATGTAAAATATGAATATCTCTCTTGTGTAGCTTCTGGGACAATTAAAGATTTGCACTTGATAGATCCATAATGATAACTGAATCTCTGTATAGATACAAGTTACTGCAGGATGAAGTATGAACAGCACTTTGGACTCACAGAAAATTTTTCTGTTTATTTCTGTAAGGCTCATTACTGCATTTCAAAAGGCTAAAGTATTTCAAGGAGAATGTTCTTTATTTATAAAACCTGTAACAGAAAATTGGGCGTGTTATGTGCAAAGATAACACACCTAATTTTGAACAACTCACAGGAGAAGGTATGGCAATTAGATACCTGCAGAAAGTCCCACATGCTTAACTTCAGTGTGCAGGATCAAGACCTAAAAATATTTTTGACTGACATGTAAGTTATGAGAGATGCTGATACTGGGTTACCTAAGAGGGTGGAAAAAAATCGTCACCTCTCTGTGGTGAAAAAAAAAAAAAAAAAAAAAAAAAAAAACACATCTAGATTTTAAAATCTCCTTTTCTGCACAGCTCTTCACTTTTCCCAGACTTTTCCTTAAGCATTAGTTCTTCTCTATGCAAAGGATGTGTACTTCAGAATTTCACTTCAGAACAGTTTGATGTTAGCTGAATTTTTGTTTCAGACTTACTGTTCAAGCTAGTGGAGTAAGCAATGTATTTGTTCATGACTGTGGACATTGCTTGAAAATATCCTACACAAATTTCCTGCAATTATGTTTATAAAGCATTCAATTCAATCACAGAACATGTTCTGCTTCCAAATATGAAAGTAAATATTCAAGATGTGAGAACACATGACTGGTACTCTCTGCATTTCAGAAGATATTTCAGTGAAGGCATGGTTAACCCGTGAGGCATCTGTAGCAACTATCAAGTACAGAAAGTGATTATTTCATGTTCAGTCTGTTTCAGAGGATTGTAGTGAAGGCTGAACTCGGAGTTCCTTTAAAACCAACTATCCTCTGTAAAGCACAAAGAATATTAACAGGAAGAAAGATATATTTTATTGATAGTATTTTGACATTTTTACTGCACAATCTCTTTCCAAACTCTTCTAAATCTCCGTGAAATCGTCTGCCTCCATACAAGTGCCTTAAACAAGAACTAAAACCTTTATAAAAACTGATTAAAGCTGATGTCATGATTAATAGGCTAGTGCCTATTATGAAAGATAAAGTTGAAGACTGCATTGATTTCAGTGAAACAAACGTGGCTTCTTGGTGCCCGAGAGTACAAAATAAGCACCTGGGAATAAAACCATGTTTGCAACAGTCAAAAAAATTTAGAGTTAGTGACATCAGTCTGTATAACAGTCTGTGGGGTAGCCACAGATGTCTTCTGGTTTCACAAAAAAATGATGGGCATGCCTCAGAGCACTGCTAACTATTTTGGTCCGTGTTTCCCAAAACAAAATAATCTTCTTTCTTTACTGCTCAAAAAAAAAGCAATTTTTGCACCTATAGTCTCTTCATCTGTCTTCTCACTTGAAGAAAACCTCAGACTGACTGATAAAAATATACAAATGTTTGCAGTGTTTGTCAGCCTTCCCCCCTCCCCCTTCCCCCCCCCCCCCCTTTTTTTTCCCCACTGGTTCTGCAGCTGGCTCTTAACAGAAGATTTAAGAAAGCATTTGAAGAGGTTTTCTTTTCATCTTCAGTTAAGCTGGTACTTTTTCCATTGTTGAGCTAGTCTGATGGCAAAAAACAAAAAAGACCCTTTTCCAGAGAAATTTCCTATAGTCTTTGTTTTCTGTAAAGATTCATCTAGGATAGTACAAGTGCCTTTGCACAAACCCAACAGGCAATGGACAGAAAGAGGTTCCTCTCCAAGGCAACTCTAATTGACGTTTATCTGAGAATGAGAAAAGTCTCCTCCTGGAAGTGTCTTTTTCCTTTTATATGCCCAATGGCTTCCCAGAAGACTAATTTTAATGGGGTACCTGTTTTTCACAAAGGAGATGAAGGGATGCAACAAAAAGTTCTTCTAGAATTCCTCAGTCTAGCTTCTCACCCAAACCTAAGGTTTAAAAAAAAATAATAATAATAAAAAAAAAAACTTAGAGACTTAGAGTTTTGTGTCCATAAGCTGTAGAACTATTGTGTCTGAGATTGCCAAGTTTAGAAGTTCAATTGTAGAGGCTGATAATTGCATTAATTCAATCAAGAAACACTAAGGGAAAGCATTAGAGACAACATCATTGGCAAAGTGTTGATTTATGCTGTGCTGCACCAAAAGCAGCACGGCCAGCAGGTCGAGGGAGGTGATTCTTCCCCTCTGCTCTGCTCTCATGAGACCCCATCTGGTGTGCTGCATTCAGGTCTGGGGCCCCCAGCACAAGAAGGACATGAGACCAGGTCCAGGCGAGGGCTACGAGGATGATCAGAGGGCTGGAGCACCTGAGACAACCCTCCTTAAGACAGGCTGAGGGAGTTGGGATTGTTCAGCCTGGAGAAGAGGAGGCTCCAGACTTTACAGTGGCCTTCCAGTAAAAAAGGGGGCTACAGGAAAGCTGGGGAGGGACTCTTTGTCAGGGAGTGTGACAGGTGATAGGACACTGAGAAAATTCTTTACTCAGAGGGTGGTGAGGCCCTGGCACAGGTTGCCCAGAGAAACTGTGGTTGCCCCATCCCCATAGATGTTCAAGCCCAGGCTGGATGGGATCTTCCTTCAGCAACCTGGTCTGGTGGGAGGTGTCCCTGCCCATGGCAGGGGGGTTGGAACTGGATGGTCCCTTCCAACCCAAACCATGTTTATATGATATCCTGTGCTTTCAACATGGCTAGAGGGTGTTTCCTTCTGGAATAGTCTGTTTAAAGGTATTCAGAGGAGACTATTATAAACATTCCTTCTGGAATGCAGAATGAAGCTCTAAAACACCCAAAAAAATGAACTTCAAAGAAGAGACCATGGTGTTTGTCTCTTTGTTTTCTGTATATCAAACATTCACATGTTAAAGCTTTCTTTTCATGTCTGTTGTTTCCTTCTTCCTTTTTTAAAGGAGAAAATGTAAAAAAAGAAAAAGAAGTTCAAATGTTCTCTGCATTTTCATTACAGGTTTGGTAGTGTTGAGACAATAAAATAAAAAAGTAAAATAAAATAAAATAAAATAAAATAAAATAAAATAAAATAAAATAAAATAAAATAAAATAAAATAAAATAAAATAAAATAATAAAGTCCTTGATATAACTCTGTTAACTTTCATTGGAGGGACAGTCTCCATGCCGGTTCAACTGAATAGGAAAAATATTCTCTCTAAGATATCTTCATGATGTAATGATGCTATATTATTACTACTATCATTATTATTATTATTATTATTATATCAAGTTGTATTTTGATTTTATTTGTTTTTAAACAGCAACTTCTAGAATAGAAATGGGCATGATTTGTGTTTTAACAACAGGTAATTTTCTCAACACTATGAACATAGTAGTCCCTTTATTAAGGGAAAATAATAAGTAGGAAGCCATCTCTTATTTTAAATCACTGTCACTTCACCATGGAAGAAACTCTCTTCACTCACTGTTCATATGAAAATCCTCCACGAATATTACATAAAAGACAAATTAAATAAAACTTAACAAATCCAGAAGATAGAAGAGTCTGTAAGTGCAGATAATGTAAAGCAATAATCAAATAAGATACAGGAAAGTGAGTCTGAGCTTCAATACTGGGAAATGGGACAAGAAACTAAAATCTCATTTTAGAAACCTAATAAGTTCAGGTTAATCAGGTTAATGATTTCAAGCTCTTTGAAATCAGTATTTATAAATCTCTAACATCTGGATCTGATGGTTGTAACTTTCTCAGTATTAGCAACATTCAACTACAGCAGATGGCTACTGCCAAAACACAGAAAACTTTGTTAAGAAAATATTTGGGTTTTCTCCTCCTGTTACTTAAGTTTCACAGCTTTGAACATAGAATTTGATGGAGGCAGAGGCAGCAAGTTATTTCCTTACAAAAATAAGGCAAATTTCTCATAATTCTACTACATAAAAACTTTTTTTCAGCATAGTAACACTGCAAATATTCAAGTTGTACTGTTGATCTAGTTTTAATTACAATATTCATGAGAATTATGCCAATCTGATTTTCCCTGCTTGTTTTAACAGCTTTAGAACACATTCCGTGTCTTTACTGTGAGTTTAGGATTTTTTTAGTTTGAGCATTGCAAATTTTACATAGCATATAAAACAAATATTCTTTATTCTTCTACGTTGTTAGGAAAAAAAAAAAAAAAGAAAAAAGAAAAAAAAGCAGCAATCACAATTCGTTTATTTCTCTCACAATTAGTGCAGTTTTACAGTTGATAAATATCAGTTCAAATCCACAAATACTTTGTCAGCCTTAATATCCACAAATAATCTTATTGGAATTGACAAGTAGGATTTATAGGATGCTCAGTGGCATTCAAACAATCTTCCTATTGACTTAAAAGAAATTCAGGTCAGTCTTCATAAGAAAACTGGGGACAAGAAGTTTCTCGGTCATTCCTGAATCATTTGTGAATTTCTTAGAAATCTTGTGTCAAATATAGTTTCACAGAAAGGAGAAGCATACCTGTAAATGAAACTTTCTTTGAAAGGTAGGCTGGGTCCACTAATTACTCATTTGAAATTCTGTTTTTTTGGTCTGGGATAGCACTACATATGTTTATTACTAGTTGGAAAACAGTTTGAAAAGCCTTTGCTGTTGTTCTAATTGAGCCTAGTGTGACAGTCCATTAGCACTTCTAAGTACCACCTTTTTTACTCAGTGGTGGTCACACAACGGCCCTGATTCAACCATAGTAAATCCCTACATAGGACTGTCATGTGAGGAAACAATTTAGCACTTATTGCCTTTTTATAAAGGAAAAGAAACAGCAAGCATCATGCAGCTCTAAATTTTTCCCCATGTCACTTTTCCTAAGGATCCAGCTCATGCAGCACCTCAGCTAACAGCTTGCCTTCATTGCCAGTATTCAGTACATTCTCTCATGAAACAACCTGGGCTGAGAAAAAACCTTCACTGAACACCTCTGAAGCATCTCTCGGCTGCTGGAAAAGAGCCATGACTGGTCTGCACTGTTTCAGACCAAAATGCTCATTCTGGAGAGGAACCTCATCTTTTTCTTTGACACATCCAATTGTGTGCTGAGCCTTGAAGAAGTTTGTATTGATTTGACCTGGTGTCAGCCCAACATCCAGCATCTCAGTCTGAGGCGAGCAGAAACAGAAACTCGGCAAAGGCTAACTACTCACTCAGTGTAAGCTATAACCTGAAAACAGCCAGTTGTGTGTGCAGGCTACATGGTGCAGTGGGAACAGCTATTGCACTGCCTATGATTGATCAGCTGCTGTCAATGGATACCATTCCCATCTGCAGGGATCTCTCTGCAACATTTGGCTGTCTCAAGTATGAGCTGTAGTGGTGCCAGATGAAGTATTGGCTCAAAAAGTTCACTAGTACAGTTTAAATCTGCCCTGAAGAATAGTGAAAGGAAATTCCATCTCTCTTTGTGTTGCCTCCCAATGTTTTTCTGTCACTTATTTCATATTCAACATCTACTTACAACTGCAAACTCAATGAGTAAGTGGATAAAAAAGCAAAGGGCAGCATTCTGAAAAGTTTGCAGAGAAGAAGATTCACATCCACAGAAGTACATTCAAGTCCCCATTCCATTTTCTTTACTGTTGTTTAGCTCTTTTATATATTCTTAAGTAATCAAGTAGTTCTTTGTGGTTAGGAGGGGGAATCCTATCCTCTGCCTATTGATTTTTCCTTTCTTTTATATGCCTTCATCACTTCCATAGGGACAAAAGCAGTGAAATAACCCAGGCTTCAACCAGTACTGAACATTCAATATGAAGCTTCAGCAAAGCAGAATCCTAGGAGCATATAAAAAACAAATCTGATTTCTCCACTGGCTTTCCAGGAAATATCAAAAGTGTTTCAATTCCTCTTTAAGACTGTCTGTGCCTTAAGCCTGGAATAATTAAAAATGCTGTAATGCTGCAGGCTGACTATGTAGTTGACAATTCTGTTCTGCAGGCACAAGGTGATTTTCTATTATAAACGTATGGTTTTTCTGTTTCAGACAGGCAGCTTTCTCAAGGGACTGTATGCTGCAGGACTGTAGCAGAAACTAAGGACCATCACAAAAATCAGCACCTTCTTCCACTTGAACTTTTCTTTCTGAGTGTAAATAGAGGCTGACTTGCACAGCAGATGCAATTCTCTAAAAGTCTTCTAAGAATAAAAATTTGAGAATTAACATTAAATTACACATTCACCACACAACCTTCAAACTTCACTTAGTTCAACAAAAAGTTCCTACACTAAAATCAACAAAACCTCACAGCACTGACAAAGATGGGCAATTTACAAACACTCCAGCCCTTGGCCTTTCACCACATAACAATGCAAATCTCCTCAGTTATTACCATCTTCTCCACACCTGTACTCACCAGAAAAATCCTAATTCTGTACTGTCTTGAATCATGAATACAAAGTGTGAATATCATGGTGGTGCTGCTTGTTTTTTTGTTGTTGTTGATGTTTTTTAACAGTCTTGGAATTCTCTTTGCAAAAGTGCAACTGATTTTACAAAGGGAAAGACAATGAAGATCCAGTAGTACTGGGAAAAAAAAGGTTTTGTCCTCTTGGTAACTTAGAGAAGTGTAAGTTTGCCTTTGCCTGTCAGTTCAGCTATATTTAATGACTCGGTTGTTTCACCAGGATAGCAAAAAGAATGGGGGATGATATTTAAGCATCTGTACTGGTGAAGAAAATTAAAAAAAAAAAAAAAAAAAAAAAAAAGTATAAACAAATGGTTCTTGTATCACGGTACTTTCTTACCTGCATGGAAAATGATGAACCAAGTGCTGATTTTAATCTGTATGCCTGTATGCATGCCTGTAACTCTTACAAGGAAATGGTTTCCTTGGAGGTGTAAATCCTACAGGACTAATCTGTGACAGCTTAGGGTTTTCTAGATTTTATTTATTTACTTATTTACATTTCTGTTTAATAAATAGACTTAGTTCGTATTCACTAAATACGTATTCACTAAATAGGTATATTAACGTATTCACTAAATACATTAAAAGATGAACTGTATGCCTTTTGTCTTTTTAAAAATTATTTAGGAAACTAGATTTTGTACCTTTCATATAAACCAAATTTCAACAGAAGTGGTAAAAGAGTAGCAAATGTTGGAGTTGAGAATTGTTTAAAAAAAGCAACAGTGTGTTCTTAATTCAGACAGTTGCTTTTGTTTATCTCATTAGCTAATTATGACTTACCTGAAACAGAGAAGGTCAGTACACAGTTAGACAGGCTGTGCTACATTATCAACATTAATAGCAGGCATCCTAATTTAGAAATATTGCACGTAATTACATGGTGAGTTAAGGTACTTCTCCATTATAAATGTGTAAGAAACAAGCCTGTAGCTGTCACAGTGAGCATCACAGGACTCAACTAGAGCGGGATATGGGAGCAATTCCAAGAGCAATGAATCCCCAGTTGAGTCCCAGCCATGTGAGAAGATGAAACTTGGGTCCATAACATCTGTGCCCACACCACAGTCTATTTTCAATGGGATGGCAATTTCAGCAGTCAAGCAGTTTCGGAGATGTTTTATACCCTGATGGACCTCCCAGTGTGACAACTGAGGCTCCAGGGCATCAGGGAACACTGTACAGTGCATCAGTCTGCATCTCACACCGCCGTAATGACAGATGAGTATTACAGACAGCTCTGTTCACCTTTGAGGGCCATTACTGTTAACACTCCACAGCCATTGACATTTTAAAGCAAGACAAGGAAGCTCAGCTGCACTGCCTTTTGAGAACCCATCCCTACTCTCTTGCAGAGCCAAATTGTCTACACACGCTGTAAAGCCCCATGTTGCATAACTTCTGAGTACTATGCATGCATTACGCTAGATAAACTTTAACTAGCTAATGTAAAATTTGTCATAAGAGAAAATGTGTAACACAGTTTTGAGATATGAAAGCTCTTCTAAGTGAGCAATTTTGGAGGGCGATTTTGCCTCTTAACAAAGCATGTTGAAATAGTAATCAGCATAGCACAATTAGAAACTGGCATTGTTGTTAGGATGTGGAGAGCTATAAAAAGCAGTTAAACTCTGTCTTGTTTATTGGGCTACTTTATCCTTCGGCAGGCATTGATATGTGCTAAAAAGCATGAGTTTATTAAATAGAATTGCAATTACATGTATGTTGTGTAGCCTAGCAGAATTTTACTAGTTTATATTTCATGTCATGCATTAAAGGAATATCAGAGGAACTATTGCAAGGAAAATATCAGTCACATTTTGTTCTCGGGTGCACTGGTTCCCCATTGAGCACAGGACTTACTGGACATCATCATTTTACAGTTGCAACATTCACACTATGAAATGTTTCCAAACTCAGCCTTAGCCCTAGATGAATGTTCATTTTTTATCATCTCCTTTTTATTTATGATTCACCATATTTATTAAGATAAAAGCTTGCGCTGCAGAAACAGACTAAAGTATACCCCCTACATACAAACTGATCTCCAGATTACCAGCAAAATTGCTGCCTTTGTATACTTATAGGCTGACGTGATAACTGAAAATAACTTCCATTAGCACTATAAAACCTCCAGCTGATACCAAATGAATTTCATTTGATACCAGCAGAGAAAAATATTGGCTACTGAGATATTCTTTGTTCATGGTTATTTACAGTTAGCTAGAATCCATGTACTGTTCAGGATTCAGAAGTCTCCAGATGTTTTTCTTTACATCAGGTTCTTAAACATAAGTATTTCTCTCTAAGACTACCCAGCATTCATATATTTGTATGAAATTCCTCTTTCTTAACGTATATAGCTTCTTCCATGTCTTTGACAAAAAAAAAAAAAAAAATCATTGTAAACACCATATGTGATTTTGACTATTTTCTAGTTTGATTTTATCTTATTTCTGCAGAGTTTGCTGAAAAGATTGCTCCATAGATTCATAGAAGGCAAGGGCAGCCAGTGTTGCAAACTATGCAAAATGATTTTTTTTTCCTAGTATCTTGCCAAACCGTCATGCACATGCACAACCAGGACAATTTCTCATTAAGGTAAGACCAGGATTCCATACAAATATTTAATATTACTACATCCCAAAGTGAGAAATCTTGTACACCATATGCTGAAAGGCAAGTCACACAGATTATTATGTTAGAGCATTTCAGGTGATCAGCAAAAGAGAGGTCTTGATGGTTAGTTTGAATGCTCTGATATTGTTGGATAGTTCCATTTCTTCCAAAACACAGGGAGAGCTTCATTTGTCACAAAAATAACACAGTGAAACAATGCTGCTTAGATCCAGCTGCAGATTGTTTTGAGTTTATCTTTGCTAAGCAATTACTGACTCAGGGGCTACCAAAAAGAAAAAAGGGGAAAAAAAAGGGGGGGGGGGGGAGGAGGGGGGGGGGGAGGGGGAAGAAAAAGAAAGAAAAGAAAAAAGAAAAAGAAAAAGAAAAAGAAAAAGAAAAAGAAGCACAAAACGGAATCTAAAGCCATAGTTAAAATTTATTAGCTGTGTATTTCTTTATGCAAAAATAAGGTCATGAAAGGTGTGGTCATTGGATTGCTTAAATGTAGGGTTTGTGTTTGCTGAATGGAGTATTTAAAAACATTTTTTTTTAATATTTTTTAGTAATTCAATCCATGCTTTTTGCTTTCCTTCTTAATTTTGAATATAACTAGAAACTGGATTCCTACAAAAACCCATTACAAATTTTTTGTCTGTTTTGTTTCTGCTTTTTTTATTTTCTATGTGTTCTTGTGTTTTCCAAGTTTTTATTTTATGTTAATGTTTTATGTTTTCTATCCCTAATTGGTAAAAAATAGGATTCAAATCTAATCAGTTATTTTAAGTCTTCCCTATAGTTAGAGAAGAAATTACCATTTTCAGATAGAAGCTTAACCCATGTAACGATAGGTGTCTAAGACATGGCAGGATAAGCAGCTCTCTTGGTTTGACTTTGTTGACTATAGCATGAGTCTAAATGATTAGCTCTTGGTAGACATCTGATTTTTTTGTGGCTCCTGGTAGATAAGATAAATCTCCCATGTGGCACAGTATGTTTCATACTTTTTTCCAATGGCCCAAATGATACTAAAATTTATATCCTTTAAGCTTAGCTGCCCAAATGTAAACATGTCATGAATGGGTATCGATAGTGGTCTGTGCTAGTTCCTCATGAATTAGCTTTTCTATTTATAGATCCAGCAGATCCTAAATTGTGGCTTTCTTGTTGCTTCTTGTCTTTTTTATTAGACTTACTTTAAGAGAATGCTAGACACAAAGGGTTATTTATGTTACATTTAATCCCAGCTATGTGAAGTCCAGCTTCTCAAGCGTGTTCTCAAATGTTACTTCCTCTGAAATTAGTGGTTTGAACGTATTCTGATTTTCTAAAAATCAAGACAGAAAATATGTCTGAAGACTTTATTCACAGGTCTCCAGGTCTGAATCATCTTGTCCCTTCTTCTGGAGGCTCACTGAGGACACAGCAGACATTTTGTAACATGGCTCTGATCACCACAGGTGCTTTTCTATTGTGGAGCGCAAACGTATGTATTGGCAGCTGGCACCGTGCCTCTTGGCTGTCTGATTAGCCACCCAGATAATACTGCAATGCTGGAGTATGGAGCTAGCTTAGTTGCTGAAAAATTTCTTCACCATGCGACAGTGAGCTGTGCACTTAGATGACTAAAAGCGTTTGTGGTTCTAAGCCAATTTCTTCTATTTCTAACTTAGGTGTGCTGGGTGCTACTTGGTACTAAACAGCACAAGTAAGGACAAGTAGGACTATGTCCCCTGGTAGGGTTCTGTAACAAGCATGGAAGGAAGAACATTTAGTTTCTATTTTACTGGAAAAAAGTACTGAAACTAATTTTGTGTGTGTTTGTTTAGCAGTCTTTATTATTTTAGGAAAATATGTTTGAGGTAAAACTGTAAACTCACACAACTGTAATCAACATTTTAAACTCAGTATTTACAAGTGTTACATGTAGAGAGCAGACAACTTCCCATTGTCTCTGTCCAAATGCTTTCTGAAGGAATTTTGAAAACTTTTTCATACGTCTCCTTCATTGGGTGATTTTTCCACTAGAAATTGTGGATCTTACTATAAAATATGCATAGTTGTTTAAATATCTGTGGTTTGGCTTTGCTTGGGGGTTATAGGATAAGCTTTCCAGTATAAACTTCTTGACCACCCAGAAATACAAATGAATTGCTTATGCCAAAGTCAGAAAATAAACAAATTTTACTTTTTTCTTTACTTTTAGGAATATTGTTAAGATTATTTCACCAGTCTCTGTGTTTCCCACTTAGACATACCAGGGAAAATACTTGCTCTGGGCCTGCATGCAGTTTTAATCTTCATGAGTTGGATTTTTTTTCATTCTTTCCTGAAAAACAAAATAGTAAAACAATGGAACAAATGAAAGATAGCAGCTTGAATATATACATTTTTTTGGATTGGTTCACTTGGTATGATTTAAGAAATGAGTTGGTCAGTAGGCAAATCAGGAAAATCAGATACCCAGTAGAGCTCTACATACCAGAGATAGTCTATAATGTGCTCCCTAATAATGACAACTTGAGACTTTACAACTTATATGCTGTTAATTTTACTTCCATGGTGTTCAAAAAACTGGAGCCAGTGATATTTTCTTCTTAGAGACTTAACATATGAAACTGATATAAAAAGAGACTGAATTGAGCATCAATGTAGTTAGCTACAAGGAATAAAGAAATGGCTTTGAGATCAATGTGATAAAGTCCAAAAAGTAGAATAGGACAGAGCTCTCTTAGCCTACAAAATAAAACAAGGAAGTTTATGTATATTGATCTACTCAGCATCACAAAGTGAGCTTGTAAAGGTGAAATAAGTCATAAATTATAATTAAGGTTGTATAATCTTTGGTTTACACATAAACATAAATGTGGGAGGACTGCCGTGATCGGAAAGATGGAATGAGATTCCTCCCTGTCAGTTATTTACTTCAGAGTCTGTCAATGTTTGTGCTGTCAAATCCTCTGCTTCAAGCCACATAATGACCTTCAAAGTACCTGGTATCAAGGTCCATTCAAGCTGACAACTGGCCAATTTTCAAAAGTAATAAGAACAGAGAAGTAGGGATGCATATTGTCTATAAGGTAGCTTAAGCTATACTTACTGTCAAAAAAGTGTTTTGTTTCTATGGAAAAAACAGAATGTGAGACCTTTAAGCTCAGATCAGATTGACAGATTGGAAACATAATGTTGAAAGATTGTTTACCCTGCAGCTAAGCCTGTATTTTTAACAATAATGTTATACTCTGAAAAGTGACTGAATAAATGGTCCAATTTTTATTTTATTATTTATTTGGATTTATGAGTGTATCAAAAGTGGGTAAAGTGTGTTTTGACATTTTAAACCCCCCACAAATCAAACTACAAAGAGAAAACCAGCAGCAAATACCATTATGTACCAGACAGTGGTAAGGAAGCAATCCTTATAAAAGATTATGGGGCATCTTACTTTCTGACTTTTCCAGGCTCAATCACTCTTTAAACTCAAAGTAATATTTGTGTCACGCTTGTTTCTTATGGACCAGAATACAAGCACAGTTGGTCCCCTTTCCTGCGTTCACTACTGTCTTTGCTAGTACCAGCTGTATCATTACTTTCCACATTTTGCTGTCAAGAGTGCTAATACTGGTTTTGCTCACTATTAAAATTCCATTCAGATCTTGCCAGACAAGCTGGCATCTTTCTAACTTGTGCAGCCACAGCAAGACAAACATTAGCAGGCCCAGCAGGTGATGCCAGAAATTAGTTAATGATTCTGTTGAGGAATGGACATGCCTCGGGGAGCATGAGCTCCAGCTCATGTGCTTTCTTCGCTTCTGCAGTGCAGAATATCAAAACATATCACAGAATATCAACATATCACAGAATATCAACACATTCTTGGCTAACATATAAAGGAAGTAGGTATGGGCAGCCTGAATAAGCCACGTTTCTGACCACCACTGCTCTCCAGAGGAGAACTATTTTCTCAGTTACAAAACCCCACCAACATTCAAAAACAAATTCACAGCTGCCTGAGAAGAATAAAATTAAAATTGATCAAAATCTGACAGATAAACAACTTCCATTCTGGGTATTCTTCATCTACCAGGAAAACGGAGATCTCTTAACCTTGTGCAGAGCAACATCTCCTTTCTAGTTTGTTCTTCAATCCAGATTTCTCCAGAAACACAGAGTATCAGTGTGGTGAGGAGATAGATCACAGAAACAACCATCTGGCACCTGAAACTATTGTTTTATGTTTGTTATAGATGCTCAAATTAATCATCCTGGAAACTGTGATATCTAAACTCAAGAAGCTAATGAGTGATTCAGACAGAAAAACAGCCAGGGATACCAAGGCTGTATCTCTAGGTGGCCACTGAAGTCAACTAGTTTTGATGCCTGTTGGACATATGAAGTTGGCATGGTTGGTGCACCTGAGATGGTTGGTGCACCGTGTTACCTGAGATGAATACAATTCTGGAATTGCCCATCTCCGGGAACTTTAAAGAGAGACAACTTGTTTACTCCACACCTTTTCCTCAGACAATAATGTAATTTTAGCATGACCCCAGCCCTGCTAAATTAACAACAGTTCTAGCAAACCATTCAATTTACTCAGACAGTTAGTAGGCATATTTGTTCTCATGCCAGGATTAAATTGCTATAACATCAATCCATGGAACAAGCATCTGTAGTACTTGCTTCTAGAAGCCTCTTGTTTTAATCTATTCATTTATTGATTGGTGGATGTTTGCAAGGGGCCTCTGAAGTCAATGAAAATTCAAATCAGCAGGCTTGCATCAAGTCTTGCATAGCTGTGCCTTAAACTGTCCACATACAATAAAACTTCAGTTGTACATATCATTTCATTTCTACCACATCATTATTCCAGTTCTATTGAAATGCAAAAGATATTATTTAGCTGCTCAAAAAGCTGCTTATATCTATTATTTTTTCTAGGAGCCTCCCATGTAAGGTGAGCTCTATAACACACATATTGTTTAATCTCATGTTGTTTGCAATGGAACAGAGAAGAAAGATGCCAATAATAAGTAATATCACAGGTCTATAGGATACACGTGTTTATTTAATATATTTGTTCATGGATACTCCAGAACTATTTACTGAACTCTACTAAAAAATATTTCAAAAATAATTTTACTATTTATTCAATTTTTCTTTCCTGCTTAGGAAAATTTCCTTAACTTTTGCTTGTGCCATGAAATCTGGACTGACACAGGATTCAACAGCATTTCCTCAGGATGGTGGTCTCCTGGGGATTCACAAAGCCCAATGTGTTTCCTGGACTTTGTAAGACAATTTGCAGGGTATAGGAATTTCCTAAAACTTTGATTGCCATTGTTTAAAATTTCATATAACGTGGGTATCCATTTTACCTCTGTGTCTTGCTGCTTTCACTTTGCTGGTTGTGTAGAGTGCTTTTGAGAAAATCTATCCACTTCTCTCCTTTGCGCATCTACCACTTACCATCATTAGCGTTTTACTGTCATTGGGGATCTGCTTTTCTGTCTTCCTTGAAGTATAGCCTTCCTCTGCCATATTCCATATTCTATTTGCTCATAGCTTTCCCATCCCCTATTTTTGCCCTTTCCAAGCCACCAATTCTTTGCTTACAGCACAGTGTCTTCCTGAAACAGGAAATTTGTCCCGTAATGTAACTGTAAAATTTGAAATTGTCTAGTTTAAAACATAGTCAGCTCACCACCTCTCTCCATCACTTTCTCCATATGTAGTCTAATTTCCCCTGAACACAAATAACCTGGATCCTTATGGAACAATATGGTCTCTATATTACTTGGGAAGTCCCTGACTGCAGTCACACAACAGTTGCTGCACTCAGATAGACAGGCAACATAATGCTCATGTCCTTTGTTGATGCAACAGAGAAAAAGAACATGAGTTTCCACAGTCTGCTTACTTTTGGTGCCTGACTTAGGTGTGTTGCAGCACGAGCTGAGGGGGATACTCTCATAATGCTATATATATATAAATACATATCTCATAATATGTAGATATTATACATTATATCTATATTATATGTTATATATATTATATGTATTATATGTATTATAGATATATTATATATAGATAGATATTAAAGAGTGCCCCTTTGCAGCCATCACTGCAAAGGGGCACTCCCTCATCTGGACTTGCCTTGGGCCTTTTGATATTTTTTTTAAGTTTCTCTCACTCTGGTTGACTGCTCCAGCACCTAAACCCCTGCACAAGATGTAGGAGCTATTCTGACATAGGTTAAGCTAGATCTGAATGCATTCAGCTTTTCACGGTTCTGCAAGAATTTAAGCAAGTGCATGCCCAAAAGCAGAAGACACTTAGCTTTAGAAAATGGGAGGTGTTACCCATCTCCCAGAAACAGCCATTTCAGGACTACTGTACACAGGCAGTTAATAATAAGCACCAGAGGGAATTTCAGGTTAACTAGGAAGGTATCTAGAGAGATGAGGTACTTAAAAGAGTCAAGCAGTCCTGCAAAATGAAGGAACCAGGTTGCTGTGTCACCCTAGGGTAGGTTTTAATCACTACTAGTGAGTGCTGTTTCCTCCGAGGCTGAAAATGCCTGGATAGGGTTCTATTCATGCCTGCCTCTCACTTCAGACAGGAATGTATCTGTCTATCATTTTCAAACACGGGGCAGGTCCTGGCCCCTTGACTTTTTGCTGATTGCTGCAACTCTTCTGTGATACAAGGTAGAGTCTGGTACTGAAAGGGAAAATAGTTTTTTTTGTTGTTGTTGTGGTTGGGGGAGTTGTTTGCTTTGTTTGTTTGATTTGCTTGTTTGTTTTTATTGTGTTTCCTTTTGTTTGCTTTTTTGGAGGAAGAGGGGCTATGTTGCTAGCAGACAGAAAACATTGTTTTCCATAAAACTCTGTCCCAGACCCAACCATGGTCACTGGACACATTTGCAACGCATCATAAATGTTTCTTTAATCCTGGCATACTGATGTGAAAATAATGTCTTGACTAGCTGGGAAAGAAAATGTGTTTACTTTGCAATATCAGGATATTAACCTATGGAATTGCCCGACTTATTTAAATCTGCCTACAATCCCAGAAATTGTACATGACCCTAAATGTTGCAGAAATAGGATCTGCAAACTAGTAACAGAATAATTAGAGGCTAGATATCATAGCAAACCAATTTTTTTTCTCTCCATGCAGTTCCTTTTTTCTTTGTTCATTAGTTGCTTTTGTTTCTAAGTTGGGAAAAGGCTAATTTTCTCTAATAAAAGCACATTAGTACCGTGAGATATACAACAGTGCAGCACCCTGGCACTGCTACAGCGCGACGCCAAATGAAGCCACTATGGAATTAACTTTTTCCATATAGAAAGAAGCATACATGCTCTGCTCACTGTCCTACACCCAAAATTCACATAGGGAGAGTAGGCACTTCTCACCATGTGGAAACTGTTAAGAGGATTTGAAAACAAATGTTTTTAATTGAAATTGTCATTGCTGAGCCAGACTGCTGTCTGGGGTATCTTGCTGAAAAGTGACAGCAGCAGCAGGGAAACAATGTAAGAGATTGTAAAACCAGTTTCCATTCTGCACTAATTCAGGGACCGCATATGGGATGCTTTCATGTTGTTTATTTTAAGAACTATCACCAAGGGTGGAAAGCCCCTTGATAGTACAAGTTGAGAACTGGGGAGGAGGCACAGCCTAGGTCAAACACTGGAGGTCTGCGCCCCTCTGTCACAGACCTGCTGTGCAGCCTTGTGCCATTCGCATCATCCTCTGTGCTTGTATGTCCTCTCTAATTCTGTGATTCTTCTGCCTCTTCACATTGGTATTTCACTAGGGACAGGGATGATCTTTTTGTAATACATCTTTAAGTATCACCACAATAACACTGCAATCAGCACTGTAAACAGTAATGAATAATAGTTTACACTGGTACATAGGCTGTGGAAGGTCTTGTTTCCCTCCATTTCAGCTCTCCAAAGCTGTGGCAAATGGCCTCAGGTTGCACCAAGAAAGGTTCAAGTTGGAAATGAGGAGACATTTCTTCTCAGAAAGAGCAGTCAGGTGTTTGAATGGGTTGCTCATGGAGATGGTGAAGTCACCATCCCTGGGGGTGTTCAAAGAAAGGATGGATGTGGTGCTTAGGGACATGGTTTAGTGGGTGACATTGGTGGTAGGGGGATGGTCGGACCAGATGATCTTGGAGGTCTTTTCCAACCTTAATGATTCTATGAAAGAACCCAACAGAGACTCATCAATCCTGAAACAATTCTATGTAAAGATTAATACTTCTTTATTTTTTATCCAGAAAATTATTCTATCTGTTCTTTTTCAATCTGTTAAGACTTCGAAGTCTGAGTACGTAAGTTTTGTTTGCATAGGTCTGCACATTGTGAATGTGTATGATTGCCCAGCACACACGTTAGCAAAGTGCCTCTCCAGTGGGTCGGTACCAAGGCACAGTACCAAGCTGCCCCATTCATCTTGCTCAGCAAAGATCTCAGCTGTGACACGTCTGCACCTCTGATTCTCACAGGAATATTTATTGCCGGGTTGTGTTCTGTAAGAACAGGTATCTAAAGCTGATCCTGGCATCTAGATGAGAGGTGATTCATGCATACCTGCTCTCCAGCGCTTCCCTCTCAGCTCCTGCTTCAGCCTTGAAAGCACCCATGACAAGCAATGTCATCTGGTTTCCTTCTGCTTTCACAGAAATTTACACAGCAAAAGGGTGAAGGGTGTGAATCCCAGGACTAGGATCATTTTGATTTTGTCAGCTTTTATGAATGAGACAGGAGGCAGGGAAAACAACTTTTGCTAAGGCAAAATGATCTCTCTGAACTCAGAAGACAGAGCATTGCCAATTCTGTCTAAATGGTCTCAGTTACATGAATAAACCCGATAATGTATTCAGACAGGCCAAAACTATCTGCAAAAAGCTTCTACATCAGTTCACAGCATGAACGAACTACAAGCAAGCCTTTTCGGTTTCAGACAAAGTGGAACTGAAACCAAAGAATTAGTGCAATTTTACATTCCAGTTCAAAGAATTATGTAACACTCGCACTACCACCGAATCCATAAATAGCCTTACTCCTTCTGTGCGCTCTCGCCTCCCTAGTTCTTGAAATATTAAATCCTTTTTGATAGCATCCTTTGGATTCCTAGTTTAAACACTGCATGAGCAAATTAAGTTCGCATGTGTAAATTAATGTCCACGTGAGGTGCCTCTTCATTTTGTGCATTTGCATCTTTGATACCGAAATGGAAACGCTTTAGGTGCATAACAGCATTCTGTAGACCATTCTGGACTCATGCACCTTCAGCAAGGAGCCAACTGCTACATTTTTCTCCTGGGATCTGGAAATGCATTTCCATGCATTCCCCTTAAAATAAAAAGGGTCACATACAGCTTTCTCAGTGCGAATGTCTGGGGAGGGAAAGACATGGTGCAGCTTACGCTTGCTCTGCTGTTTAAATGTACCCAGGGCTGTTCAGTACTGCCCCCCGTAATAGGGGACAAGACTTGATTCCCCAGTCAACTTCTTCTGTCCTTGTCCCTTGAGTCACATTTTAAGCACATACCCTGCTGCCTTCTGAGGTTGCTTCCAATTCTAATTCCAAAGTCATCTCCCTTTGGCACAGATTTGTGTCTCCACACTTTTGTGATGGAAAATTATGAGCTGAAATAAATAATCATGAGCCTGTGGTAGCAGAAAGAATGATGTACCCTAAAGGAAGGAATCCTCAGCAATTTCAGTTGTCTGCATAATTAATTTTTTTGTATCCCTCATTTGGAGTCTCTGTCACACTTTGCAAATCCACACCAGGGCATTGCAGCTATTGCTTTAGGGCACAAGACATTTATATTCTCTGAGTCCCATTTTGGAAGCCTCATTCCCACTGAGTAGATATTATACATTCAGAGAATCTCACTGATACCAAAATGACTAACCCCGTGAGTGCAACTCACATCATCAATAAGCTACGTGACCTACTAGATAAATTAGTATTGCTTTGCAAATACATTGCAAAGTAATGCAAAAGATGTGTATTATCTTGCAGAAGGAATGGGTCAAATCCCCTGATAGCCTTGCCTTCCTGACGGCTGGGAAAGAGGGGGTTGTTAAATCTTAAATATTTTTTTTTCTCTTTTTCTTTTTTTTTTTTCTTTTTTTCTGAAACCTGTGTATGGCTCAAACTGAAAGCATGGACTTGTTGGGGAGTGGTAAGCAAGGGCCTGAGTACAAGAAGCTGGACTGAGTAATCATAGGACAAGTAAATGCCAAGTAGATACCAACTTCACATACTACATCTCATTCTGCCAGCTCGTATACATATTAATATTAATATGTTAATATGTTAATATTAATCATAGAATCACAGAGTGATTTGGGTTGGAAGGAATCTTAAATACCATCCAGTTCCAACCCCTGCCATGGGCAGGGACACCTCCCACTAGACCAGGTTGCCCCAAACCTCATCCAACCTGGCTTTGAACACCTCCAGGGATGGAGCATCCACAGCTTCTCTGGGCAACACTTAAAGTGAAGAATTTCCTCCCAACATTTAATCTGAATCTCCCCACTTTTAGTTTAAAAACATTCCCCTTTTTTCTATCACTATCTGCCCATGTAAAAAATCCCTCTCCATCTTTTTTATAAGCCCCCTTTAATTACCGAAAGGCTGCAAAGTTACCAGCCATGAAATGCTAAGCATGCCATGAAAATGGTTGTTTTTAATGTATGTCATTAAAAAGTCAGTCAAATTCAGACTCACATCTAAAGACATATTTCGGCTCTTCCCCCTGCTTCCACAAGTGTCTGTAGTATCTTAATTATTCAGGCATTATGCTACCCCTTACTCTCTAACTAGAAATGCAGGGATCATAGGCTGACATTTTTTCATTACTTATATTCATTTCAGAAATAGCTCAAATTACTTTGAACTTTATTTTCTATGACCTAAATGACTTTGTTTGTGAGCTCATATTTATAAAATCTGTCATTTTTGCTATGACTGTCACATGAAATCTTTCATCTTTTTCCATAGTGTCTGTTCTATACAGAGCATGAAGAAATTCCTTTTGTTTTAACTTGTTTTGTATTGTTGCTTTTGTTTTTTAAGAGTCGAGACATACAATGTGCATTTGAGCCAGGCAATTCAGTGCTCTTGCTGCCCTTCCTTGGAAACAAACATTATTAACATGGAGTTTCCTCTGGATTTAATTTTAGTTCCCCTAAAGCAGCTTCTGTATCTTGCCTCCTTTTAGACTGACCTCGCTGAACACAGCTACCATTTCGTATGCATTATCCTCTACTAGAGCTCAGACTTATTTAAACAACACAAAGAAATCACTGCCTCTACCTCTCTTCCCCTGAGATGACATTCTCTTCCATAATTATGAATAATCCCCCTAAGATGGCTGATGTGATTGGGTTAGCAACTCAACTATCTGAGGAAAGATAGCTTGGATCAATTTAAAAAAATAATAGCTTAATAGATTTCAAGGCCACAGGGGCTGCTGTGATTGTATGGGTTAAATTCCTACAAAACAGTAGGGTAATTCCTGGCTGAGTTAAATAATATATTTTTGAAAGGGATTCAGTTCTGAATTAAAGATACGTCCCTTGGTAAATTGCTCCAATGATTAATTACCTTAGCTATACAAAACTGTCTACCCCCCCTTAAAATGCCATGCTCCACTGTCAGGTACTTCCATCCTCAGGGTGTGTTCAAACACTGCTCTCAGCTCAGCTCAAAATCTTTCTTTCTTTTTTTTTTTTTTTTTTCTGTTTCTTTTTTTTTTTTTTTTTGGTAGGGTTGTTGTTTTGTTTTGTTTTGTTTTGACAGGCTAAAGGGGTTGCTTCCATATGAGCCTTATAGCATAGAATATTTTCCATACACATTCTCAATCCTTTCTAAAATCTCTTTAGATTTCTAAAACAATCCTTTCTAATTTTTCTCCAGCTTTTGTCATATATCTCTCTTTTATTTTTTATTTTTTTCTTTAATTCCGAAGCCTGGAAGTAGCATGGGGCACAAAATTCTGCAAATGATCCCATTAGTGCTATATGGGGAGGCAATACAACCTCCCACTCCTGCCTGACATCCTGCTGTTTATACCTCCTTGCATCTCATCTGCATTCTCAGCCAGCGCATCTCAGTGGGAGCTCGTGTTCAGTTTGTTAACCAATGGGACTGCCCCAAAAACTTAAAATGTAACTTCTTTCCAGTAGAAAATTTTAACGCTGCTTTCCCTGCTTTCTGTCATGCTCCAACGCACACATACACACATATATGAGACCCAGCAGATAAAATGCTTCAATTAAGACTTGCTGCTACAATGCCCCTTGGGTACAACAGCTTGCTTTCTCTGTTGTCTCCTCAGTGGGTCAGGCTTCCCAGCCAGGCTGAGAGCTGAGGAGCAGAGATAAAAGCAGTGACAGGAACTGGAGCAGTGAGGAACAGAACCTCCTCCCCAGCATGGCACCAGTGCTGTGCTTCTCCTGCCAAACAGCATGTCTTGGTACCACGAGGAACGGCAGTGACACAGCACAGTGCATTCGGACCTGGCTTACAGAGTGGCATGGCAGCATAAGTCATCTGAAACCTAAACACCATGGTACTCTACAAATAGGGCTGAAAACTGGTGTTTTCCATTTAAAATAGCTGCAGATGTCATTGTCCAGAGACAGACATCCCACCAAAACCTGCTGCTCTTCATGAGCAGGTCTACCACCAAGCCTTTGGTCCTCTTCAAAGTCCCCATTACCCAGATGAGAATCTCCTGCTTCTCCATCCAACAGGAACTCATGATCCTTCTGAGGCAAGGCAACACACTGGGAAATCAGTGTTTGAACAGGGTGCAGGCACCGTCAGACTGGCCCAGCGTGGTCTCTGCACCTGACCTTCCCAGGCGCCTCTGCACATGGAAGGGGCATGGAGGGTCACTGACCCTCCCTCCTTGGCTGCCCCTTTGGACTATGCCTCACGCTGTTCATATAGGGGATTGTTTTTATCTTTGAAAACCTCAAGACCTACACAGGCAGCTAATACTCCCTCCTGTCAAGGTTTCAGGTCCATATTTCAAATACTTGCCTTTGCTCTCCTATAGAAGTCTCTCCTCTGACAGAAATGCCTCTACAGGGGTATCTGAAGGCTCTCAGTCTTAACTCTCTACTCCTTGATCACTTTCTCTCATTCCCATTTGCTTTATTTGAGCTGAGCTAACTTTTTTATCCCAATGTGGTCAGTTCAAAATTAAATGGCTGTTTATTCTTTGTTTCTCTTGCTTTTATCTTTATCCTTTCTTCACAGCAATTTTTGTCTTTGAAAGTAAATACATGTGTTTTCATTTCCAGTACAAGTTATGAAAATAGACATTGGTTCATGTTGAGTCAGCCATGCCGCACTGATTCGGTGTATGTGTTGTTTAAACTTAAAATTATCTTAAAATAATATTGTATTTATTATAAGACATCATCTTTTTGATTGCCTTATTCTGAAGTTTATGATGTGGGAAGTTATCTTTCAGGAACACATGGCAGTTCAGTAGTTTCAGATAAAACTCCCCTGATTATGTTCCTCTCTTGGTATAACTTGTCAGGATTTGATCTCTCTCTTTGTTTTGTGTTTTTGTTTATAGTATACTTTTACATATTACCAATAAAAGAGATGTATTAAAAGAAAAAGAAAGAAAAAAAAAAAAAAAAAAGAAAAGAAAAAAGAAATGGAGAAGTCAGAACTAGGCAATTATTTCTGTCTTAAACAACTGAATTGAACTGAAAGTTCACACTGTTATGACTTGGTTTTACAAAAGCTGCAAAATCAAGACTGTAGTGAGGACAGTCTGGCTGCTGCAGCATGTCATAGAATGAATAAGGGTGGTAGAAATAAGCTTGGACTCTGCAACTTAGGTGCTTTTGATCCCCATCCCCTGCCATTAGCTTTCACTCATAGCCTGTCTCTAGTCACCCCACACTTCTCATGATTATGTCTCCAAAGGATTGATTCCAGTAGAAGACTTAAGGCATTTACTTATTCCTTCTTTATTCACCCCTTCAATGAAACAGGAAGGGGGCTCTTCAGCCAGAACTTCATACAGCTACTCTTCCTGGAGGGAAAACAGAAGAGGATGTGTGGACACCAGGTGTGTAAAAAGACAGTAGAATGGTGATTTTCACTGAACACAAGCTATCTTTTAAAACGATAGCTGAATTTCCTCATTATGTAGCTCTGGTCCCTAATGCATTGCAAGGATAATGAGGGTCTAAAATAATAAAGCAAGAACTGTGAAATCAGAGCACCAAATTTTGTACTGCTGTAGAACCCTCTTAATCTGACCCACTGTAAGGCGTTATTAACTGGTTGGGAAGCCAGCTCAGAAGATGAAGATCAGGAAGAATTTCATCATTTAAAGCTGTAACAGGAGGCTGCCTAACTGCAGTATTTTGAACAACCTCTAATTTCATAATTAAAGTTTAAGGGCAGCCAAAATAAAGAGAATTACATCAATCAACAACCACTAATGGACACCAGCAAGTCCTCCACTTTAGTGAAGCTATGACTTCATAAAGATTAATTGTGTTGCATGGCAGAGGGTTACACTGTGTAATTATTGGAAATATTGCCTGATGATAGTGAATGCAAAAAGACCAGGAGGTTGTTTTTTACACAGGACTTGGAAGGCAATTGGAGCAGAAAGGTCAAGAGAGGTGCTCTTTCCTTTCTACTCAGTATTTGTGAGGCCACACCTCACAGATTTGTCATGAACAAATCTGGGCCTCTCAGTACAAGACAGGCATGGACATGCTGGAAAGAGTCCAATGGAGAGCCACCAAGATGACCAAGGGACTACAGCAGCTCTCCTATGAGGAGAGGCTGAGAGAGCTGGGACTGCTCAGCCTGGAGAAGAGGAGGCAGCAGAGGGTAGGTCTCATCAATGTGTATAAATATCTAAAGGAAGTGGATGAAGGAGATGGAGCCAGACTCTTTTGAGGGGTACCCAGTGCCAGGAAAAAAAGGCAATGGACACAAACTAGAACACAGGAGGTTTCCTCTGAACTTCAGGAAGCACTTTTGAACCATGCACGGGTTGCCCAGAGAAGTTACGGAGACTCCATCTTTGGAGATCTTTAAAAACAACGTGGACATGGTCCCGGACAACCTGCTCTGGGTGTTCCTGCTTGAGCAGAAGGTTGGGCCAGATGGCCTCCAGAGGTCCTCTCCAACATTAACCATCCTGTGATTCTGTGAAGAGTCATAAGAGTCTCCTGAGCAGCACCAGAGATCTCAGGAGAGATCCCACAGGTACTGGATGTCGAAGTTCATGCAGTGATTGAGTCCACCCTTGACTGGGCCAGACAGCCATTTGGTGTCATTTGCAAGGCCTAGCCCACTTGTGCTTTGGGTCATTCAGACTGTGTTGACTAGACACATGATTTAGTTACTTATACTTAGGCTTCTGGTTTTATTTTTAGGTACTGTGGGGTATCCTGTTTGTCATTGAGCAGACTCTCAGGATGGAATAAGTCATGGGATACACCAGGCATCTGCAGAGGAATATCTTGGATGTCTTGGAAACTATGTGGCCTCTCAGAAAGCACACATAGGTAACTGATCTCCTAGACCTCCATCAACTACAGCAGGAGCTTGTACTCACAGCTCACATGTGAAGTGTGACGTATAAACACACAAATTTAGGTGGCTTTATCTGTGAGCTGAATCTCATCCCTGCTGACCCAATAATCTTCATTTATCATAACCAAAATACACTCCATGTAAAAGATTGGTGCTCACTGGCTTTTTCTTATTTGTTAGGGATCTTTAGACTCAGCATACTCATGAAATTTCTTGTAGCTCCTTTCATGTTTTGTCCTCTGTCCTTTGGTTCCCATGCTCCATGAGTTACTTCAGTGTCTTCCCTTCTTCATCCTCCACAACTTTTATGCACCCCTCTTTATACATAGAATGGCGTTCTTCAGTCTCAGCATCCTGAATCCTGTCACAATCTTTAGAAATTATCAAAGCCACTTATCTTTGCGAGGTAGCAACACACCCTACCAAGGAGCACCAGAGAGAAAATCAACTGCTGTCTGAGATCTGTGTTTTGCCAGCTGAGTGATACAGTTCTGAGGAACTCTTTCAGCCTTAGTCCAGGCTAAGCCAGGTCAAATGCTCTCTCACTAAACAAGGTGCCATACAAGAGAAAAAGTAACAGCCTTGATTTTGAAGAATGATATCCCAGCATTATCCCAACTCAAGGGGAAGTACCCTTCCCTGATGCACCTCAGTTTCCACAGAAAGGAAAAAAATGTCCGTGCATGAAAGAGCAAATACACTGTTCTCCAAGACAGCAGTAGGCCAGGATGCTGGGTGCACAGCTGCACCCCCAGTTGGTAATCCAGATTCAGAGGGTGTCTCCTAAACCTTTGGAATGTGTCTGATTTTTAATCCCTGAGATCAAAAGCTCTTGCAGGCAGAGAACACTTTGTGTGCTGCACAGCACAGAGCAAGCTGTCAGTACTGAGTAAATAATACATAACAAGTTTTATAACCAGGGCTTAAAGTGTGTAACTGTTCTCTCATGGCAGCTGCATATTTGCTTACTGGGGGAGCTGAATGACATTTGAATGTATGCATCTAAGCAGGCAGCTAGTCATGCTAGGGAATTATGTCATTCTTCTGATTCCAGCATCTGATCTGCAACTCATGAGTAATGTTAGGTTCCAGCTCCAAGCAAATCAGAACAGAGACTTAGATTTGCTTCTTTGGGGTGTACTTCAAAGGGTGTAAGAGAAGCTGCTTTTCTGGGCCTTTACCAGCTCTGAATACCTGAATGTACATTTGCAGCATTGTCCTTGGGGCACCAGCATCCCTTTACCAGGTACATCTGGTATGAGGAGGTGAGAGGGACTTGGCTGTCCCTGAATCCACCTCTCAGAAAATGAAAAATAAATGTAAGTTAATGTCTTCAAGGAAGGGCAATATGTGCATGTTGAACCAGTTTTCATTTTTCATTTGCAGTTCTCAGTGATATTATCCATGATGTTTTCATTCCAACTGGAAAAACTAGACAGAGTCAAATAGTTTTTCTGGATTTGTTTGTTTTTAAAGCAAAAGTTTTTGGTTTTTTGTTTTGTTTTGTTTTGTTTTGTTTTGTTTTGTTTGTTTGTTTGTTTGTTTGTTTTTCCAGAAGAATACAGACTTGGAAGCAACCCACACTATCAGATCCTGTTCCCTGCTACCTCTTTCGATCATGTCACTTTATCTCTTTCATCAGCTGATCATGCTCTATCTTGAATCTACTTATGTCTCCTGCAGTCCCAGTTCCTACTGGGAGGCCATTCCAGAGCCTCATTCTTGCTCTGGTTAGAAGTCTGTTAATTTGCAGATTATGTGCAAAGCTAGCCTGTTTATACCACTTAGTTCTGCTGTCTGCCTTGTCTTCTTCCTTACAGAGTCCTGCTTCCCTGAGGTGTTTTGAGGGAGCAATCAGTCTCTGTTTCACTTGGCTAAACAAGCTAAGCCCATGTTTCTTTTTTATCTCATATTCAGCAAAATAACTTCCAACCAAAAAGAAAGTCCAAGCAACTCTGTTCCATACCCTTTGGGAATTTGTACTTGGGAAGGAAAGCCATCTTTATAGAAAAAGACCATGCCATAAGGTGACTTTTTCACTTGCCTCTCCATGGGAAGGATATAGATTGCCCGAAAATGTCATGAAAATGGGTGTTTGCAAGAGTGTAGAACAGCCTGGGTGCAGGTCTGTGCCATGCATTTGTCACTGGTCTCTCTATCCCTTTCCTCTGTGGGGCTATTCTCATTTTGACTCTTTGAGATCCTTACCTATCTAGAAGTGCCCCCTGCATTTGGGGTAGCTGTGAGGATGGCTCCATGCATTAGTCAGTATTCCCATAGATAATCTCAACACTTACACCAAAACAGGTCTCTCTGTTCTCACAGAGAGAACGGTCCCTCTGCTCCTCTCAGCAAAAAGGCTTATATGCCATCTTGCCTTTGCAAGAGGCTGTGAAATGAGCAGGCTTTTGCTTGTACCCTTTCCTTCTGCACGCAAACCAGTGGGAGCATTTGTGGGTCTTAGCACATGATTGTACTTGCACAGAGTGCAGGCACGGCAAGATGAACTCTTCTGCCACAGATTTTAACCTTGCATTCTTCAACATGAAATAACACCTCTGGATTTCATGTTTGTCATAAGGACATGACAGCCAAAGCTTCCCCCTCCAAGAAAAATACAATAATGATTTCTTTTAGAATGTTCTTTTTAAAAGGTTGTCACAGATATGATCAAACCATAGGAGGCTGTTAAAAATATGACACTCCACACACTTCAACCTACACAATGTTTTCAACAATTCATGTTTGAATTGGGAAGTTATTTTCGCAATGCTCATCATTATCTGTCCATATCTGAACAGGTTTATTTTACATACTTACCTTGCAGTCTTTAGGTTTGTGTTTTCACTTCACTTGCAATTAAATCTTTCTCTTTTTGTTGTTGTTGTTGTTTTTGTTTGGGATTTGGTTGATTTGTTTGTTTGTTTACCAAGCAGGTACACTGCGACTGCTAGTAAAGAAAAAAAAAAAATCACTTACTCCTAGGTGATAAAAATTCACAGTAAAGCCACAGATGTAGCAGAGTGAGAATTACTGTAGCAGCAGGAGCTGAAGATAAAAGAGGATTACATACGATGAAATGTAGTAATTGACTAGAAGTCACTGAAAAATACCAGATGGATGTCACTATTCAACACAGCTCTAATATGCCTGTAGACTTTATTGAGCTTCACTTGAGCTTTGCTTTTAGTATTTTCCTGAGTGTAATTGAGGTTTATTGATACGCTATTATGGGCCAGTTTATATGTGACCATAAAAAAATACAGTTTGGGGCCCGTGTATATCCAGGAATACTGCACTACCCTGTGTAGCTGAAGACAGTCACGTTAATGACTGCAATAAGATAAATTCCTGTTTCTTCCATTAGCCCTCTGCGTAGAGTATGAACAGTAAATGCTTCATGCAGCATTTAAATTGCATGCAGCATTTTCAGTGAGGGATTGTGGCATAAAAGATCAGGCACGCTATTTCAGATACTGCCAAAAGAAGCTTATACAGGATTTTGATTCTGGTTTTGTGTAAAAAGAAAACAAATCTGCATACTGTAATGACTTGCCAGAGCCAGTTCAGAGCTCTGTTTAGTTATCAAGAATTTATTTTTCTATTTATTTTAGCACTGAGGGCACGGGAGGAAGGAAATATTTGAATTTTGGCCTGCTTTATCTCTTTCTACCTAGCAGGAGTTGAAATAAATGGAAGTGAGGGAGAGCCACTCTCCTGTTTAAAGCTGTCAGGTTTCAGCTCTTCTGACTGACTTAGGGGGTGCTGCTACTCTTCCTGCCCAGTTGGCAAGAGGGTGCCTCAGTGGCCAGGAATTTGCTATAAACAGGATTAGTTGGTACATAATCCCAAAGTTTTTGTATTCCTGGCAAAGGACTAGATCATCACACCTGGGATGACAAGGCGTCCCATCTGAGAAATCCACTGTAGCAGGATTTTCATGATGGACTGAAACATAGTTCTTCTGGGCAGGTGAAAGCAGCTCTGAAAACCCCACCTGCCTTTCTGCAATCCTCCACCACAGGGTGTGCCTACTCTCTTTAAAAAAAAAAAAAAAAAAAAAAAAAAAAAAAAAAAAAAACTACTTAGGAGAGTGTAGGAGAGTGGAGTACCTCCTCAAAAAAGGGGCTATGGAGGCAGCCAGAAATTGGAACAGACCATGACATGGCACCTCCAAAATATCAAAACATGGAAATGTCCCAGATTTTGGTCACTGGCTGAGCCAGGAGCTCAGTCCAAGCTCTGGTCAGAGGAAAGGCAGCTCCTGCAAATACCTGGGTGTACTGCTTTGAGAACAGGTATGAAGTCAAAGAGAGGAAAGGAGCTCAGAAACCTGAGTGTAGGGATGCCAGACCAGGTAAGTATGGCTGACCAGCCAGGGGTGATCCCCTTCCTCTGCTCTGGTGGATTAGCTGTGAGCCCTGCCCAGAGAATCAGCTCCTCCAATGGGTCACCTTCCCTGGGAATGCACTCTCCTCATCTTCGTCTTCTTCTTCTTCTTCATCTTGATCTTCATCTTGACCTTCATCTTCATCTATCTTCCATTTGTCTGTCATCTGTTGCTTTTCCAACTTCTCCACCTGTGGCCTTTTGCATCAGCATTACAATGCCAGATCAGAGGCATACAAGTTTAAAGAGTGAAATCTGGGGGTGCCAGCACTCCACCCTGCAGCCAAGCAGCTGTCCCTGAGCCAGCTGATGGCACCAGCAGGCCTGCAGAGGGGCCAGGGATCCAGGGCAGTCAGCTTCAGCCATCTGCTGCCCACCATCTGGGGAGCAGCACTGCAGCATCAGCACTGCTGGACATGTCAGCAGACCCTGCCAGAGTTGCAAATGCTCATCCGCTTCTTCCCATAATTGATTCCTCTAAACCACCAAATCAGCATCACTCTCCAGCTCTCCCTTCCTGACAAAGAGGTTTGCACATGTGCCCTGCCTCCACCCAGCTTTCATCCAAAATGAAAGGAAGGCACTTTGCACCCCTTGCAATCTGCTTCAAATGTTTCTTCATAATGCGTTCATACAAACAAACTGTGCTTCAACTTCATGACATCGTGTTGACCATTTTACTTGCACAGGAAAGAAAGCACAGTTGCTTCAGTTTAATTTACACACTGATTTTCTTTTATCCTCAGTAAAGGCTCTTCCTCTGTTTTAACCCTGGCCAGGTTACAGCTGGAGAGCCAAGCAAAGTAGCGCCACTCTGCCATATATGCCACATGTACAAAATTGCATGCGCCCTTGTTTTCCTTTACACCTGCCCAGGCACCTCCATTTCTTATAATTTCTGCTCAGTTTACAGAATCACAGAATCACAGAATTGTCTAGGTTGGAAGGGACCTCAAGATCATCGAGTCCAACCTCTGACCTAACACTAACAAGTCCTCCACTAAACCATATCACTAAGTTCAACATCTAAACGTCTTTTAAAGACTTCCAGGGATGGTGACTCCACCACTTCCCTGGGCAGCCTGTTCCAATGCCTAACAACCCTTTCGGTAAAGAAGTTCTTCCTAACATCCAACCTAAAACACCCCTGGTGCAACTTTAGCCTGTTCCCCCTCATCCTGTCACCAGGCACGTGGGAGAACAGACCAACTTCCACCTCGCTACAGCCTCCTTTAAGGTACTTATAGAGAGCTATAAGGTCTCCCCTGAGCCTCCTCTTCTCCAGGCTGAACAAACCCAGCTCCCTCAGCCACTCCTCGTAGGACTTGTTCTCCAGGCCCCTCACCAGCTTCATCGCCCTTCTCTGGACTAACTCAAGCACCTCGATGTCCTTCTTTAGCAAGGGGCCCAAAACTGAGCACAGTACTCAAGGTGCAGCCTCACCAGATCCAAGTACAGGGGGACAATCACTTCCATAAATCTGCTGGCCACACTGTTTCTGATACAGGCCAGGATGCCGTTGGCCTTCTTGGCCACCTGAGCACACTGCTGGTTCATATTCAGCCGACTATCAACCATCACTCCCAGGTCCTTCTCTGCCTGGCAGCTTTCCAACCATTCCTCTCCCAGCCTGTAGCTCTGCTTGGGGTTGTTGCGCCCTGGGTGCAGGACCCAGCACTTGGCCTTGCTGAACTTTATACAGTTGGCCTCAGCCCATTGGTCCAGCCTATCCAGATCCTCCTTTAGTTTCTCTTTCTCCTCTACATCTGGACAGAAAGATCACTTTGTAAATATCAAAAACTATTAAAATAGTTGACTTGACTACTCTGATGAGCTCCTAACCCAGACCATGTCACTGAGCAAACCAGGGTGCACTGTGACATCTACTACAGATACTTCTGCACACAAAATAATCAGAAATGCCCTTACACAAAATGGCAAAGAAGGAGCTTAGAAGTAAGTAATTTCAAATACCATTTTCTAACAATTTTTAGCAGACCAAAAATGAATTTTGGTTACAAGAAATGTATAGAAAAGCTTAGTTGAGTGAAATTAAAAGTACTGTTTCTGTTTGAAAAAACAAACTTGTAGAAAATTAAATAAAGGCAATTTCTAAAGTAGTAACATTTAATACACATAAAATCAAATAGTCACCTAAATAAATTAGGAAAAAAAGTATTTACATTATTCGGATCTTATTTTATGAGGTTGTTTTTTTTGTTGTTTTGTTTTTAAGAATATTGCTCAATGATAGCAAGACAACCTCACGAAGTTGCTTGATGGTATAGAACATACACCATATCTGTACAGAGGACAATCTTACTTACAGAAAAACTGTGATGCAGTTCACCTTTGCTTTATACAATTTTCCCATTCAACAAAATGCTACAAAATGTCTACAGTATATTTTTCCCCTGAACAAAAGTTGGCTGTGTCTTTTGGTCTCTAGCATCTGCATCTTACAGACACAGAATTTTCTTATTGTTCCTATAACTTCAGTTTTCTATTTGACAGAACACCTGTTGCCTACATATTTAGGAAAGCACCACTTATATTACCAGTAATAAAGAAAAAGTGGTTGCAGGAACAGATAATACAAAGATTGAATGCATAGTTCAGCATTTGAAGATGGAGCTATTAACGCCAGCAAGCTGTCACTTTGATATTTGCTGACATTCATCTAGAACCTGATTTAAATATGTTTGGCTGTTTGCTTCAGTATAATGCCACTGCCTTCCTCCAGAAGGATGCATTAAAAAAAAAAAAAAAAAAAAAAAAAAAAAAAAGTTATAGAAATAGAACATAACAGAAAATGGTTGGATCTAATATGCAACTCCATTGCAAATGTCAAATTATATTCAGTAGAAAGCCATGTAAGAAGAAGTTATATGGATCCTAGCACAGGAACAGCTCTTTGAAAGGGAAAAAGAGCAGAACTAGAGCAGTTTGAATATGTCAGATATTTACTGTCCTGTTATGGAGCATGGGAAATAAAAGTATCTTTATTCACTTTTCTTAATCTGCACATATATATGAATTCCCATGTAACCACACACAATCACACACCGTCTGATAAACTGCAGAGTGGGCATTTGGTACCAGCTTTAATTATTCCCCAGTGACGGCCTCCGTTGCACCAAGTATTTGCTCATTATCATGCCGCCCTACTGCCAAAGGATGGATGAGATAAAAACAGAAACAGGAGAAGAGATGAAAGGAGATGAGTGGTGGGGGGGGAAGCCTTTTAACTGCCTGTCTCTCTTCTCTCTCAGGATCTCCCCCCCAAACTACCTTAAGTCAAGTAGCTTACAGATGGTTGTAGTGCTGGTGGAGACACGTCTGGCTCAAATGCAGTTATTTGGTACATTCCACAATGGTGATGAGAGGACAGATTATTTCAAGTATCCCCACAACTATGGCAGAGAGAATGTGCTTGGTTGCTAATAATAGAAATAATAATTTTTCTGAGTTCTGTATTTTATTCAGAGCCATTTCTCTCAACTCTGATAACTTCATATTTTCAGAAATTCATATAATTATCTTTCTCATGGCTGAAGTAAAATAAGCAAAACTGTTCTCTCATCGATCAAAAAGAAGTCAGAGAAAGGAAGGCTGATTACAGTGCACACGTGGCAACATCTAATCTAATATTCTGCTTTATGAGGGAGAAAAGAATCAGACATGAAGTTTAAATCATAATCATATCAAATAAATACTTGCCTGCTGTCTCATCTGCAGTTCTGCAGCTGAACTGGCATGACAGACCCAGTATTTATGAAGTCTGACAGAGGAACGCAGCTCAAGGGGTTCTGATATATGCTGGCACAAATATGTCCTTTTTATTTTATTTTGTTGCTTGGATCAGACAGAAATTTATCACTCTGATTAGTAAGTATTTATGCCAGAGAATTCATAATGCTATAAAGCATTCCTCTTCCAACTTTCCTGGTTTCACAGCTTTGGAGATTTGCACGGAAACAGGGCAAAGCTGGAAAGATATGTGCATTTCATAGCAGATGCAATTTCCAGCGAGAACTGTAGGCAAAAAACAACTTGCAAGCTAGTAACCACCATTTAAATGGGTTTGGAGCTCCTTCAGGGAAGCTAAGGGACCTTTCTTTTGAATTGTAATCATAAATATTGCAATACATAGTAACCCGATTTTGCCTATATGCCTCACTGTGGGGATAATAGAGGGGCTGCTTCTTTATGGAGCAATTTTGGGTCTCTGTGTAGAAAAAGATAGCTTTAGAGTACTCATTGCTCACAGAAATGCCTGGCCCCCATCCTGAGCATAATCAAATCTACTAATAAATACCAGCAGAATGCTGGTGCTGGGGAGATATTTATGGGGCTATCCTAAGTGTTTCATTCTCCTGATATATGTTGTCATAAACAACCCATCTGTAAAATACATCATTAGAGCATCAGTCCTTATAATTATGTACAGCAGACTTCAGAGCAATGGAACAGCGACATTTCCCAATTTAGTACACACCAATTGTTCCCCCTTGTTTTTAAACCTACTGTTAGCAATGCAGAGGCCCCTTATTTTACACCTCACTCTAATGTTGGCACCAGTCAGAAGCCTGCCTAGCACTTCTGCACTGATCAGATCATGTTTCTGGTATGGTTCTTCCACTAATAAACCTTTCCCTTGGCCTACACTTTGACAAACAGCTTCACAAAACAGAGATGAACTAATGAATAGATATGAATTTCATAGTGTTGGCTGCAGAAGCATTCTTTCAATCATGCAGAACAAGTTAATTCAGTGAGCATCAAATGCGACAAAGCCTCCACTTCTTGCCATTTGTGTCCTCTGATACTATTTTTGCTTGCCAAATCACACAAAACCTTTCCATTATCACCACTAATACATGCAATGTCTTCCCACAGAATAAGCTGGCATTGATCCTTGGTCTGGCACTTTCAGTCATGCCAATAAGCCAGAGGGATCAGACGTGAGCCAGGGGTGAATTTGCAAGTGTTCATGGTCCCATCCCTCATCTACCCAACAGCCTGTTTTTATAAAACTGGTAAAAACGTAATTACTTTTGAGACCTCAGTCTCTCTGTCAAAACTGGCTGGAAGCAACTACTGAGTTCAAGAGTTATTAAGAGTGAGGAGAGAGACGCACAGGCTGAAGAAAGGATCATCCCAGGCTTGTTTCCATGGGAAATCAAGATGCAAACGTTCAGAAAAAGTGGTCTTTAGTACAGTCCACAGCCTGCAAGAGGAGAGCTGGGAGTAAGCCAGACTCACTCCAACGGGGAAAGCTGTCAAGGCTACTCAGGAAGGGAATGGCTAGGGGAGAGGCATCAGGTCAGCCAAGAGAAGGAAAACTGCTGGATTTCCAAAACAGGGTCAGCTATTTGCAGCTGAACTCTGTTACACTGCCTACACTAATGGAACCCTTCACAGCAGCTGCTGACAAGGCAGAGAGGGACTCCTACACCTTCTGGCTCGGCTTGGCAGCAGCTACAGAAGCCCTGGAAACAGCCTCTCTTGGTGATGCCCTCTGAATCCCAAGAGGGAAATGGGATGAGGAAGCAGCTCCCATGCCAGCCTCATCTTGTTCAGCAATCCCAAGCACCCAATAGCCTTACCATTAATCTTCAAAAGGACTTTTCCCCATGGAGCTTCACAGACATCCTCCGCATTGCTCAGACTGATCTCTACTCATAGGCAGGGTTTTCCTCCACATTCACATTGTAGTGTCCAAGAAAATGAAAGCTAAAATTGAAGCCTTTCCCTCTCTTACGGGCCTTAGCAGACATCTCTCCTGGATCACGTTTTCAGTATACAATAAAACATAATTTTTTTTGTTGGTTTTTATTTGTTTCTTTTAAAATAAAGCTGAAAATGCAGGAACTTCCTGTGATTTAAATGGTTTTATAGTGACTCTCCTGACACTTCCTAATAAAAGCCTTACAAATTATCCATCTGATTTCAGGCTAAGCCTGGACAACTCAGAATGCATAAACTGATTGTGTTTTTGTTTATAATGGCTTGGTTTTTAATTTAAGATTTTAGGGAAACATTTAACAAGGAAAAAAAATTCCATGCTTGACTTCTTTTCAAAATTAATACTACCTGCATTAGTAGAGCATGGGATATCTTTGTAGAGAGATTCAACTGTTTAAATCTGCTATTTTTTTTTTCTAATGAAAACCATTAATTGAAAAAGTTTACTATAGACAGTAAATCTTTTCTGCATAAATATATTTGTTTGATAATGAATTGACTGTAACCTGAAAATCTATCATATGTTGTTCTGGCTTTTGTTTTGTTTTGTTTTTCCATTTAGTTCAACATCGTGAATAATGCATTCACTTTCTCTAATTAATTGTCTGTACAGAATGCATTTCCACCTGGTCTTTTAGAAATGCCTCCGTCAACTTTGGCCCTTCTGTCTGGATCAAGCCTTTGACGAGATTGTGCATTGCCCTCCAAGTGTGTTCATTACACGGCAAGGGGAACTGCAGACAAGAGAAGCCCTGATTGAAAATAAGATATTTTTGAATCACATATGTCACAGTACCAGTTAGAATTAAAACGTGGAAAACGTAGTGCTGCCTGCAGATTGTCGGTATTTATGCATTCACTCTACTGATGGCACAACTTCTTGTTGTCTGCTGTTGAATATCCTTTCATCTTTGTCTCTCCTGTCTAGTGACGTGTGCTAAGAGACTTAATCAGTTCTGTCCAGATGGATGCTAATGAAGGAGACATTATACAAAACACTATTATAAATTCTCATTGACATCTCATTTTCTTTTGTCTCATTCTATTTTTAGAGCCGATTTCTAGAGGTGCAATTACAATCCCAATATTTATCAAGTAGGCACCATCTTAAGGTGTTATTTCACATCCACCCACTCAGATTTTTATCTGTCAACAGCTAATGAACAAATCCTACAATTCTTATTCATCTGTCCCATAATAATATTGACATTGTGTGACATTTATGTAACAAACGATACCAAAAACACATTAGGCTTTTAGATACAGGATAAAGATGTCTTTTTATCTACATATTAGGGCAGCCATTTTTTACAGAGATTATTTGAACTCACACATAGGCAGCAGTAGCACATAAATATTCAGGACAGCAACAGGAAAATATTTCAGGTTCCAATTTCAGGATATGTTAGGAAGGAATAAGTGTTGCTGTGAGATGTTAATAAAGTCTGATTACTGTCAGGCTTGAATATTGTAGCTGGCTGACTTTGGTCCCTAAGAAGCTTCAAGCACCAGTGAAACTATTGTCAGAATTGGGACATTCATAGATCAACTCTCCTGTTGAATTTTTATCGTGTCAGTAAAGGAGAATGTCACACTGCCAGAGCCTCAACAGGATTTCTCTCATCAGTACCCACCCTCCTGAAGTTCACAGAAATGGATGCATATCCTCTTGCAAAGTGACTGAAGCTGTCAAATGTGTCCAGAAATAATTAACAGGAAAAAACGGGCAACTGGATGGGCACATACACCAAGATTTGACAGACTTGCAAAAAAAAAAAAAAAAAGTGAAATCAGACCACACCAAGCATAATTCCAAATGGTGTACTTGTGCTTCTTTACCAAACACAAGTGTTTAAACTTCAGCTTTACTTTAGATTCAGAAAACAAAATCTTATGCAAAAGAACATTTGCTCTTCTTTGCTGGGATATATTTTCACAGCTGAATTAGTGGTAGATACACCTCTTGAGAAAGGCAAAAATTCGTATTTTGTGATGCTCTAACTGCTAGGACTAGAGATAAAGGGAGGAAAAGTGCTGGATCTGATGACTGCTGTGAAGAGAAGAGAAGAGAAGAGAAGAGAGAAGAGAAGAGAAGAGAAGAGAAGAGAAGAGAAGAGAAGAGAAGAGAAGAGAAGAGAAGAGAAGAGAAGAGAAGAGAAGAGAAGAGAAGAGAAGAGAAGAGAAGAGAAGAGAAGAGAAGAGAAGAGAAGAGAAGAGAGAGAAGAGAAGAGAAGAGAAGAGAAGAGAAGAGAAGAGAAGAGAAGAGAAGAGAAGGAGAAGAGAAGAGAAAAGAGAAGAGAAGAGAAGAGAAGAGAAGAGAAGAGAAGAGAAGAGAAGAGAAGAGAAGAGAAGAGAAGAGAAGAGAAGAGAAGAGAAGAGAAGAGAAGAGAAGAGAAGAGAAGAGAAGAGAAGAGAAGAGAAGAGAAGAGAAGAGAAGAGCATGTTTGTTTTGAGAGAAATGGCTTCTGATAGGATTCCTGTTTCCACTGTGGCAGCAAAATGTCACACCCCAGTGCCAATGACACCTATCTGTCTCAACAGCTGTGTGGACAGAAAGGATGACACCATCATGAGTTGGGTTGTCCATCTTCTGCTTTAAGGCATCCATGTGGTTGTAGCTCTGAGGATGTGTTACTGAGCTGTGCCTTTGGAAGACAGTTTGAAATTATCAGGGAAATCCATCCTGTTGGAAGGGATGTGGCATTGTGCTTTCCAAAAACTGCCCCATATCTGTCTGTGTAATGAGTGGAGAAATCTTGTCTTGCCTCAACAGTTTCCTCCACACAGGTGTACACTCCTCAGAAGCAGCAAGAAGCCCCCCTCTTTCTATTTTGAGGTTGCTATTTGCTGGCTGCTAGCACCACTGACTTATTATTATTATTTCCTCTCAACATTTGTGCTCCACTGGGTGCTGAACAAGCACAAAGAACAGCCAACCCCCCCCTCCCTGGAAGAGCTGCCAGCCTGACAAGTACAAGACGGCAACCAGACTAACTGATTTCAGACTGGGGAATGGCTCTCTTGCAACCTTTAAATTATTCACAAGTTCTCTTTGTAAATTATTAAGTTCTCCCTTCTTAGATTTAGCTCTTTGAGTTTACAGGATATGTTTCAGATGCTCACATCTGTAGCTGGCTGCTGTTCATCACACTCAAAGGATGGCAGCTTAGCCCTTCAGAGTTAACCATCCTAGTTTTGTTTTCTTGTTATTATTTTATTGTGGCTTCTCTGCTCTTAAAGGCATGAGTACCAAAGGCAGGCAAGGGAAAGGGAGGGCAAAATACTGACACTGAGACTTAACCATTCCTCAGACCACTCAAAGTCTTCCCTTCATTCTAAAGACCCCGCACATATTCCACTGTGAAATAACCATGTTTTCAGTAGCCCCAGAGTAAATAAAAAGAACGTCAGTTTTGGCTCTTACACAGGTCTCAGCCCTATGCTGGGATATTCTGAGCATGGTGTCTGCATTCCTAGGGCCAGTAACACCAACATATATTCCCGAAGCTACCTAGGGAAGAAAGATACCTGTGATAGTTCCTTATCCTCATTTCTCCGGTCACCTCACCCCACCTGTCCTCACCCCCCCACTGGTTGTTGTCCCGTAGCCAGGGCCACTTAGAGCAGGTTGTCCAAGACCATGTTCAGGCAACTTTTGAAGATCTCCAAGGAGGAGACCCCGCAACCTCTCAGGGCAACCTGTGCCAGTGCTCCGACACCTGCACTGCACAGAAGTGCTGCCTGGTGCTCAGAGGGAGCCTCCTGTGTGCCAGTTTGTCCCCCCTGCCTCTTGTCTTATGAACAGGGAACCAATGAAAAGAGCCTGGCTCCATCTTCTTCATCCCCTCCCTTTAGGTATTTGTACATATTTATGAGATCTCCCCTGAGCCTTCACTTCTCCAGGCTGAAAAGAGCTCCCAGCTCTCTTAACTTCTCCTTATAGGAGAGGTGCTGTAGTCCCTTCGCCATCTTGTCTTGTACTTAAGCAGCCCAGAACTGTCCACAGAACTCCAGGTGTGGCCTCACTAATGCTGAGTAGAGGGTAAGGATCATATCTTCACCTGCAAGTGATACTTTCCCTAATGCAGCCAAGGATACTGATAGCTTTTTGTTATTGCTGCAAGAGCACACTGCTGTCTCACGTCTTATTGCATCAACACTTAAGTCATTTTTCAGCAGTGAAAAACTTTCCTGGAGGCCAAAATAAACCTTCTAAAACCTCCTGGAGATAGATCACAAATACTATACTCAGTAAATAGAAAAATTTTGATGCAGCATTTATCTTCATTGCTTACTCCATATTATAATTCACTTAAAGGTCACTAAGGATTATTGAGTCCTCCGTCTGTTGGAGACACCAATAGATTCAGGCCAGCATCTAAAATTTGGACATCCCAAATGCAAAGTGAAATTGAAATGTCTGAGAAACATAATGATATTCTTGAATCTTTTATTCTTCCTAAGGGAAGACAACAGTGTTTTCCTTCACAAAAACATTGTGAAGGGGACGTTATTCTGTCTGTCATCTTCCTGAGTCTCAAGACTCCTTTTGAAACATTCATTGCTGACAATAGAGAAAGGTACCTCAGTGAGTTAGGTGGACTGGAGGTCTGACCTGGCTTGGTGTTTACCAGGCTCCTGTTTTTTCAGAGGTGTTGGGTATCCTCAGTTTTCATACAGGTATACAGAATTTTGTAATGCAGGCTGCAGAGGTACATGTAATGCAACATACCATTAAGCAGAGGAAAACCTTCATCTGGAAGTATCACGAAGGAGATCCTGGAACTCAGCAAACTGTTGCCTCTATTTTCAGAATAAGCTAGATCTTCTTTGTCACATTTGCGTGATGGACTCTCCTCCGACTTTGCAAATCACAACTTTCTCTTGTTTTAGTTCTCTGACACTGGCTATCCTCAACGTGTGTATGTTCTTGTCCTTCACTCTGTATGCTGTCAAGTAAATCCTAGTGCACCAACAGCTTGTTCCCTGACATAAGCTTACCTCTCCCTGCATCTACATGTACAGACTTCCCTTGGTGGTCTGGCTTTGCCTTCTTGCAACTACTATTGCAGATGTTTGCTACTCTTCGCCAGGTCTTGTACATTTATTCTCGCCACTCAAACTCATCCTACATATCTTTTGTATTCCTTGTGCACATGTCATATGGTTCAACTTCCTTTATAAACCGTGATAAGAAAGATTTGGAAACCTGCTGTGAAAAGTTATTAACCCAGCCCCCGAGCTTCCAATTTGAAACTTTAGCTACACTGCTGTGTTACTTTCCTTATCTTTCCAGTACATTAATGTCACTAAAAATTTTGTGGGTTTTTTTTTTTTTTTTCTATTTGTTTGAGAACTCTAAAAAATCTGCCCCAAAATACACAGCTATAAGCTGGATCTCTGTAGCTGTAGCTGACCTAAGAGAGACTGCCAGGGTTCATTCTCCAGCAGCTTCAGCACTGCTGATTTCAATCCTGAAGGAGCTCAGATGCAATATGAAGGTAAACTTTTGGGACAGGCAAAATTCCTTAGCTCTGGGACTTCCTTCTCCACTGTCTCCAAATAATTCTGAGTTGTTTTTCCCCCAAGATTGGAAGCTTTATTATGGAACATTGGAAATGTTTTCCCTGTACCATGAGAGGAGCCTTCATTTGCCTATGAACACGTATCCTCAGCAGGTCCCAGCTGTGCCAGGCAAAGAACTCACCCTCCCTTGTTCACATGCAGTTGCTTGTCATTACTCTTTCATGGAAGATGACTTGCTGATCAGGTAGCCAGCTGAGCAGCTCAGATGAATGCTCCCAATCTGTTTCCTTGGAAAATATGAGATGGGATAACGAAGACCTAGCAGTTAATTTCCTTAAGCAGTTAATTTCCTTTCCTGTCTGGCTAATCAAACCTAGGACGAACTAGTGAGCAATTAGATGAGGAGTGCAGCCTGCAGATGAGAGGACGATCTCTCCACCTGGCAGGAGAGTGCTGGCAAGGAGCTCTCCACCTTCTGGGCATGAGAATCTCTTCCAGAAATGTCACTGAAACATGTGTACAACATGAAAGATGTTGTCATGGTTTTGGCAGGGATGGAGTTAGTTTTCTTCATAGAGGCTTGTACCAGTTTAAAATCACAACAGTCCTTTTTTTGGAGCTCAATGTGGGGCTCGAAGGGTGAAGATAATGGCAGATTAGATTGGAGTGTGCTAGACCAAATTTAAGTTAATAGCTGTTTAGCTGCTGATTTGCAGGCTCCTGTGCTTGCAAGCATGTATTGTATATTAGTATGGTGCTTGTTAGTGGCTGTTTTTTCTTCTGCTGTTTTCTGTACTCCTTATCATCTTGTCTTGCTGTGCCTAGGAACATTTGATAACAGCTATGGCTATGACCATGGCATGGCAGATGGTGAGGGCATTGCTGCTGTTCCTGTGCTGCTGCACTGGGCAGGCTGAGACTCCAGAGTGAACTTCAGTCAGAGGGACTGTGACCTGTGGATGAGTCCACATGTGAGGACATTCACCTCAAACCAACTGTGGTCATGGATAACTGTGCTGAGCAGGTGCATGGACACCTTGCAGTGTCCATGGCTGTGCATAAGGCCATGACAGAATACCTCAAATCATCTGTGGCTCATGGATAAGACCACGTCGGAGCAGGTACACTTCCAGGGGGTGGTGGCCAATGGACAGGAAGAGAGGTGAGGGGAAAAGTTCATTGCAATGTTACACCCTATGGCCTGATCCAAAAGGACAAGTGGTGGAGATTGTAATGGATGTGCCTTTAAATTGTCATAACCCATGATCTGAGTTGCATATAATAATGAATATAAGGAATTCTAGAGCAGGAGTCCCTTTCCTCTAGCCAGGCATGGATATACCTTTCAATTGCTTTAAACCATGATCCACGTTACATGTTATAGGAGGTCCTATAGCAGGAACCACTCAAACTGATAGAGGAGGAGGCTCACAAAAAGCAGAGCAAGTGCAGTCTAAGCTGGCTTTGGTGGCCAGTAAATCCATGCAACACCCCATCTCTCCTCACCTGTCCCAAGCAACCAACATAGCAGACAGAACCAAGGTTGTGGACTTAAAGAACTCTGTAGACATTTTATGGACATTTCACAGGGGTGGCTCATAGAGTAAGGGAATTAAAACTGTGTATTAATTAAAGAGTAGTGGTTAATAAAGATGTATTGGATAGTATGGGACTTGGACACAGGTAGATATTGTCGTGGTTTTGGAAGGGATAGAGTTAACTCCTTTGTAGAGGTCTTATGATGCTGTGATTTGGATTTATGATGAAAGTAGTGTTGATAATACACAATGTTCTATGCTGTGCCATACATATCACTATTTATGCTGCTTTAGTTGTTGCTTAGCAGTTCTTGCAGAGCCAAGGACTTTTCAACTTCTCATGCTACCCTGCCAGTGAGGAGGCTGAGGGTGCACCAGGAGCTGGGAGGGGACACAGACAGGACATCTGGCCCAAGCTGGCCGGGGGGATGTCCCATGCCTTGTGGTGCCATGCTCAGCAGTAAATCTGGGGTGAAGAAGGAGGAAGGGGGGCATGTTTGGAGCAACAGCATTTGTTTTCCCAAGTAAACATTATACATGATGATCCCTGCTTTCCTGGAAGCCTGTTAATGGGAAACAGCAAATGAATTCCTCATTTTGTTTTGCTTGCATGTGCAGCTTTTTCTTTATTAGTAAACTGCCTTTATCTCAACCCATGATTTTTCACACTTTTACCGTTCTGATTCTCTAACCCATTCCCATTCCACCTGGGGAGAGTGAGTGGCTGTTTTATGCTGAGCTGCCTGCTGGGTTAAACCATGATAGATGTGTTTGCCCAGCCCTAATAGTGCCACATCAGGCAGTGCCAAAGCTTTGGAGCAAATACACTGTTTCTCCTCAACTTCAGTCTTCTTAAAAAGCTGAAGCTTGCTAAAGAGAGATGGGCACTGGCACACATTTGCAAGGAAGCTACAGGCCCCTCCCCCCCCCCCCCTTCCCCAGTGAATGGGGTCAATTAACATTTCCTCCCCAGGGCTGTTAGGAGGATTTCTGATCTGTTTATACAACAGTAAACAGTCTGAAATCCAGAAAACAACACTGTTGTGTCAGGCACAAGCTGGCATCAACAAACTGGTTCTCCAAATCTAAACAAAGCCTTTTTAGGGCCCAATGAAATGTTGTTTCTCTTTCACTGGTTTTCATTTATTTTCCACAGCTTTCCATTTATTTTAGACATTACTAGGCAAAGAGGTAGAAGTACACACACACACACACACACACAAAAAAAAAAAAAAAAAAAAAAAAAGGAAGGAAGGAAGGAAGGAAGAAAAGAAAAAAGAAAGAAAAAGAAAGAAAGAAAGAAAGAAAGAAAGAAAGAAAGAAAGAAAGAAAGAAAGAAAGAAAGAAAGAAAGAAAGAAAGAAAGAAAGAAAGAAAGAAAGAAAGAAAGAAAGAAAGAAAGAAAGAAAGAAAGAAAGAAAGAAAGAAAGGAAGGAAGGAAGGAAGGAAGAAAACATATTCATAACATTTTCAGTCTTAGAAGTAGCAGAAAACAGGGAGGGGTTGCTTCTGAAAATGCCTAATTTTAGGTTTTTGCATACAGGCATTTCAAATATGAATGGGTGTCCCTGTTTGACAATAATCTGATTTAAACGACTCTTATTATTTATGTACATTGTCAGAAGAGATCAGGAATAATCAGAAGCCCAGTGATTACAGCAGGAAAATACCAGGATAACTGAACTGTTTCATGTCCAGCCATTCGTGCTCGTGTCATTATCTCATTTTGCAAAATCCATAGCTTCCTCAGCTTCTATTGAGATTGTTGAGCAATGCAGTGGATTTTGCAAAGCAAAATCTTTAGCTTTTCTCACTTACAAGGTGCTTTGTTTGTTGTTTGGCACGGGAACCTTTTACAGAGCCATGAATCGATCCCACTCAGATGCTGACCTTCACTTTGTTCAGACATAAACCAGGAAGAGGAATGGATCTACAGGAGAAACACAAACCACATTAGTTTTCTTTTCTTCTGGGTGACAGGGTTCATAGATACCATTCATTTCCACCTTCGGGCTACACAGAAGGGCATTGCTAGGCAGGCAGATACAGAAGCTGAGTGCCTTCTAGCTGAAAAGCACCTGGGGAGATGCTTTCAGCCCTCCTGAGACATTCCCTCCCCAGTGACATGTAAGTGGTTGCATTCCCAAAATAAGTGTAAAAATCTCAAGCCAGATATTGTATCTCTAGTATAACTAGGCAGGCAAACCATGGTTTGTCATGCAATGAAGTCTATGCCAGGAATAGTTTATGTACTAGCCAGTATGCTAAGGTAAAAAACAAACAAGAGAGAGCAAAGGTGCACAGGACATCAAAGTAGTCCTGTGAAATTTGCAGTGATTCTGGCTCAATGCTCATTTTGTGGGGGGAAAAATGGTAAGTAAACAGGTGAAAATCCAGGCCCTGCACACATACACACAACTCTGATCTTGGCCCTGGAGTTCTTGTAGAGCTCCTTGAAGTGACAAAAATAAAACCTTGCTTCAATGAGAGTGAAAGCTGTGAATGAAGTCAGAGCTTTGAGGTTTGTGCCTCTCTTCTACTTGTTGCTGTAACATGAAGGCGGGCATATGACTCAGTGCTTCAATAACTAAAGGCTTTTGGTATGCTCATGAGGGGTTATGTGCAGATTATGAATATGTGTATAGCCACTGCAAATCCAACCAGAAGGGAATCTCAGAGCTAACGGAAAAGGTAGAGAGCTTGTAAGGGCTTGTGAGAGGTCAGCCAAAAAGGGTTTGGGGTGGGGAGTTCCAATGTTACCACAAGAAGCTGGGAATGTAAAATCTCTGCAAGAATAAAATATTCTTTTTTATCTTTTTTTTATGTTTGTTTCTGGAAACAGAAAAAAAAGTATGATAAAGTGACTCTTAAACATGGAACTTTTAAAAGAATATCTGCTTAGATTTATGGACCCAAGTAACAGGTTGGGCAAAATCCCTTCATCCTTTGTCTCCTAGCAAATGAAAAACAAAAGACTTCTTTAGGAACACTGACAGAAGACCTTAATCCAGACTGTGGCTGTAGCTGTAGACTGTGTGCAAACTGTTACGTGGTTGGACTATTTTTATTTTTTTATTTTTAATTACTGAATTTAGACAACAAGGCTTTAAAGGGAAAAAAAAAAAAAAAAAAAAAAAAAGCAGGAATGATCAGGTTTTTTGACCATTTATTTCAAAGTCTGGTGGTTTTTCTGTTTCAGGCTTCTATTTACCTGAAATGATAGGGACATTTAGGGACATTTAGGATGCTTAGCTAAAAAAATCAGCATGCCAAGAAATCTGGGGAAGTGCTCACACTTCACACTGCTGTGGCAAACACAGCACTATTTGCCTAAGCTTGAAGAAATATATGGATCATGGTAGACCATTGTTTTCTTTCCAGGTCTACCACAGCTTCTTCGTCTTTTGCTGTTTAGCATCAATGTTTATTTAGGCTACTAATTTTAGAGTGGGAAAAACAAACAAACAACCAACAACAACAACAACAACAAAAAGTTTCCTTTTTGGCATTGTCTTCTTCAGGCAAAAAGAACAAATAATCATTCTAATGGGTGCATTACTTCTTTTCTATAGAATACAAACAAACAAAAAATGTGTCATCATAGTTATCTTAAAGCTGAAATAATTACAATCCACAGTTATAATAATGCAGGGCTGTACCATTGTTACCTGGACAGTAGCAATTGTGATTATTGGTGATAGCTTCCTTCTGCTAACCATCAGCTTGAGTGACAATAGTGGATCATTTGCTGTAGTTTGGGAGAATAACATGCATAACAAAATATATTTATTGCAAAGACAAAGATATTACAGATCATTTTTAATTTAAATGTATGTGTTTTTTTTTGTTTTGAGTTTTGTTTGTTTTTCAGGCATGTAAAAGTCCTGTTTATATTATTCCATAAGAGGGAGTGCAAAATGCCTATGGATGCTTTTTATATTCCTGTATTAATCTTCCTGGTCATTCAAATGCATTAAGTAGTGAACCTCCCAGATGTTGTGTACGGCCCAAAGGACAGATTCAAAGACTCCAGTTTTGTGAGGTAATTAAATGTTAATGCGATGGGTAATCCTATCTTTACAAGCCACAATGAAAGACTGTTCATAGTTTGAGATTGACTCCAAAAATAAGTTGAATGAGGAAGTTCATGAGGGAGGTTTTTAAGACAGCTGATTTAGAAATTTTTCAGACAGCAGAATCCTCTGGAAGTATTTTTGTGAACGCGAGTGGAGTCATCTGCAATAATAATTCCCTCGGTTAGGTGAAAATATATGTTCTAAATAACATTGATGAGTGCAAGAGAAGCCTATCAGCACAAGATTGTTTGACAAATTGACAAAAAAAAAAAAAAAAAAAGATCGTTTGACAAAAAAATGGTTAGGATTTCTTCTCTAAATGCAAACAAAATCCCACATACCTGTATACTTGAAAACAACATCTCTCCTGTTACCTGTCTCCCACCAATTCTCATTTCAGATTTTTTTCTGCTGTCTTACCTGTTTTTTTCTTGCAGAAAAGTCTATGTTTACTAAGATTCAATAATTTATAAACAAAAGTATGTAAAAGGCATAAGATGCTGCTATAAAGGCAATGAAACGAGAAGACAAATGTTATTAGCACGGTAGATCAGGCTTGGGTTAATCCAAGCAGATGGGCTTGTTTCACTGTGACCTGTAGTGAATGTTGTTCTCAATTGTGCTTACCAGATGAGACGAACAAAAACCCCAGAGATACTCAGCTGGCACCTGGGTTTCTTGCTTGTTTGGTTACTTGCTTTTTATTTTTGAGGAGGAAGAGACTTTTGAAGTGAAGAAAAACACAAGGAGAGTAACTCCTAAAGTGACACTCATCCTTTCCCTTGGCGTAAATAAGGGACAACTACTCATCAACACCTGCTATGAAGCAGAAAAGAAATAGGATATAGACATAGCATGGTAGTTCAAAGGAGTTCAGATCTGAAGTGAACAGAAATTTCAGTGATGCCACAAAAGGACTCCAATCACATTACATACTGGCATATTGCAAGGTGCTTTATTTAATACAATTAGATAAATAGGACTGATAATCCAATTGTACATGTCAGGTATCAACAGAAAAAATAATGAACGTGCTAACATGGGAATAGTAACAATTGCTATGCTGATTCGATTAGTCATGTGTAAGCAGGTTAGGGTGACAGGACTCAAAGCTCCAAAAGCACCTACCCCTCTTGTCTGAATAGCCAAGGAAATTTGGGTGTATATACATCTTTATTTCCAAGTTAACCAGCCCCTTGTCAATAAGCACAAAGGTAATCTTTTGGATAGATCTAATTAACACAATCCACACTATTCCATTCTGCTTAGTAGGTTACCAAATATTGATGGAAAAGTTAGCATTCAATGCTAATTAAATTTGCTAGGGCAGAGTGCCCAATTTGAAATAACAGAGGAACTTTTATTATTTTACTGCATGTCTTGGACTGTCTGTGCAGGCCTGACAGCTGATTGCTCATTAGTCTACCTTTTGTCCTGAATCTAGCTGTGCAATTGATGGTCTGAAAACTCCCATTAAAAAGGACAAATCCTCCTTGATGAAATTTATCAATCAGGGTGAAACATTTAGCAATGTCAGAGGATTACCTGAAATGTGTTCTTCTTCTAGGTAGGTAGGGGGGAAGTATTCTGAATTCATTGGGTTGGACCAAGCAACATATGAGCTGCATAATGAATCCTACCTTGATTTATTCCTTCCTCTCTAACAGTAAGAGCAAACTTACTTTTCTCAGAGATCATGTTCAAGCACTACCAAGGACTCAATTTTTCCATTTTTTCCAGAGTGTTTCCTCTCTTGCACCAGGTGGTGCTGAAGTTGGCTGTGATGAGCTCAGTGGTTGCTAAGCCTCTTTCGCCTTTTGAAAAATTAGGGATCTTTAAGGTTTCATGCTGCCAGACTTTCCCAACAAAACAGTAGCTCACATCAGTAGCTAAATCATCCCAAATCATCTTGAATCCCTCCTTTGTATGTATTTAGTGTGGTGTCACACAGAGGATGTTGAGATAGTGTTACACGCACAAAATGTTATTTGTGGGGTTTGTGGTTGGCCATACATTGACTTCAAAGTTACCACCAAGAACAAAAAAAAAAAATGCTTACGATGATTTTTTGGCAGGTTCTTCTGATAATCCTAGGTACTTTTCATCAGGACCCACTCAATCTCCCTCATAGCCGTTCCCACTATTAACACTGACTGGAGCACATTTTGATCAGCTGTAGGTGCTGTCCAATCATCTGTCACCAATCTTTGTGCATGCACATCATTGAGCAACATTTATTGGCTATTTAAATGACTACCAGTTAAATGGTACTTTGCTATTTTCTGAGGCCTGCTTTTCCTCTGATGTGAACTAAAAGCTTTGAAACAAGGATTAAGAAAAAGTGGGTAATGAGCTGATTCCCATGCAGTTGGCAACTGCTTCACATGAGGAACCCAACGCAACAGTGACATTGGGGTTTGCTGGTGGAAGATGGTGAGAATAACAGCAGAACAGAAATGAGAACTAAATACTGCCACAGCTTAGGTAAAAGGTTGTAGACTGCATGTAAAAGGGAGACTACAGGAATGCAAATAAAAGATGTCTAGCATTTCAAAGGCTAAGGCACTGTGCAAGGATGGTGTTCATAACCAGAGCAAAGTAAATATTTAAAGTTCTGATTTTCTTAGTTATAAGGCAACTGAGAAGTTCCCAAATGGCAAACCTTAGCAAAAATCTCCCATTGGTTTGCCAGCCACTTCATTGCATCTTAGCTATTCTGCACTGAATCCACTTACACAGTATTAAAATCTGAGTACACCCTGGGCCACTTGAAGAAATGACAAGTTCACCCAAAACTTGCTATTATTTCAGCTTGTCTTCTCAGAGTTAGAAATGTTACTCTGCACCTGCAGAAGATACACAGGGAGTTGCTCATTCATGGTTCTGGTCACACACGAAATACACTTCACTCAGAAAAAGCACAACAAGAAAACCTACAGCAGGACTATAACATTGTGCACTGGCACTCTGGCAGTTCAGGAATGTTGAAGAAAGTGGAAAATAACCTTCCTTTCCTCCCTCCAAAGCTTGCTGTCCCTGTAGCAGATGGCCGAGTGCATGCACCATTGGACTGGCACTTTCAAATCATTTTCCTCCCCATCCAGCTTATAGCAAATGGTAGTTATTTCATCCCTTTTAACATGTCTGTTTTTGCAGAAGAAAAAGCTCCAAGCTATATCTACAGATATTCTTGACAGTTTTAATAATCCCAATGAAAAAAAAAAAATCAGGGAGAGGGGGAGGGTGATAGCTTTTGGAGACAATGCCAGAATTGTCACCAGCCACAAGGGCAAGGACGAACCTAGTGTGGAATTTGTGAAGATTGCCAATTTCAGCCATTCTCATCTGATGTAAAGCACAAAGCAGAGTGATGGTACTAGTGAGTGTGATTAAAGCTTTAAGGGACTTGTCAGAGTGTGTGTACATCTGTGCAAGTGAATAAAAATAGAAGCAAAATCTGATTCTAAAGCATGCTTTCAGTTTTCCAAAGAAGAGCTACTAATTCAGTCATTTCATCCTTCCAGAGCCTGTTTTTTCCATTTGCATTTCTGCCAGATACCCCAGCAACAAGCACTAATAATAGCAATTGCCATCCACCACAATAAGAGTAACAACCACACTCATGTACTCATTCTAACCTTGAATAGAATAAATGAAAATGGAAAAGACTTGCTCCTATACAGACAAAACTGAAACACGTCAGGCTCAATGTAAGCCATATACACACTTTGTATAGCCCCTGCCCTTTTTGTTATAAATGAGGCATCCCTGAAATTAATGAAATTATGGTAGCATGAAATCAGCACAAAATTATTATCAAGCCTTATGTGTGTTATCATTAATACACTAGGAAGGCATTGCTATACTGGATCACAGGCTATATGTAACTATATGGCACCATATGCAAATCTGGTACCATTCACACATGTGGCTGATGCAACATGACATTGATGTCTCAGTCAAAACTAGAACGTCTTTCACCACACTGTACATGCCAGAGATATCACCCATGCCTTAATTTGGTAACATTCAGCAATTACAGGGTAAAGATTTTACAGCATTTCCAAAATGTTCTGGAAATGTTATCTAATTAAGCCTTACAGAACCCTGTTCAGTAAGTAAATGTTATCATCAACGCTTGTAGTGATTGGAAAACTGAGACACAGACGTTTAATGAGTTTCCCAGCTAAGGTCACCCTGGGAGCTGCAAATACCCTATAGTAAAAGCAGCCAAACCTCAGGAGAATAAAAGTGAAAAATCCTTTGGACAAGAGGTTAATAATAGTTTTGTTTGACCGTATTTGAATTTGAAATTGCTGTTTGTATTCTACACATGTGCGCGACTGAAATAGACACTAGTTCCTCACTCTGGCTGCAGGGCTCACAAGACCATGCCTTTTCAAAGCTTCTTTATCAGTGGAAGTACTTATAAAGTCTACATTCTGGCAAATTGAAAACTGTTCTCCTTCTGTCAGTGATTTGCCTGTGCTGTGTCCATTCTGTAAAACTGATGAAGCCCTTCACAACAGTGTATTTCACAGGAGGAGCATGAAAAAAATGTTGCACTGCATTTAAAAAAAAAAAATAGAGATTGGCACAGAGTTGTGAATGTGAAAACTAAATCCCTAATGAAAGAGGAAGCCCTCACTAGGATGGTCCCCCTAAAGTTGAATCTGCAGGAGCAGAGTCCTGACATAATCAAGGTAAGTGACATGGCCATTCATGCCATGCCACTGAACAGTAAATATACTTGTTAGCTGCTTTAGGACTGCAAAGTCTCACACTTTCAGGCTGTCATACTTTCTATATGAGTGGATAAAGAAATGAAGATGTCACTCTGGGCATTCACTTCTGATTTCCTAGGTGTCAGCTCATTAAGAGTAACTCCCTTAAAAAGAGCCAGATGCAAGTCACCTAGCAGACTATCTGGAGCTACCAGGCTGCTTCCCTAGCACTGGCATGAAAGAGGAATTATAAAGAGGAGGAGGAACACAAGGACCACTGAGGTCTCCCTATATATCCCTATAACATTCATTCTCCTAGATTTATGTTTTCAGCAGACAGCAAACTATATTGTAATTTTCCATCAATGCTCATCCTAGAATACTTGCTTGTGTCCTAAATTTGTAAGACTGCACAAAGATCTTACTAGACTGTAAAGTCTTTTTGGGATAGACTTCAAATAACAGAGAGGAGTCCTGGAAAAACAGCTGTAAGCAAATTGTAAAGAAACCTTGTGTTAGTATCTTGGTTTTAATCATTTGTAAATAAGGACAACATATTTTACCCTGCTCACCTCAGGGCTCTGTTCCTTGGGTTCCAGCAGCACTGGGACCATGCTGAGAAATGTAGAGGAGCCTTCTTCACTTTTCCAGAAAGTGTTCTGAGATTTCCCAGATAGCTCTACTGCATCACATCTCAGGAAGATGCTCAGAGGAAGGTCTCAAAATCTGAAGGGAGAAAAACACAGCAAACATAAGCTTCATTTGAAAACTGTGAAGGACTTGAGTGACTTCCAGTATTCCACATGACCATTGTTTCCAGCCAAAGGCAAAAGTACTACAATGTCAAGCCTCTTTAAAAAGAGTTGCCAGCAAATCCAGAAGGAAAGCAAAAAAGAATTTTCTCTTCTTTTAAAAAGTACCTTTACCACACTGAGAAACTGATCCCATTCTCCGGCAGAAATAATAAAGTTCAGTTCAAAGACTTGATTTCCTTCATCTCTGGAGCTTAACACAGAGAATGTAAACAGAAAATGGGGAAACCAATTGTAAATCTACCTCTCTTTTCTCCCATAGCTATTCTCCTAAAGAGTTCTCATGTTCCCTGCAAAAACATCTTAAATATTACCACTTGAGAAATCTCTTCTCTAAACATCCATGTCTTTAATCTGAAAACTGATGATAGAATGAAATATTAGACCATATCAGTGGAGAACATAAAAAACAACCTGAAATTATAGTTGTTCTTATTGCAAATTTAGACTGCACATTCCAGCATTTGAAAATCAGAAATCAAGAAGAGTGAAAGAAAGAGAACAAGAATAAAAAGGTAGAAGGGAACCCCCTCCTCCAGTTTCCATATCAGCACTTCTAGCAAGTGATTAGTTACACCACTTTCTTAGTATCACACTGTTTCTGCCTTGATATTTTTTATCCCATACCTTCATCTTCTTCATTTCCATTGTGCTTTTTTTTTTTTTTTTTAGAGATGCCCCAAATAATCACAAAATACAAATCTGTTGAGCAGCTAAACCAGAAAAATGGTGGAAGGCTGACACGGACGGTTGCCCCTACCTCTTCTGCCCTTTCTATATTCAGTTTTAATTAATATAGCTTACCATTTTTTTAAGTCTTTAACACACATTTCTTTCTTCCTATGTTCATCCTCAGGGACAGGAAAGAAGCTAAATTCATCAGTTCCATAGATTGCATCTTGACCCTCATCTTATAAAACATTTCAGTCTTAATTTAGTGAGTCTAACAGTCATGATGCCCCATTTCAGGTGAGTATATAACTTTAATTTCATGCAGGTATGTAAATTCTTCCCTTTGTCACAGATTAATCATATAAAGTTAATGAATAGCTCAAATATAAACAGTCTATGAAACCTGCAGAGTGAAAGTAATACCCTGCAAAAATGAAGGAAGACTAGACCTCAGCAGAGCAGAAGTGGTAGGGCATGCATAAAGGCTGCTGAAATATATCAGTGATAATGTAAAAAACTGGCAACACGAAAAGAGTGGTGTTATTTTAGTGACAAAGGTCTGGTCTTCAAGCAATGTTTTTGACCTGCCATTCCTTCTTTGGGTCAGTTTTCGGCTTTAAACACTTAAACACAGAGGTTCTCCAGCTGCATTGCTCATAGTGTCACCACTAAGGAGAAAGCAAAACAATGCAGCTGTTTTATTTTGGGTTCAGGAAAAAAAAAATATATATATCTTCAGTTGCAGTCTTTTAGATTTCTAATTTTACACATCCACAATTACAAAAATCTTCATGTTCACAGACTGATCCATAACCAGGTCTGGCTTTGTAATTCCAATCCCACACTACTAGAATATCAGTATTCTGGAATTATGATAATCACCATACTTAAATATGTAGCTAGAAAATTCAGAGATGAAATGTCTACACCCTAATCCTGCTCTAGTGGGATCCCAGCCTGGTTACATAAATTTGAGAAGATAATTTAGAAAATATCTGAAAAAAAAAAAAAAAATAGCTTTAAATGCACATGACAAAAAGGTTTCCATAAAACATTAAAATCACACAAATTTGGATTAGTCAGAATAATTATAAAGAAAATTGCAAAGTCTACAGAGGTAGAAATCAGATGGACTGAACTCATGGATCTTAATATTTTGAAGTACTATATCTCCTGAGCAAAGCAGTTGAAGTATGAACCTCAGGAAACTTTACAAAGATGTCAAAGTCCATCACATCTTTTCTGAAATCAAGACAAAGCCATCAGCCCTTTTCTTCAAATCCTGTATCCTAATCTAAAATCTTTCTGAGGAACTCCCAGAAGAACTAAGAAGGAGTCATTCACACATTTGGAGTGGATGGTGGGAAGTTACTGCAAAATTGAAATCAAGTACAGAGTTGATTTAACAGGGCATAGTGACTTAATAATAATAACAACAACAACAAACTTTGTGGGAGGCTTTTGAAGACAGTTTTTATAGCCTTCCCATTTGGTTATATATTCTTCCTTTGACAGCTCTTGGAACTCCTGTCTCTAATGTAATCTTTGTCACTTATGAAGTGGAGCAGACACAAATTAGAATTCATGATTCTCAGTAAAAAATGATCTTCTCATGATTAATAGCATCTTTTATATTAGAAGCATCTAATAATTATTAACAGAACCCACTGTTCCTAGCTCTTCAAGTTTTACCACCACACAGCTGCCTTATTTGTCAACTTATTTGACTGGACAGAAGTAATTGGTGCACTCATTTTTAAAAAGGGCAAAAAGAATTATCTAGGCAATTAGAGGTTGAACTAGAAAGCTTTGCAGGGCACTACCAACTTGAATTATCCTATGATCTTATGACTATTAAGTTTTTCCTCAGTCTTAAATGAAAAGTGGAAATATGTCACAAGGATCCTCAGAACAATTAACTTTGTTTCCATTGAAATACAAGGAAAAAGATATATGATTTCTCTTATGTATTTCACAAAGAACTGAGTGGATGTTTTCTGAGTAAGAAGCACAAACCTGAAGAGGATTTAACCTTTCCCTTCATGGAAGGCCACCTTAGTATGGCTATGACTATAGGGGAACTGCTTCACCATGCACACCTAGGCTTCACAAGTGTTTAAACAGGTTGAATCTACACGTAAAGGTGTCTCACTTGAAGCTTAGTGGGACAACAACCTATGCCAAATTCGGTGTAGGACACAGCACATGAGGTTGTAAAAAGTATCCAAGACTTAACACTAAGCAGGATACTTGCTGCTATTCTGTTGACTGATGTGCAGTCAGATACCTTCCTTCTTACTCCCCGTTCAGTCTTTTTGTCTCCTGACCTCCATTCTTTGCTCCCTGAATTCAGCATCTGTGGTCAACACAGGCTTGCATTTAGCCCTCTCTAATCAGCTTCTTCACATCTAGTCAGGGTCCTGCACTGGTATAAGCAAAAAAACCTTCCAGATAGTGCTCTGCCTCCATTTTGTCATTTCGAGGTCAGGCACGTACATTTGGCACATGCAAGGAGTGAGGACATGATTATCTCCATTTTTCACCAACTGGAAGTATGTCTTGAAACTGATACCATTCTTTCCTAAGGATTTATTGTTTGTTGTTCATATATCTAAGACTGCTGTGAAGACCTTTCTGCATGTTTCTGATGTATAAGGGGAAGAAGAAATGAATTGGTAGTGATAAAATACCACCTACCCTCTGGATGAAACTGACAAGTAATAAATTGCAGGGTATGGTTGCAAACAGGTTGTGCTTGAGTTCACACCAAAACAAATCTTGAGTTTTCTTTCTTAAGGGCAAGTTCAGATATTCATGGGTAAGGACTCTTCAAACCTCCAAATCATTAGCTGCTTGATGTTTTCAGTCCTTTTTTGATTGGAGGAAGACTGAGTGATGTTATGTATAATGACCAGACTTTGGAAATGGAACATGTATCTCTACTTTTCTTATTATTATTATCTAGAATGTCCTTTGGGCCAGGACTGCCAGCCATCACTTCAGGCCACACAACAGAATCATTTCTCCTTTCTATTGCTCTCTAGCTTACAAATTCATACACAGGTTTCGCCTCATTTACAAAATTGTAAATATGAGGGTTGCATGCTGTATAACATAGTCTTACTTTTAATTACAGAGTTTATACTAAACTCCCTTTTTTATGACAACAATTATATCTTCCCAATGGATGGTTTCCAGCTGAACTACCAGCCAGTCCCTTTCAGCCAGGTCCTTAATCTGAGCCTACTCACTTAATAAACTCAGGCCTTGGGGCTAAACAACAACTAATATTACAAATTGTACTTCTGCAAGCAGTAGCCTGAACTGGGTATGACATGCTTCTGTATATCAAGAAGTAGGCACATATCTCCTTCCAGTCCATGAAGCAGTTTGGCATGACTGTAGCACAGTAAATACACTTTAAAAGGGCTGCGTCTTTAGTGTACAAGATAATCTTAGAAGTAATTAACAGTTTATCACATAGTCACAGGGGTTACTGGAGAGTGCCAGCTCTATCATAAGCATTTGTACAGACTTCCTGAAATCTTAGTTCATAGCACACAAAAAAGAAAGAGACCTTGAGGTCAGAAGTAAATTGCTATTATACATCACCACAGACAGCATGTCAAGTACCATATTTATGTGTGAAGTGGAAAAGAATTAATGAACAGAAGTAGAATTCAGAGAGTGTATGTTCTCTGGAGCAATATAAATGAATGATGTGTTGCAACAATTATTAAACCAAATTTATACAGATAGGAATTACTAACATAATACCATGTTAACTGATTTGTTAACCATCATGGCTATAAAGAGCATAGAAAAAAGTTTACATTATTTTTCTGAGTTTTTTAACAAGCTAAAAACATTCAACTGTCAATAAGTTTTTCAGCTATCACAGGCATTATACATGGTGTTTAAACTTTGGACTATAATATCTAATTTTATACAACATGTACCTGAGTATTGTCTGTGAAGCTGAGATAAATAATTCATCCCTGAATGCTCAATTCTCAGTGCTCATGGCAACTAGTCATTAGTGTCTGGTTAATTTAACCACACATTACTTTTTTCCTTCTGAATATCCTTTTCTTTACTGAGGGACTGATTTTGTCACTTTTTCCCATAGTGGTAGATTATTTTACACAGATAAGGCTATTCAGTGTTAGTGGTGAACCAGGGATGGTCTGCAGAAGACAAGAAAAAGAAGAGACAACCTTAACAGCAATAAACACTGTAAAACTGTGGTCCTGGCAAACTCTGATACTAAACTACCTTAGAATTTGGAAAAGAACCATTTACAGATTTAAGAACCTACTTTCAAGACACATAATAGAGGATGTTCTCTCTAGTGTTATCTCACAGAGGAGTCAAGAAATTTTATCAACAGAGATAAACAGAGAGGCCTGTGGAAGTGTAGACAAAGTACAAAACTGTTTTGTTGTTGTTATTGTTGTTTGTTTTGTTTTGTTTTGTTTTGTTTTAACTGGGAAATGAAGAGGGCTTTTAGCTAAAGTTAAATTGCCAGTCACAGAGCAACTATTTGGCAGAGGAGAAAGCTATCTGTCAAAAGTGGTGTGGTGGGTATAATGCTGTGTCAAACTATTCATGCTAATGTTATTACAGTGTCCTTCTGTTTCTGTATTTCCTCAACAGGAACTACTCATTTGAGTAAGATAAACATATAGTATTGACATTTATGCTTAGACAATTAAAAATCTATGGCATACTTTTGTGAAATAATGTGTGAAAAATCAAAAGACTAGTTTTGTAAAGTATTTTCATATGAAGTAAATGTGAGATTATTGTATGATAACACCAGAAAGCTGGGTATTAAACAAACAAACAAAAAAAATGTAATAGAATGAATTTCCTCAAGGACAATGAAGCAGTAGATATTTTGGAAGTAAAGAATATAATCTTTTTGAGATTCCAGTGAACAAATGTTGAAGTTAAAGCCATCCACACATCAAGAAATGTAATCATATTATATGTCCAAACCACCCAATTCTCAAGATAATGACTGAGTTGAACTGCTCCAGATGATCTGAGCCTTTTTTCCTGTTCTGGGAAATGTTTGTGCATTGTGTGAGAAGTTTATGAGAAAGAGAGAGATGCTGGACTAAACTTGTGCCTCCCTTACCTTCCAGAGATTTGACTTCATGTGTCTCTGAGGTAATGAAGCATGAGTTCAAAAGGTCAGATTTCATACAAGTAATCATGGCAGCAAAGAGGGAAACTTCATGTCTGAAGCTGTATCTTTTTATAGCTGTTTCTATGCAAATGGTTTACATTCCAGAAATAACAACAACAAAAACTTTATGTTGTCATGAAGATTATCAACAATTGCTGCAACTGAAGATGTATCAAATGCAGTTTACCTGCATACATTGTCAGGTATAAACAGTGCTTATGTTTATTTCCCGGTATTTCATCCTTTGGATACATACAAATAAGACTTTTTGGTGAAACATTCTTCCTGAGACAGAGAAAAGTGAGAATCAATCCTTCAACAGACTGTAAAAAAATCAATATTTCCCAACAAATCTGACACTTATTTATGGAGCCGTAGAAGGATTAAATAAACTGTAATGTTTTTCTTGACTTATTCATGACTTCTATAAGCCCTAAAGTATAGGGCTGCTATGTGCATGTTTCCACATATTCTGCCAACAAAAACTCCTCTAATAATGAAGAACCTTTCCAAAGTTTCAAATGCCTTTTCCTCTCAGGAATTATTTTATTTGCTAGCAATATTTTCTCCCAGCCTTCATGAAGTGTTCACTCTTTGTTTAATATTAATAGGATCCTTCTGTGTCTTCTTTGCAAAAATTGGAAAGAAAGAACAATTCTACCCTAACCTTTTGGCACCTAAGCATCTAATTAAAACACTTTCATATCTCCCAAATAAACATTAACTCTGGCAATTATCCCAGCATAGTCAGGAAGTCATAAAGAAAATATCCTACTGCAGACCTGCTTACTAAATAACCAGGGCATACCTTGCAACCTTGGTTATTTTTGTTTTTCAGTAGTTTTCGCTCATCACTGATGCAAAATAAGGATCTGAGCTGTTGTACATGTATATGACTAGGTTCTACATATCCCCAGCTGCCATAAACACATAGCACAAATAGATGGTAATTTGTTGGAAGTGGAATTATCCTCTAATCTACTCTCCTCAGTCATCAATATCATCAATGAACCAGAATAAAGCCCTGAAGTCTAAGCACTTATTAGATTCTGTGACTGCTGATGCATTGGTGAATTGTCTTGGGAGATGGGATGTGTTGTCAGTTTTAACTTCATGATTACTCTTGCTTCATGCTGTTTAAGACCTGTTCCAGCTACCATGGAAGTCAGTGGACAGATTAGGACTAACTTTATTTCTGCAAAAGCCTCTTTGTTCATGTCAGGATCTCAGAAGAAATTGGTCCTCCTAAACTAACTGCAAATTTATTTCCATTTCAGTTACAAAATCTGAAAAAAGAATAAGTGAACCCATGAAAGAACCTTTTCATATTATCTATCTGTGCAACCTGGTCTGTCAGCCTGCTTGAGTTTGTGCACTGCTGTAAATCATCATTGTCAGCTACACTGCTGCAAATCATTTGCAAACCTACCAGGATCAGTAGCTTCAGCAACCAACTTGTATCCATGAGGGTCATAACCTAACCCATTGTAATAACTAACATGTTGAAACTCAGTAGAGAAACTACTTTGAAGAGATCTGACTTCCCTCTGTGAATTTCCATTGACACCAAAAGGGAATGAATATCATTCTCCTATAATTCTCTATAAGAATGGTTTTCCATGTCTCGTCTTGATATAGAGGAACTTGAGTGGCAGGTAGGTGGCAAGACTGTTAAAGATATGTTCAGAGGTATGTAGCACCCTTAGCAGAAGCCAGCAGATATTTCCTTAGAGAATTTTTTACTTTGTCATACATTCTAGCAGAAGGACGTGTGGCATGTAAGGAGTTAAATTTTTCTTGTGCCCTACTTCTCACCTAACTTTTAAAGAAGTTTTTGAACTCATAGTGAGATTCTTCCATTATGCTGAAGTGTGTCTTCACTACAATAAAGACTTACACTAATAACAAAATAAGACTCGAGGGAGAATGGTTCCTATAGACTAATCATAACCTCAGGGAATTGGCGTCTCTAGCTTGCAGTTTGCTATGCCCCACAGATGCAATTATCTCACTCCAGCTACATAATTTATTTTGACTCTTAATGAAGGACTAATACATGTGCAGAATTACACAGTTAAATCCAGAAACAGAATCACACACAATAAAGGAACAACAACATTTACAGATAATTACTGAACTCATCAAAATATATTATCCTGTAGACCCAGAGACCTCACATATATGATCAATGATTATTCTTTTATAATATTACTTGCATATGGTTATAGGATCAGGCCCCGAATAACTGAAATGAAGCACTGATTCTAATTGTATGCAGAAGTTGTCATTTAATGAGATGTCAGCTATAAACTGCCGATTTTAATGGGATTAGATAGCCAGATTTGCAAAAAAAAATAATCCCTCTGGGGAAAATCTTGGTCTATTTAATTCACAGGCATAGAGAGAATTTCATCATAAAATACCTTTATGCGGTGAATTTATTAGGAAAAATATTTCTGAGATACTTTCCTGAAAATATTGAAAATTTATTAAAAAAAAAAAAAAGTTACTTAACTTCAAGACCTGAAAAGTCCCAAAGTTTGATTGAAGTATAAAATACAGGTTAAGATGTCAGTAAATATCTTCTTAAGCTAAGTGAAAGTATGCAAAGTTATCATAAGCATCACTGTCAGTGCCTTCTCCAGCTCCAAAGCTTCCCTTGGCCTTCAAGTTTCCTGAGTCCAATTATCTTATCAGCTCTGTTCTCCTCTATTCCACCCTCCCAATGATGACCTGCATGCTTCTGCAAGATACCCATATCTTTGCTACAACAATGAAGTAAAAAAAAAAAAAAGCAAATCTGAGTTTTTCCCAGCTATAGGTAATAGGATGAAAAATAATCTAAACTAATTAAATGTATTAACTCCAATCTGCATGAACCAGCACACATGCATATATGCACAAGCATACAGAGAGCTTCAAAAACAGACAATTGGTTCAAAAACTCTTTTGGATCTGAAATATCAGTTTCAGACTGTGATACCTATTGCAGATAGATATCAAGAGTCCTTCATAACATGGTGTTCAAACAGAATTCTAAGAACATATGCAGCTTGAGTGGATCATCTGTAGGTAGTAACTTCTGTATGTTATTTTTCAATAAGTTAACAGTTTCAATTGCCCAACACAAATGCATGGGCATCATTTGCAGTAAAAATCTGTGGATGCTACATGAATTATTTAAAACATAAGATTTTTATTAGCTGGGGTGATGCAGAAGGCAACAGCATCCTGTACAAAGCTCATATTCAGGAAAGCCATTCTCAGAGTGCTGTAAATAAACACTTGTGTACATGTGTAAAATCCCATTTTGTTGCCAGTTAAACAAGACTGGCTTGGCTGAATGGAGAACTTCTCATGGATCTTATGCAAGAAAAGAAAATTTCCAATCTCTGGAAACAAGGTCAGGCCTCACAGGGAGATTACAGAGCTGCAGTTTGCATTTGTAGGGAGAAAACAAGAAAAGCCAAAACTCTGCTTGAGTTGGTAGTGGCCACTACACTATCAGATAATAAAAATGGATTTTTTAAGTATTTCAGCAGCAAAAGGAGGTCTAATAAAAACATTGGACAGATACTTGATGAAGATGGTCACTGAACAAGTAAGCCTGCCTGGTCCTCTGAGTTGGAGGACCATGACAGAGGGAGCAGTGACTTTCCATTTGTGGTCACTGAAATTGTAAGGGAACAGTTGTACTCAGCTAAATGTACTTAAGTCCATCGGGACTGATGGGATTCACCACAGAGTACTGAAGAATTTAGTGGATCTTATATCTGGACCTCTCCCAACAATGTATGAAAGGTGTGAGTCACTCCCTGTTGACTGCAAGCAGGAGAAGATTATCCTGGGGAATACTGAAAGGCTTTTTAAAGAACAAAGCTTTTATCAGGCATAGTCAACATGGGTTCATGAACAGAAAGAGCTGAATTAGTAGTTTGATCTCCTTCCTATCTCCTTGATAGGACAAGGGGTAATGATTTTAATACAAAAGAGGGTAGTTTTAATGCAAAAGAGGGTAGATTTAGATCAGACATTAGGAAGAAATTCTTTACTACCTAGGTGCTGAGGCACTGGAACAAGTTTCCCAGAGAAGCTGTGTATGCCCCATTCCTGGAATTGTTTAAGGCTAGCTTAGATGGAGCTTTGAGCAACCTGGTCTGGTGGGAGGTGTCCCTGCCCATGGCAGGGGCATTGGAACTGGGTGATCTTTAAGGTCCCTTCCAAATTATTCTATGATTCTATGATAAGGTCACCTACTTACTGAACTAAGGGAAAGCAGTCAATGTAAACTTTTTGGATTTTAGTAAGGCCTTTGCTACCATCCTTCCCAGTACCATTCTGGACAAACGGTCCAGCTGTGAGATGAACAGGTTCACGTTATGCTGGGTGATGAACTTGCTGAACAATAGGGCTCAAAGGGTTTTAGTGAATGGTTTTCACTGGCTGGTGGCCAGTTACTAGTGGTGATCCCCAGGGCTCAACTCTAAGCCAGTTCTGTTCAACATTTTTAGCAATGATCTTGATGCAACCTTAGCAAGTTAGTTGACAGTGCTAAACTGGGAGGTGCTGGTGATTCTCTGCAGAGATAAGAGGCCTTGCAGAGGGATCTGGACAGACAGGAGCACTCGGCAATCACCAATGACATGAAGTTCAACAAAGGTAAATGGCAGGTGCTGCACTTGGGATTGAGTAATGCTGGACACAGGTGCAGAATGGAAGGTGAGTGGCTGGAGAGCAGCTCAGCAGAAAAAGAATGAGTATTGCCTTGAATATTGTGTGCAGTTCTGGGTTCCACAATACCAAAAGGATATGAAGCTATTGGCCTGTGTCCAGAAGAAGGCAACAAAGCTGGTAAAAGGGCTATTAGGAGAGGCTGAGGACAATTTTTTGTCTAGGGTTTTTCTGGGGAGAAAAGAAGACAAAGACCTCACCACTCTTTACAACTGCCTGAGGGGAAATGGAGGGGGAGGTGCTGGTCTCTTCTCCCTGGTAACCAATGACAGGGCACTTGGGAATGGCACAAAGCTGCACCAGGGAAGGTGCTAAAGTAAAAAAAAAAATCTTTACTGTGGGGGTGGTCAAACAGTGGAACAGGCTTCCTAGTAAGGCAGTTGATGCCCCATGCCTGTTGATGTTCAAGAGGCATTTGGACAGTGCCTTTAATAATATGCTTTTACTTTTGGTTAGCCCTGCAGTGGTCAAGCAGTTAGACTTGATGATCTTTGTAGGCCCTTTCCAACTGAACTATTCTAATTCTATTCTACTCTACTCTACTCTACTCTACTCTAAATTCAGTTATTCTGTTTGAAGAGACAGAAGTACCAAAAGGCAATAGTTTGAATGAAGGGCATTTTTACATCCATTCCAAAAAATAATAATAATAATTTAAGAAAAGTCAAAAAGAAAAACAAAATTTTACTCATATTTAACAGGACAGTGAAAAGGGGAGTGTGTTTTTCAGCCCCAGTCAATGCTTAAAAGGAGCTGAAAGATGAATTTTTGTTTCCATTTTTTGGTTCAGACTGTTTTGTCTGATTCAGTGGTTTGTTCGTGTAAATTACAAAACTGGTTCAGCCTGCTTGGCTTGGCTTTGTTTGCACAACATTGCTGGGTTTCCATTGTTTTATTGCAGGCAGATCTGGCCCCTTTCTCATTATCATTCTCATTGTTCATGTTGGCAAGTGGCTAATATTTACTTTTTGTTAAATGTACCAGTCTGATCACCCAGCTGTACAAAATGAAGAGCCAAAGCTATACCAGGAGTTATTACTGAAATGTATAAAAAGGCAAGCAATATTATGGGGTATGGTTTCAGTTCCTCCCTGACTAACTAGAAGAAAAATTACATTTGAACTTACATTTGAGATGTCAGTGCTTTACCTGCAAAACCTGTATGAGTTATCAAAAGTTAACTCTATGAATACTGGCAGATCTTAACCTTAGTGGTTTGAAAACCTAATTGAACAAACAATGACAAACTCCTTTAGAAGCCAGAACAATATTTTACAAAGCCTCTCTTGTCTCCTAAAGTAACCCTGGTATGTAGCATACTTTATAGACTTATATATGTATATTTGCTGCATAAATGTAGGCATATAAGGCCTCCTGACTTCCATACCTTTGTTTGACTCAGGGTCTGCTCTACTTGTGCACTAGCATCCACATCTGACTTAGTGAAACCATCTCAACTCTACCTTTGCAAAAGTTGTGAAGCATGCTGCAACCACACCAACAGTTGTTTGTACAGCCTCACAAGCCAAAAAGGATAAGCCAAAAAGAATTTCATTAGCCAGGAAGAAGCTGCACCTTCTAAGTGGAAGGTAACGCTGATGGAAGCTGATAGTCTTTGTTACTGGGAATTAACATTGTCTAGCCATGCATGCAAACACTTAATGTCTTCAAAATTTTCAGCCTGTATTCCTTTGTGAGTGCTTTCACAATATTTTTTTATGCATGGTACCTGCTGGTTTACTATATGTTGAAGGGAAAAAAAAAAAAAAAAAAAAAAAAAAAAAAAAAAAAAAAACCTTTGGGGTGTTAATATCTCATGTAAACCTTTCAGAATGAATAAATTTCTAGAAGAAAATCCTGCAGTTTGAGAATTCCAGTTATCCCAGTCTCAGAAAAAGAGGTATGTTAGGGGAAGTTCAGGCTTGCAGTACTTAGCATTTAAACAATAGCATCACAATAAATAAATGAATAAATGAATAAAATAAAGAACATACATACTTTGACCGTTGTCATCCTGACAAATAATCCAAACTGGTCAAACATAAGGTGACATCAGGCTGTCAGAGCTGTTTTCAGACAACATGAGAAATCTGCATCTGTTGCAGAAGGACCTGATATGTTAATAAAATAAGTGAGTTCAAAAGTAGGGCAGGACTCATGGCACCAGGCAAATTACAGACAATGTGTCCACACAGTGAAATAGAGCATAGTGAAGAGATACCTGAACTAGAAAAGACTTCCAATGGTAAGTCACTACATTGTACCTGAACTCCTTGCAGACTTTAATTAAGTGGATCTGGATACTCATTCACTAGCTTATCAGTAGTAAGATGTATTAAACTGCACTTAGAGCTGCAGTAAATAGATTCACTACCTCAGATCCCCATTAGCTCAAGCCTTTTTGTTTCATGTGTAGACACAGGTTGGGTGATTAAACAACTATCAATTTAGACTTGCCTTCAGACACACCACTCTTGCTTCTGTTATGAAACTAAGAATAGTAAAACAAACTAATTCAGGGGAAAGAAAATTGCTCAGAAGAATAATTGTAGCAACTTTCACCTCTATAGCTAGGTCACCAGTTCAAAATCATTCAAATCACTTGTGACTGAAAATCATTATTAGTTGACTCCACTCAATGAGTTTGTGCTTCAGGTCAGAGTAATAATTACTGCAGGGCTAAAATTGCCATTAGTGGTTATGTTTGTAAGAAGAGAAAGAGAGAGAGAAAAGATGTAGCAGCCTTGCTTTTGTTAGTGTTGCTTCCCAGTCAAGGACAAGAAGAGGAAATAGTCAGGTATCACATACTGCTGAGGCCCAAGTCAGCTGCAAGAACACATTGCTGTATGAGATACTCTGGGACACGTCACTCAGTGTGCATCTGAAAGGACAGAGGTTTACATTGGGTCTTACCAGTCACATCTGGCAGCACCATGTACATATGACAAATACCCTACATCACCTCGGGTCTAGCAGTAGAAGTCTATCTGGGGACAGCTGGGTGAAACCTTTTCCCGTCCAGCCTACCTCCAGCCATTCCAAATAGAAATGCCTGTCTCAAAAGTAGTTGAGATATTAGTAACTTTACTAATTAAAGCCTTCTCCTTTCCCTATTCTTGTCTATGTTATGCCAACAAAGTAAACATACAGATACAGGGAAATCTAAGAAAATTTGTGTGTATAAATGATGAACATTCAGCAGACATCCACCTGTAGAGCTATTTATCTGGTCTTCCTTACAGCCTGAATTGTGCCACACTGAGTGTTTTTTTCACCAGCAATTTGTCTAACTTTTTTTTTTTTTTTAAAGGGAATTTAGAACATTTCAGTATCATAGAAATAAGCTGAACAAGCTGAGCTGAGGAGCTGCCCTAGGAAGAGCAGCCGATCTACGAGTGAGATTTATGACAGCTCTGCATGGCTTTCTGGTACATGAACTAAAGCATAATAGGGCTGTGCTTGGATGTTACACCCACTGCTCTGTCAGGTCAATGACAGCACAGATGAGGCCAGGTAAAATAAGTACAGATTAGCAAGAAAATTATTTGCATAAAGTGAAAGGAAATTCATGGTGGAAAACAAAACCTTTTTAGAGAAAATATGTGTCTCATGTTTTCAGAAGAAAGCCTGTAAAAATTCCATATACTAATGAACATAAATCTAGAGGCCTGTGAAGGAAGAGCAGTGTTTTAAAAAGGGTAACAAATGCTTGAATACTGTGTTAAAGATTTATTATAGATCATCTGCTTTCCTAAGAGTTTCTGGTAGTTTTTAAAAATATGTTTGCTTATATAACTGGATTATTTATCCTAAGATATCCTCACAATAACTTGTACTCACAATAATAGTATGGATTTATTAACATTCCATATTTAAAAGATCGGGTGACATTTCCAATTGTTGGGTTTTTGTTGTTTTTTCTTTTGACACTGTAACAGTTTTCTTAATGGTTGATAGCTTAATTTGTCTCTTTTAAAATCTTTCTCTCTTAAATATTTATCTTTCTCTTTAAGCAGAGTGTTTTAATCTAATACTAACTCTTTTGATTTTAGGAGAGGGTTATTACAATACATTAACCATATGGTCTCACTTCAGCTCCAGTATACAGAAAATTAGTCAAAACAAAACACTACCTAATCACTTACAAAGCATGTGGTTCAGTTAGCAATCTTTGCTCAGAAGCATCTTGGGACTAATTTAGCATGAAAAGTACAATTTTTTTTCCTCACCTCACTCTTATCTTTGTAGGTCATATGGCAACAGAAGGCAGAATCACAAGATGAAGTTCACTCTCACTGCCTCTCTCTGTCCCTCACTTATATTTCATTCAAGGTTGTCTCTGATTCCAAGATAACAATTGCTTTCAGAGACTGGGAAATCTATTTTCAGAATTTATATTGCCTTTTGGAATTACAGAAACGCATAAATCTCAACACACTGGTGGAAGCAGAAACTTCAAAGCAAAAGTCTTAGTACTGAAAATGTGAACTAATTCCAGGTTCTTCCCCACATCTCACTTCTGTATGAGATTGTTCGAAGAAAATGCCTTTGGGACCATGCAGATATACTGCTTGGTCCAGTGTTAGGATAGGGAGCACATCTGCTCTTCCAAAGAGAGTTCAGGAACTAAGCTACACCCCTCAGTGAACCCTTCTCTCCCTGGATCTGCTCTGGGACACTAGGCAACCACTGCCTTGAAGGCAATGCCCAAGCACAGTTCAAGGGATAATTTTCTGTCAGGACCACTCAAAATAGATATCCAGGTGTCATATATTGGTTTTGCCTTGTTCCACTCAAAACATCCCTCCAAAGCCCAGCAGGGCTTGCACCCTCAAGGTTCTTATGCTACATCCCAGGGCACACAAGATATACCTTTAGTTTCATGCTTTGACAGTACTGCACTGAAGAGTTGCAATTCAGCCCTCATGTTACTTTAGCACCTTTGAACTGTAAAAAGGACAGAAAATAGTTACTGTGTTTTATGGTCATGGGAGAGTCATACTAAATCCACAGAACTCTGCACTACAGTACTAGATGGGGTGAAAGTAGCTGCCTCAGCCAGGGGATAGCTTCATGAGCAATGGCGTAGCGTGACATGGGCAAGACCCTCACCTTCTTCCCTTTGGCAGCCTCAGGAATTTCCCTTTACCTCCTTTTTTGGTGAGAAATTCTGGAGATGTGCAGCACTTGGGCCTGACTTCAACAAGGGTGCAAAGCCCATGGTTTGCATTTTCTATACACTACATTAAAAAGACATACAATGCAAGCAGCTATAAAATCAAGCTGTGATTCACCATTAATGTATGCTGGCATATAATAGCTGTCAAGGGTTTCAGGCCAGGAAGCAGACTTAAACACAGCTTCTAAATGCAGAGATACTACTAAAATTGTTGCAGTTTTAGAAGTACAATTCCTGTTTAATGTAACACCACAACAATCTATGGGAAGTGTAAAACTGTAAAAGAAGATCGAAAACAACCTTTGACATTTCTGACATAGTGTGAATCCGATATGTGAAAATCAATGCAAAAAAAAACATGAACACTTTTAAAAGAAAAACATGCTCCGATATACGTGTGTATGTTCTATTTACTCACATATTTCACAAGATTTTCTGAGTAAAATGAATCCAAGAATCTTGTTGCTGGGGAAACTAAAATAATGGTGTAATCTTCTGAGAAAGTGTGAAACGTGAAATTAACACCACCAAATTGAATTTAATAACACTGTGCAACATCAGACCTACTCTTAAATCAATACTTAATTTTCTCACCCATCCTACAGATCAGTTATAGCCATTATATTTCCAGGAAATGTCTTCCACCCCATGGAGGGTCAGCCTACTTAAGTGGTGTTTTGAAGGATCTTCTAGTGGACAGATCACAAAATATTATTTAAGAGTATATAACCCCAGCCTCCATAAATGGTTGTTGTTTTTTGGTTTGGTTTGGTTTGGATTGGTATTATATATTAAGGAGACATCCCTAGGGTTCTCTAAAACAGTGACTTTTACCCATTTACGCTCAATGATACCTATGATTTACTACATCTATTATTTCTAAACATAGACTAAACATAACCCACTTCTGAAAGGCAACAAAAATAATAATCACCAATGTGATTGCATAAAAAAAGAGTTTCTGCAGCCACTGTTTTCACAGAAAGCTAGTTTTAAATGGAAATCAGAGCTGCACTTTAGGTTATTCATAGCAAAATATTGCTGCTTGAAGTTCTTCCATACTCTATTTCAATCAAGTTTCTACTTGGAGTACCTCACAATCATAAGCAAAACAAAATTAAGAAATTGGGTGCACCTTCAAATGAACCTTCACCCTTGTCTTTAAAAAACAGTTTGTGAAAGGGCTTTGTTGCAGCAGCAGATGTGCCACTCCTTGCAAGATATTCATGAGGTAGGATCAGCAGATGTTCATGCAAGGTGGTTAGCAGATCTGGGACCCACCAATTAACCGCATCAAATGAATAGAATAGAATAGAATAGAATAGAATAGAATAGAATAGAATAGAATAGAATAGAATAGAATAGAATAGAATAGAATAGAATCACAGAGTGGCTTGGGTTGGAAGGGACCTTAAAGATCATCTAGTTCCAGCCCCAAAACAGTTGGGTCCTTGAGCTATGAAGTGTGGCATCTGGATGCTACAGGTCCTCTCTTCCCCATAACACCAGGAGGGGGGGGTATCCATCATACTGCTTCGTACACAGGTGGGCATCAAAGTGTCTCTTCAGAATGTGGCCCAGTGCACGAATCTTCCCTGTCAGGCTCCCACATATTTAAGAGAATTTTGCTAGTATAAAACATGTCGGTGCTGAATGCACATAAATGGATGTAAGTGTGGCCAAGGTGAGCCCTGTGACATCTGCAATTAAGCAGCTTGACTCTGGAAGTGAAATTCAGACAGACTAACATCCTATCCGAATCTGAACCAATTTGTTTCTTCTTGAAGGATTCATAAGAGATTTGCTAAATTATTCTTACAGAGACGATCACAAATACTTATGCAAATAAATACTGATGCTGTAAGCAGCAATGATTTCACTTGGTAAATGACATTGTAAATTGATGGAAATAAGTATAGAGATTTTGGTTATGTCATGGCAGAACATAAATTTTGTAGTTCTGCCTTCAGCAGTAGGTTGGCAGCAACCAGCCAGGAGCAATTTATTAGGAAGAGTACATGCAACAGAAAGATCCTTCTCTTTTCATATTACACATGATTTCTGTCAATAAATGACTTTTGGACTGCCTGATAGAAAGTTTTGAGTCTAAATTTAATATTTACTGACAGATATGCATGTACATGTTTCGTGAACCCAAAAGTCATGGATACATGTATACTGGAATGTTACAAGAATCTCTGATGGAGCTGTATACTGAGACTACACTGTACCTACAGATCTATCCATAATTTTTGGACAGGCAGCTTTCCCACTTTTTTCCATAAACAATAAAATTACCCTAAAAAAAATAATTCTGAGTGTCAACATAAGATTTTTGTCTTCCATCCATTTGGCAAGAATGGAGGAAAATAACAAAAGAACAGATGGTAGAAAAGATACAGCAACATGTTGTATGCAACATTGAAGATGGTAATCTTGTAGGAAAAACATAAGATTTATTTGTTTTAAAAATGATAGACAAAGAAGATCTTTAGTTAAATGCATTAGACAATGTGATCTTCCAGACCTGAGAAATAAAGGGGTATTTTTTTCTGGGTTTCTTTCTACTACTGAAGACAGCTGAAACATCCCTGGTGTTTCAGCGATGGACACTGACAAGGCAAGTCTGTGTCCTTGTCAAGAAATGCAGCACTAAACTAGAAAAAGCATAGCTTTTATCCCTTTTTATTAGAGCACAAATATTCGTCCCTTTGGATTGACAAAAATGGTGAGCATCTGCAAATAAAAATCCTGAAAACACTTAATCTAAACACCCACAAGGACTGTAAACCCTGCAACTACTTTGTTGCTTCAGGGTTGTTTAAAAAGACATGACATTCTGCCTGAATGTATTTGTAATATAGGACTTTGTATTTATAGTGCAGCTATGCCATATAACACATCTAAACATAATATAGTACATCTGAACTCATCTGTAGAACTTACTGCTTTTGACTGCAGGAAGTGATTTAAATTACTGATGCTACATTTAATTTTTATGTTAAATATTTAACAAGCAATCTTCAAATAAGCCTCTGAGTATATAGTGATATTGCCACAACAAAATCTGGGAGGGGTTCTAGAGCTTCAGGAGGCAGATACCAGTCCTGGAAAGAATTACAGAGAGTGCATGTTAGTGTACACATAAAATTCTTGAAGACTGAGACAAAGAATATCATGTGTTCTCACTCAGGTGGGTCTGGGCTGAGGAATGTTCCTCTTTCATATGTCAGAAATGTTACATCCAAAGTCATTTTAATGTTGGAAACAGAATAGCCTCAGTGGAACACAGTGTTTGTTTGCTGCATTTAAATATTGCAGTTAAAGGATATTTCTTAAATATTCATTGCTTGTTCAACCAAAGAACTATTTACAGAATTTATTGGGGTTTTAGCATCTTTAAGAATTAAAATAGCAATTGTTTTTTCTCCCAGCTATACTGTACTGTGTCATGTGTGAAGTAAATCAATAATCTATACAGTTTTGATCTCAGACATTTAAAAGAAACTTAAAATCATACAGCCCCACTATCACCCAGTTCTTAAGAGTCAAGATGAAAGCTGTGTAAATGATATTTTAGTAAAAGAAGAATAATAATGGGCATAGGTTCCTTAGTGGGATTTGCAGAGTTCTTACGCTGACATTTGGAAAGTAATCAACGTACAGTGCCTGGGACTCAAAAAAAAAAAAAAAAAAAAAAAAAAAAAAAAAAGTAACCTTGGGTCCAAAAGAACTGAGATTGTATTCTGTTCTTCAATCAAAGAAAAAAAATCTCTTTAACGTGATTTATTAAAATTAAATTTTAGATGATTCCTCTTTTACTTTTTTGTTTTTTTGGGTGGTTGGTTTTGTTGTTGTGTTTTTTTTTTTTTACATTTTTAACCCTGGAAACAAACAGCACTGCAGAGGAGAAGCAATTTCAGAGTACTCAGCACTTACAACACTAAGATGCTGTAAGTCAATATTCTTCCTAGGTAATGGGCATTAAATGTAGATTTATTATTTGAAAACATACAGCAAACTACTTGAATAAAGGATAGCCAAAATTCATCTGTTCTACAGCAGATGTGACTGGAAAAATGCCAGCCTTCACCAAGAGATGGAGGAGGCTTCATTGTTGTAGTTAATATATGACCACAGCACCATTGAAAGATATAAAAATCTATCATTTTAAGACAAGGGATGTTAGTATCCCTTCACACCTATATGAAATAATGAGATAGACAAACTAAATAGATAAACCAGAAAAGTGTCCAAGTACCTATTAAGTTTCATTCATACAGTATAGTTACTGAAACCAAAAGCCTAAGAATATGCTAATCCAAACACAAGACTAGCTGAATGTTTTTCAGAGAAATTGGACAATCAAAAATCAAAGCTTCTTATTTCAACATTTTGACCAGAAAAAAATTTCTTCCACAGCTTTGAAGACAGACATTTGACTCTCTTATTTGAGCTGAAAGCTACTTACACAAAGACAGTGTCCACCTGAACATTTTCATAACCATATTATTCATTCTGACTTACTTTACTGCTTTTGGTTTTATCTCAACACATTACTGGTAGTTTTTCTGTAGTGGAAATTAACAACTCAAGAACCTGATTTTAATAATAACTTGAGGGCACCTTTTGTTTATAAAGTAATGTGCATAATCTGGACTAATAGATTCTGTGGCTGAAGGCCAAGGACTTTATTAGCCCAGGATATGATTATTACTAGGTTATTATACTCAATGTTTAATTAAATATTGAAATCTTAAAAGATAGAAGTGGGAGGAAAATTGCTTTTCTTCCTACACCATCCTCCAGCGGTGTCCTTTAATCTCCTACTGCACTTTCTCCTTGTTATACCATGTCCATTTTACATTATCTTCTAATCATTTGTGTGCAGTTTCCTTTTATTTTCACAAATTTTGACAACAGCTGAAAAAGTTTCTATTATATCTTTTACAGTAAAAAACATTTTGACAACTCAGAATACTATAGTTTTTTTTTTTACCAGAACATGTAGATACTAATACACAATTGCAGTAGAGGTACTTGTATATTCACAGTATAATTACTATAGAAATATCTTTATGTGATTAGAAGAACTCAAGCATGGAGAGGGGTAGGTTTGTCACTGAAGGCAGATAACATAAATAACCTTTATGCCAGTGAAGATACAAGGCACTTCATAGAACAAGGTCTGATGCATTTTTGATATTTAGGAGGCCATCACAGGATATGAATCCAATTCCTGCTAAGAGTTCTTTCCTGAACTCCATTTTTTAACTGTAACAAATAGTGTTGAATTCCTGTGTCTCCCACAGTAATACAGGCAAAATATTGAAAAAATAGCTGAAATACAGCTTACACAATTGTGTTTAGAAGAGTCACCAAGGAAAGTGAGATTCATTGGAAGCTTCTTAGGGAGGTGTTCTCAGTCACGAGAGACGAATGTGCAATTTCAGGTGGGTGTATATGAAGCGATGAAGCAATATTGTATGAAGACAGCTGATGAAAGAGATGAAAGTCAGTTGGCAATTGTCCTCCACATTAGCAGAAGTGTTCTCTTATTTGCTATATGGCCACAAGCAGAATGACAAGGATGAAGACAGGCTCCAGCAACACAGTGAGAGGAAACTTCAAACAATGGCAAAAAGATGACCACTGTTCATTGCTGCCAAGATGGGGCAATCTGTTCCAGTGTTTCACCCCCCAAATTAGTAAAGAATTTCTTACTAATTTCTAACCTAACTCTACCCTCTTCTAGTTTAGAGCCATAACCCCTTGTCCTATCACTACACTCCCAATAAAGCATCCTTCTCCATCCTTTTTTTAGGTCCCCTTTAAGTTCTGAATGGCTATAGAAAGGTGTCCTTGGAGCCTTCTCTTCTCCAGGCTGAACTACCCCAGCTCTCTCAGCCTGTCTTCATAGGAGAGGTGCTCCAGCCCTCTGATCATCTTCTGGACCTGCTCTAACAGGTCTGTGTCTTTCTTACGGTGGGGACCCTGGAGATGAATGCAGCGCTCTGGGTGGGGTCGTACAAGAGCAGAGCAGATGGGGAGAATCACCTCCCTCGACCTGTTTGTCATGCTTCTTTTGATGAAGCCCAGGATACAGTTGGCTTTCTGGGCTGTAAGAGCACATTGACAGCTCATGTTGAGCTTCTCATCCACCAGCACCTTCTCATCAGGGATGTTTTCAATCATTGTCTGCCTAGCCTGTATCTATGCTTGGTGTTTCCCTGCCCAAATGCAGGACCTTGCACTTGGCCTTGTTGAACCTCACAAGGTCCACACAGACCCACCTCTCAGACCCACCTCTCAAACCTGTCCAGGTCCCTCTGGATGGCATCCCATCCCTCCAGTGTGTTGATCACACTACACAGATTGGTGTCATTGGCAAACCTGCTGCAAGTGCTCTCGATCCCACCGTACATGTCAACAACAAAGATGTTAAATAGTGCTGGTCCCAATACAGACCCCTGATCATTACTGATCACTTGGACATTGAGCCACTGACCACAACTCTTTGAGTGTGACCACCCAGACAGTTCCTTACCCATTGAGTAGTCCATCTGTCAAATCCATGTCTCTCCAGGTTGGAGAGAGATATTTTTCTCACTTGTCTACGGCACTTCTCACACGTCTTTCTCACAGCTTTGTGTAACCTTAATGACTCAACTTTACATAGAGGTTGCTGAGAGGGAAGGTTAGAAGGACACTCACAGTGGTGAGGACTGGAAATTTATAGTTTCTGGCAGCTAATGTGAATAATGGCAGCAGAACCTCCCAAACAACATGAATTTCACATTATGAAGTTGAAAAGGCATACATGGTGCATCACCACAATGTTTGTGTAGCTGTACTCTGCAAGATACGTGGAAAGTGTGCAGAAACAAGCACCAGACATGCTGAGGATTCTCAGCAGTGCCACAATAGGAATGACTGGGGAGTCAAGTTTTAGGTCGATTCTAAAGAAGAGGACAAGTGAAATGGAGAGGGACTTCACAAGTGAAGCTACTGTCACAAGAACCTTAAGTAACAGCTTCAAAAGCAGGGAAATTTAAACTTTAAATTTGGAAGTGATCATGAGTGTTAGTAAAAGAAAATTCTCACATACAGGCTGATCATTAAAAAGTTTGGCTGAAAATTTTGCCCCTCACTACAAGAAGGACATTGAGGCCCTGGAGCATGTCCAGAGAAGGGCTACAAAGCTGGTGAAGGGCCTGGAACACAAGTCCTGTGAGGAGTGGCTGAGGGAACTGGGAGTGTTTGGTCTGGAGAAGAGGAGGCTCAGGGGAGACCTCATTGCTCTCTGCAGCTACATGAAAGGAAGGTGTGGGGAGCTGGGAGCCAGCCTCTTCTCACAGGAAACTGGTGATAGGACTAGAGGGAATGGCCTCAAGTTGTGCCAGGGGAGGTTTAGTTTGGAAATGAAGAGACATTTTTTTCTCAGAAAGAGCAGTCAGGCATTGGGACGGGTTGCCCATGGAGGTGGTGGAGTCACCATCAGTGGGGGTGTTCAAGGAAAGGTTGGATGTGGTGCTTAGGGACATGGTTTAGTGGGTAATATTGGTGGTAGGGGGATTGTTGGACCAGATGATCTTAAAGGTCTTTTCCAATCTTGATAATTCGATGATTTGGTCCTTAGCCAACCCAGTGTGTGGATAGGGTAGATTTTCCTTACTTCTTTGCTTTATCTGCTTTACTTGCAGTACATCTGTATCCGGATTTGTTCTACATCTCTTCCTCTACTTTCAGAGGACTGAAGAGCTCTCTGCAACACATATCACTTGCTCTACACATACACCTAGACAGGTGAGCTGTAATGTAAAACTATCTTGTCAGAAATCTTCCTTTACCCACAGCTGTCACGTGTCAGTGAGACTGTGCTTTTATTCTGTTTCCTTTCTGTTTGAATGAGGAGATGTATTTTGACCAGAGCACTTTCCTTTCCACCTGACCCAGGTTCACCCACACCAAGAGCTGCTATGTGCATAACAGCCTGTCAAAATGCAGGGGCAACAAGAGTACTCTATGAGTTTTTGTCCACCTGTCACTCTAATTCTAATAATTTCCTGCTTCTCATTCTCCCTCTGGGTTTTCCACTTCTCCAGAACACGGCTACTCAGCCTGTGACACTAACCACGAGGAGCAGCTTGTGCTCGGCGATCTGCACACTCCCCAGGAAACTTGAAGTGCCACAGCAAACCTCCAGCCGGGAGCAAGGGATCTCAGGTAAAAGGCAGTTGCCAAGGCACTGGGATGATTTATATTTTTTTAGTTTCAGTACACACATGCATTTCAAAGTCTGCTCTCTGGGTATTTGACCCACACTGACAAGTATTCATGCAAAAAGAGAATATCAATTCTATTGTTCATAAATTCTACTTGAGTGATTCTCAGAACTCAAGCTGAGGGCCAGCTCATGTGCCTGGCAGCCAAAGACATTTAACTTCTGGCAGTGGAGTAGTTATTTGTCTACAAAATCAATAATTTATAGGGAAGAGAGAGGCTGCATAAAACTAAGAGTAAAAGAAAAATGATAATATCTCTAAAATATGAATGCAAGAAATAAATCACTCTTTCTTTTTCTGTACTAGATTTTTTTTTTGGAGATTCTTACATCAAGTGGTCAGCTTAATGGAAACAAACCACCCAGAGTATAATTCTTAGTAGCATGCAAGTACTGAGGTCTTATCCAATTGCCTCAGCAAGCAGTTGTTCTGCAAGGGCAAAGAAGTAGGTGAATAACAAAGTTTCACAATTGAAGAATACTTTGAGACTATAAGTGATTTAATCTTTACTTTCCTTGACTTTAGCTGACCTTGTCACTATCCCCATAGGAGACCTCTGATTTATTCACTGTGATCTTATTTGGTTGGGTCAAACAGCTTTCCCACACAAAGATCACAGATAATAGCAGAGTAGCTTGGTTTCAGAAAAGAAAGGCAAGGTGTCAGGAGAATAGTATTGGTGCCAAAGTTTCAGCCTGGAAAGCTAAAGCTTGTAGCAGCATCACAAACAGCTGGATTTGCAGGGCCCAAATTTCTCAAGGGTACTGCACAGATTCTCCCCATCCTGCCCTGCAGTGGAAAGATACAGCAGAAGCTCCATGTGTGAAAACTCACCCTGCTTCTTCCCTCTTTTAAGAGTTTTTTCTGTTCATATAAGCAAAAATCCAGCTCAGAGCTACTAGTGCTGGCAATTCGATTGATTTTCAGGGTATAGTGTTTTCTTCAAAATTGCTTTGTCCAACATAACATGAAATTAAATAACATGAAAAAAAAAAATCAGCAAAACTGCAGGCACAAAAAATATTGGCACATTGTCAACTAATGACCTAAATTTCCGACAGCATTTGCCACCAAAGTCTGAGTAATTACCTCCAGAAGGACCCATGAAGGGAAGGGAAGGTAAATAGTTCATTGCAGATACTTGGTCTATGCATTGTGCCATCCCATGTGACAGCATAAAAGAAAATGGGATGATGTGGGTAATAGGAAAAGTTAGATTATCGTCTAACTGTGTTTGCCCAAGATGGAATTTCTTGACCCATATTGCCTCTTCAATCTGCCTTAATAAAACATGCGAAGGCCAAAATATGGTGTGAAAGTGAAGACAGTGCACATCACATCTTACCTGAGCTTGCTGCCCCTTTTCACAAGATGCACTACTATAACCTGTTAACTATGAAACAGGTACAGCCACATAGTGAGCCAAAACTCTCCTAACTCCTGCAAGCAATCCCAAATATCATTGTCTATACCACCAGCTGACAGTGCTTCACAGAAATACAAAGTTTGTATTCACGACATCCTGAGGAGGTAAAGCGTTGCCTCTCAAGGGTGAGGCAACACCCAAATACTTGTATGTGCTTGGGCATGTTCATACAAGCTCGTTTCAGGCTGTATGTAAGACCGATATGTAGGAAGAGTCATCAGTTTCAGAGGAACTGTTTTTATGACCACAGACAGCAGATTTCTTTCTGTCTGAAGTGTCTTCTGTTTGCAGTAAGATACCTGTGGTACCAACAACAAGCTAGGTACTAAGCAGTATAAAAAGAAAAGCACAGAACAGCTAACAGTCCAAAGCAAACAAAGGAAAAGAAGAATAAAAGAGGATTATACATATAGACTCATGGTCTTGGTCATGGTCTATGTTCTGGTTACAATGATGTGGGTGTAGAAGAAGGCTATAAAACATCTGTCTCTATTTCTGGAAGTCAAAATTATTACTTGGCAATTCAGCCTGAATGTCCACTGGTTCTGTCCAGATGTCATTCATGCAGTCTTAGGAGGGGTGTGATCTGGCAGATGTATAGCAGTAAGGAAAGGATTGCAGCCAAAGCAATCTGTGTTACAGACTGTGCTAAAAAAAAAAAAAAAAAAAAAAAAAAAAAAAAAAAAGACCTTCTGATTATTTGGAATACCTACTACTGCTATAGCCTGTACAAATGCTGCACCAGCTCCTGACCTCCTGCCCTCACCAAAATCTTAGAGGTGAGAGGTGCAACATTGTCCTCAACTTCTTTAGGCAAAACATGGAATCAAAACGAAAACTGAGAAGAGAGGGACACACAGTCTACATACAGCATCCAGGTGATAAATGTCTCTCTTTTGAGATTGAAGGGTTCAAATAGCCTTTTATTTCCAGTGCAATATGTAAAGATTATCCCAATTATTCATTAGACAGGCCACCAACTCTGTTAATTCTTCTGTTTCCCTTAGAGAAAGCTGATGCTAGCTATTAAATTATGCATAGTAGGAGAATTCTTAAGTTACCCAGTGTATGAGGTACATTTTCAGCAGTGCACAAAGTACAATTACCTTACAGTTAACACAGTATTGTAGGAATATGCTTTATTTATCATATCTGAAAATACAGAAATTGCAGCTGCATGACTCAACATAAAATATTCAAACTGTTAACACATTAACAGAAGTGACAGTATACCAGATTGCAAAGCTTAGCATAAAATTACAAATAACTAAATATGGTGTATACTGTCTCTTCTCCAAGCAATCAAAAACCTTGCATAATATTATAGTGCAGCTGGTTAGCAGCTCATGCAATGTAATTTAAGTCTCCTTAATGGATAAGAAGAACATTGAAGCAAGTTCTAATGAAATATCACGTTGGACTCCAAAATATCCTGAATAAGTTCTTTTTTAGCTTTTTGGTTGTTTCATTGTTGATGGTGGTTTGGTTTGGTTTTTGGTTGTTTGTTTTTGTTTTGTTTTGTTTTTTTCTGTTTTCCAGGACTAAACATAATAATCAAAGTAATGGCTTCTGTACATTAAATATATGTATTTTCACCTCTATCATACAATGAGAAAAGTGGGTGTTTCTCACTGCCCTTGTGTAGCTGTGTGCTGTATGTTTGAGGTGGCCAAACACTGGATGGTAAGTGAATATTCACACCAGCTTACACACTCAAAGCAGCACAAAAGAAAAGGGCAATAGAAGTTCCTCAGCTATGCTGATTAGACAATACTGACACATTTGGCTTGTTGTGAAAGCCAATACTGTTCCAGAAACAACCTTATTACCTGTCATGTTGAGATCCAGAACCATAAAAACTCACATTGTTGATGTTGTAATTTCTTGTAATTTCTGGCAGGCTCAATAGCCCTGGAATTGAGCTACACATCTAGGACTTCTTTAGCACGCTGAGATAACTTACCAGCTAACTACTGGCAATTAAAATCTGTAATGTAAATAGAAAAAGCATGAATTAATCAGCAGGACATTAGATAAGTAACAAATAACAAAAATAGTCCCTCAGTGCAGAAGCCAAAGTTTCAATAGGAAATGTGTAATATAATATATGCTAAAAGACCATTCTTAAAACTGGACTCTAGTATGTGTTCTCATACAGAAAATAAATCATATGCATCTTGCTAGCATTCAGATGTGAAAGAACTGCCTGGAGCTATGATAGTAGCTGAATGCTTCATTCTGTGAAGAATTAATATTTTCAGCAGCAGTAACCAGCACTTTACGGAGATCAGATAAATCATGGCAATAAATATGAGGTACAGAAGAAGAGACCGTATGTTTTCTTAATTTCTTCATCCATCTACTCATAGTATATTTTGATGCATTATGCTAAGATATATGAAACATTAAAAGAAACAGACAAGGATCTTATGATGCAGAGCTTTTGTTTGATTCTGACCATTAAATTGTAGCATTAGACACAAGATTGAATTATTCACTCCCATTTACAAGGAAATGATATGAAAACATTCTGTTTTAGATGAAACATAGATGGTAAATTAATTGCCTCACCAAATCGTTGTGTAGCTTCTTTGAAAAACATGTTTAAGACATACACTACTCTCAGAATACCCTGGAGATCAATGTGTTATGCTTAAGCAGTAATGAATTTTATGCTGGCCACTGCATTACCAGTCAGTTAAGTATTTTCTTAGTTAGGCCCTTGAGAATTTAGCAGGTAATTAATGATCATGAAAGATGTATTCATTACGAGTATTATGCATTTTTCCAAGATATGTCATTGTTCAGCTTTGTCATAAAGCAGAACCTATTATATGAAAAGGTTATGCACTAAGTACTATGGGCTTGAGAAATAAATCCACAGAGACAGAAACACTGAGACAAAATGCTATAGCACTCACATTTCACAAGCCCATGACAGTCCCAAGGTAGTCTGCCTTTGCCCAGACTCTTTTCAGAGAAGCTGTAATAGCAGAGTATACTGCCCAAAAATAAGAAACAAAAATAGAAAAGGCAATCCAAATTATCTACAAGAGGTGCTAAAGATGTTAATGGACCTAAGTACCCTCAGCAATAATTTAAAAATAAATTGGAAGAAGGGCTTGAATTAATATCTGTAGAGGTGTTTTCATAATCCCTACCTGAGTGTATTTGATAAACTGCAGCAGCTACAACAGAAGAAACTAAGTCCTATCTCTACACCACTACGTAAGGTGTAACCTTGAGGACAAATTCTGTCTACCCTTATTTACCTAATGCTAACCTTCAATGCATTTTCCCTTGTAAAAACATTACTTGACCATGTAAGGCACACCAGGTGGCTGGGGCTTTTCCTATAAGTGTTCCAATGCTCCTCCCCAAGCTCAGACAACTTGCACTGGAAATGGGAGCACCAGGTAGCAGAAAGACCAGTGTACAGCACAACCTTTTCCATCTTTCCCTGCCTCCTTTTTTCCCTCCTTCAAATAAGCTACTCTGTTAGATTCTTGTAGCTCAGGAACTTAAGAGGTATACTTGTTGTTTACATGGTACTGGCATTCTCACATTTTTAGTGTCTTGGTAGATTTATCCCCCCAAAAAATTAAAATGGTTGACATGCAAAAAGGCGACTTTCTTGCACGACAAGTGATTCCAAAAAAAAAAAAAAAATCCAAGAGAAGAAAGTGAAACTTTATAGACAGCTGCTGTTTACTTAAAATCAGACTACCTCTGTGGGGGGTTGAAGTGATTATAACCCACAAAACAGTATCTGTTTGGAAGGTAATGCCTCCCATACATACAAAGCTACATAAAATAAAATTTGGTAGTATAACTAAAAGACTGTTTTCTGTCAGGGAAATGACCCTTAGAGAATAACATTCATTGCTTCCTCAGCTGCTGTCATACTGACTCTTGAAAATCTGGATCATTGTTTAAACTATGGGTTATGCAGCATTGTTTCATAGAGAATTCATGGATTCAAAGACAGCCAAGCTGTTTTTAGCCAAACACACAGAGCTGTTAAAAAAAGAACAATTATGCTGTGAGCTGTTGTTTACTGTTTGATGGTTCTGATAAAAGTTATACAATAGAGCTGGTGCTTATTAAAAAGTTCATAAAAATCTGCTCAGTCTAGAAAACTCATTTATGTTATGCTTCAGTTACATTAAAAATAAATAAATAAATAAATAAATAAAAATAAAAAAGACTGACATGGATCTAATAACAGCCACATTCAGAGAAATATCCTGATAGCCTGACTTGAAATGGGTGAGATCATGAGCCCCTTTCTCTAGAGAGATAAAAACATATCCCCGTGAAAATCAAGGTACCAATTTGAAACAATCTCTGTAACCAGTCTGGATGTTGCATGTTCAGTTGATGCCATGTAGACCTAGGCAAAAAGTTATAAAGATCAATAACAAGAGCATCTATTTAGGAAAGCATGTCAAACATCTCACACAGTTGCTGATAATTCTGTGAATATATTTGCAATCTGTTACATATCAACCAACAGTATGCCGTCTTCCCAGGAGTGCTCACTGAAATAATAGCTTTTGCTCCTACAGGCAGCATCACTGATGTAAACTAGACCTGGACAAAAGGGTCTGCACACTATGCCATAAATAAGGATGAGGGGATTAATCCTGAAACCACTCTTCAGGCTAAAAGGCCAACCCAGTTACTGGAAATGTATATAAGGCATGAAAATTAAAAACAGACTCAGGCTCATGCACTTCTGGAAAGTCTGATAAATAAGAGGCAAGTGACCAGTGTGATTAGTTTCTTTGTTTCTTGTGTTTTTTTTTTTTGTTTTGGTTTGTTTTATCTCTGTAATGCCATATCTGAAATGAAAATTTACATACATTAAGCTTGAAAAATCCTACCACTAATTTTCATCTACCAGTTTATATATGCTTGTTTATTTTTATTTTTGTAGTTAAAAGTACTCCTTGGTACAGGCTTAGAACCAGGGTCTAAGCAAAAAACTTGAGCAATTGTTGGCACCAAGAAGGATATAGACACTGAAAGGAAGTTTCAGTAGAGAACCAAGACAACCTGTTTGATCTTTCCTTTACCTAACTGCTATGATCCTTATTATCTGTAAGGGGGTGGGATGGTACTTCAATATTTCATGTTTACTGGCTTTCTGAAAAAAAAAAAATCAGCATGTGTAATGTCTGTGTTTCAACTTCACTACTGGCCTGAAGAGGCAGTGGAATTCCCTGCTGCCCTCTTCATGTCTCTGACCATGAAGTTTTGCTTATCCTTTGCTCCCTGAAATAATTACAACCTTTCTACATAAGAAAAAAGTTTGGCTTAACATAGAGACCCTGGTCATCTTGTCAAAAACACAATAGTTAGATCCATGTCACAGCCTTAGTTTTGATCCACAAACCTCTGTCAGGGTACCTATATAGAAAAGAGTTTTCACAGACAGTAGATTCTTCACCATCGTCTACTTTGTCAAATGTACTGCATTTATTCTCTGACAAGACACATGAATAAACGTGTTATTTAGAATCATTTATGATGTTATTGATCTATAACTACATTCAATGTGTTCATTCATTGCCAGCCAGATATGGGATAGAGTAGAATAGATAAAAGTGCCTCTAAGAAATTGCCTTGCAAATAGAAGTAATGGGAACAGCATTAGGAAACCATTTTCTTCTGTTTTCTGCTTTCTGGAAAAAAAAAAAAAGAAAAAAAAAAAAAAAGTGCAAAGTCATACCTTTAAACCATAATTTTATTAAAATAAATTACAAGAATGATTAAGATGCAGGCTATAGAAGGAGGTAGAAAAAGAGATTTGTGAAAAATGAATTCTTTTCATCATCTTATACCTACATGTAGCAATATATATTTTAATTGATCAGATCTGAGGAGCTAAATTTCTCTTCTTTCCCTACTCCACTTTTAACTGCAGCGCTAACTGCTTTTATGAGTCCAAAGGCGACAGGATATCAGCATAGCTATGAAGGAAATATCTTACCTTACATGTGCTTTGGAATATAGGTGTGAAGACTTCAGCCACTGCCAGGGTGACTGAGCAGGAATCAAAGAGAAAGAGCAAGAAAACATTCCTGTATTCCAGGTTATACTGTAAGAATTCTCACCCACAAGAATTGTGAATAAACACCACAGAGGCCGTTTGGGGTCAGAGAGGGCAGCACAGGAATCCTAAAATAAAGCAAAATTAAAGCACAGCAAGTTCCTTAAGGAAATAAGAGTTCAGAAAAGAAGAAAAAACATCGTGACTTTTTGCGAGAGACCATTCCACCAACTGAAACTACAACTGGTCCTCTTCTTTGAAATCAAAAAATGGAGAGACAAGTAAACGAGTATGTTTCAAGCCAGTTGGGCAAGCCTGTGTTGCCCAGGTTTCTGTGCCATGAGGAAGTTTGAACCTCAGATCCACAACGAAGAACTACAAAACATCTACAGAACTTTGTGTAAAGTGGGGAGAGAGAACACGCTGCATCCTGGCAGTTGGAATTCGATTGACTAAAATGTTGAAATAAATAAAGCTATATTCACTGATCTCTAAGCTCTTTACTTTAAGAGTACAGGGATAAGCATGTTTCCTGATTAATATAGCTGCAACAGTCCGTAATTAAATATTTAATTAGATTTATATTTGAAGTTGTCGTTTTCAGGTTTCAGTATCAACCATGTCAAACAGTTTATTCCATCAAAGTTCATAGACGTGTCATATTTTTAAAGACCTTCTTCAAAAGGTCTCAGCTACCCATTGGAAAACTTTGTCTGCAACCAGCTGTTGTGGTTTGGCCCCAGCAGGCAGCTAAGTACCACAAAGCCCCTTGCTCACTATCCCCAGGTTAATGGGGGAGAAAATTGAAAAGGTAGAAGTACGAGAACTCATGGGCTGAGATAAAGACAGTTTAACAGGTAAAGAAAAAGCCGCATGTGCAAGCACAGCCACACAAAGAATCCATTCATTGCTTCCCATGAGCAGGCAGGTGCTCAGCCACTTCCAGGAAAGCAGGACTCATCATGCTTAATGGCTTCTTGGAAGATAAATGCCATTACTCTGAATGTTCCTCCCTTCCTCCTTCTTTACCCCGGTTTTATGGCTGAGCATGATGCCACATGGTGTGGGACATCCCTCTGGCCAGCCTGGGCCAGCTGTCCTGGCTGTGTCCCCTCCCAGCTCCTGGTGCACCCCCAGCCTAAGAGCTAGAAGAGTCCTTGGCTCTGTGCAAGCACTGCTCTGCAGCAACTGAAACTGTCAGTGTCTTATCACCACAGTTTTCATTAAAAATTCAAAACACAGCATTGTGTGAGCCTCTACAAAGAAAATTAACTCTGTCCCAGCCAAATTCATGACACCAGCAAAGGCATATTTAAAAATTTACTCAGATTGTCTGCAATCCATTAGTTATTAAAATATATCTTTGGTGGTCTCTTATATCAATTTTACTTGAAATTAAAGTTAAAACATAGCTTCTGATATCAATTGTTATATCAGAAGGACAGACTTGCCATTAAAACACTGCACTGACATCCATGTTTAAGTTTCCAGCTGTGTCACTGATTTTTTGTGTGCTATGCCCAAGCATCATTAGATAGGAATGTGTTTCACTTTAACCTATTTCCCCAGTGTAGATGGAGAAAAATGTATTAGCATAAGGTTTTATCTAAAATGAAGTATAATCAATAAAATCAATTTAATCGTCTAAGTTACCCTGTGTGCCAACCACAGCAGCATAGTTAAGGCTGAGGTTACACCAGGTTAGTCTCATATTAACCAAGCCATATCCAGGTCAAACTCACTCAAAATTTAGCCTTATGCACAGACTAAAAAAAAAAATAAAGAAAGAAAGAAACAACTTGGCAAATGAGTGTATATTTTGAAAAAGAAACATAAAGAAAAACATTTCAAGTCCATTCCAAGCATTATCTTCTAATTTTCCTCACTGAAGTCATAAAAAGTGATGTAGGATTAGAAAAAAAAAAAAAAAGTCAACCCCAAACAAGGCGTTTTATTTTCTTTCATTCTTTAGAATATTTATAATGTCATTGCTTCTATTAGTCAAAATAGATTTTGTTAAATGCAGTAGTGAAACATGGTTTTAGAATAAGCAATTGAAACAGCACTTTGTAAATACCAGAACCAATAATTTTAATATTTCAGAAAGAATCTCAATTTCACAAATATTTTCATTCAAATCAAAACTGCATTTTTCTGCAAAAATACTGTTCACCTAAGAAATGCCCCCTACCTGCACTCTTCAGCGCACTTATGACAGGCTGTAAAGAGAGAGCTCTGCTGATTCTTCTGCAGGGTAACAAGTGACATCAGGGTCCCTATGAGTCATGAAGAGGTGACAATGAGGCAATTTAGTTCTAGAACTGGCCTCTGTTGGAGGATCATCTTAGCATAACCTGCCCCTGTCCACATAGTTCTACACGCACATATGTCTTTATGTCTATGAACAAGTGCATGCGTGCACATACATGTACACATTACATCTATACATACACACATGCATACATGCATACATGTGAGTGCTATTGCTTTAGTCATATTTGCAGCCAAGAACATGAAAGAAGAATATAGTGCCAGAAAACTGAGTGATGTCTGAGAATAAAGTCCCATGTATTACCAGTAGACACAGCAGAAGTATGAGTTTCCATGGCAAACTACATTAATGAAAAATGCCTCATTTCTGAATTGCATCACAAGAGAGCAATTGTAATGGAAGTAACAATGAGATATGTAGGTGATAATATTCTTCATCCTCAGTGTAGCAGGATGGGAGGAACATATCCCTGTTGTGCAGTAAATGCCAATAGGTGCAGCCAAAGTGTTTATTGTTCTGAAGCCCTCAGGAAATTTGGGTAAAAACTAAAGCCAATTATTCTATTGGATCATTCAGTGAAATGAATGTTCATTATAACACACAGAAATGAAAAAATGCAAGGCCGTTTTAAATTTAAATATATTTTAGCAAGTAGAGCAAGGACTGTCACATTATTCTCTCGGTAGGGTGTGTGCTGCTGTATCAGTTAGCATCTGTTCTTTGCAATTCCTCCAGTCAGAATGCGATGATTTAGTAAATACACAAAAAGCCATACTTCTGCAAATTATCATTTTTCCTGAGGTGTTTGTTTCTAGTTCATATACAGTAGATGGCACTGGTGGAATAAGAAGTCATGGTATGTGGCAACTTGTAAAAGACCTACAACCTACAGCATTTCCACCATTTTTCAGTGAGGAGACACCATTACTTATTTTTTTCCATTCACTAGTCTCTCTTTTACACAGGACCTAAAAGAACTGTAAGCATGTGAACATTTTTATTTTCCCAGTTCACAGAATCACAGAATGTTTGAGGTTGGAAGGGACCTCTAGGGATGGTCTTGACCAACGCCCCTCAGAGCACCAGGAGGTTGCTCAGCACCATGTCAGTCAGGTTTTGAATGTCAACGAGGAAGGAGACTCCACAACATTCCTGGGCAACCTTTTCCTGTGTTTGATCAACCTCATAGGAAGTTAATGTTTTCTTGTGTAAATGGAATTTCTTCTATTTCAGTTTGTGCCCATTGCCTCTGGTACTATCACTGGGCACCACTGAAAAGGTCTTTGCACCTTCCCTTCAGGTGTTTACGTACACTGATGAAAACTGCCCTGAACCTTCCCTTCCCCAGGATGAGCAGTTCCAGCTCCCTCAGCTACTCCTCAACATATAAATGCTCCAATCTCATAATCACACCAGTACTGAAGAGAAGGGAAAGATCACCTCACTTGATATGCTGGCCTTCTTTGATGGAAGGACACATTGCTGCCTTGTGTCTGATTTGTTGTTTGCAAGAACCATCAGGTTCTTTTCTACAAAGCTGCTTCCCTGCCAATTGACCCACAGCCTGTACTGCTGTATGGCATAATTCCTTCTCAGGTGGAGGATGTTGCATTTGCTTTTGTTGAACTTCATGAGATTTCTGTTTGCTCATTTCTCCAGCTTATTGACATCTCTGTGAATGTAAGTACAACCATCTAATAACTAGTCCTCCAAATTTTATATCATTTGCACATCTGCTGAGGCTTCACTCTGTCCTACCATACAAATCATTAATGAAGATGTTAAACAGTATTGGCTCCACTATTGGTGGTGGTACATTACTGGCCTTGAGGCAGGCTTTGTGCTGCTGATCACAAGCCTCGAAGTCCAGCATTTAAGCCACATTTCAGGCCACCTTATTGGACATTTACCTAACAATAGAATTATAGAATATCCTGAGTTTGAAGGGACCAAAAGGATCATCAAATCCAACTTCCGGCTCCACACAGGATGACCCAAGAATCAAACCATATGTCTGAGAGCATTGTCCAAACACATGAACTCCAGCAGACTCAGTGCCGTGGTCACTTCCCTGCAGAGCCTGTTCCAGTGCCCAACCACTCTCTTAGTGAATAACTTTTTTCCTAACTTCTCCCTGATCCTCCCTGATCCTCCCTGACCCTCCCCTGTCCCAGCTCCATGCTGTTCCCTTGGGACCTGTCGCTGTCCCCAAAGAGCAGAGCTCAGTTCCCCTGCCCCTTCACTCCTCTCGTGAGGGAGCTGCAGACTGCCATGAGGCCTCCCTTCAGCCTGCTCTGCTCAGGGCTGAACAAACTAAATGACTTCAACTGCTCCTCATACGTCTTCCCATCTAGACCCTTCACCACCTTTGTAACCCTCCTTTGGATGCTCTCTAATTGTTTTATGTCTTTCCTATATTGTAGCACCTGAAACTGCACACAATACTTGAGGTGTGGCTGCACCAGCACAGAACAGAGCGGAACAATCACTTCCCTCAACCGGCCAGCAATGCTATGTTTGATGCACCCCAAAATACAATACTTCCACACAAATTAGTCCATACATCATCACTTTGTCAATAAGCGTGTTTAGCAACATTAAAAACCTTGCTAAAGTCTAGATAAACAATACCCACAATTTTCCCCTTGTCCACAAAGTCAATCAACTCATCAGAGAAGACTCAGGTTGATCAGGCATGGCTTCCCTTTCATAAATCCATGCTGACTACTCCCTGTCTTTAATATATTTGGAAATGGTTTCCAGGATTAGTTGATCCATCATATTCCTGGGGATCATGGTGAGGTTGACTGACATGCAGTTCCCCACATTCTCTTTCTTACCCTTTTTGAAGATAAGAGCGACCTTTGCTTTTTTCCAGTCCTTAGGAACCTCTCCCATTCACCCTGGCTTTTCAAAGACAGCAGAGTAGCTGTACGATGACATTTGGTCAGAGGCTCATTTAAGCAGAAGCTTAAGTCTGCTTTCTCAAAGTCCAGGGTTGCACTCCTACTATTTACTTTGTTTCCTCCCTGCAGGATCCTGAACTCCACAATCTCATGAGTGTTGCAGCTAAGGTAACCCCTGACCTTCTTATCCCCAAGCAGTTTTTCCTTGTTGGTGAATATCAAATCCAGGAGAGCATCTCCTCTTGTCAGCTCTGTGATCACCTGCATTAGGAACTTGTCCTCAATGCATTGCAGAAACTTTCTGGATTGCTTGGACTATGCTGTGTTGCCCTCTCAGCAGACAAGAGGGTGAATAAAGTCCCTGATCGGTCAGGGCCTTTGAATGTGTGGTTTCTTACAGTTGTCTGAAGAATACCTCGTCTATTTCTTGATCTATGACAGATACCCATCACAACGTCACCGATGTTGGTCTGTCTCTTAATCCTGTCCCATAAGCTCCCATCTGGCTCACCACATATTCCATGCACTCCTGCTGCTCTCTCAAATAAAGGGCAGCTCCCCTCCCTTGCCACCCTGGCCTTTCCTTTCCAAAAAGCCTGTATCCACCCCCTGTAGCACTCCACTCATGAGAGCTATCTCACTGTATCTGTGATCCCAATGGGATCATAGCCATGAAGCTGCATAAGGACCTTTAATTTCTTCTGTCTGTTCCCCACGCCACTTGCATTTTGCATACAGGCAGCTCAGACAGGCATGTGGCAGTGCTGATTTCACAGAAAAAGTGTGAAAGACTGTCCCCTTCTCTCTGTTGGTACTATGGAAAGGTTGCCAGACACAACCTGCATGCTGCATTGCAGACATGCCTCTGCCATACCCCGCCAGTTCAGACATAGGCCCAGACCTAGACCCTGACCTGTGGACTGACTTCCTGCCTTGACCTTGTACCTGTCTCCTCCTGGCAGCCTGCACTCAGCCGCCCCCAGCTGCCCTACTCCCTGGCTGGGGTTCTGGTATAGGCCCTAGCTGGGGAGACCCTAACCTGCCAGCCCCATGGGGAGCCTCCTCAACTTCCAGGTTCTCAGCCTCTATGGTGCTGCTGGTCCACACGATGCCCAGATAGACTAAAGAACTGATTTTTATATAGCCTTTGTTAGGTAAAACAAATTACACCTTTCTTCTGAATTAATGCACTAATGCAGCTTAGATTAAACATCTCAAAAAGGAAAAAAAAAAAAAAAACATACTTCTTTGTTAACACGTTTTTCTAATTTCACCACACAAGAACCACAAAACAGTTACTAAAGCAATTCCAGTGGAGCATTCCAATATTTTTACACTACTGACAGACTGCTGGGGCAGTAGCTGAAAGAAATGTGAGGTGTATTTTAGAAGGAACCTAATACTGCAGCTTCAGAATGGTTATGATTTGTAAAGGCAAGCATGTGGGCTTCCCTATGATTACATTTATTTCAATGCCATTGTTCTCATAATGACTACCAGTGGCCAAATGCTACAAAGACAATGCTACAAAAATCAAGGAAAAATCCTTTGACTGAAATCCAGACTGACTGCTGAGTGAAATATATATATATAATATACATATTATATATATATATATATGTTCAATGCCCTAACAAGGGTATAGTTAAGGAGGAATGCAAAGCCATTTAAATTACAGAGATAGAAGTAAAAGCATGAATGATGAATTCCCTATAATATCACTCTGAAGCCAGAAGATCCTCTTTGGTGTGAACAAAGTACGCTGGAGATCTCATATTTTATTGAAATTTATTCATTCTTTAAAAAAATGTTGTTACTCTAGAAGACAAGGTAAATTCCCAGGGCTGTTATCCCCAGTAGCAGTAAGATTAGCCACTGCTTGCAAACTTCTGCAGTACTCATTCTGAGCATAAAATTTCAGTTCTGAATTTTCTAGCTTTTATTAACACTTCAAATATTGCAGCCCAATAGATTTGTTTTTATTCCAGTTTTAGTTTTAATGGTGGTGTTAAAAAAGTGAAGCCAAATGGAACCTTTTATTTCTAAGTACACTTTAAAAGTATTTTGATCAAGGAAAATCTTAAACAAGTTACAGCTTTCTACTCTGACATGCCACGCGTGAATAAAAGAACAAAGCCAGAGAGATTTTGTAGCAATTCAGATAAAACATGTTTGTGATTGTCAAATGTGTTTAAGAGTGAGAAGTTGTATAATCAGCCTAGGAAGGGGCAAAAAAGGCATTAAATTCCTGTCAAAGTAAGGCACTCTTCTGTAACAGAAGACAACTGGTAACCCTTGTATCTGTACTAATACTTTAATACATGTACTCTTTTTTTACCATTCATTATACATGCACCACACTAGCTTGGAATAATTTCCATTCGGCTTCTCACAGGATACAAAGTTCTGACAGATCTGGGAAATCATTCCTAGATCTTTATTCTCCACTGGACTTTAGGATGGCACAGTCTTATCTTCTACTTCATTGTATGTCACTGTGCTGAGTGAAAAAGCAGGCAACCTATTGGCTTCCCTAATACTCTGGTGCCAAGTAACACATGTATTGTTTCCCCAAACACTATTTTGGCAGTTATTTTGTGAGCATCTGCTGCCCACGGCCAGGAACAACCTGGCTTCCCCTGCAACTGCACATAGCAGCAGGCAGCTTGTGTCTTCACCTTCTTCTGAAAGTTCAGCTCCCTCTATCAGCTTGAGGTCTATAGCTTAAGGCAGTTAAGAGCAACTACCACAGAAAAGGTGACAGCAGAGATGCTGTGGTCAGTGTAGCAGCGTGAAAAGAGAAATGAGGTTTCACTGGCCTTCTCCAATGCTTCAGTCCATTTTCCTGCAGAAAATCCAAATTTTCAGAATCCTTTGGAATAGCTGGCATTGCAAAAGGTGTAATAGGAGTAACAAAGTGAGCCAAAAATTTTACCTAGGCCTTGCTGAAATGCTGGTGTGTTGTGAGAAGGAAAGAAAATGGCAAATGATAACAGAAAAATAATAATAATAATAATAATAATAATTTAACAGAAATTCTCTTGTAATTTTACACAAAAGGGGGGGCAGCTTCTCTGAGCTCTGGTGCAACAATGTCAGGAATAATGTGGAGTTAAAAAGAAGAACAAGTGATTGTCATTAAAAATAATCTATTCTGATTCTCACCATTATAGCTGGGCCCCATCCAAGGCATTCACACAGAACTACAGAATCTCCTCCTCCTCACAACCAAAACACACAGTAGGGATGTTTGGTGATACACATGAGAAGTGAAGAAAAGAAGGAAAATACATGTACCTTGAGGTATTCTAAGTTCCTCTCCAAAATATACACCCAGCAGGGATAAGCATGAATCATCAGTCAGAAAGCCACATAAAGGATAATCCTCCCTGTGCTGTTTTTGTTTCATTTGCTTTTAAATTTGTTGAAGTATTTGTTTTGTTTTGTTTTGTTTTAAACACCAGAGCCAACATCATCTGTATTCTCACTTCCTGGGTTACGTTCAGTCTTTGAAATTTTCTGAAATGCAAGTCGTATGAAGCAGGTCATTCTTTTTTCACCCTCATAAATCATCATACAACAAAATCACTGCCCTTACTGCCCGCAGGTGACCGATAGAAAAAGAACGAGTTCTGACACTGAAAAGATTATGACAAAGAATAGGGCACAAAAATGTTCTGTTTAAAAAAACATAGCCTTATGTAGAAAAAGAAAAGGTTAGCTTCCTCCCAATTAACTTTTGGGGCACATAGCTCTAGCTCATCAATTTTAATCTGATGTTTCATGGCAACACTTTATAAATTAAAATAAGATTCACCTCTTCTGATATCAGGAAGAAGTTCTACAAAGGAGATGAGATTCAGAAGTCTGCACTTCTTCCTCTGTGCAGCATACAGAGTGGGATGCCACGTCTGAGTAATGCAGAGTATTCACCATTATCTGTTGTCTGAACTCTCACCAGGACTGAGTTTGTGATTATTAGAGCCCTGTATTTCAAAAGTGTTGGGACATCCTGATAGTTCATTTCTCCTAAGCACTGTTATATTCAACACTCCATCCAATTAAACACAACATTTACAATTGAGCTCCAAAATGCTGCAGTCCATATGCTGTGAATGGAAGAGGAATATGAGTTGTAAGAGCTTTGCAACATCAGTCCACTAAGCAGAGCAACATCTGAACTGTACAATGAGGAGATCCAAGTGGGAAGAATGGGAAATTTTCTAGAGCTTAGGTTCTGACTGCAGGCCTATGATACAAAGTGAAATGGGTTCAGAGACAAAAACCACCTTCTGCATTGAAGTATCTAAGTCACACACATGCGGACCTGTAATGTCTTACCTATAATATCTACCTCTCAGTGATAGTTAGTCTCTGTTTATATCCAGTGGAGTGAAATAAATACACTCTTCCAGAAATACTACTTTGTCTGCTTTTAGGTATTTATCTTGAGATGAAACAAATAACAAATCACGTTTTAGGAGATTCTAAAGAATGTTTCTAGATCTACTCTGATAAAGACTTCTCTGTTGGAGGGTTTACATTTCAACAGATGACTGTTAGTTTGTCAGTTTGAAAAGATGGCCATGAAAGATGTTGGCTGACTTCAGGAATGGCTTGGTTATTAGGACATTTACCAGATGAACAGGACACTTGAATTTTATTCTTTCCACAGCCAACAGGGTTCAGATTTGTAACTGCATATTGGCAGAAGGGAACTTTAACCCCTCACCTCTTATTACTGGTGGGCCACTGTTCAAGCAAGTAGAAGGGAACAACCAAGTGTCCATGCCACTCAACTGGAATCACAGTCGTCTTGGTTCTTCTCAGCACTTCCATGGTTAGCAGTCACGATTAAAAAAAAAGCAACAAAACTTAAAGCCAGATCTAGGTTCTCTATTTCTTCTGCAAAGACCAGTGCTGAGATGGACTCCTATACTTTTTTGGCCTCATTGAGTCTTTCATTCTTTGTTGCCCATGAAAAAGGAAGAGTACCTTTCTGATAACCACATGGTTAAGTTCTGCATTGGTCGGGCTACACAACTCTAAGGCATGCAAGCAGCTATGGCATTGTGCAGAATTCAGGCTTTTCTATTCTGCCACTATCTGCTGATTTTAAATAAGGCAAAATTGAATGTTAATATATTAGGTATAATGACAAAATGCTTAGAAGGACTGCATTCTTTGGGGAACTTAGACTGTAATTCCCAAAGAAGCCCAGGCAGGGGGTGATCCCAAATGTTCAGTTCAGCCACAGTAGCAGTACTTTTAGCTATGCAGAATACTACATTTTTTGGCACATAAATAATTTTCAGTAGAAAACTAAAGGATCTATTGCTTTTAAGGCACACAGATGATTGAACATTTATGGGTGTTTTTTGTTTGGCTGGGGTTTTTTTGGTTGGCTGGTTGAGGTTTTTTTGTTTGTTTGTTTCGTAATTTTTCCAGTAAAGTTAGGCATCTATATTCTTTCAAAATACACTTTAGGCACCTAGGCAATATTTTCAGATTTTTCTCTCAGTTAAGTATTTGTTCTTTGCTGTATTCAATTTTGTCTCATTCCCATTGTTCTATCCTTAAGGTCATCTATTTTTTCTTGTATGACATCTAAGTTCTCTCCTGCTTTGAGAACACAACCCAGTTCCATACCAGATATCATTAGTTCAATCCTACTTCTCATGCCAAAGTCATTAAAGAAAATATTAAGATCCACTCAAAGACTATTTCATGAAAAATGTTTTTAGTAGTTTCCCTCAATCCATTACATCTTTTATTTAACATTGCCCATTGTCATCTTCACGTTAAACAGCTCCCAAACTACCTTAAAATTCTTACCTCTGTCTTATTAATGAGCACTTTCCTACGGACATCATTTCAGATGTTTTATTCATAAATTAGTCTGTCTCAGTGGAATTACTTCCATTTAACTTCAGTGTCTTTAGGGTGGTTATCTACAGCTGATCTGGTCACCCCTGGCTAACGTTACAGTCAATGGAGAGAAACAAGCACTTGTAGGTGTGCCAATTCACCTGACTTACTTTAGACATTGACTTTAGGATAGCATGAATCATATCCTGAAAGGATTTTTTTTTTAGGCACTGCTAATAAGGGAGCCTGGGGTGATTAGTTTAGAAATAGGTGTCTCAACAGCAGACAAGTATATTTAGTTAGATGAATCCCATCATCCATAACCAAATAAATTAGATCTTTCATATATCTCTTCTTTATAAAATCTGTTATCTAAAAAATGAATCCAGTTATTCTGGTATAAACTGCCCTTGGCTAAACATGTTGCATTTTATCTCATTTTCTGTTACCTTTCTGTTATAAATTATGATTTCCATTATAATTTGATGTTGCATACTGTTGTTGCTCATACTTTCACCTTGTGTGAATAAACCTCTTGTATTTCATTTCTATCTGCAAAGCGGTTATGTCCATTTTCTGTACATTCATTCTGATCTTTATTAATTTTTATGTTTATTTTATATATTATTATGAACTATTAAGTGTATAGTTTTACTGATCTTCCTGCTTTTACTTTTTTTTTTTTTTATGTTTTCTACTAAGCAGCTGGCTATTTTAAAAGTTAAGCCCAACCAATGGCAGAAGTTTGGAATACAAGGAGTTTATTAATAAACATTCTTTGAAATTATATTTTTTTTAATATATAACTCTTCAGTTGTTTATCTTTAGAATCAAAATTCAAATAAGCAGTACAGGCATTAAGTGCAGTTAAGCATCAATTTTAAGTTCAGTGAATTGTAGTAGTTATCAAAATCTATAAACATGAAAAGGGGAGTATAGAAAATTGCTCAGTAGCACACAAACCCAGAGCAGTGAGCAATCTTCTCTACCTGACTCCTCTTTGATATGAAGCCTCATTGCAAACAGATGCACTAGAGAACAATCTCTCTGCTGTTCAGTAAATTAATTTCAATTTGACTTTATTAATACCGAATAGGAGCACATTGTATCATTATTAACAACCCATTATGAATGTGTAATATGACTAGATTGCCATATTTATTGGAATAATAAACTATGAACATTTAGCATAACATTAAAATCATTAATACAAGGACTATAGTAAGGTGGTATTTTCCATACTCCAAGCAGACGAGAACCATGCATAATGTAATAGCATAGCTTGCAGCTGGTAACAGCAAGCTAGATTGCACAAAGATATTTTAAATGTGCTTTTATTAAAAAGAGAAAAAGGTCTTTTAGCTGATCTAAAGCAAATACTGAGAGAAAAGCTAAAGAGGCTATCATCATGAAATGTAATGGTAAATGGAGAATCCTGGCAGAAAATGTCCCACGAAACAGTTTCCCTCTGTATTTGATCCATATTTACTGAGGACCTGATCCAAAGCTCATTTGAAAGTCAGCTGAAAAACTCCTGCAGAAGCCAATGGATTTTGGACCACTGTTGGAGTGCAAGAATAAGATAGTTGAAATTATCCACAGGGGCTCAATCTTGATATGAAAAGTAAATGATGCCTAAGATCATGTATACAGCTGGCGCTAAAATGGGAGATGGGAATGAACTGTGAATCTGTGGTGGTTTTACCCAGTTGGGCAGCTGAACTCCACCACAACCTCTCTCACACTCCCCCTCCTCAGAGGGAAAGCGGGAGAAAATACAATGGAAAGGGCTCAAGGGGTGAGATAAGGGCAAGGAGATCACTCAGCAATTATCGTCACAGGAAAAACAGACTCAGCATAGAGATTAATGTAGTTTATTACCTATCACTAGCAGGCTAAAGCAGTGAAAAACTACAGGTGAACTGAAAACACTTTCCCTCATCCACCCTCTTCCACCTCCTTCCCCTGAGCAGCACAGAGGAACAAGGAACGGGAGCTGCGGTCAGTCCTTGATGCTTCGTCTCCACTGCTCCTTCACGGTCCCTCTCTACCCCTGCTCCATGTGCGGTCCCTCCCACAGGATGCCATCCTTCCCAAACTGAGCCTGCGGGAGTTGCCCACAGGCAGCAGCTCTTCAAGCACTGCTCCCACATGGCTCCGTACCATGGGGTCCATCCATCCATCCCCCAGGAGCAAACTGCTCCAGCACGGGTCCCCCACGGGTGGGCGGCAGCTCCCCCCAGACCCCCCTGCTCCTGCATGGGCTCCTCTCCATGGGCCGCAGCCTCCTCCAGGCCACATCCACCTGCTCCACCGGGGGCTCCTTCACCCATGGGGGGGCTGCAGCGTGGAGATCTGCTCCATGTGGGACCCATGGGCTGCAGGGGGACAGCCTGCTCCACCAGGGGCCTCTCCGCAGGCAGCAGGGGAACTGCTGCTGCGTACCTGGAACACCTCCTGCCCTCCTGCTCTGAACTTGGGGTCTGCAAGGCTGTCTCATGTTTCCTCGCCCTTCTCTCCCAGCTGCTGCTGTACAGCATTTTTTTGTTGTTTGTTTGTTTTTTTTCCCTTTCTTAAATCAGCTTTCCCAGAGGCACAACCAACATCACTGACTCAGCTCTGGCCAGTGGCAGTTCTCTTTTTGAGATTTGGAGAGTTGCCTCTGATCTGACATGCGGCAGCTGCTGGGCTCTGCTCACATAGGCCACCCCTGAAGCCGCTTGCTGCCAAAACCTTGTCATGTATACCCAATACATCAATTATATGTAGAGTTATTTTGAATATTTTTCCCTATTCGATCAGCCCCAATGGTCCTCAAGGCTTTGGAACTCTAGCGTGATTCAGAAGCATTTCAGAAACAGATGGAAGGTATGAAGTGCAGCTTCCAAGCCCAGCCATAAATCTTAATACATTTATCAGACACTAATACATTAAATACCATGGATTAAATATATTAGAGATATTAGTTGCATTTCATCAATACATGGGTAAAAATCACATGAAGGAAATCAGATGACCAGAAAACACTGATGGTGAGAACACTTGTATCCAAGAAATGTGCCAGGGCTTCCTATGAGCAAAAACAAATAAGCTAGCTCATTCACAAATTTAACTTTTGCTTCATGTAAGAGTGAGACTGTTTTGTATTATCAGTGGATTAATTTTTCTACCTCATATAGACCAATATAATTTATTGATAATATCTTATTATATATATTAGCCTGATTTCATATCAGAATTAAAATGATAAAAGAAGAATTATGCTCTGAAGCAGTACTTCAATGTTACTGAATCAGTGTTCATGTTGCTTCCCATCTGCAAACTCTCCTAAACCCTTCTTTAAATTTTTTATATTTAAACTTCGGAAAATTAGGTAAGAATTCTTCCACAATAGGTTAACTAACTAATAATGATGGGTAAAACGTACATTTTGACTGCTTTTATTCACTCCTTTTCACTTACTTTCTCTCTTAGTTATTATGGTCATAATTACTGTTAATGTATTTCATATTATTGAAGGTATGAATTCTTATTGTGCTATCTCTACTGCATTATTCTTTTTAAGTTTCTTGTACCATGTACTTAAGACTTTAAGTATTAAAAAGTAAAAAGTTATCCATTACACTGAGAAGCTTTTACTGGGGTCTCTCTCCTGGACCTCTCTTTGTCTAGGAGGATCTCATGCCTGAGAACTGACACGTGGTTCCCTGTGTCAAAGGAGATGAACAGACTTTGTCAGGTTAGAATCCAGCTTCTATTAATACAGATCTCTAAATCTCACAATATGGGATCTAGGCACATCTATTTTTCTCTCAGTTAACTGTAAAGAAACCTGGAATGAGTAGCTCAGCTGTAGATAAAGAGCCACGTGCATTCAGTTTGATTGAACCCAACTTCAAGTGAAGGAAATTTACCACTGTCTGTTATCTGATGGTCTTCTTGGGAGTGGTAATATAAATGCCATTCAGAACTCTACTCCATATCTTCAGGAACAATTCCATCAGAAAGGAAAAGGAATGAATGGGATGCTTTGTGCACTGCAACATTTTGAAATTCTACCAGTCTGAAAAGATACCATTATTTCCAGGGTGAAATTGCTTGTCTTGAGAAATTGTAAATTCTGAGATGAGCAGGAGAACATTTGTAGGAAGGAACTTCCCAAAGGGTTGCAATTTTTGCTAAGGGTAAGGCACGTTAAAAGAGGCACTCACTCTACACGGTCTGTCAGTAACTAGAACACTCTCTTGAGCTTGAGAACGGGTGTGAAAGAATATCAGGCAGCTGACTGTCAGATGAAGACTTTGTGTGGTGGTTAAACAAGACAACAGGTTTGTCTGTAATGCTGTGCAAGAAGAACACTTCTGAGCATGGTCTGTTCTGCATCCCCTCCATTTCCTGTATATGCAATAGCTTCCTAGTCCTGTGAGCCCTTTCAGGGGGGGCAGGTATACATTGCTCATGTATGCTGATCAAGCAGGTATTTGAGCAAATATAGGCTTCTAAATGATCTGACGGGTATGTGCCACCGAGCTCCCACTGACAGACCAGTCTGCATGATGCACAAACTCAGTTTTGAAAATTTGCCTTCAAGCTGCTAGTTTGCCCTCCAGCGCACCACATAGACAGATGTGGTCTGGAAAAAGAATGGTTGTGGGAACTACTAAGCCCCACACTGCAGTCAGAAAATTCCTAGCCTTTTTAGGAGTTTTGTAAATGATTGTAAAAAAAAATGTAATGATTTTTACCCAGAGGCCTACCCTTAGAGGAGAGCAATAGCAAATTTACAGCTTAGTCTCCTTTATAACCTTAAAAACACTTAGCAGTATGACTTGCTTAGCATCAAGCTATATGCTTGAGAGTCAGCAACATAAATGTATTTGAACATTCATTCAGCAAACAAAGTGTGGTTCAGTCTGTTTTATTCTTCCTGCAGACTATAGCAAACACATCTTCCAACAATACATGCCCTTTTCCTTAAACAATGTAAAACTGACTTTGCTTGTATTCAGCCTCTGTCAGTGGTTGCAGCAGCAACCTCACCAAAAGCAATAGGTGACCCTCTGCCTCTCGGGCAGTTTTTATATGCTGTTTTGTTATTTATGATCCACATACTATGCTGGGGTAATCCATGTTCTGTTTATAAGTGCAAGCAAAATTCTGCTGTTCAATTGGCATAATCTCGCAGCACTTCTGTAGCTGTATTCACGGGCAAGCAATTAAATCCCTGTGCAATATACACACTAGCCATGTGCAGCAGATGTATGCAGAGCATATATAGTGCACCAAATATATATGTGCACCAAAATCCTTTTTGCAGCTGCTGTCTTGTTTTTATAACAGGCCATGCAGATGGTAAAGGTGCCTTCCCATTCAGCATTACCTTTCCACAAGTCAGTCACAGATTGTTTGTTTCTCGCTCACTACTTCCCTTAATATCACCACCCTTACGGCACCAAATGAGAAATCTGGTGTTCCAGATGCTCTATGCATACTACCATCTACCAAAGAGTTAGTCTGGCTCATTGCAGATGGTTTTGACTGTATATCTGTGAAGGCTTTCACCCATCACTACTGAAGAGAACTGATGAAAAGCAACACGGGTCTATGAGAAGGAAGACACAGGCAGGCACTTCAGCTGTCACACAGCTTTTGTTTCTGTATTCTAACTCACCAGCACGACTCTTCTGTCTTAAAAGCAAGAAATATTTGCTGCAATTTGTGTTCTGTTTGTCTTAATACATTGGCATACTTCTGCAGCTCTATAAAACAGCTATCACTGGGGACTATTTTATTGCTGGGGTGTCTCAACTGTGGCACAGATGCATGGTTGTGCTGCTTAGCTCCCACCACTGCACCAACTATTCCTTTTCTTGCTTCTCTGCAGCACAGCTAAGTGGGCAAGTCTGTTGTCCTAGACCACTGCTACAAGACTTTTCTACTATACAGCAGAATTAGATCTAATGTCTGCCTATGGGGGAGAATTTCATGGCAGATTAATCTGATTCTGCTGCTAAAAAGACAGTGCATATACAACTGTAAATACAATTTTACCTGACTATGCTCCTTGCCACCACCTAGTGGGTGGCTGGACATTTTTTTTATCCCTATAAATTACTGGGTTATCTTCTGGGAGAAGCCTCAAAAATACTTTGCACATGTGTTTATTTAAATGCACTTGTAAAAAAACAGGTTCACTGCTAGCTGGTTCAATAATGTAAATATCTGCTGTATATTTTCATCAAAAGTACCTTGCTAAAAGTCAAATGTGACATGTCTTTGCTCTCTATTTAGACAGCAAAGCTGTCTTTGAAAACCTGAGCCCACTGAAAGCCCATAGGAATGTATGCAATCTTTACAGATGGTACAGAATTTTCCTCAACTTTGCCTTTTACTTTTGTAGCAAAGCATGTTGTGTATGGACCAAACATATACATATGTATGGAGAGAGGGGGCTGGGAGGTGAAGAGAGAGGCCGTCACGATGCCATACTCAATTTTACTTCAGAACTCCTCCCTGGCTTTTCATACATTTATGCATAGTTCCCCTCCAGCTCTTCTAGACTTACACTAAAGTGAAAGCTTAGCAGTATGGAACAAAAATGGATGTAGTCTTAAGAATACATTTACTGTGCAACTGAGTTTACTCTCCTGTTCAGCCACAATCCTGTTCTCCCATCACACCAGCAAGCACTGTTTTTACTGCAGAAGATCTTCATCTGGGCCTGGCAATACAGAGGGAATCACCTGTGCCAAATCCTGTCCTCCTAAATCACAGCTAGTTGTGTAACAGACATGGAGTTCTCACAGAACTTCCACTCTTGTAATGAAGGACAAGCTTAAAAACTCTGATGTAAAAAGGATGAAGCCACAAAAACTGCAATACACTATATGAATACAGCAGAAAAAAAAAAAAATATATATATATATATGTATATAACAGTACGGTGAATGCTCAAAAATAACAATTTAGTTATTAGGAGACAGTTAAAAAGCTGCTTTTGTTCCTCTCCAAGCAGGTTTCTAGACATGACATTTTGAGCAGTCATTACAGTCCTTCACTGTTTTATATAGATACATAGGTATATAAATGTGTACATCTGTGTGCAAGTGTGTATAAATATGTTTATAAATATGCACATACATATTTATACTTATCTGCTCTCACTTGCTTTTCCTATTTGGCACCTTTCAGTGCTTGCTGTAAATGACCCACCTGAAGTACTGTCCCACACTGGTAAGCTGTGCCTTCTCCCCTTCTCAGCTTTATGGAAGAGGTACAGATAGGTACCCTGTTCATGTCAAACGTTAATACATCTCTATACCAACCAAATATTGATTGTTTTCCAGTTATATTTTTATGTGTATAATCTTTGCTGATTTGGGATTTTTCTTGAGCAGCATGGGACTAAGTCAGAACAATAAACCTGATGCAGAAAATAGCAAGCTGAATTCAGAAACAGGAACAGTTTTCATCAGCAGTTGTTTTATCTTTCCTGTAGTCCCCAAACATAAAATCCAAGAGGTATTTTCATACAAACCTTCCAGCACCGAGCTTATTAAAAAAAAAAAAAAAAAAAAAAGTTAATTGTCACCCTGCTGTATGGCATACTCACATCAGAGAGGTAATTAACTTCAGGGGATAAAAGAATGACGGTAAATCTGCATTTAAATGGCATATTTAAATCCTGCTTCCATCTCCCAAATCTGAGCACGGATTCCTTATCCATCCTCATTCATACTGATAAGGATTCATTCAAGTATTCCAATTGACCTTGGTAGTTTTTCTCCAGAGAGTACACACCATTGCCAGCTAAAGTGGCCCTTGGGGACTTCCTCCAAGAACACTTTTCTTGCTAATATATGACTTAATTATAACCAGTAACACACACTGTCAAACAATACTGCATGAATTCACAGTGATTAGGCTTTTGGATATATATTTTTTTTTAAGCAATAGTATAAAATTCTCTATATATTTTAACAGACAAAAAGAAGATTTCCTACTTCCAAAACCTGAGAATCTTCAACAACAAAAAATAAGCTGGTGTACACATCTAAAGACACAGGCAAGCAATTTTGGTGCTGGAGGTCTTCCTTGGACCAAAATGTGTGAAGTGACAGTGGCACAGCCTTGGAAGAGCCTAGAATGACTGAATGACACATAAATCTGACTACAACATGTAGATTTACTTGAGCAAAGTTGCTCCTCAGCTAGCTCTTTTTCTAACAAATTGTTACTGTTTCTTCTGTTTAAAGACTTAGAAAATTACTGTTGTTGAATATATTCATATGTATTTAATTGGTTTCTCTGTGGCTTGTAAGACAAATAGGTATAAGAACTATTTAGCTACTCTTTATGTGGTAGTTTATTTAGGTAGTTAAAGATAAAAAAGATTTAATTTTAGAGTAGACAGCAATCAGGTCTAGATAATTCCACTAGTTCTAAAAAACAAAAATATCCTTGCTTTAATAAAACAACCAAATGGTTCACACACTGAACTTACTCCAAGTTGGCCTATCTTCACTGAAATATTTAACATAGGCTAATATTTAATATATAGAGATGGGCTGGTGGAAATGTTAAACTTTGCCAAGTGAAACAAGCTCACCCAAGCTCTTAGTCTTGGTTTTCTATCAGGCTGAAGGTGGTTCTTTCAAGAAATGGGTGCACAGAGAGCAACTCACTTAGCATCAGCAGATTTCGGCTAAGTAGGTCATGTTACCTTGTTCCAAAATAAGCCATACCACAATTTCAATACAGTAAAGAAACAGGGAAAGAAAAAGTGATATTATTATTGCCAATGATGCAATGCTATAGATGTGACAAGATGAAGGAAGATCCTTACTTCAATAACTATACTTTTTGAATTAGACAGTTGACTTAATATGAAATCTCAATATTATTTCAAGAACAAAGCAAACCAAAACAAAAGTGATGGCACAGGTGAATGGCCTAGAGTCGAGTTATTTGCATGGGATTCAGAAAATGAGTTTTGATTTTGTGGTGAAATTCACAGAAGCCATGTAAGGTTACTTTTATTAGTCTCTACTTGTAGCCTGTGAAGCCATACAGGGAAATTTAAAGCAAGAGAAAAGTTAGGCATTGTGAAAACTTTCCCATATGTTCCTTTTTCTTTCATTATTATACAATCAGGATCATAATCAGCAAGGCGCATTGCTGAACTGGTAAAAATCAAGCTGAAACTGGAGAGTGTATTGCTTATCTCCTGATGGATGCAATGCTGTGTGTAGGTAGTGCATGTGAATGTTGCCCAAGAAGCTGAAAACCCTTTTTGAAAACTGATCAGTGTCCAACAGAATTTGAAACCACTGGAATAACTATATCAGTATGTTTTGACCCTACACAGCCTTAGCAATTAATTTCTACTTATATTTCAGGAGAACTACATAGCTTTCTAAAAATTATTTTAGAAATCCTTTCTCAAAGTTTTTGTGTTTAATTTTCAAGATGGATAAATACTTTAAACAAATCTTATATTGTATGAACTTTAGCTTAATACTTAAATGATTTGATACAGATTATGTTGCATCATTCCAGAACAAGATTTGGTGAACCTAAACACAAAGTAATGGTTCCTGAAGGAATTGTAAAATCAATGGCATGAGCATAAGTGAGATGCACAAAAATAAATATATATATATATTATTGCAGTTGAGAGCTATTAATCTTTTGCCACATATTTAGGGGGCCATAACTGCACTAACGCAAATGTTTAAAAATTCATATTATAGAACTTCCTGGGATAATATAATTGGAATTATTGCCTGTTATAATTATTGCCTTGAGTCTTAGTTTTTCCTTATATCTTTTTTTTCCTTCTCATTCTGCTAAAGAAATATTACTCTTATTCATGTCTCGATATACCATTTGTTGAATACTACCTAGCATTTAAGAAGTGATATGCTAATAAAACACACTAAGAAAATAACATATTTTAAAATGTGTTTTCAGAATTTGGAGTTTGAGTATCAGTTCTAACAAAACCCAGAATTTAAGAGTCATACGGCTAAACATCTATATTATTATTTTGTATGCATTTCAAACAGCTTTAGCAGTTTTATATCAGGCAATTTCTCTGCATTTATTTCTGGATTTAGTGAGTATCATGACAGTCTTGTAAAAGCACAAAACTCCTTTCGGGTTAATGTGCTCCTTTAGAAATGTTTGTTCATTAATGCTACACAACATTTTCTGACATTTCTCTATTGTGTTATACCGAGAGATAATTCACTCAGGCAAGTCTAGGATTACCTCCTTGTGACACATCACTTTATGTTTGAGGTCAGGGATGTGGCAATACCAAGTTTGATCCTGTGAAATACAGCAGACTTCCTCACTGACAGTTGGTATCTTGGAAAATGGTTCCAAAATCAATCACATTTGGAGAAGAAAACATTAGAAGATAACATGAATGTCTGTAGATACTAGCCAGGGCTGCCGTTCTGATCTTCCTTACAAAAATGTTGATCTGCTTTCATACAAGTATTACCACTGCAGTCAACAGAAGTTAGAGCACTTGGTGCTTTTCAGAAATGGTTCTTCAGTAGATACAGAAAAAGCATAGAAATGCTCAAAAAGCATGTGGATCGTCAAGGATTCTTTAAAGCCACAGATACTTTTACTAAAAGTCACTGATGCCTGGGCTATGAGATCGTGCAGGCCACTGCTTCTGTGGGAGAATTCATTCAAGTTTCTGACTTGCTTGGAAGGGAATAAATACAAAAGCAAGAAACAAGTAGAAATGTCCTTTCCCTAAGAAATCCATGAAATCTCTTATGTCTACGTATCCTGCCTGAAGGTTTCTACAGAAGGTTCAAAGAGACAATCTTGCTGAAAGCTCTCCATATATTTGCCTCAGGGAGTGGGACTGGAGTGCATTTTTCATATGTTACATCCAGCCTGCAGACTGTAGCCATTTGGTTTTCTTCTTCTTTTTGTCTTTTTTTTTTTTTTTTTGACATTAATTAACTTATCTTTGATGTGCTAAAAAAAAAATGAGTATGTGAGAAAAAAAAAAAGGCAGTAAGATTTTTCTTTCTTTTACCTTCTCAGTTAATCAAACTGAATAATTGCAAGAGATGCTTATTATAAGGCAGGCCTTGATTTGCATTGCGCTGAGCCACCAATCTTTTGCTGCAGTTACAAGATCAACTTGCCATGGGTGAGCCAACATCTGATTCTGTGGGGCATCAATTCTTCGGCTGTCACTGCTTGCATACACATTGCTACTCTGCTGTACCCTGGGGTAGATGCAAGCAAGTTTACCCTTCAGTGAAGTTATTTTCCCTTTATTATCCTGTTGCAGAATCTATCACAGCCCAACAATTCCACAATTGATTTGCTGGCAGCCGAGCCCTGGGGCTTGGAATGTAAATAAGACTCAGAATAAAAGTGATGTGCACTGCAGCAGCTGACAGTGAGTGCAGGTACTTCATCAATTGACCTGATTTCTTGAAAATCTGCTTGCAACCTTGAAACTTGCCTGCAATTACAATCTTTGCAATAAAATATTAGTCTCCATGGTAATGAGAAGTACTTTCCTAACATATTTAGAAGAAAGAAAAAAAAAAAGTGAGGGGATGACAATATCTCTGAGGAAAATGAAATTTTCAGTATCATTTCACAGTTGGACAGCTTCCTGCAGACTTGTCAACAGATTAGTAGCATTCTGCCCATTTTATACATGGGAAAACTGAGTAATTAATAGCCCTCAGGCCTTCCTTGCAAGAAGGAAATTTAATGAGCTCTGTAGCAGTATCAGAACAGAAGGGCACATAAACGGTTTGCCTGTGTCCGTGCAAAAGAATTGCACTGATGGAAGGATGGGCCTGCCTTACTCTTTGCAGGATCTACTAAATGTTATTAAAAAAATGCTGCTCTACCGGTTTAAACGTTACAAAATTGTGGGTTGAAAAATGATCTCTTTGGAGCAGAGATTAACGTATTTCCTACATTTTTGTACAATGTCTATCACAACAGGAATCTGATCCAGAGGCCCTACCTTACCAGAAAAGAAACATGAATTAGGGTCGGGTAGGCAGCAGAAGAATAAGAAAAAATGTGGTAGGCTCTGTACAAAGCCAAGCACTCAGCAGCCAAAATATTATCCAGACAGACTTATGAATAAGGGGCTATGTTAGGAGCCACATGAATTAGGTTCTAAAGCTGGCCATGAAATACCTTTCTGAATAATTTCCCCACAGGAAACAATCAAAACAACGGACAAAAATCTTCAAGGCCAGGAACCAGGCCAGAACTAAAGTCAGGGTATGGAGAGAGATGAGAACAATCTTTTTCTCCCTAGTCAGAGAGACAGAAAGAACCACAGCATTCAGAGACGATGGCAGGCTGCCTGGAGGATTCATGTCAATTTGTCTTCAAAAAGCCTTCCAGATGATAGCTGGTTTGCTGAGGAATTCAGTCTTGTTTCTCCTTAGATGGAGTTCTCTTGGATAGGCAGGATTATTTTTTTTCTAAGACCTCAGAATTCCTAACAGAAAGAAAAATGCCATGTTCTAATCCGCTCTGTTGGGTTGTGTTTTCTGCTCTTGACACTGAATTGCTGTGCAATCATGGGTAAGTGACTTTATCCTTTATCTCATTATTCCTCAGCTTCTCCACCTCTAAAGTGAGAGGCTTTCCTTTGCCAAGCAGTCTAGAAGAAGAAGAAAAAAACAAACAAACAAACAAACAAACAAACAAACAAAAAAAACAGATGAACTATTCCTTCTTAAACGTCTTATGCAGCTATAATTACCATTGAGCAAAAAGAAGAAAAATTTTATCTACAAATCACAGCTGGAAATTATCTAAAAGCAACCACTCTAGACTCACTCCACAGTAACTCATATGCTCATATGTCTTAAATTTCTCAGTTCTTTCTTGGGTAGACACAGAAATTTAGGCATCAATGTCTGATCTCACACTTCCAGCCAGACTTGTCTATTAAATGAAATGATTTTAGTAAGAATACTAGCTTCATTTCACAAATACCAGAAACGAGAAAAGTTTAAAATCATTTCTGGGTTTTATGTTAGTGTTTCTGTCTGATGTCTTGGTCTGCAGCCTGATGTTATCTTATATCTGCATGTTGGATGATGCTGCTCAACAGCTTTGCTTCAAACACTGATGCAGTTTTAAGATTTTTCAATTTAGATTTTGATTTATGAGTTATGAATTGGATTCATATGAATCATGCAATATTAACTTCTCTCTTTTTTTCTTTATATTACTGAGTGCTTTGCTGAATATATTTCCTGAGAGGTCTCTTACCGTTTTTAGGGTTAGCTTCAAAGATCATTTTTTACCCCTACATTTTATATATAGGTCTTGGTCCTGGAGTTCTTTGGATGAACTTTCAAGGTTTCATGGAGCCCATTGTTAGGTAAGTAGGTCTGTGAAAATGGAATAAAAGACAAAGCTAGACCTGTCACTGAAAAGCTAAAAATAGTTGGGAAGGGAACGTTTACACAGAAAAAGGCCCTACACAGGCCCTATTTCATTGTTTCCTCGTACCTCATATCATCATTTTAGATTATTCAGTACAAAATGTCATCATCTGACTTACCACATTCAGCATTTATATTTCTCTTAGGCTCTGTAAGTGCGAAAAGAAGGTCCAATTTTTGTGTAGTATAAGGAAAGGCAAATAATTTTCCTAGCTCTCTAATCACAGTTGCAAATGCTTTTCAAAAGAATTTATTTTAGATGCTGCTTGGCTTTCCACTAGATTATCATTTCCCTAATCTTCTAATGAATTGCCCAATACAACTTTGAGTAGTGTGCAGTAAGGTTCCCATCAATTTAACCCTAAGACAGTTACAGACATGATTAAAAGTGCCTATTTTTATATTTTTATATTTATTTATTTATTTATGTAAACATAGATAAAAGACTTAAAATTAAAGGTAAAAATAGTAAATTACAAATTGTTTCTGACGGAATGGAGATGCTTGTACAGCCTTTGATTAGGACAAAACAATCTTTAAATTGTAAAACGTGAAAATATTCTTAAATCATATTTTAGCACATGCAATCAGCCTGACTATGTCTCCAATCTATTCCTCATACAGCTTGAAATAATTTTAGGAAGGAAATTTGAGTACTTTTGAAAATGATTTAAGAGTTCCACTTTCCACCTAAATTTTCTTTTTTATCTTCTGCTTCTTTGTGTCAAGCGTGGATAGTTACTTTCATTTCAACGTCTGGCAAAGAGAGAGAGGAGGGGAAAAAATGTACTGCAGTTAAGTAAAAACTTTGTGTTTTCTCTAACATGACAACAGCTAAGCAGGTGCACAGAGTAAAGTAGTTCAGGCTTAACACTGAACTTTTAATGAGTTGGCATAACTACATCAGTACTTTCCTGGAAAGATTTAAGTTGATTACCAAACTTGTTTACTTTTCCTATGAAAGCTAAAGTATATCTTATACTATTTCTGAAAAACTGCAGTGAAGAGTAGTGATAAGGATACTTATCATTCAGAGGACAACAGAGCAGGGGAATCTGTGTTATTTGCAAGTGTTTGACCTGCTAAATTTCCATTTCATATCAACAAGAACCCATTTCACAACTATCTGCATAGTAGAGCATGATTTTCACTTTCAGTTATTAACTTTTTTTTTATTAAATTTCAGTTATTCACTTTCAGTTATTCACTTTCACTTATTAACGATAATTTTTAATAATATGTATTAGCTACCTATTTGGGGGAAGGAAAGTGCATGATTAAATGCACACTTTAATGTAATTTAAGACGGTGAGCCATAATCCTTCAAATCCCTGCTAAACATTACATGGATTTAGCAACAGGTCTTAATGGGTCTGCCCTTTCTCATCCAGCGAGCAAGGATATCTCTGCAGGAGCAGGGCATCTGGCACTTGAGTGGAAGCCTGGCTTCTAAGGAAAATTTCAGTTATGGAGTCTATTCACTAGTCCTCTTCTAAAAACTTCTGGCCCACATAATCCAGATTTATCAAAGTGCAGGAGCCTCAACTCAAGCATGTGGTGTTCTTACGTGTTTCATGAAAATCTTAGAGGCTGTGTGAATGAGAGCAACCTGACAGGTACTTTCACCAAGAGACGCTTTCTGTGGGGTAGCCCAGAAGTCTGGGTGGGCCATCCAGTGGTGAACACACTCACAACTCTGGTTAGTAGCAGGATAAACTGAATCTGGAGCAGGTGGCAAGTGAAAAAGCAAAGGGAAGAATGGAGTGGGATCTGAATGAAAATGACTCATACTGGTCATGGGTGGAATTGCAGTTACTAATGCAAGGTGTAGGGATGTGGGACACAAATCCATGGACAAGACTTTGATTCATTTAACTTCCCATGCAACAATCCTGTAACTTCTGTTTCATTTGTGTTTTATTTTTATCATTTAGAGTTTATCAAGACTGCAGCTATAGCATGAGTTTGCCTGAGTACACAGATACATGTACACACACAGATATATATAATTACACACAAAACAAGCTACCCAAGACCTTGAAAAGCCTTGTAGCAGAATACCTGGGACACGGGTTGCCTAGAGAAAGGGACCACTGAACTACTTTTAACAAGCAACTGGCGCATTTGCATGTGATGCTTGTGCATGCCCCAACCATGCAACACCTAATGAGCAGCTGATTAGGTCCAGTTAGGAGCAATTGTGCTCAATGGGCACAGCCACATTAATGAAGGCAAAATCCATGGCATGAAGAGGCATCTGTTTTGAATACAGCTATGGTAAAGACTGATAGTCTTTTAAGGCTTCTGAAACATTTTGGTTGAATCCCTCATTACCATAGTCACTGACATTTTATTCACGTCTGCAAAGTCACTGCAATACTTGCAAATGCTGATCCCTTGAAATATGTCTCTTGCACACTCCCTTCTTACAAAAGAAAGATTGGCCTTTGTGCAAATCTGCAATGACAGGCTTCTAAAAATAAGGATGCAATAGCCACTTAGGTGGATCAATTTAGCATGCTGAGAAAACTACAGCACAAGTAGATACTCACCTCATACATAAACCTTCCCAGAAACTGCAGATTTTTTAAAAAAATAGTGTTGTATTTAGGAACTGTTTTAAACTGGAGCGCTATAATAACCCTTCTGAAGAAACAGACAGGAGATAAATTATGCAATTGTAGCTGATTTAAATCAGACTTTGAGGGAACTCTCCAGAATGAGTATTTGCTCTGCAGTTAGTTCTTCACGTTAACTGAAACAGAACAGAAGGTCATTATAAAAGTTGCTATGTTATATGTAAAGCAAAATAACAAAATTATTAAAAAATGGGTTTATTTCAAAATGGAAAAAAAGTGGGAAGGAAGGACTTCAGTATGTGTTGTCTACATCATAAGGAAATGTTAATCAGTATTATTGTATTGACATAAGAAGCAATGAGGTGATTTATATCAGCTGTTAATCTGGCTGTGTGGATATAGATAAATTTGACCAGAACTGATGATATCAGCAGACTTAGACTGAACAAATGAAATTCCGGTTATAAAACATAGATCAAGTATGTGCAGATGTATAAGAAATGCGAGCAAAGGAGCTACTGAGTATCTGAATGGGCCATTAGTAGGAATAAATACATCAGCAAATGTGAAAATGACAGATCCTCTGCTGAACAAAATACAACGTAGCAATGTGGAAGTGACTCAACTAATATAAGGCTTGCAATCCTCAGAGTTAGTCCAGTGAGGCAAAGCTCAGCCTTGACTCTGAATCCTCCATATATTTGTATATGCTTAAATTACAAGAAATTCCTACATATTCACAAGTTTAAGCATGAACTGAATTTTAGTTGACTCTGCTGGAATTTATAGAAGGCAGAAGAATAAATATATGAGACTGCCTTTCATAACTAAGGATTTTTTTTCCAGATGGGGCCCCTCTCCTCTGAGTTGGGGCCCTTCCATTAGTAAAGGCCAGAGATTTAAAAGGTGTGTAAATATTGTGAATTCAGCAAGACTGTTGGGTTTGGAAAGACCGGGGAGATAATTGACAGGAATTTGAATTGCTGATCCTTACTTGCATTAGTTTGGGGGGCTTAAGTTGGATCAGTAAGGCAATGTGACAGTCATCAGCCAGTACTTCTTCATGATAACTAATGCAGTGTGGCAAACCAGCTGTTTTCAGGAAGCGGTATAAATCTTGTCGCTTTTCATTCTAGGAGCAGAAAACCTAGAAAACATACTGGTAGGGGTTATCTCACGTTTTATCTCGCATTTATAAGGCAAAAAAAGCCATAAAGACGCCTTCCATCGCTGCCAGTTTATGGTTCCAAATTTATGGTGCTAAATTAGAGGCTATGAAGCTTAGAGATTGTGCCCACCTATGCCACTAAATCGAGGACGAAGGCAAAAAGGACAAGATTAATTCCATCCATAAGGCACAGGTGACTGCCTTGGAGTGTTTATGCGTTTATTCGAGCCCCGGGAACAAAGGGAGAAGTTTCCGTGAGCTTTGTGTGGCGAACAGCGTGCTTTGTGACAGCTGCCTGGCATTGCCCTACCGCTCCCACACCGGGGAGCACCTCGGGTGCCTTGTGGCGGCTCCCTTGTGGCGTTACGGACTCAAAGCGGGAGTTTCACGGATACTTTAACAACACAGCCTGGGAATCGCGCTGCCTCAGCTGAGCCGGGCGTGTGGCGACAGCAGATTAAGGGCGACAACCGCCACGCTAACGGCCGCCCCAACGGCCGCCCCAACGGTCAGCCCAACGGCCAGCCAGGTGAGCGGGACGCCGCCCGCCCGGAGCCGAGGGGGGCGCTCCGCCAGCCCCGCTCCCTCCTCGCCCCGCCCCCTCCTCGCGTCACCGCCACGCCCCCCCGCCTCCGCCGCCAATGAGCGGGCGGGGCTGCCCCGAGGGGGCGGGGCGGAGTGTGGGCGGGGCGGCGGGGCAGCCAATGGGCGGCGGCGGGCGGGACCAAGAGGCGAAGCGGCGGCGGCAGCGGCCCCTCCCCCGGCGGCCGGAGCGGCGGGCGCTCCCCGCGAGGGGAGTTGGGCGGCGGGCGCCGCGCGGGCTCCGGCTCCTCGCAGGTAACGGCGGGCGGGGACCCCCGACCCCACAACCCACACACCCCGCGACCCCGCACCCCGGAGCCCGTCCCCGGCGAGGGGGGCTCGCCCTTTTCCCCTCTCAGCGGCCGGAGCGCCCGCAGAGCTGGACGGGACGAGGGGACGCGGTACCCGTTGGGACCGTTGGGGCCGTTAGGACCGTTGGGGATGCGGGGTCCCGGGGAGCCCGCTCTGTCAGGGCGAGCTGCGGACAACCCCCCCCCCCCCCCCGAAGCCCTTTTTTTATGAGGGTGCGCGGCAGGGAGCCCCCCGGGCGGGGTCTGCGGGGAAACTTCGCGGGGGGAATGGGGTGAGGGCAGGGCGCGTTGTGGCGGGGCGCTGCTCCCTGTGGCACCGCCGGGTGCCTCCCTCTGCTTAACCCCCTTGTTTGCAGCCTCTTCTTCTCCCGGCGACCTCGAAGCGCAGGGGTGGGTTACTTTGGGAGAAGGTTTTGCTCTTCTTGTGCTGCTAAAGTGGCTGCCCCGCTGAGCAGCGCCGCTTTTCCTCAGCCCTCCCAGCTCCCTGTGCCTGGCGCCGAGCTGCGGAGCGCTGCTGCTGGTCCTGGCAGCGAGAAGGGCCGCTGGTGGCACGGGGAGTACAGCCTGCACGGGGGCATGGGCGTGGGGGGGGCAGCGAGCTGCCAAGCGATTGTCTTTGCAGCCCTAATGGTCGAGTCCGTTCGGAAAGCCGGAGAGCTGGAGCGTTTTCCTTGGTTAAGTGCGATGTGTTCAGGTGTGCAGCAGTAAAGTCGGTATAAAAGAGCCAGCAAATAAGAAGAAAGTTTCTAAGTTAAGGTTTGGACTCTAGGAATTGTGAGGCTGGGCTCCGGTATGTGCTTGTCACAAACTTCACATACTCCTGTTATTACTGTAGCTTCCCATTTGTAACCTCCCCCCCTGCCATTTACAGCAGCACTCGGTAATAAAACCCCTCTCAGTACTGTGGGAGCAGCAGCGAAGCAGAGGCAGCATAGCTGCCCAGGCAGAGGGCTGGCTTTGGAGCATCAGACGACACCCTGCCGAGTAAAGGTGGCTCGTGGGTAAACTTCCAGTCTTGGTACCTTCATGCTGATACACTGCTCAGTGCTGTCGGATTGTGTGGTCGCTCTCATCTACCTCAACAACTACATGCGTGTGATGACAGTGGTGGAACTAAGCCTGTGCTGCACTGGAGGTGTGCAGAATGATGTAGTGAACGCTCCTTTGAGCCCTAATTGTATGATACTTGTCTCATTGTTTGAATTGTTGAGATTTAGGGCCCAGTGTCTGTATGTATTCCCAGTATGGACTGTATGTAAGACTAGATCACTTAACTCAATGGACTTGGCTTGAGTTGAGTTCTTTTTGCAATTGCTTATGGTTTGTGTTTGTTTTTTTTTCCACTCCCTGTAAGGAAATTACAGTGCTTATCATTCTCTTAAGAATTTTATAAATGCTCCGCAGTCCCTGTTATGCCCTATATGTTGCACTTGAAAAGAATAGCAAGAAACAGATAAAAGTGACTTGCTCAACATTTTAGGATTTATCTGTGCCAGAGCTGTGGCTTGGAATCTCAGAATTTCTTGGCTTCTATCTCTGTGCATGGACCGTGAGAAATTGTGTCCTTCTTCCAAATTTGAAGTATAAAATTGTGTTTTGGTATGTTCTGGTATTACGAAACACTGTGAAATAAAGATATTTGGTTGATAGAAATTTAATTTTCTTATTACCACCTCCCATTTTATTATTATTTTTGTAGTCAAATGTAAAACTGTGCATTTCTGTATATTTCTTTCAGATTTGCAACCAACATAATGCTGAAGCTCCCAAATTGGAACAAGCGTTTCACAGAATGGCACAAGCAGAACCTAATCTGGACCATGACATATCATGGGTTCTCCTTCCGTCACACTGGGCTAAAATCGTTGTGGCATTAATTTCCTTCCTCTGTTTTGCTAACAGTTATGATGGAGATTTTGTCTTTGATGATTCTGAAGCCATCATCAATAATAAGGTTTGTCTCTTTTGTTTTGTTGTTTTCTTTCCATTTGATTTAAGTGACAATAGGAAAAGAAATAATGACAACAGTTTAAGTAGGCCCAAAATATTCAAATATTCATCCTAGTGGAGAACTTCCTTCTGATATTCTTTTTTTTGAACTTTATTTTTGTTTGTGTTTTTTTTTTTTTTAAGTAAGCCTTGTTTACAGTTGACAAACAAACTGTCCAGAAGTGTTCCACAGAAAAACCAGAAGCATGAGTAAGCTCATTAAAAAAAATCGTATACCTAAAGATATTTGAATAACTTGACCTGGGTTCTAATGCATAAACAAAAGAGGGAAGAAATTAAACAGTTTTATTTTTCTCCCCTTTTTTGTTACACCAAATGGACATAAGAAAGCATCCAGGGTTGCAGTGAATTTGGATGTGATGCTTAATAACACTTATTCACTGGGTACCTGCATTTCAAGACTGCCTACAGATCTAATTTTATGCTCATTTCTAAGAGTTAGGCTGTAGATTTTCTAATATCCATTGATAGTAATAAGAGATATTTTCATTATTCCCTCACAGTGACAGATGAATAAACTGTATGAATAAACTGGTTGCGAGATCACTAAGTGGCTGTAGGGTGCAGGGGTTCTCCAGCTGTGGTTTATACCATAAAAATGTTATAAGAGCAAGGAAAGCTGTGTTTTCCTGTGCTCCTTCTGCAGTTAATATTCCTGTGATGGCAGTATTTTTTGAAATAGAGGCAGAATATTTTTGTGCTCTTCTTTAAACTGATCGTACATGCAACAAACAATTCTTGAAATACTTAGAAATTAACATACAACCCAAACAAACCTCTAGTTACAAGCTTCACTTTTACTGTGAGAAGCTGAGTGTCTTCAATCGCTGAGACCCTTCATACAGTTACATGTAGCAATTAGTGGGCCTGTGGTCATGAGTGGGTCATGGTGTTGCACAGCAGCTCTTACGCTGTTCTGGAAGGTACTTGTGACAGGTTTGAAAAGAGAAGCGCAGACTAAAATGAGTCATCCTCATCTGTTGATTCTGTTTTCCTGATGCTATGGGAGTAGAGGGAGGATAATTTACAGAGACTCGTACATCTATCTAGAAGAATACAATTCATGTTTTTTGACCTTGCACAAAATTTAGAGGCAACTTAACTGCAATGTACATTTAAGAACTTCACGGAATTACTGTTTACTCAGACAAATTTATATTTTGATTGTGTAAGTCTTCGTGCCTTGAGTTATAAATGGATGGGGGAAAATACATCTGTCAAATTGGAAATAAATCTCAAAGCTCCTACAAGAATACTATCAACAAATTAACAACCTACAGTGATTTTATTTTTGGCATTTTATTTTAAATTACACAGCTCCTGGGAATGTTTCATTTTGGGACACAATTATAATATTTTAATTTCCTAAAAGAACAAACAAAAGACTGATGGTGAAACAAGGCAGGTTTATTCTTGTAGAATTTCCACACTTGTCATCTTTCTCCATTTCTTCCACTTTTTAAGTTTTGAAGTGTTTCAGTTTATCTAAGCAACACAACAGCCTGCATCAGGATTATAGCTGTTGGCAAAGCTGAGAAATTCATCCAATTGCTTAAATAGATTAATTCTTACCTAGTCTGTATATTGAAAAAATTGTGAGGCTTACTCTATTTTTTCATTATCAAAATCTTCCAATATCCCATGGAAACTAAATGAGATTTTGTTGACAGTACCATTTTAATACAGGTCAAATAAGTATAGGGAAATAAAAAATCCACAAGAAAAATGCAGAGACGATGAGCATTTAACTGTGAGAAAGAGCATGTAGCAAAGGCAGGAATGTTCCACCATGTTGTAGAACTGTCTGATATTAGATAATAAACCCAATAAATGGGGTACGAGGCTGTTTCCAAGTTTTCTTGTTATTTTAACTAGTACACAGCTGTGTTTTTTTGTCTTCATTTATAGAATCATAGAATATCCTGAGTTGGGAGGGACCCATAAGGATCATCAAGTCCAACTCCTGGCACTGCACAGGTCTACCCAAAACTTCAGACCATGTGCACAGTCCAATCGCTTCTTAAATTCAGACAGGCTTGGTGCAGTGACTACTTCACTGGGGAGCCTGTTCCAGTGTGCAACCACTCTCGGTGAAGAAACTCTTCCTGATGTCCAGCCTAAACTTCCCCTGCCTCAGCTTAACACCATTCCTGCAGGTGCTATCACTGGTGATTACAGAGAATAGGTCACCTGCCTCTCCACTCCCCCTTGCCAGGATGCTGCAGACCCCAATGAGGTCCCCCCTCAGCCTCCTCTTCTCCAGGCTGAACAGGCCCAGTGCCCTCAGCTGCTCATTATACATCTTTCCCTCATGGCCCTTCACCATCTTTGTCGCCCTCCTTTGGATACTCTCTGGCAGTTTAATGTCCTTGTACCGTGGTGCCCATAACTGCACACAGTACTTGAGGTGAGGCCACACCAGCACAAAGTAGAGTGGGACAATCACTTCCCTCAACCAACTAGCAATGCTGTACTTGATGCACCCCAGGATATGGTTGGCCCTCCTGGCTGCCAGGGCACACTGCTGGCTCATATTCAACTTGCTGTCAACTACCACCCCCAGATCCCTCTCTTCTAGGCTGCTCTACAGCGTCTCATCGCCCAGTCTGTACGTATAGCCAGGGTTTCCCCGTCCCAGGTGCAGGACCCGGCGCTTGCTTTTGTTAAACTTCATGCAGTTGGTGATCGCCCAGGTCTATCTGCAAGGCCCTTCCACCCTCATCCAAGTCTACAATTCCTCCAAGTTTGGTGTCATTGGCAAATTTGCTCAGAACTCCTAGTCCTACATCCAACTCATTTATAAAAACATTGAAGGGGACTGGCCCTAAAATGGAGACTTGAGGGACCCCACTAGTGACCATCCGCCAGCCAGATGTGGCCCCATTTACCACAACCCTTTGAGCCCTGCCTGTCAGCCAATTGCTCATCCATTGTATGATGTTTTTGTTAAGTTGTGTGCTGGACATTTTGTCCAGTAGGATCCTATGGGAAACTGTGTCAAAAGCCTTGCTGATGTACAAGAAGATCACATCAGCTGGTTTCCCTTGGTTGACTAGGTGGGTGATCTTATCATAAAAGGAAATCAAATTTGTTAGGGAGGACCTACCCCTCATGAACCCATGTTGGCTGGGACCAGTGACCACATTGTCCCCCAGGTGTACTTCAATAACTTCAAGGATCATCTTCTCCATAATTTTACCAGGCACTGACGTGAGACTGACAGGCCTGTAATTGCTAGGGTCTTCTTTCTTACCCTTCTTGAAAATTGGCACAACATTTGCCAGCTTCCATTCTACTGGGACCTCTACAGATAGCCAAGATCGTTGAAAAATAATTGAGAGAGGTCCCACGATGACGTCAGCCAGCTCTTTAAGCAACCTTTTAGCACCCTATTATATTAAGCAATGTATTTGCTTGCTTGGCAAATCAAACAGCTGTATTAGGACAAACTTCAGACACGATGTGTCTTTTTGCATAAGCCTTCATATAGAAAAACCTGACCTTTCTTCAGGTATTGAACCCTGCCTTGTGAAGGCTGCTGCTATCAAATCTTTAGAGATTATTTGCTTTGTACTTTCATATGTATGTATGGGAAAAGCATACTTAACTTTTAAACAGTTGTGACTCTTAGAGCAAACAATTTCATTTTTAGAGTAAGTCCACTGTGTGGCAAAATTGATGTAAATAACTTTCTCTAAGAAAACTTAGGTATATGAACAATGATAGAATCATAGAAAGGCTCTGGTTGGAAGGGACCTACCTGAAAGACCATCCAATTCCAACCCCCCTGCCATAGGCAGGGGTGTCTTCCACCAGACTGGGTTGCCCAGGGCCTCATCTAGCCTGGCCTTGAACACCTCTAGGGATGGGACACCCACAACCTCTGGGCAACAAGATACGTGACTGAAGATTTCTGGATCATAAGGAAGTATAATCTAATCACTAAATCCTTCCAGGTATTCAGCATTTCCTGTATCCTGCCTGTTGAAGACAAAAGAAGGCTGATTGAAGATGAGCGGGAAATCTAGCCTTACTCATCTCGAATATTTCCAATCTCATGTTATTATGGTTATCTGTGACATAGAGAACATACTTTTAAAATTGTGCTAGTTCCTTAAAAAAAAAGAAGAATAAAGTTTCTTTCATAGTCCATTTCTTAGGTAAACATGCATAAGGAACAGTGCTGCTGGCTGGAGCAACAGTTGGAGGGCTTCACTGCCACCAACAAATCCCCCTTGCAGAGTACAAAGGCTGCAATACAACCCAGTCCCAGCTTGCCCCTGTAAAAGCAGGCCATGTTGATTGATTTAGTGGACTGCTGATGAGGTTCACTCCTTCCCTGAGAGTCAGATTATCATCTTTAGGGTTTGTCCATACCAGTGAGGAATGGAACAGGAATTTAGGTGCTGAAGGCCAAAATTGCAGTCCTGGGAGCAAAAATACCTAAGAAATTCTTAGCTGTCACTCAACAATGCAAACATCTGTGAGGGACTAAAGAAGTTTTGCACCTTGGGGCAGTCTTCTATAGAGATGGAAATGTAGAATAAGTGAGACGTATCACACCAGGCTTTGTAAGCCTTGTCATGGCTTCAATAACCTGATTTACCTGCTTACTGTTGTTTGGATTGCTTGTTTGGACTGTTTTGATTTGTTGGTCTGTTTAAGAAAAAAAAATAGGGAGAGAAGGTGGGGATAGACTAACTTGGGTCTGAATACAGGTATAATACCAGCACTCATACGAAAGCTGTTCATTAGCTGGTACAATTTTGTTCATAGATTCCGCCTTAAGTGTATTTAACCTTTGCGTTTGCTCTAGTATGAATTGGTACTTATTAGAATTTTCCCCAGGGAAGCAAGAGAATAAGGGGTGGGTAGAAGATAAATATGTTAGATCGAGCTTCCCAGATTGCTCTCAAAGAAAACTGAAGATGCTACAAAATCAATTTCTTTCAAAAGGTGGCTTCCTTATTTTTTTTCCTCTCTAAAGTGTATGTTTTCCATTCAATAGCCAGGTTATTTGGATTTTTCCATTATCAGCATAGTTTGAAGATAAAAGGAAAGAGTATACTTATCCTTTGCAATGTTATGGGTTTGTTTTTATTATAGGCCCTGACCCCACCCCATATTAACATAATTCATTCCATTTTTTAATCTTCTGCTATTAATCTTTTAGAACAGTATGCAGAAGAATTTGCTTCTTGCTTTCTTGTATTAAGGATTTAAAAAATAAAAATAAAAAAACTATTTGAATAGTGTTCTGTGCAAAGTAAGGCTTCAGAAAGGGCTAATTGTTGTTTTCTATATTTAGTCTCCTTGCTTTCTTGCTTTCACTAATAGTTGACCTTCTGACACTGGGAGAAAAATGGCTATTTGTGACAGTTTGTATTTGGCCTCTTTTGAAAGATAACCTAGCCCTAAAATCAAAGATGTTTTACAAAAATATTGTGTTCTTTTATGTGCATTATATCTCAATAATTGCACCAAATGATCAACTGATATGAAATTTAGTAGAACTATGAGTATTTATGTAGTTATGCCTACCTACAGAATCCAAGCATCATGACCTTCATGATGACAGGCATCCAAAATTTGACCTTCGCTGAAAACTAGGGTGCCTCATCAATGTCAGTAGTGAGCCAACAAAACACGCTTATGTCTGTGGTAACATGAACTTGTTTTAGCTATAACTTGTTTGTGCTATGGCTGCTTTGAACCAAACTGAAATGTTAAGAATCTGATGTCTTGTTTCAGGACCTCAGGGCAGAAACCCCGCTTGGTGACCTGTGGCATCATGACTTTTGGGGCAGCAAACTCAGCAGCAATACCAGTCATAAGTCGTATCGACCACTGACTGTCCTGACTTTCAGGTGAGACTTGTCATTTAGCTCCAGGTCTGAAGTTTTTTAACACATATTGGCTTGATTGATTTTGGGGAGGAGGAAACAAGAAAAGGGAAAGAGGGGGAAAAGGGGAGACACAGCGTGTCTGGAGGGAGTTGGCTGCCTTTCCTGACACTGATTACCTTAATCTCAAATTGAGTTTTAATTTTCAAATTGTTTCTTTCTCGAAGTATGTGTTATTTTGACTTTTTGTATTTCCTTTTATAAATTACGTTTTGTTTACTTGGTACTAGGAGCAATATAGTTGAGGTCACATATTGATGAGGTCACATCATCAAGGAATTAGATGTACGTTGCCTCTGCTTAGTCATGCTGCCACTTGTGGTGCTGTTGTTTTTTTCTGTTCTCTGCTTTGCTAGTGGCCTGTTGAATAATTCTCTTTTATATAAATAGTATCAATGCAATGTGGTCTGTTGCTACTGGGTTACTGAATAGTTTTCCCCCAGATATTTTAGCTTGAAGTGAGTGTCTGAGAAAAAGATACTTAGCTAATGTCTACTGCTTGCCCAAATCCTTGTACAAAGATCATGTAGCAACTGGGCACAGTAACACAGAGAACATTTGAGAACTTGGCCATAAGCTTCTTTACTTTCCCCGTACAGCCCTCTGTTGTGGGACCCGCTGCTACAGAATGTGGAGCTGGCACTGCTTATGCAATTGTGTCCAGACTAAGGCAGAGACTAAGTGATTGGGGAATAAGTATTCCTGCACTTTCTCCTCAGATTCAAGGAAAAGTTTTGACTCAAGCTCAGTGTTAGTGTTTTAAGTACTTAGCATAATGGATTTCACAGTCTTGTTGGAGTTTCTTCGCATTGTCACAGAGGAAGATGTATGGCTGAAGAGCATGTGTTAGTGTCTTAAACCTAGTAAAGCTTTCAGTGCATTACACAGCACATGCTTTCCTTTCTTTTCAAGGTCTCTGTGGTATATTCCATCCTCAGTAATATTCTGGTTACTTTAAAGAGAGAACTGGGTTACAGTCAGTGCTATATTCAAAAATGCAGACAAGCATGTGGAGATGGTCCATGAAATGTTATTTTTACAAGTATTAGCTTTCTTAATCCCCTCAGGTCTAACTTTTATGTGTGTCACGTTTACAATAAGTTAGGTATTTTTAATAGATTTCACTGAGTCAGATGCAGACTTGCCAAATTAAGTATATAAAATCCACTACCCTACCTAGGTGTCTATATATCTCACCTAGTGATAAAAGCACACAAAAATAACAAGATGCTTCTTCCTCTGCATTTTGTCTCAAAGTTCCTATCCTGAATAGGGTCTTAGACTGAATTTTTATTTACACTTCTTTCTGGTTCAGATACTTGCATGACACCTGTCTCTAGCCAGTCTCACAAATCAGTTACTAAGGCTTGCTATCTGACTACTTTCTGGATTGATGCTGGATTGTACCCAGTTGGTTTCCACATCATCAGTCCAAATGTGAGGACATTTCTTCTCCTAGAATATCAGTGGAAATCTGTTGCTGTGCATATCAGTTCCCTTACTACATGGATCTATTTAAAATTCCATAAAGTTGCTTGTGGACACAGTGTCTCTTAAGCCCAAAGTATGCCCTAGTAGACTGGGTTGTTTATTTGAGGCACACTATTGCATTACAACATTGAAGTTATGTTGCTGGCCAAAAGCCAGATCTAACTTACCATACGTATGATTAATACAGCAGTATTAACATATGTCTTTGGAGACGATAGGTATTATGTTAAATATGGTATCTCATGTGAATATATCTGAGTAAAATCAGGATGGTGTTTCTAGCCTGCTGTGGTGGTGAAGTGGTAATACTATGCGTGCTGGGGTTTGCTTTTATTTTTCAGCCTTTGGGGTTCTTTGTCGTTTGTTTGCTTCTAACATAATCTTTTAATCAAGTTTGGTTGGATTTTCTGTTTGCCTATCTCTAATCATTTATGCAATTCTTAACCTTAATGCTTTTGTTTGTATACAGAATTAATTACCTTTTTGCTGGAGGCTTCTACCCAGTTGGTTTCCATGTCATCAATATAATACTGCATTGTATTATCTCCGTGCTGATGGTTGATGTGTTCTCTATATTATTGGGTGGGCTGCAATTCACTAATAAAGGAAGAAGGCTAAACCTGGCTCCAAAGACATCTCTTCTAGCTGCTTTGCTGTTTGCTGTACATCCAGTACACACCGAATGTGTAAGTAATGAATACTTAACTCTTAAAATTCATATCTTCAGAAGTTCTTGATTATCTTGGCTAATTAGTTCTGACATAGCCTTTTACTCTACATGTTGCTTATATATATTCTTAATGCTTCTCTTGGTACTTGTCTTATTAGAATGTCATATTAGAACAATCAAATATTATAGTTAGTGCTTCCAAAACCTTGTAATTCCACAGGGCTGGACCTTATTAAGGAAGATAAATTAAATCATTTAGGTACAATAACTAAAGAAGGATAGCTGTAAACTACACGGTTTTCCTAATTACTTTGTTAAGAATTCAGTACATGAGCAGCCACGGAGAATGGAAGATAAACTGAATGCAAATGGTTAACCACTTTTCAATCCCATTTGCTTTGATAAAGAGCAGGGAGTTAGAAAATTGGACTAGGAGTATTATACAAACTCTGTATGTGACTAGTAGAATGCTTTATCCAGTTTTGAATCCATGCTGCAAGGAGAATGCTGGGAGAAAATGGAGAGGGCTCGGAAGAGCTGTGAAAATGATTAAAGGATTGGAAATCAACCCATGTCATGAGAGATCAATTTCCATGGGTTTATATTTTTAATATGAAGGAGAAGATTAAAGGACTTTTTTTTTTTTTTTTAATTACAGCCTCTAATTGCGTACATGAGGAGCAGAAATCTGATAGTAGTGGGCCCTTTAATAGTGCAGACAAAAGCATAACAGTGGCTGGAAGCTGAAGCTGTAAAGAACCTGAATAGAAATATGGCATGTGCGTAGCAGCCAATTAAAATAGCTGACCAAAGATCAAAGTCGTTGTGTGGAAATTATAGTGAAGAGGAAAAGGTTTTCTTAAAAAGCTCCTTTGCACTCATAGTTAAGAAAGTCTTATGGCGTTATGCTGGTGGAGTTGCTGGATTTGGTTCTTGATTGCTTCATGTCTTATAGATATGAGTACATGACATATAGAATAATAGCAATGCAGGATGTTTTGTTTTTTGAGTTTGGAGAGGCTAAGCTACTGGAAGAGTACTCATTTCTAATACTAGAAATGAACGCTAAATTCTCAGTGTACCTTTTTCTACATATGTGGCACTGATTTTTCACTGACAATATGCCATGGGTATTTTAGCCCTTTTTCATTCCCTTTGTACATAATTGATGGGGAAGAGGTTACAGAAAGTTAGCCTCTCAGCTAACTAGGGATATTGCACATACCGAACACCTAGAGATAGTGCAAGCTCTGTATTTGCAAATTCTGAGGTTTAACCTCACTTTATTTGACAGTGTAGCTAAAACACCCTGCAATTTGTTCTCTGGTGTTTGCTTGCCTGCAGAATAGCTTCTTTGTTAGAGCACCTTATGTTAGTCAGACGGGCTCGTGGTATGTGTTCTCCAAAACCAGTTTTAGATGTCAAAATGAAGTAAAACAAGTCCTTGGTGCTTTTGATGCTTTGACATACAAAGTGTAATCTCTCTTGAGTCTTATCCGTAGTCTTGCTATTGACTCTTTTATTAATATCCATAATTTTATTTTTCATTCCATTTGGCTCTAAAACTGTATTTAAGTCAGAAGGCAGTTTGTTGTTAAGACCTTGGTCTTGTCAAATAAATCACAAGTGATGTGGTCTGTCTGCTATGTGAGCTTTGAAGACTTGTATACACTTTGGGAAGACATTGGAAAAAGAGGAAAAAGTAGCATGCTTAGGTAACGCGTCTCTTCTAAGATCCAGGAGCTGACAGAGGCTTGTAATCATTTACACGGTGAATGATAAATCTTGTTGCACGATAACAATCATGATACTGCTATGGTTCTAGCATGAATGCATGTCAGGCAGCATCTTCTCAGAGAGCATTCCTCATCATTTTAGGTGCCGTGACATTCTGGTTTTGAAATGAGATGACATATTTTGACACAGAATTGTGAGGAATCTGTCTGTTTGCTGCTTTAGTTTTTGGTGTGTGCAGCACAAAACAAACTGTCATGTACAACAGATCTTGAAAAGTTAAGTGCATTCAGAAGCTATGTAATAAAAACATCTGTCATTTTCATTTTTCTACATACAAGTAAACACTGCTGTGGCACCGTTCTCTATTTTAAGAGATGTTTATTCTGTGTAACATTTGATGGATGAAAGACATAAGACTATGCCTGATGATAATTTAAAACTGTATTTTTCTGTTTACCTGTTAGCAGTGATTATGCGCCTGATTCTGTATCTGAGATGAGAATATTGTACATTTGAAGTCATCTGAGACCATATGTGTGTTATTAGCCCCTTAATCTTTTTTATAACAAGTTAGCATTTATTTTCAAAATTGCCTCATCTCGCCTTCACTTTTATCTCCTTAGTAGAGAGCAGCTTCTGAAACAGAATGGCACGTCATTATTGTCACCTTCCAAAGTACTTCATAGGTATTTAACTGATTATTATAACTCCTCTACAATGTAGAAGAAACAGAGAAGTTATCTGGATAAATGAAGAAGTTTTTCCAAACTCGGTTTAGATATACAGGAGTTTCTCCTTTATGGCACTCAGCTGAGGCGGAGGGTAAAGCAGGAAAGAGCTGCTTCTGTGGATTTAATCCTACTCACATATCTCTACATTTTACTTTCACCCTCTGAAGCTCTTTAGAAATATCTGTTCCCTCATGTCACACTGACCAAAAAACAAACAAACAAACAAAAAAAACACCTTTTCTGAAAGGAGGGTTAGCAGGTGCTTTTAAACTAAGTGAAGATACAGTTTCCCTTTTTACTTACTTCTCTTGCTCACAAGAACCAAAGTTTCTGCTTCTGTGCCTGAATCATTACAAACAAAAAAACTGTAGCTGTCTTGCTTTGCTTCCGAAAGGCCTCTGTGTACAGCTTCTCCAGGAAACATGGAACTCAGAGCCTCAGTAAGTAAACCAAGACTGACAACAGTTTAATGGCTTGAACCAATGCTTCTTGATGGTCCTGAGAATGCTCTTGATTTAAATAGTTGGGCACAGATCCAGAATACAGAGGTCCCAGAATGAGCTTCTGATTTTCTTATGTTACTACAGCTTCTGTTAGAGCAAGATGCAGTTGGAGATAGCTCTCATGTAATCAAGTAATATAACACAAAAATAAAAAAAAATGGTGGAGGGAGGCCTTTCAGCAGGCTAGAAGTTATTTGTTCATTCTGAGTGTTTAGACTGCAATTTGAAGGCTGCCTTATATTCTGAAAGTAGACAGTCTTGATTTGTATTTCAACAGAGTTCTCAATTTTGCAGGGATTTGGAATGTTTGCAAAGAATTCTACTGAAAGGCAATGTAACCCAAAAATCTGATGAAATGGGACAGAGTCTACATTTTCTTAAATAGTCCTTTCTTGTTTCTTAAAATAGCAGTTTTTTCATAAATTAAAGCTAAATTCTTTACCCATCTATTTCTAAGCAATAATAAAAAAAAAAAAACTACAGTGATAATTGTATGCATTCACATTGTGCATATATATGTATATGTGTATCTTAACCTCAGATTTTCTGAGAATAAAATCTGGTAATAGTGATTTTTTTCTTTTTCTTTTTAAGGTTGCAGGGATTGTTGGCAGAGCAGACTTACTATGTGCCCTGTTCTTTCTGTTGTCATTCCTTGGCTACTGTAAAGCATTCAGAGAAAGTAAGCATTATGTTTGCACCTTTAATTTTGTACTGTAAATTTTATCTGTATTCATACATTTCATTTAAGTGTAGCAAAACCGAAAATGTCAACTGTTGTGGATTGAATCTATTAATGTTTATACAATCTGAAAATATAAAGAAATCTGCTCTAGCAGGTATTTAATTTTAGAAGAGCTAGAAGGGAATGTTGTCCTTAATTCCTGTTAAACACTATGAATTTATTTTAAGAAAAATAGGTTTTGTACTAGGCTTATTTGTGAAATGGTTTGTTGTTTAGAAACATAAATAAATATTTTAATAAGTATTTTAGAAAGAAATCAGACCCGTGAATTTATTTTCTTAAATGTTTTAATATACTTTATGCCATTGTGTTGGGATGGCCTAAATGGGAATGAATTTTAGAAACCTTACGAGTAATTTTTTTAATAAACAGAAAGATTTACTGGTATGAGTAAGCCCTCTAAATCCCTGCAATATGCAAGTGCTGGCATATACATGTTGAATATAGTATTATTCATAGAGTTTTTGTAAGGTAACAGTATTATTTTTACATGGAAAGTTCTTTCTTAGATGTTTTTTCAAATGAGCTTTTAGATCTGTTGTATTATTTGATCTGAATGCAGCTTGGCAGTTGAAATACTGTTGTGGAGAAATTATCGTGGGAGTCTATTAAATAAGTACAGAATACATCAATTCACAATTCACAATTAGGAGAACCTGTACAGAATATGCAGTCTGGTATCTGAATGTGTTCTACCACAGGAAATAGTGGAATCATTTGGTGAACCCATGAAGAACTGCGCTGTGAAGAGCTTGTGTGATATCGGTTCAATAGGCATGGCCTACGATGTTTAACCACAGTTGGCAATTATTTAGATTAACAACACAGTCACAGAAATGCAGAGCTTAGTGTAGCCTGAGGGGGGTGAGTTGGTGCACAGAGAGCTCTAAGATGTTGTGAATAACTCCTGCTAATTGAGCTTAGCACGTTTAGAACTACTGTGCTTATTTCTGCACTTGATATCATAAGTTTAGGTTAAACTTGGTCACTTCAAATTACATTTGTAGTAATTCCTGTTCACTTCTGATTATTTTTTCCAACTGTTTCCATTCTGTCAACTGAGCTAGTAATGTCTTGATGAAAATTGGCCTTGGGACCTTGCTTACTCATTAGTTCTTTTTTCACCTATTTTACTGGCTATGATTGTGCTTTGGATGTTTCTTCTGTCAGCACCAAATTGAATTAGACAAAATATTGGCTATGTGCTTTCCAGTTTGTTGATAGAGGTAGGCTGGGGTAATTATCCTTGTTTGAACAACTCAAGAGCCAAGTTGTTAGGAGGACTACTGGAGACTCAAAAAGGAATCTGTGTTTCTTTTGATATGGAAGACATCTCAGGAATGATTAAGAATGTGATGTATACTCTGGTAAGGGATATTCTGAGTGCTTTTAAAACTTGCAAAGGCTAGTCTGATAGCTTTTAGAAGTCAGTGTAATTTTAAAAGTGTTGTACTAAAGTTCTTGTCATTGATACAGAAAAAAGAAAATGTTATGAAGTCAAGATACTAAGCAGCACGTAGGTTTTGTTTGTTGTTATTGTTGTTTTTTTTTTCATTGGATGCTATCTCATAATAGTATCAGAACTGTGTCTGTTAAGCAGATTTGCTATGGAGAACTATGGTCTGCCAGCATAATTGTGTCTTTTGTCCTTCAGATCAGTTTTCAATGTTTACTGTCACCTTCAGTACTTGATTTTTCCTCAGTGACTTTTGAAAGCAGTTTCGACTTTGTACTGAAGAATTTGTATCCAAGTTACATAATTGTGTCTCTTCCAACAGCTGCTTCATTTTTGGTAGCTTGGTGACAATTTCAGGTTCTTGCAGGTATCTGGCATCTTCTAAATGAGAGAATGAAAACTTACACATCATCCAGCACTGTGGAGAGCACTAATAAGGTCCTAAGCAGATCTTGCACAGACCCTAAAGGGAGGAGCCCAAGCTTCAGAGTATTTCTTCCCTCTGAACCTTATGTGATTTGCTACAGGCCAATGAGCAGTGTGCCGCACAATAGATATTTGCATCAAGTTTTCAGGTCAGAATGGTTCTGGTCTGAAAACTGTCTTAGAAAGGTCTGGGAGGTTTCATTGCTCATCCTAGACATGTCTTCCTAAATGTGAAAACCTTTAATTTGTAAACAGAGAGGTAAGTGAGATTGTCTCTACCAGCAGTTTCCCCACAAACTTGATCTCCAGTCTCGTAAGCCAGCTGCATTTCACCTTGTATCTGTTATGTACGTGGGTATTCTCAAGCTTTATTTTTAAGTTTCCCTACTTTGTGACCTTCACCAGCTAACTTGGGCATGCAACTTAAAAGCCTTTTCTCCATGCTCTTTCTGTGTAGTCACTGGAACGAGATAGGCTTATTTCAGTGGTTACTGAGAGGGGGGGAGCTTATCTTAGGAATTTTCTGTCACCTTCTGGGGGTACATTGCATAGAAGCTTAGGAAGACTAGGCTTGTTGCTTAGGGTAGCTGCAAAAATGGAGCAACCTAGGTTTTTGTCATAGATTATAGAGATCCTTAGGTCAGAAAAAAACTTTGGAGGTCGTCTCTGGTCTGACAACTTAAAGCAAGGACACTTTATAGATCAGGTTGTTCAAAGCATTAGACAGGTGGGTGGTAAAAATCTTCAAGGCAATTCACAGCCTCACTAGGCAACCTGTGTTTAACAGCCCTCCTGAGAAGTATTTTTTAGAAGTATTTTTTTTCCCTTTACGTTCAATTGCATTTTACTTCGCTGGGCCTTGCATCATTTCCTTTCTCTGGGCACTTCACAGAAATCTGTCTCTGTCATCCCTATAACTTTTCTTCAAATGGTAAGACTGAAATTGGATCCTTCTCAGCCTTCTCCTCTAGGGCAGGAGGATGAGGGAACCAATTCCCTCAGCTTCTTTTCCTAGTTTGTACTCTCCTAACCATCTTAGGGGTTCTTTGCTGGACTTCCAGCTTATTCATGTGTTTCTTGAATTGGGTACAACAGTGCTTCTGACATGGCCTCACAAGAGCTGAATACAGAGAAGCAACTTTCCCTCACCCCCTGGGTACACTGCAGGTTGTATAGCCCTGTGTACATTTAACCTTCTTCATTGCTACGCTGTCGACTCCTCTTCAACTTGCTGTCAACCAGGAACTCCAGCTCCTATTCTGCAGAGCTGCTGCCTAGGCAGTCCCCAAGCTGGTCTGCTGTGTGCTGCTGTCTTTGAATTTCACGAGGCCTCTGTCAGCCTGTTCCACCAGCTTGTCTTAGTCCCTCCAAATGGCATGCGTGTTCTTTGCTGTACCCATGTATCATGCTGAAGCCCACTGACCACCACCAACAGTTTTACTTTCTATCTTTATGATCTCTTTTTTCTTTTGAGCAGGGAGGTTGGTCCAACCCATCAGGCACTGGTATGGACAGTAGTGTCGGTATCATAAAGGCTGTAGGAAAAGGTAACCACGTATGAGGAAGTAGCTATAGGCAAGTATGACTTTTTGGTGGTTTTATTCTATTAAAGCAAGTGCAAAACTTTAGTCTTGGATGTCCCCATTTTGATGGTGTGAATATCCTTGTTTGATTAACAATTCTTCTAGTCATTCAAAAACAATAGGATGAATAAGGAATAAAGACCTTTTTATCTGAGTTTAGCTGAGTTTGGATGTGTATGGATTTGAGGGAGTCACAGCAGAAACCATCTTAGTCCCAAATGTAAGCTGATCTCACTTTGAGGATCAATGAAGAGCAAGCATTTTAAAAATATGCACATGCAGTTTAAAGAACAGACTTAAACAATGTCTGTTAAGATGTAACAAAGAAAAAATATCATGTCTTCTCTCAGAATTCAAACTATTTTCCTTCTGCTGGCAAAGTGTGGTTAGCCACAAGGCTCAGAAAGTCTGTAGTACTGCCAGGGCACATTGATAGTGCTAGTCCAAGCTAGCAGTTGTTACTTCATCTCTTTCAAGGTCCAACTGAGATGGTAATTTATCTTTGTGGAATAGTCTTAGTAAGAAGGAGGGGGAGAACACAACCAAAAAACCTTCTGTGCGTTCTGTTGCATTAGGCTTTTGTTTCTAATCATACATAGTGGCTTTCTGAGGATCCCCCAGAAAAATGGGATCTAGCAGTTTGTTACACCATCCTATTTCCTTTTGTTCTGCTAGATTTGTATATATTTGTACAGATACAGTTAGTCCTCAGTAACATAAACTCTTCTGTCTCCAGCAGCATCCTAATGTTACTAAATACATAGGATATCTTAAGTCTTTCATAAAGAACCTGACTGTTCTTGCAGCAAGGCAATGTGAGATTTGTGTCCAGCAGTGTTCCAGAAATCTGTTTCACTAGGATAGATACAGTTGTTGAATTGTCATCCTTGAAGTCTTCTCTAACAGTGATAAAAGACATAGAAGAGAGGCTGGTTAGTGTTTGTTTTCACCTGATATATAAACGAATAAATGTAAGATTATTTTTTTTGTCTTGAGATTGAGGACACAAAATGTGTGAAGAGTATTTGGGGGATAATGGAGGGAAGTATAAATAATACTGAAAACAAGTAGGAGATTAGAAAGGTAGAATTTGCCAGACTGGAAAATTTCCAAAGGAAAATGATTTTTGTAAAGCTCAATATATACTGTAGGTTGCCTGTCTGATGTGGTTTATTCGTGGCTTTGATGGATTTGGGGGCAGACAGTTTCTTTTAGCCAGAATCCGTAGCATTTTATCTTTTATCTTTTTTTTTTTTTTATCTTTTTTTTTTTTTTTTTTTCCAAAGAGTATCAGCGTTTAACACACTACATAGGTTATAAATATGTTTTACTGAAGTTCTAAAATTCTGTTACTTTTTTCTAACATAGAGTTTTTAATGTTACCAGAACTCTGATAGGATAACATTTATGTTTGCAAGGAACTAATCTGTTGTTCTCATTCTGTCCGGCTGTTTTAAAAACACATCTGTGGGGACAAATCCACTGCATAGGCTTTGGAGACAGCAAGAGCTGACAACTGTTTAGGTATGTTCTGAAGGGAACTGTGGGTTATTAACTTTGTTGAATTTTAATGCAGTATCTCTGGGAATTAATAAGGACTTCTAAAACTGCTAGAGTATTCATTTTGCCTTCCTTTGTCTTCAGCCTTGACAGTGATCCAGTTGCATGTATTTGCCAACTGCATTGGTGATCTGAGTAATGTAAAATGTTGAGTTTATGATATTTGCTTCATGTGAGTAATACTTGGCATGGATCTGAAATAGGGGAACAACTGTTTGCTCATATGCTATGACTTCTAAAAATGACTTTGTACTTGGTTGTGTGTTTCTGTTTTGTTCTGTTCTTTGTAGTCTTCCATTAATCATCTGCTAGTTCACTGCTAATATAATGAAACATGCAAAGCAGACTGTAGCAATGAGTTTTGTGAATAGTGGAGGTTTTCCTTTAGTTTGGAAATGTGTAAGTCTTCTATGTGAAAGTCAGTACTGTTAAGATGAGGGGGAGTTTGTTAGCTATTTTGCAATTGGTCAAAGGTATTTACTACCCATAGAATCACAGAATCATTAAGGTTGGAAAAGCCCTCCAAGATCATCTGGTCCAACCACCCCCCACCACCAATGTCACCCACTAGACCATGTCCCTAAGCACCATGTCCAACCTTGCCTTGAACACCCCCAGGGGCAGTGATTCCACCACCTCCCTGGGCAACCCATCCCAATGCCTGACTGCTCTTTTTGAGAAGAAATGTCTCCTCGTGTCCAACCTAAACGTCCCCTGGTGCAACTCGAGGCCATTCCCTCTATCCTATCACTAGTTACCTGTGAGAAGAGGCCGACCCCCAGCTCCCCACACCTTCCTTTCAGGTAGTTGCAGAGAACAATGAGGTCTCCCCTGAGCCTCCTCTTCTCCAGACTAAACTGTTTAACATTTGGGCCCTGATTTTTCAACTGTGTGCCCAACTGTTCATGTTTGAACACATTGGGAAGGAGGAGTTGCATGTGGAAAATCTATCCATTTATTCTTTTAGTGGGCAAATGAAAAACCATAACTTTCTTTCTTGTAGAATTAGCGCTAAATTTTGTTTGTCCAAGATGGTATGATTTGGGGTTAGATAATCGCTCTACTGTAGCCTCTTTGTAATGAGTTTGAGGTACTTGGAGATGTTTAGGAATGCCATTTGCTGTTGAAGTTTCATTATTAAGTGAAATGCTGAGCTGCGCTGCAGTGGTATGTACATTCAGAGAATTGGAGACACGCAGGGAGATCTCAGGCTTAAGTTAACTTTGACAATGGATTCTTACTTTATCTTCTAAGACTAGGGAATTCTTCCTGCTCTTTATAGCAATGCACTCAAACGTGCTTCAGTGACTTCTTGAACTGCTCCAAGTTGTCACCTGGTTAGGCCCTAAGATGCTCAGTTGGCTTTGAGGGAGGAAATGCTGAATGCCTAAATGTCTAACTTGATAATTATTGTTTTTTTTGCTGTTGCTAGCTTGACTTTAAAGTAAAACTAAGCTTGGTACTCTACACATGTAGTATTTTTCTTCATATCCTGAACTTATTAGGAATTTGTATTCATTGACTTGTGGATTTAGGATATTGCAAGATAAGGTCTCTTAAAAGAAGTAGGATTAGCATCTAGGAAGGCAGAGTTGAGGGGTATCTACACAATAAGCATATTGCTCATAAATTTAGGATCAGTTGACTCCACAATGTAAAACACTTTCCTAGAGCAATTCTGCATACATAGTGCTTATACTTGAGTCCAGCAGCCTGAGTGGAAGAGCCCTCATGGCTTCTTCATGTCTTACACAGGTATTTCTTTGGATCCCCTTGACTTTCAGACTTAAGGTACTCGTAAAGTGGGGTCATTGAAACACCCTTTTTTGTTGGTATAGAAACAGTGTGTTTTTCCAGCTTAAAAAAAAAAAAAAAAAAAAAAAAAAAAAAGGCAAGTACTCTGTTTATTTGGCGTGCTTACAATCTTGTCCATCTGTCAGAGTGGCACGATGCCCACTCACAATATGGTATACCAGCTTCAACTAGGTGCAGGTGCCAACCAAAGATTGGTTTCATTTTCTAACACAAGATTCTTCTGGTGGGAAGCAGTGCCGTATTAGGGGAATGTGCTTTGTTAGTCTGATTACTTCTATTGGCATGTGTGTATCTTATAATAATAATTAGCGCTTATGCAGTGCTTTACATTTTCAAATCACTGTAAAAAATTGCTTGACATTGCTGAATGCCAGTCTTTTGTATCTGTTTTTCAGTCCTAGTTTAGTCCTGAGATTTCTGCAGGGAGGATATGGGGGGTGTCTGTGCATATTGACCCAGGAAAAAGCACAAGATAAAACATTTCTTAATTAAAATTCTCTTTCTTTGAAGTTTAATCACAAACTGATGAACTTTCATAATATTACAGTTCTGTATATGGCTGTCCTGACTTTTTGAGACTGCAAAAGAAAATAAAGGAACTGAGATCATGGTTTTGGGAAGGAGATCGTGATGCTTGTTTCTCATCTTTTAACGAATGTATCTATGGAATTGTGTTTTTTCGTTGTTGTTGTTCTTTACCATTTTTACCGTATTTGAGGGTTCCTACATAAGCTTGGCTACACTTTACATGCTGAGACATTTCTGGCATCTGAGACTTGGAATGTTCACAACACAAGTCAGTTTCTGTACAACTTTGAACGTGTGCCTATTGAATAGCGTTTGATTATCGGTTTTCAAGACCATTTCTCCAGTTTGTCAGAGGAATTCTGTCTTCTCCTTAGTATGTTTCATAGCCATTGTAGCCTGGCAGCAGTTCTGGACCTAATCAGAATATTCCTTATTCCATCATCCAAATTTTTAAAAATACCTAATAGAGCTAGATGAAAGGAAGAACCAATCCAGAATGTATTTTCCTATTTTGCACAGTGGCCTTGAGTCTTAGTGCAGTTTTACAATGGTTACTTGTATCCATTCTATAATTTCATCCACCCCCTATTATTTCTTGCTTATTTCACGCTGTCTCCAGTGGCATTCTCATGCCTTCCTGAAGTCGAGGTTTACAGGTTTGCTCTCATCCAGAAAGTCCTTTTTGCTCTCCAAGTCAAAAACTATACTTTATTTGATTTAAGTAGCTGTAATACGTCTTTGGAAAACAATGAATCATATCCTTTTCTTTTAGAGACTCATCTAGAAAATACCTTGTGGTGTTTTTTGTTTTCTGGACAATTTCAACTTGTCAGCTTGGCTTTGATGCTTTAGCTTTACTTTTCCTATCTCTTTTACCCTTCAATAGTGGACATGCAGGCACGATGGGATTTTTTGTTTGTTTGTTTTTAACTCCAAGCTTCTGGAATTTCATGCATTTTGCATGATGTCTCAGAGGTAACAGTTGAGATTACTCTGTGGTGTATAAGACCTGTTGGAGTAAATGTAATCAATCGCTGTAATTTAAAACAGATTAACTTCTCTGTTAATTCTGTGTTGTTGTTGTTGTTCACTGTTCTGCTTCTATTCTTGCTCCTTTCCTGCTGATGTTGTGTAAGCCAGCTAATTGCAACTGACCTCTTTGTGAAAAATGAAGCAAAAAGGCACAGAACACTTCTATTTTCTTGGCAATGTCCATTTTCTTTCTCACTGAGTATTGGAATAACTCCTCCTTTACATAAATTGCCTTTTCTCCTTTTGTGATGCGGCTTTTATGAATTTCATGCTGTATGAGTGTGCTATTGTTATACTCGTCCTTGATAATTTGAACTTCCTTTTCTCCCTGTTGCTTCTCACACTGCAAGTTATCAAAGCATTTGTGAATCACTGTGTTGGTGTCTCTTTGCTGTATATACTTCCTACCAACTTCCGTGTTAACATAGTCTTTATTTGTGCTCAAACATCCCAGCTTCTCTCCTCCAGAATTTGATTGTGGGAAGAAGAACCCTCTCACCTGAAGAAAGTACACTTCAGTAAACTCAGTGAAGTCAGTTGACTTTGTTCAATGTTCTCCCTTTCACGCTTACTAGGGATGACTGATTGTTATTTTGTCATCACAGTCAATTAGTTTGCCTTCCATCCTCACCTCCTGCCGACTAGTTTCTTTCTACCTTATATAAAATAAAAAAGGCAGATTTCAAAAACTGGATGAGCAGTCTTGCGTTGCAAGCAGTCTGAAGAGTCGAAGATCTTCAAGGCATGTATTTAGGACAGATCCCTTTTATTCTCAGCAAAGCTTATATAAAGAAGTTTGAAGCCCCGTTCTCCATGAACTGTGTTCATATTGCAACCCTGAAAACCCTCAGTTCTGTATATGTGATGTGAATTAGAGTTTCCTCATTGATTATTTTTTTTAGTTACAACTAAAACCTCTTTAGTTTAGCCATTATATTTTGTATTTCCATGTTTTGTTTTGGTATTGAAAGGTGTATAACTTCTGTCCTTCAGGAGGCTTTCTTTTCAGTTTATAACATCTGCATCTCCAATGTTAACTCTGTCCTCACCTGCAAGGACATAATTTGGGGTGGAGGGAGAAGGAAAAAATGCCCATTCAATTTTTATTGCAATGAATTTTAAACGTCTTAATGTCCACTTTGCTGAAGCTTTAAGTCTTGGGTAAGAAAAAAGTGCTAGAAGCAATTTCAAAACTTGTTCCTGTTCTTCAGAACTTCTTGTTCTGAATAAAAAAATAAGTACTCAAAATAAGTACTCTGACTCAAAATGAGAGAGGAAGCCAATGTCAGTAGATCCTCAGACACTTGTGATGGTTCGTATCTTGTCAACAACTGAGTTAGTATGCTAGTTTCCCTTTATCATCGGTGAAAAGCAGGTGACTAGATCCCTAAAGGGTTCTCCTTCTTTCAACCAGTTAGAAAGGAAGCCTGATGTTCTGTTCTATTCCATTCTATTCTCTTCTCTTCTGTTCTATTCTCAGGTGCCTACTTCTGGTGAAATAACCCTTACTTCTTCCATTTGCCCTCTGCGTAGACAATTATTGCAGTTCTGTTTAAGTGCTGAGGGCCCAACCTGCAGTAGGAAAGTGCGGCTCTAGAGATCAAGGAGAATAAAAAAGGGGTTCAGTCGATGAATATAGAGTTCAACTTTTGTTTTCTTCACATGGCAAATGATTCTTGTGATGCCTGTAGTGCTCATGTTGCTTGAATCGAGAAACTCTCTCTGAATGAGCTGAGTGCTTCCCTCTGTTGGTTGCACCTGTGGAGTAGAGGTTGTGACAGACATGTTTTTATGTGAAGTACCCGTGTACTGTGTGTGTGATAGTACCTTTGGCTGTAGTCGAGCTTATTGTTATATCAATCTCAGAAATGCCTGCTTGTAGTGCCCAAACTCAGCTACATGGTACAGTCTTTAAAGACATTTTTTTTTTATACTAGAAGCTGTAGCTACTCTTGATCTCTTAACCCCAGAGTTTCTCACCCTGCTGTAAAACTGCAAGAACTAACTGCTTCTCTGATCAGATGCTGAAATTATTGAGCTTCATGGCATTCCACAGCAGTACTAATGAAATGACATATAGCACTTGCTAAATGTAGCAGCCCTGGAAAAGCAGCTCATTGTGCCTTTGTACCTTAGGTTACTGTTAACATAGTTTGTGTGTGTGGTGCTGCTTCATGTGTAACCATTAGAAAGAATTTCTTGTTCTTGTGGTAGCTTGGAGGAGAGTGGCCAGTAATGATAGAGCTATAGCTAAGGATGATAAATGAGTCTAAATATTGGGAATTAACCTTTTCAGATGATGAATTGTGAAAACTGTGAAGCTTCTGCCATTCTAATTAGTCTGGCTAAGACATCTAGCAAACAGGAGATTTCTAATGTCTCTGAGAATAGAAAATGACTGCAATAAAAGGACAAATGCCAGCATATTGCAGGAGGTGCCCAATGATTTTCAAGTCTGTGTATCCAGATTTTGACTGATAAAAAAAGATTGTGAGTTTAGATGCTGTTTGTTTCTTTTGTTTTTAATTCTAATTTTAATTTCTAACTTTGCCTTTAAATGTATAAACCTAATGGTATGGCATGCTTTATTTCAACAGATAAGGAAGGACATCATTTTTCTGTATTCTGGGTGCTGGTGAGTGTTGTCCTAGGTGCAGTAGCCATGCTGTGCAAAGAACAAGGAATTACGATACTGGTAAGAATCCCAAAAATCAATTGATTTTTGACCTTAGCATCTGTCAGGTGCAGTTGTAAAGTCTACAAGGATGAATCTTCTCCACAACTAATTTCATGAACATCTTTTTGTTCTGCTCAGAAAACTAGTTAATGTTTACTAAAAACAGTATTCCATTAGATCTCTCTCGATTGTATCCCAGCCAACCTGCTGGAATTCATTTTATCTTTCGTAAGCAGTTCACATGTATCTTGTTAATTACTTGCAAAATTTAAGATTCACAGTGTTAGTTTCACTGTGTATCACGTTCATTGGCCTTGGTTTTGAATGTATAATCGTTGAGGTAGTGGGTCTACAAACTTCTCTCTGAAGTTTATGAACTGGAGGAGACTGTTTTTAGGAGCTCCACCCTCTTGGTTTTTTTTGAACGTTCTAATTATAAGTAGGGTAATTGTTTATGTATTTCTAATACTGAATTTCTTATTTCCATCTCTTATGTAAACAGTCTATGCAAACAGATGTACTTACTTTTCATGTCCATTTTACTCTTGCTTTCTGTTACTTAAGTGAAGAGTCTCTTTCGGTTGATCCAGTAAGCTACCTGTAATACTACGTCAGTGATTTATACCTTTTGCGTGGTTGTATATCTGTATAAGTAAATCTGATTTGTAGCTTTAAATAACATAGATAAAGCAATCAGAAGAATTATTTGCAGCAAGGACCTTCTCAGCCTTAGAAAAAATTGTAGAAGAAATTACTGAAAACATCTTACTGTAGGACATTATTTTTTGATAAACATCCACAGGCTGATGTATTTTTCAAAGGTATCTGTGAAGAAAACAGAAGTTCTCTTAAAAAACATAGTGTGATTATTTCTTCTAGTGGTATGAAGTAATTATTTGAGCTAGCAGACACAGAATTGTTATTTGATCTGGATTTTTTGTTTGCTGTTGCATTGCTAGGATGATGATATTTATCCTTGAGTTGAAGGGTAAAGGTCAGAGGGATAAAGGGATATATCATACATTAAAAAGATTCCTTGTAGGCTGAATGTATTTTTCAGCAAGATTCTTGCTTTCCTAATCTCCATGTAAGTGAGCCATAAGCCTTGTACCTGCCAGCTGATATCTCTATGTGGAACCATCCAACTCTCCAGCCTATCTTCTCTCTTCTCCCTTTGACTATTAAAAAGAGACTTACGGCCTCCCGGTGTCCTCACTCTTTACCTTGCTAGGAGATATTTTTCATGACTTTTTTTCCCCGTTTAGTTTACAGGACATTGAGGTAATTTCTGAAGGTATTAGGATGTAGGCTAAGTATTCATGAATTGTCATGGTTGGTGATTGCTGGAACACTGAGTTTGGATTTTACTGGTGACCTCGACAGAATTACCTCATTGACCTCAAAAGAATTTACCTCTGGATATATTTTTTTTTGTTTCTGGGGGGGGAAATATGTGCAAGTATAGTCCTTCAAAGAGCTGAATATTCTCTAGTTTTATGTGTAGTGGCTAATGTTACATAGAATTCTGCTTTTCTTTTTCAGCAACTTCCACCGTGTGTATTGATGTAATTGCAAGAAAACAAAGCCTGATACCCATGTAAAATCTTTCTCAGCCTTTGCTTGTTGTGACAATTTATGTACCTTTTAATATTTTTGAAACCTGTCAGTCAAAAGATACCATGCTGCACAGCAAAAAAAAAAAAAAAAAAAAAAAAGTCTTAAAAAAACTCCACCTTACTTGGACAGAAGCCTTACCTTTTGACTGAAGCATTTACACTGCAGAACATTTAGGAAAGAAAGCAGAGAGCAGACAGATAGGTGGTTCAAAGCTGTTGTAACCATACATATGGGGTGTAGCTTGCTGGTACGTGGTATCCCTGGTATATCCTGGTATCAGATGTAGCAGGTGCATTTGCATTATAATAATGTGATGTTCTACTCATCTGAGCTCAGGTTGTTAATTTCTTATTCTGCCGTTGTTACTAGCAAGGTATCTATTATCTACTTGTTTGAAAGCAGAATTAAGTTGTATGATAGTTCATGGTAGAAGTGGAATATAAGGTGCATTTTTTAAAACCGGTTTTGTGTAGCTACTTCGTCTTACGTTCTTATTTTTCTTTTGGTTGCATAGGGTTTGAATGCAGTGTTCGATGCACTGGTGATTAACAAGCTAAATGTTTTGGAGTTCATTCAAAAGTTAATACGTAAGGACAAGTTGTTGGAGGTGAGTCCTTAGAGGTTTTGTTCATTCTTGCCAATCAGAGAGTCATGTACAAAGATAAAGATAAGACAAAGATAAAACTTCTGGCAGTTTTGTTTTTGCTGAGAGTTAAATAAAAATGAGAGGTATTTTCCGTCAGCTAAGTAAGGCAATGGGCTGTGACATCTCCTCAACATGAGTGGTAATGGAATAACGTTACAAATGCCTTGAATACAGAAATCCATTCCATGCTTCTCTCAACAGTATCTTAAAAATGTGGTGTGGAAGAGCTGGCTGCTTGATGCAACAAGTTCTGCAGGGTCAGAAGCTAGAATACCAAACAGGAGACAGTTCCGAGTAGCTTGGGAACTTGAAAGTGAAAATATTTAAGCACAAATAGTCATTAAGGATTGAATTTTTGACTTCTGTTGGTACTACTCTATCTAATATTGGCTCAAGTGGAATGTAACACCTAGTATTTGTTGTGAGATCTTGATCATAAGCAAATCACAGAAACATTCATCTTTAGGTGAACAATTGGTAACAACCAAATAAACAGCCTACTAGAACATCACTGCTGTTGAACAGCTAAACCATTTGCCTCTCCGGTGCAAGCTTTAGCAAGGCAAAGGAATATTCATTGGAGACTGCATTGGTCAGTGGTTTCACTGTAGACAAGTCTTGCTCATATTTCTGAGTAACACAAGTCCTACAGGACTTTTAAATTCCTTCACAGAGAGTGAAATGGAAATGTTCTTGAGGAGCTTTGTGGGGAAATCAGTGAAATTGGAATCTCTAGAACTGAAACAATAGATTTGGGCAAGAATGGCTGAGGGATGGAGAAGTACTTCAGGCAGCAAATAAGAATGCTGAAGAATTGAGTTGTGTAATGGGACTAATCAACTAGCATGAGGAAAAGGAGTGAAAAGCTGTAGAGAATTAAAGCAGATCAAGTTCAGAATTAAAGTGTTGGAAATGTGTCAGAGGTGAACATTTTTTTGGAGGATTACTCTTGAAGCATGAATAACTCAAAGCATTGTGCTTTTGTTTTGTGACTTTTAAACAGTGATGTCTGGGTGAATAAAGCATTGTGTGTCTTTTTTTTTTTTCTTATTGTAATAGGAGTAATTAATTTTAGCTCCTACCAACTACAAGAATCTGTTGTGGTCTTTTCATTGAAGTGTATTTAAAGTTTGTTTTGTTTTGGTGAATGTCAGGTCTTAAATTCTCCTACTTGCAGATTTTTTTTCCTCTTGATTTGAGAGATAAGTTTCAGTTTCATGCCAGATTTAGTTAACTCTAAATCAAAGACTGTAACATAAGGTAGCGCTTCTTCAACTTCTTAAATTCTGCTTACTAAGAGATTTTGTGATTTGTGAAATGTGGCCTTTGAGGAGCTGCATGAGGAGCTGTTAAATGAAATGAAATCCGGAATAAGAGTTTTTGTTTAGTTACTCTGTAATAAGACATTAATTGTCACTATGCTGTTTTCCTTTGTAGCACAATTTTGTTGCCAAAACAGTTTTTAGGAATGATTTTCATTGTATTGACTTTGGTTTCTGAGATGTGCAAAAATAGCCATTTTGAACACAAAGGCTAGCTTATGTAAAATCAACAATACAAACTTGTTTCCCTAGACATTCAATTAAGTGTTTTATGATGACTCCATTGTCAGCTACAAATATTAAAAGCCCGTCTGAATATTGCTTTTAAACTTATTTTTTCTATCATTTTAGAGAATAAATACCTTCAGCCAGGACACTGTTGGATCTCTTACTTTTTGAACAAGCCTATTTTTTTCTTAGTCTTCAGAAATAAGTAATATTGATCTAAATAATTGCATATTGCAATCATAGGTAATAATAATCAGCGTGTCAGCTGCTATGGTGGACATAGAGAATTGATCATGATAGGCTTTTTACGATAATAGAAGCATACCAAATTAAGGAAGGAAGGTAGGAATAAAGGAAAGCTGGAGATCACATAACCATATTTTTCAGGATCCAGTCAATTTTTCCATGTAAAAATCCACAGTTTATCAACATTTTCCTTTTCAGACAAATTCAGTGGGGAGGGAAGTGGTTCAAATGACCCCTCATTTCAGAGAAGCTCTCACTTTCAATTTTCTGCATCTCTGATGACTTACCAAGGCTGCATAGGTTAACTTCAGCCATCAGGATTCGGGCAGCTCTAAGGGATCCCTGCAGCACTGTAACACAGGGACTCAGAGAGAAGCCAGGTCCTTTACTTCCCATCTGAGTTAACACTTGCTAGCTGGGTAGGGTGCTGGAAGACTGGGGTTGCATCTTGAAGTTGTGACATGGGTATCATTTTAGTTCATGATTTTCTTCCCAGTCTCTGGAAAAGGGTAAAGAACTTCTGTGGCACACAACAGTCTTTGTTTTTCTTTGGTTGTGTTTTTTTTTCATTTATGAAACTGGTGCAAGCATGAAGAAGAAGAGTTATAATTCACAGGGAAGAAGCAGAAGTCTGTAAAATTTAGCTTCTATGACATCACTTCTCTGTGTGGACTCAGATTTCTTGCTTTTAAGTGAATTGCCTTCTTTAGACCCTAATGTGTATGTTATAAAACCTGTAATGTAAATCAATGGAGTTAATACTATAGATAAAACTGGATTATTTCTTTTATAGCTCCTGGAAAATTTTAACCTGACCAAAGTGATTTTGGTGCCTGTGTGTCATTGGCTTTTTAATTGCATTTGATTGTGAAAAAATTATTTTTTCTTTTCCCACAGCTTCGAGTTGTGCAGTTTTCTTGCACTCGTGTAATTTTACCCCTAAATAGACCTAAGTGGAGAAAAACTTTTGGTGACAAAAGGTCAATCAGAGCGATTTAAAATAAAATTCATGGGAAAACTGTCCTGCATTAATCAGTTTAATGTGGTATATACCAAAGACTACATTCTTCACAAATTCCCTGTCAAAAATTGATGTGTGAAATTATATCAACTATAAAATTACTGAGGATTTGTAGAAGAGAATTGTTCAATAAAAGTTTTCTGATTGAAAACGAAATGAAAATGTTTGCAAAAAATATTTTGCAATTAATTGTAGTAAAACTTGAGACCTTTCTTGTTAACTGCAAAAGAAAGACAAACGTCAGTTGACAGCCTCTTTTTTCTGAGATGGTCACAAAAAAAGATGTGAATATAGGCAGGATGAGAATAAAATATTGTTTGTTTTTATTTAATGTTATTTTTCTTTCCTTCCTGTAGAATGCCGGGCTGTTAAGAAAGGGGCTGCTTTTCAGGATAACTCTTCTGATGTCTGGAGGGGCTAGTATACTTTATATCCGCTGGAGGATTATGGGCACGGGGCCACCGGCTTTTACTGAAGTAGACAACCCAGCTTCATTTGCAGATAGTCTGTTTGTGAGAGTAAGTTATGAAGTTGTTTTTGTTTTGTTTTTTTCTGGCAAGCTCAGAGCATTTGTCTTTGTCATCAAATTAAATTTTCTGTGTCTCAAAGAAACAATAAAGCGGGCAGTCTAAACATTTAGAGATGTGTGATGAGTCACCTTCCCTTGTGCTTCTGTGAAGATTTTTTTGCAATTTGAGAAAAAGTAAAAAAAACTATTCTTTGCATTCAATTTAGCGTGCTCTGCACACATTGAAGTACATTTCCATTTATTCACTACTTGTCTCATGCATGCAAGGGTTTAGCTTTTGCTGGGTTTCTTCCTTTTTTCCACATACTGTATTTGACTCTTCATCTGTTCTTTCACAATTGAAGAAAATAGCATAAAGTTCTGGTCTGGTGCATTTGGAGTATGTATTGGCTTTATACCTCTGTATTAAACGTGGCTTTGGAGATGAAGACTGAAAGAAAGGTGTTGTCTTTTGACATTTCCTCCTGTTCTGGGAAATTATTCTTTCTACACGTGGGTATTGGTTGCACAACATAGAACTGCATTTCCCTTCTCTGAATAGGAGAACCACGTAACTATATTAAAAATAATAATTTCACAGCTGTTAAGTAAGTAAATATGCAATTAGATGTAATATAACAGTATTCAAGGCCTCTTTTTGTATAAGAAACATTTTACAATAGCAGAAATGATAGAAAACAAGAACTAAAGTTTCTCCCCCTCACACTTAAGTTTAGTATCAAATAAACGTTTGTTTTCTTTTTGACTGACAGGCTATAAACTATAATTACTACTATTCATTGAATGCATGGTTGCTGTTATGTCCCTGGTGGCTGTGTTTTGATTGGTCAATGGGCTGCATACCCCTCATTAAATCCGTCAGCGACTGGAGGATAATTGCACTAGCAGCACTTTGGTTCTGCCTAATTGGCCTGATATGCCAAGCTCTGTGCTCAGAAGACAGCCATAAGAGAAGGTAAGAGACAGTGATGAATTTTAAATGCCCGGACAACTTGAGTACAGTATTATTTTGTTAAATTCAGTACTGATAATTTTAACAATTCAGTGGAACCAGTGTCTAGCAAATGCAGTTCAAATAAATATTTATAGCTGTCATTACAGTTTATCCCAATTTGGGCCCATCACTGTACACAGGCTAGTGGGAAGCAGACTTAGAGGGGGAGGTATGGATGGCTGCTTTATTTTTCTCCTGAAATGGCATTTTGAGATCCTTAACACTGTAGGTGGTAAAAAGTAATCTCTGCTCAGAACAGAATAGTCTGCTGTTGCCCTTGCTGCTTATAAGTCATCATCTCCTTTAATCTTCTCTCCTAATAATGAAAGAGAGAGGAGATATGCCTTGAAAGGAGGTAGAAATGCTGTATATACTATTAAAAAATAGAATGCTGACCATGAGGAAACAACTTGTACTTTATCAAAAGAAACTACAAATTTGTTGTAAGCTATTCTGTCTTATTAAGGTCTTCTTTAACTTCTGTTAACTTTTGTCCATTCCCATGGATTTTATGTATAATTAATTTCTAAGCTCTTTAACGTTTTTAGCAGCTCAGTCATAATGAGGTCATCCTGTTTTTCAGAGTACCAAATATTTTCTTTTTATTTCTGTGGTATTCTGTAATTTAATTTCTTTCCCTGTGTCTCCCCAAAGGCTGTCATCCCACTAGACTTCCTTTCCTCTATTCCCATAATCATTTGCACAGATAAAACCATTTTGAAGGGGGTTTACACTTGTTACAAGTGTCTTCATGTTTTCTTTTAAATACTCACTGAGCCAATATTGCTGAAGAGGTGTTGTTTGTTTTTTTTGTTTGTTTGTTTGTTTGTTTGTTTTAGTAAAAATAAAGACAAAAGTAAAGTGAAAGCCAAGGACAATTAGGGAGGAGACGAAACTAAGAAGTACCTCACTCTAGATTTGTCATTTTGTCATTTACATTATAGTATAGAGACTTATTTGTAATAAACTGGAATAGAAAACTACCAAGCCTGTGGCCTGACATGGACATAGGGTTCCTACTCTCAGTTGTCGTAAGTTTTCTATAGACCATGAAGAGTTACCTGCTGAGTGTTACTCATTCCTAACGTAGATACCTAAAACAGGGAAGATGAACTGCCTTTGAGAAGTGCCTCTCTCCAATGACTGCGGAGAGTGTAGATGAGTAACTTTTACGTGGTTAAACACAATGGATTCTGTTATTGATGTCTTTGTTAGGAAAGACAACACTCTCAGTGGGATATGTACCTAAGTTCTTTAAGTGACCTATATTTTTTTCCCTGTGCTACTGACTTACTAGTTACAAAACTAGACAGATAGCTTTTATCGTTAGTTTTTTTCCCATATATTTTTAATAGGAATTCTGTAATTAATGTTCAATGGGTTTATTTTCTGCTCTGGAAGCATGAACACTGCTTTTCTGGGAATTATAGCTAGAATTCTGGGAATTATAGATAGAAAGAAGTATCAAAATGTTATTGAAACATAATCTGATTTTGTTATTTAGCTCCCATGGGCTGCTTTTGAATGCCCTGCTCCATATACACATTTCTGTTTGTTTTTTTTTAATAAGGTTTATATGTTAAGTGGAAAAGGTATTCTATTAAACTTTGTTGTTTACTTGAGAATCTGTTTCTTGTTTGCAGGATTCTTACACTGGGACTCGGATTTCTTATTATCCCTTTTCTTCCTGCAAGTAACCTGTTCTTCCGTGTAGGATTTGTTGTTGCAGAGAGAGTCATCTACCTCCCCAGCATTGGCTATTGTATTCTGTTTACATATGGATTTACTCTCTTGAGTAAGCAAGCCAAGAAAAAGGTATTATCAAAACAATCACTAAGGCTGATGATGAAGTGTTTCAGTTGAATGGTTTTGTTCTTACCTTGTTTCTCTTTCTTTAAGAAAATTCTTGCTGTCGCAGTCCTTGGAATCTTACTGATAAACGTTATGCGCTGTGCGCTCCGCAGCAGTCAGTGGAGGTCAGAAGAACAGCTTTTTAGGAGTGCACTGTCTGTGTGCCCTCTAAATGCAAAAGTAAGTCAGTTGTGGACTTTGAATCTTTCTTTTTTTTTTTTTTTTTTTTCTTTTTAGAAAGCGTTTTGAATTTTGGAGTGGAAGAGGTTGTGTGTAATTGAAGTATTGTGGTATAGTAGACCTCAGTCTTGATTGGGGCAAAAATATGACATATCAGACACCTAAATTATGGTGTTAACACGGTCAGTACACAGTGCACAGTCAATACCGACAGTGCAAATTACAATTTTCTATTGTTCTGAACTTGTAATTCAGAACTTGGGGGTGGAAGTGAGGAGGGGGAGGAGAAAGGGGAATATACCTCAGGAAAAAGCATCCAGTCAAATCAGATGTGCTAGGAAAATCTCTTAAAAGAATTGTATGCATAATTGCAGATTATTACAACAAAATATCAAAGAGGATGTAAGTAAGTTGAGATGTATTCACCTGAATAATTCCTATGCTATAATCTTCTTTCTGTACCTTCCAGTGATGCATATAGCCAGCACAGCTAAGGGAGAAAGAAGCATATCATCTGCTTAGTTGCAGGACATGGGATAAAATCTTTGTTCCTACTTCTGCTCTTTAACAGCAGCTGAATGAGCTAGGTAGTCTTCAGACACAGGCAATAAGGACAGGTGCAATGTCCCTTGCAAATCTTAGTGAGGGAAAAGGTCTGAGATGGGACTGGGTAAGATGTTTCACTGCTCTGAGTATCGGTGTAGCATAGACTGCATCTAGCCTGCCATTAGAGGTGAGCTCTGCAGCAGTCCTTCGATAGCTGAGGCTGGGATCTGTTGGAGTGTACCACAGAGCCCTGATGTTGTCTGAATTTTAGGACACGCTATCTTCAGTGAGCCTCAGAATAGGAATCCACAGCTTGTTAATAACAACACACAGATGTTTTGAAAGATTAGATTTCTGTAACCTAGAAAATACAGATGAAGATACAGAGTTTAAACAGCCAAGAAACGCTCAACTTTGTGAAGGGAATGATAAACTTAGCACACACTGGAATACAAATAGGCATCAATGAGCTCTAAAACACATTTATGATCAATATTTACAGCATGGTGATGTCTTTGAATAATCTCAAATTTTGATACATAGATAAAGAGCCGTAGTATTTTATTGTGGCAGTGGTAGGCAACCATCTCCTTTTTAATGATGACCTCAGTGTATCTTGTCTTCTGAATGACAAGTGCATACTATAAATGGAGCAAATGCAATCTGTTTCTTTGTGTGTAGCTCCATCCATCTGCTATGGCAAGAGTACTTTAGACAGATCCCCACTCTGCCTGGGCTCCAAGGTCCTTGGACACAAGCCACGTCTGGCTGGGAAGCTGTGTAGCTGTGTTCACACAGTGCTGTGCTTGAGCCGATAAGCTGTGTGCAAGCTACTGAACTAATGCAGCTGGTTCAAAGCCAATGAGTGTACAGGGAAAATGAGCTTGTGTTTGTCAACACTGGGCCCTCTAGACATGCCTGGACTGTATTGCTACTTGCGACAGCTTGCACAAATGGAGAGCATGGTGATGTGTACGGGGAGGTTTTTATAGACTCACATTCCAATTTTCTTTAAGGAGTCACTTTGAAATCACATTAGTAGGGAACTTTACTAGGCAAGAGTGTTAGAGAGTCCATGCCTAAAAGCCAATCTGTTTTTTTTTTTCCTTCATGGACTTCAGTCAATTTTAACCAACGTAAATGTAAAAAATGGAGCTGGTTCTGTTTTGATCTCTTCTTGTCATGAAATTGCAGACTTCCCTTAAAGCTGACTCCACGGGACTTTTCATTAGTCCATTTATTCCAGTTCAAGGCTGATGCAGACCAGAAGATGAATGTAGATAATAACATGTTTTTTATCATTTTTCTTGGAGCATCTTTAATATGTGTAAAGTGCTCATGCTTTAATTCCCCCATGTAGCAGGGCCCTAGAGTCTCCAGGTGTTTTGCAACTACCAACAAAAGCCGCAGCTCCTAATTCAAGCTTTGTAGAACAGCTTTTCTGAATTCCAAATTGTCTGTATATGAGCAGTGTAAAATAAATTTACCTTCATTCTAAATAGTATGTTCTCTAATTTCAGACTCATCTTTTTAAATATTTCTCTTAGATGGAGGTGTGGAAACTGCACTAAATCAGATTCTCTGGCATAGTAGCAAACCTGCCTCCTTGACTGATGGATGCATCTGGCTCAAGGTGGTGAAATTTAGTATCATTTTTGATAAACATGGCCTAGTCATTTTGGAATGTGTTGGAAATAATCATACACCATAACGAAGTTACAGAGATTTTTGACTTTAAGTTCATGACACAGAACAGTCTGGCAGCTCTGTCTAAAGAGAATCTGTTGCATATTTTTAAATATGTAATGTGTGTGCATTTATTTATTTGATAGAGAAAGAAGCATGTTATAGCTACGTCCAGGAGTATGTCACTCTTGCTTGGTCCTATGCTTAAGTTGGTTTGAAAGGTTGTTAGTCTGTATACAGTGTATAGTATACGTTTTGAATACACTTAACAGTATTTTGCTTAGATGAGCAGAAGGTGCCTGTATTCCATTTCCATTTTTGCATATAGTATAGATTCACTGAATTCTTGGAGTTCAATGGTGGTAAGCACTAGTGTGAGTTAGAGCCAGGCCTCTTTTTTCTACTAAGGCAGATTTTGTGAACAGTTACATGGACTGTTTCCACCTGATATGTTAATAATATGTTACAGGTAGTTTATAAATTTGGAATGATTCCATGCTAATGGCTTAGAAAAGGCTCACTGGATCTAATTCAGAATCTTTTCACTGATGTCAGTATGTTGCAACTTAATCCTGGAGTGCTTTGTTGAAGTACCGGAATATCTAATTACAGGCTATGATGAAAGCCTAACTACAGTTTTGCCATATATCAGACTACTTACTGGCTTGGGATTCATCCCCTTAGCTTTAGATGTCTACATCTGAGCAAGCCAGATAGGCTGCCCTCATAACTGTGAGGAAAAACTGACCCTTTTAGCACATTTTATCGTCACCTTGAGCTATGTGGCTGTCACAGGCCAGAAGGACTGCACCCTGTTCTGTGTGTTTCTTTCCACTGATTCTGAAAGAGGTCCTGACAGCTACCTCAGATGTGGATGCATAAGGTGACATGAGATTTTGCCCTTCTACTGCTGTTCACTATTTCTAAACATTGCTGTATTGCTCTTCACTCTCTGAGCTTGGTACACGTTGTTTCCTTTTGATTTTTGAAGATTATTCCTGAAGATGTTCGTCATGTTGGCTTTTTCTGCCATGCAGTAAGTTACTGTTGGAAATGTCAAGTTACTTTTTTCTTCCCTCTTAGCAAAGCCAGGGCAATTTTTCAGAATCCAGAGACAGTTCTTATTTCTGGATGACTTCATCTAATTAATTATATAATTAAATTTTGGAAGAATATCATTAAATACATGAGAAATAGTGACCGTTCTCTTCTGGTAGATTGGAAATAGCTAAATTTAAATAATTGTAAAAAGTTAACATTCCCCATGCTACCAGCTTTCATTTACCAAATAGAATTTAATAAACACGGATTTTCAGAAGAAACAAGTAGCAAAACCTGGAATCCTGAGGAAGTTATGATACTCTGAAAAGAATGTGCTACTAACCATTCTTTGTTCTTAATGCTTTGTGACAAACTTACACCTCTAATAGTTTGCAAAGACAAGCTGTTCTAATGCTGAAAATGTACAACAGAGTCTTAAGACTGTTTTTCAGTTCTTGGGCTAGGCTGTGGTGCCCTGATTATGTTAACTTTAAATATGGCATGCCTGTTGAGATAACCAACTTTTTCATGGGGTATTTTTAGTACTTTCCTCTTTCCTAATTGCCCTCATTGCAGAGAATGCTGTGTTGTTATTCATCCCTTAGAAATGTTCATTTTAGAGCTATTACTGTAAAATAATTACCTGTTTAAGTTTGATAAAGGAGCAAGTGGGCATAATGTAATGTGTCATTTCCAGTTAATATCCATCATTAATGCTCATCCGAAAATGAAATGGTATATCTGCTCTTAAATGTTTAACCAGGAAAGGAAAATCCGTTCCCAGGTTGTCCTGGGCAATATCAATCAAAGGCAGAAGAAACACGTCTGTAGAGATTAAATTTAAAACATCACACTGCCCCCTTCATTTTTAAAAGCCAGATTTTTCCCTCCCACTGGCATATTGAAAGTGTTTGTCCCCACGTTGTGCAGATAGGGGTCACAGGAGAGAGCAAGGAGAATTACAGCCTTGTGCTTAGCGGAGGGCATGTGGGTTATTGTAACCCTGGTTAAGGGGAGTAGAGCAAAAGGCTCATCTTGGCATCTGTCTCTAATGGCAAAAGAAGTGGGAGACATTGCTGTCCAGCAAAAGTAACCTGCACCTTTCAAGTGATTCTGTATGCCTAAAAAAAACCCTCCTGACTCTGTTTTTAAAACTTACTGCATTTAAATATATATATAAATATATACTTACTGCATATTTACCCATTGAAAATTATCTTGAAAGCTCTTTTCATCATTGGGTATTTATGTTAGGCTGAGGGGTTCTTTTGGTTTGCTTGCTATAATTTTTCTTCTCTTACTTTCTTTGTCACCAACATATTTAGAGGAGCTAAGGCTTCAATTTGTCTTGAAGGGAAGCTAGGAAACATACATACAACAAGCAACTCTTCATTTTCAGGAGTATTGTTTAGAAATATCACTTCCTTTCATGCAGAAACTGTGTCTGAGGACAGAAGAAATACAATGTAAATAGTCTTGTTATTGGTTTTAATACTGTAATACATCTTTCTAGTTCAGTTCACAAAATATGTATGTACACTTAATATTTCATTTGATATTTTGACTTTAAATAATTGATATCTTTTGGATTTTTGCAATACACACAGTTCTGTTTACATGAGAAAAATATGCTTTCCACTGCTGCTTTAGATAGAAACGGATGTTAAGAAACTGAGGAATGAGTAGAATCAGAAAGTGAAATGCTGACTGGTTGTTCATAACACAAGATAGCTAAAACATATTTTTTGAAATTTTTTCTTGTATGCTCTGTCCTCATTCTTTTAATCAAATTTTTTCTTGCAGTAATACTTACAATTTCTGAAAAATGTAAAACAATAAGAAAAAAAGGCACTCAAAACTATTTTAGAGGAAGAAACTGAATGTAGTTTTAGTTCGCTGATATTGAAATGTGAATTCAGGTATTTTAAGGGGTAATATACGTTACTGAGTGAAATCTTCCTTGATTTTTTTTCTGTTTTGCCACAAGTTATCATTTATCTAGGAGTACAGCAAAATTTAATAATCTAATTTTCTTCACATAGATTTTGAGTCTGTAAACTTCAGTATATATAATCACAGTGATCCAGTTTGGTAAGAATGTAGTCATGGTGTGCTGAAAAAAATTCCCGAAGACATAATACAAATAATACTCAGTCCTAAGAAGCATTTTTCAAGGTATATCATGTTACTGTAATGACTCATTGGAAAGCAGTGCCATTCTATTTTTTGTCACAGTCAAGTGATCTTTATAAATGGCTATGCCTTGATATAAATGTACCATTCTGTTGCTTCTTTGGAGTGGACCTTGTCATATTTTTATGAATGTACAAAGGAAGTCCCTGGATTATTTTTTTTTTCTACTTGAAAGCTGTACTAGAGCTTTTATTAGATGCTGAATTTGTGTGCCTTACAGGCTAAGGAGCTGTTTCTGTGAAAACTTATTAAGCCTTACAGCATCTTTGCTATCTTTAAAACCAGTGAAACTACTTTTTCACTTATTCTAGAGAGCATGGAAAACAGTTTTAATTTGATTTATTGATGGCATGTTACAGCATAGTCACAATCACGTAGAGGTGGAATTCAACAACTAAATACTATAACAGTTAGATTGAAGCATAACTTTGTGTGTTGGATCAATGGGTCCCAGGTATTGTGCCAAACACGATGAAAATTAATCCTCTGATGGACACATGAGATTAAGTACTTTTTTTTTGACTGTATAACATTAATTAGAGTTATCTAAGTGTATTACAAACCTATATTTATGTACTTCAGTCTGAAGTAATTTCTGCATAGTGTTTTTGAAGAGATTTAAATTAGATTTTCGAGGTATGGAAAAAATTGCAGTGTGAGAGTTTTTTAGATGAGGCATACAACTTAATTTCAAATAGTAAGGTAATTTACAGAATGAATTCTGGTCTAGTTGCAGAAAAGTGTTTGCAGGACTTTTTACTCAAAACACTTTTATTTCTAAACTTCAGTCTTCCTCTGACCATGTAATGTAGTCTTAGAGTAGGATACAAAATGTCTTCCAATTAAGATTTTTTTTCCTGAAATTCCTACCTAATCCTTTAATCCTTATCATAAATTCAAATGATAAGGATCTTCCCTGTAGTTATCCCAAAGCCCTAGATCCTCCCTTCATTCTCTGCTTTTGAACAGTCAAGGTCTTCAACATGATGCCACACATGATTTATTTTTTTCCAGAAATGTTGTTTGATGCATTATTGTATCAAGACAATAATAATTGGGTCTTTTGCAGGGCTGGGGTGAATGCTGGTTGGCATTCTTTGTGAGTTTTCTTTGTTTTGAAATATGGAGCTTAGCTTAATTTTTCTGTTAATGTTGATTTATTTTTTAGCTTATGCTATAGTGAAAGCAAAGTTTAATCAACACATACTGCTGTAGATTTTCTGCTATGCTGGATTTGAATGAGTCAGCCTTTCTCTTAGTCATCTGACAAGGAAGGACAAGAGGTGTCCATATAAAATGTCTTAGGGACAGTGTTGTGATCTCATTTATAATATCAGGGAGTGAAAAATCTTTCTTAACTAGCTAGAACAGGTAAGTTGATTTATTAATTTATTCCTCAGATTTTATCTTGCTATTTTCATTGTCTGTATTGTCCAGTCTTGAGATCCACCTACAACATAAAGCAGTAGTGAATGACAAAAATTCTGGCTGTATTTATTTGGGGTAAGAATTTTTAGCAACTTGACTCCACAAAATACCTGACTGTATAGCATCTGGCTAAAAAAGTTCATCTGTGTTTTCAGGTGCACTACAATGTTGGCAAAAACCTGGCTGACAAGGGAAATCAAAGTGCTGCAATCAAATACTACAGAGAAGCTGTAAGGTATTAGAATTTTTACTCCTTTATTGAACTATCCTAAAATTGCTTTAAGGTTTAACAGGGAGAAAATGCTTAGGTATTCATTTTCATGTTCTGCAGCGATGCAGAGCTAACAATTTGCATAAAGGAATGTGTCTCCCATACATAATAATAATCTCTTAAATTTTACATTTTAGGTTGAATCCTAAATATGTACATGCCATGAACAACCTTGGAAATATTCTGAAAGAAAGAAATGAGCTCCAAGAAGCAGAGGAGTTGCTGTCCTTAGCTGTACAAATACAGTATGTTTAGAACAAAGCCAAGCAGTATTTTGTACCAGCTGAGCAGAAAGGATACAATGGGATCTTCTGTTCAAAGTGCTCAGTTGTCATCTCTCTTATTTTTTTCTCCAATTTATTCAGACCTGATTTTGCTGCTGCATGGATGAATCTAGGAATAGTACAGAACAGTTTAAGAAGGTTTGAAGAGGCAGAGCAAAGCTACTGGACAGCAATTAAACACAGGAGAAAATATCCAGATTGTTACTACAATTTAGGGCGGTTGGTGAGTATTTTTGAATGAATTATTGCTATTAGAGTAATCTGTGCGTGCATATATTTCTGCTATGTTGTTAAATGCTGATCGTTATTCCAGTTTAATTGATTTGTAGTTCAGGATGATTTCCTACTTTCAGTAGCTTTTTTCTATTGCTTTCCTAGTATAATCCCTTTCTTATCACGTTTGGTAGTCCTACTTTCCATATAAAGACATCAAACCAAAAATATAGATTGTGATCTTTTGTTTAAGAGAGATCTTTAATCATTTCTCAATATCAGACTGCTTTACAGTCATGAGCATATTCCAACAAATTGTTAGGTAGTAGAACTATGCAAAAAAAAAAAATCATTTTAGATTCATGGAAATGTACTTATTCTCTTGTGTAGAAAATGCTAATTTCCCACTTTATTGGTGCGTATGTATCTGACCAGCTTCCAGAGAAGAAAAAAAAAAAAAAAAACAACATAAAAGTAAAAAATTATTTTATAACAGTCTATCTTCCATGCTACCCTAGTATTCTTTTTACATTTCTTATTTTTATCTGTAAGAGCAAGTTTTACTAGAACAGAAAGAGAGAGATTAATAATCTTTGTGCCTTTAGTCCATAATTGAAAAGTCAAGTAAATCTGAGTGACATTACTGGAGTTTTCTTTCTTTTTAGTATGCAGATTTGAATCGCCATATAGATGCATTGAATGCATGGAGGAATGCTACAGTTCTGAAACCAGAGCATAGTTTGGCTTGGAACAATATGATTATATTACTTGATAACACAGGTATGAACCCACTGGAATATTTTAATGAGTAATTCAGTGTCTTTCAAAACTCAGTTTTATCTGTATTTGTCTAAAAGGAGATCTACTTCTTATTTGGCTACCAAGACACTCTCCATAAAAATTAGAATGCTTTCTAACTCAGTGGTTTTAAAGCATCACTTGAAATCCAGCCCATCAATTGCATTTCTGATCCTCATTTGAAATGACATCATTTTGCAAGCATGTTTGTATTAGAGACCAAACTTCAGAACTCTCGAATCTCTGCTTTTGTTCTTCTAAAAGTGTTATTTGTTGAAAATAAAATGGAGGTTTTCTGTTGTCTTATTCTGTAGGCCTTTATATTTATGTGTCAGAGATACCTGTTTTTCTTCAAAAACACGTATAATCAGCCCTTCATACAATATGTGTGCTTGCAGCATGAAAAGTAACTAGTAAGGCTGTGTTAAGATGCCTTCTCTTTTTCCACTGCGTGGCTCCCAGGCAATCTAGCTCAAGCAGAAGCAGTTGGAAGAGAGGCCCTGGAGTTAATACCTAATGATCATTCCCTTATGTTTTCTTTGGCAAATGTACTGGGGAAATCACAAAAATATAAGGTAGGTAACTAGAGCTCTCTGTGTGTTGTTTTTTTTTGTGGTGGTGGTGGTTTTTTAACCATATATACTGTGTATAAACTGTGTGTATCTCTGTAGAAACGGTGTGAGGAAGTCATTGCGGACTGTGACTTCATCAGGATTCAGTGCCCATTTCTGTCACAGAATTGTTGTGTGACTCTGACCTAAATTCATCTCACCTTATTTTAGATGTTGTGTGGTTGGTTTTTTTGGAACATTGATTGCTGCACTAAACTGTCAATGGTCATTGAAGAGAAGTAGGCTCTTAAGCACACTAGAGGGCAGTTAGGGTCTTGTATTGGTTCACTGGTTCTCTCCGGAGAGAACCTCCCCTGATTTAAAGTCCTTGGTTCAGGGTCCAAAATTAGATGTGATATGTTAGTTCTGGTGTTCTTTCTGTGTAAGGAAGCAAGGTTTCCCATTACCCGATATGAATTCTAGCCTCATTACCTCAGAAGCTATCTAAAATGAAGATATCACAGACTCTCTAATCCCAGGTTGAGGATGGGATACCTAAGTAACCACAGAATATTATGGTATGCTCATACATTGAGCAATGTATTGAACTTTCCCTTGAATATAGTTGGCCAGTTAGCAAGTGGTACTTCAGTATTGACTACTTGTATTTAAAAGTAGTAAATGTAATGCAATTGAGGTCAGAGAAATATTTTCCAGAAGGAATTGTATGAATATTCAGAGAACAAATCATACATAGTTAATATTTTTCGTTACTTTAATTGACTCCATAGTTACCGATGTATGCATGCGATAGGGAGAAATAAATAATGGAGCAAGTTTTTTGTATTCCTCAGAAAAACATCATTTATTGAACTATGACTGCTGGGGGGAGGTTGATGGCTTTTGATATGTTGAAATGTTAGCAGTGCTGAAGGAACATCCTTAGTGTAAAAGAAGTAAGATTTTTTGATATTAGACTTCATAGACTTGATAGAACGGATGTGTTTTTTCCACCAATTACCGTGTCCACTAACATTTCCAGTCATGTCCAAATGTGGGGTGATGACCTGTCCACATGTCAGAGGCCCTGGCAGGCCTAACACCTCCTTTGGTTTGTGTTGGTGATGCTGTTACCCACGGCATTGCATTTTCTCTAGACTGTCACTTTCATTTTTTGTACACTCTGTTACTAGTCTCTTTCCACCTGAAGCTGTTATAAAATATATTTTTAGGTTACATTAACAAAGTTCCAGAAGGATACAGATTAACATCCAGAATGTATAAGGATAACATTATGGAGGAGTTAATTGCTAGTATTATTTTGATGAGTCATGAATATGAAAGAATAGAGTATTGTACAGTTATTTAGCAAGAATAATATGCAGCCTGACAGAATAAAGAATGTTTATAATGAAGTAAGGAGAAGAAATAAGTGGAAAACTAGGTAGGAAACTTTCTCCAGGTATAGGAAAAACAAGTCTGTCACAGTGGATTTAAAAAATAACAAAGCAGGTAGTGCTTTTGATGGCCAGTTCTGAGAGGTCATTATGCTGCATGGGAATGCATTGGAGACGGTGGAAATGATGGTGGGAAAAAATGAAGCTTTCAAGGCAGCATCCTGAATAAAGCAAAAGGCGCAGTGGAGCCCAGGGAAGAAAGGAGGGGGCCACTGACAGTTTTAATAGTTCAACAGGGAGTAGTAGGTTTGTGTAAAGCAAAATATAACTTATCTAGTAACTTGAAATTGATGGGTTATAATAGGGAGAGCAAACTAAGGGCATTGGGAAGTGCACTTAGAAAATTTGATGATAGCAGTAGCTGTATTTTGTATGGATTGGAAAGTAGAGATACAGGGTTGCTTTTGTCGTTGTTTTTTGTTTATTTTTAAGTGGGAGAATATACAATTAAGATAAAAAGAATGGTAGATTAAGATTTCTTGTCTACCCCTCCACATGTAAAAACAGAGAGAAGTGGATGGCTCTTTAAGGATTTTTACTGTGTATGGGAGGGGAGGGGAAGACAGGGGATTGGAGGCTGTCAAGGTGATGGAGGTGATTTGCAGAGGGCTGCCTGGCTGTGTCTGTTGTGTTGTATAACCTCAGGCATTTCATTTATTAGGTTACTTTTTATGTGTCTGTATAAAAGTTGATACTACATTGGCTCTGTTGCCATAAAGTAAGATTTGGTTTGGGTTTTGTTGTGTTTTTTTTTTTTTTGGTTTTGTTGTGGTTTTTCATACTTCATATTTTAAAAGGCACAAAATTGAAAAGATTTTGCTATTATGAAAGAGTTCCTTCAAATAAGTACACAGTATTCTTCAGTTTCAAATGCTCTTTTCATTAGAAGATAGATTTTCTAAGACCAAAAAAAAATCCCCCAACCCGTTAAGATTTCTGTTTGTATCTATTCATGAATGATTTATTGTTTCAGAAACAAAAGCACATACAGGAAGAGTTGTTTTGGTGTTTTTGCTTTTTTTTTTTTAATTAACATCTGTTATGTCAAGTTTGATTTCTCATTTAAGTACTTGTTGCAATGGACAAAGAATCAAACTATCTTTAGCTCTTTGAAAATATGTATGCTGTATTTTTGTTATGTATACATCTATGCTTTTTCTGTAAGAAGTACAACAAATCGGAAACATTCAGCATTTTTTCTATTTGAAAAAAAGCCAGACAACAATTTTGTGCTGTGGCCTTGGCAGCAGATGGAATGCAGTGTGCTTTCCCAAAGCCTTTGCTATACACAGTGTGCAAGTTTCTTGACAACACTTGATTTAAAGCTTTGGCAAGACAGTCATTTGAAATATCACCGGATGTACTGGAATGTATATTTACACCATATATCCACAATAATATGAATGTGATGCACCATCAATAGCCTTTAATCAGACAGTATGCTTCTACAAGCAAAGCAGTGGCAATAAGAATGTTTCCAGAGTGTGGTTGGAGATATGTACAGTAATGAGAGTCAGTCAAATCTGAGCATGTGTTTTATTATATTTTCTGGGAACACACTGCACATGTTGTCCCATCATACACCAGCAGTGAAAGGGTGAGTCTGTACACTAGCTGCTTCCCCTCTGTGTAGCTGACAACATTCAGGCATAAAAATGCAGTAATTGGACAGCACAGCTTTCAGTCTGTTGTTAACCTGCCCAGTAAGGAAAGCAGAAGTTTACTTAGTAAATTAAAATAGTAGAAATTGCAGTGGAAAAATTACAAATTGTAGGACTAATGACTACTGCGTAGTTTCAAGAGCCATTCTGCTGTTGATTTTTAGGTTTGGTTGGGTGTATATAAAGAGGTTACCTTGCAATACCACAAGGCTTGCCAAATGTTTGAATCTTGGGGTGTTTCTCAAGTGACTGAGTTAGAATCGTAGAATAATTTTGACTGGAAAGGGACATCCAGAGGTCATCTAGTCCAATCCCTGACCAAGCCAGGCACCAGGACATGCAGAGGGACACCCAGCTTGAAAGCAGCTCTGCAGAAAAAGACAGGAGGGTCCTGGTGGACACCAAGCTGATCATGAGCCAAAAGCTCTTTTTGCTGGTGCCCAGTGACAGGACAAGAGGCAATGGATGCAAACTGGAACAGAGGAGATCTCCTCTGAACAGGCAGTACTTCTGTGCTGTGCAGGTGATGGAGCACTGGCATAGGTTGCCCAGAGAGGCCGTGGGGTTTCCTCCTTGGAGACGTTCAAAAGCTGCCTGGAGATGGGCCTGGGCAGCCTGCTCTAGGTGGCCCTGCTGGAGCAGGAGGGTGGGACCAGATGGTCTCCAGAGGTGCCTTCCAACTGTAAAGACCCTGTGATTCCTGCCCATCCATTTGTCCATCCTGTTTAAGTGTGAATGGTGGCCTTCCCCTCCAGTGTACTGACCATTCCCTCCAATTAGGGGCTATCTGTAATGCTCCTGATAGAGTGTTCAGTCCCATCACCCAAATCAACACTTTGGGTCTCAAATAGCCCAGTTCATCTAGGTACATCAATAGTCAGGTATGTGAGAATGCTAGAGCTGGTGATGATGCCAGGGAAAAGCAATGCCAAAACTTGCAGTGTAGAATCATATACTGCATAAATTTCTGGTCATCTGGTTCCCTTGTTCACTCCTATCCACATAGGCCTTCCACAGGAAAAAGAAGTACAGAAAGGATACAGAAAGGAGATACAGAAAGAAGTACAAAAAGAACTACAAAAGGATTTGTTGAGAACCTAAAGTCTCCTTGACCTTACAGAAAAAAAAAAAAAGCACTTTCAGCATCAGCCTTTCTTGGGTTGAGAGTGGCAGCCTTAGCTGTGCTCTGGAACGCTTTGAAAGGAGAGTGAACTTTGGGTTTGAATTTGGACATAGCTCTTCAGTCACTCGAAGTTGAGTCACTGACATCAGAAACTTCTCACCTGTGGGACCCTTATGGAACTTATGTCATGCTCCTCAGAAGAACACAGCAGAATCAAAAATTTGGCCGATAGATTTTCTTTTTTAGCAGAGCCTGTGTGGTGCTGTGTAGTTTTAAATAGCAAAGGCTTAGCGCAAAGGAAAGGCCTTTTCCCCAGGGTTGTTCTCAAATACCTGGGACATTAAGTGTGTGCACTAGAATAGGTAATTTTATCTCCAGGTAATTTGACCTGAAACTAAATGAGCAACTTTCTCTAAAACACAGCATAGCCCAGAATCCATGTGAAATTGTTTATCTAAAGTATCTATTCTTGTATGCAAGTGAGTACAATATGGTCCATTTGGATTGGGAAATATCTTTCTAAACTTATACAGGAAATATGCTCTGGAACAAAAGTGTCTGTATCAGCAGCTCATTTGGTAAAATAAAAATGTCAAATTAGGGAATTAACTTAGCAGTAAGTTGTTCTTCTGAATATTTGGTGAGAGTTTGGCTTTTCTAAGTACTCGGACGTCAACAGTCCTAAGAGCATACACACTGCAGCTGGGAATATGGGAAAGGTTGCTTGGAAGAAACGTGAGAAACAGTTCAGTTGGTTTGGTTTTTCAATAACAGACACTCTGCTATTCTTCATAGAGAACCATGTTGAAACATCTGTATGAAAGGTTTTTACTGGAAAGCTCCTGCCTGAAATGGTAAAAATTGTTAACGGGAAAAGGTGTCTAAAAGGAGTTTTCTCATATGCTACATTTTATTATGCTTGTTTTGATTGAATAAATAGGTAAAACTTCAGCAGGTAATGCTTGAAAATAATATAACTGAGGGGCGGGAAGTTAAACTGCTTTATAAACTTCACTAGTGCTTCACTTTTCTTTATTTTTTTATTTTAGCTCTCAGCTAACATAATGTGAGCCTGTGAAATCTTGGCACTTATTTGTACCACTGTCACTTTTCTGGAGGCTACAGCCACCTGAACTACAGGATCGTGCAGGCTTAGATTATACATACTGTGGCATCGTATAGATATGGCACAGTTTGGAGTTTCTTTCAGTTACAATTTTGTGTACATTTTGTATTATTTTATATACTGCAAGAGTAGACTGTCCTGTTGACTTGTTCTTCTAAATTATTCAGGAATCTGAAGCATTGTTCCTCAAGGCAATTAAAGCCAATCCAAATGCTGCCAGTTATCACGGTAATTTGGGTAAGAGCTTTTCTACGTCTTATCAGCTGCATTGTTTATTTGCTTCATATTTGTTGTGTTTTAAAAGAAAAGGCAATCTTTTGAGCCTTCTTCCTGCTGGGCAGATTCCTATTTTACTTCCTAGAAAAACTGCCAGCCAGAGAAGAACAGGGCACTAAACCAGAAAAGCCATCACATGATATGACAGATCAAGAGGGCTGCACAATCCAGCCCAGAGGTAGCTGCACTTCAGTGGCTGCAAATTGGTTCATTTATGCTACGCTTGTAACCCGCAATGAGCTCACCAGATAAGAGCTGCCATTTATGGCTCCAGTGTAATTCATTCCTTCATCATTCCCATGCCAGTTCTGCTCCCAGGCTTTGCTCCTGCATTTGGCAACAGAACAAGCAGCTACTGTGCCACCAGCCAGTGAGAGACCCTCACTGGAAACAAATGCCTTAATGTTGTTTTCCAAGTGATTGGCAAGGCTGTGCATTATTCAACAATATTGCTAACGAAATTCTTCACTGACGTTCCAGCTGTGCTTTATCATCGCTGGGGAAATCTTGACTTAGCAAAGAAGCACTATGAAGTCTCTCTGAAGCTGGATCCTATGGCACCCGGGACCAAGGAAAACTACAACCTCTTAAGAAGAAAATTGGAGCAATTGCAGAAGAAAGGCGGTGCCTGATGTTTCTTTTCAGGTTGTCCGTGCATGCTGTTTACTGTTAATGTTACATGGTTACTTTTGACCATGTAAAGGATTCAGTCATTGTTTCTCAAAAATAACACCACCACCAGCAATGCACATTTGAATGTCCAATTATGCCCTCCTACAGATTCTAACATTTCAGCTGGAGTTTGGAGGATCTTTTTTTTTTTTTTTTTTTTCTCCTGAACTGCTTTTAAAGTCCCTTAGGACACTTTTATAGGTATACGAAAGCGATGCAGATGGATTCACAGCTGTGAATAAATAGCAATATTTGCTTTCACTTGCAATTTGATATCTTCATCTGACTTTTTAGTAGCAGGATGAATATCAGAAGGCAGTTTTATTTCTGAAAGTGTTTCTGGAAAAAAGTGCAATTTCCTGTTTAAACCCTGATCTGTTCAAGTATGAAGAATATCTGTCCACTTCAGTTTTATTACTGCTTTCTACCGCCAGTCCTGCGGAGACAGTGGAAGAATGGATTCTCTCCAGCACATCAGTTTGCTCTTGTAATTTGAATTACGCCCTTGTTCTTGTTTCTGGCTCCACCATTTGAAGTGTAGGATTTGTACAGGTGTAAATGAGTGCTGTAAAAGGTTTGTCAGCCACTATACTGCTGAGGTATGCTTGAGTGAAGAAAGTACTCCTAGATTTAAGGCAAAGATTTTAGCAAGCAGCAAAGGGAAGAGGACAAAGTTTAAAAAGACAGAGGGGTAAGCTAGAGTGTCTGTTTTTGCAGGCCAGCCTCATCTAGCACAGACAGCTTGGGCCACCAGTCAGCTCTCGCAGCCAGCTGGTGCTCTAAACACAGAATAGCATCTATAGGAGCTAATTCCTGTGGCTTGAGGCACTGCAGTGCTTTCTGGTTAAGGACATAACTTTTGGCTCCTACATTGTTGGTAAATAAAGAGAGAATTTCTGTGGAAAAGTAACTGGGCAAACAACCTGACCATGGCTACTGAGGTATGAACTGGAATGATCTGATTCCATTTTTGTCTCCCATGGCTCATGAGCTTGCGAAAGAAACAGTTAAATAAGCATAGCTATTAATGTGTAAGCTGATCACGTTGGTGCGGGAAGATTCAGAGATGGTACCCATTGATACAGTGTCACTTTTCAAAATGTGTTATGCTTTAATACATGTTTAAACTCTGGCTGTCCAAAGTTGTTTGTCTTGTGCCAGTATTTACATTCCTGCTTCAGGAAATCATCACATGTCTATTTTATTTGTTTTCTTGTTTGCTTGTTGTATTTAAGGTTGGAAGATTGCTATCAGATGTGAAAACTATGGAATTTAGTCTCTCTTTTTGCATTCCTTTGTTCTTTCTTTTTTCCCCTCATAGGAAGACATTGATCAATGCAGTGTTTGCAGCTTTCCTAATGAGTCCAATGGTTTTGTTATAGGAGATTGTGGAATGTTCCCCATACACAAATCATCTATGTGTGGAACCACTTAAAATGTTGAGGGAATGCCTGCCATAGGACAGTATGCCGCGTGGCCTTGCCAGCTGACTACCATATTCTACTTCTGTGTCTTGAACCTATAATAGGCTAATTTTAATTTTTTTTTAAATGACAGTTGCTTCAAGAAGCAAGTGTGTCTACAGAGCACAATACTGCAGAGCTACCCAAGCATCCTCTGACAAAGCTCACTTGGTAAAGTAGTGCAGCTACTTTAATGTAATATTCTTTCCAGACTAACTATAAATCAAGACAGCAAGGCTCTGGCAATACAATACTGACCACAAATTTGGCTTTGAATGAATGAATATGCCGGCATTGCACATACCCAAATTGTATGTTGTCATACTAATTTTAGTTGAGGTACCAGAGACATGTGTTTGTATTCCTGCAGTGTTCTGCTAATGCACCCTATCTTTCAGCAGGGCTAATTGGTTCCTGTAGGGCCCCAAGTTGATGCATTGTATCCACTTCTTCTGGTTTCCAGACAGAAGTTTCAGAAAGCAGTTTCTGAATGTCTTTATAGGATATAAACATGCTTTTTGGTAAGTCTCCTTACTGGTCCAGCAGAACACTGCACCAGTATGGTTAGTCATCTTCTGATAACCAGTATAGTTCAGTCACTACCAACTTTTGTACCCAAAATGTGCTGAAATTGATACACTGTTCAGTACAAACAGCACACTTTTAAGGCCTGGCATGCATCAGATACAGAGAACACGTAACTACATCAGTCACAAGGTATTAAAGGGCTGGGATCTGGCTGGACGTGCTAGTTTATAACAGAAAATAGATGTTTAATATAATCAGGTCTTTTCTGTATATTTGGAATAGGACATATTGAGTTTAAATTATTATTCTCATCATGAAGTTCATATGTATATTTGTGCCTGTTGGCTGCCAGGTTAGATTTACAAAAATCCAGTAGATCAATATTATGTATGGAGTATGAATTCTCTCTAGCTCATTACAAACCGAAGTTGTTGCAGAAATTCCTCTGTGGAAATCAGTTTGTCCTCCTACTCATGAGTCTTAAATGGAAGCGATACACCAACAAGCTGAATACCTTGTTGGCATTTGAAAATGGTGTTTACTCTTCAATACAGACAATGGGATTTATTCTCAATTGTTTTTTGGGCACCTATTGTGTTACTGTGAGGGGTGGGAATATTTGTTTTATATCATTTTTAGTGCTATAGAAATTCAATGTAATTACTTCTATGATGGTAATAAGGATACGCTTATGATTGTGCGTAATGTTGACGTAAATTGGGTTCAAAAAAAGCAACAAACAACTGATTTTTCAATTAAAAATTTCCTAAGACTTTAAGAACACTGAATCATAAGAATGCTAAGGATTTTTTACTTTGTCTTCAGAATTATTTTGAGAGTGTAAGTAATACTGTAAGCTTTATTGAAATGTTTATATTATCATCACTTATCACTTTTCTTGTTTTCTTATACCTCATAACTGACTCCTGGAATAGTGCAAAACCAGGCACCCTGGATAAAAAGAAAGGTATAGAAAAGTGTCCGATTCTGTATGAAAATCAAGAAACATGGATGCTTTTTTTTTTCCCAAAGCTTTCTTGTTCAAATATAGTTCTGAAGAGAGAAATACAGAATGATTCAATGCACAGAACGGAGTCAGAACAGAAAAATGTTCACACTGATTGCTATAGATGACAGCCTATTTTCACCAAAAACTTCCAAGAGAGTTCCCTTATTGTATGTTTCTCTCATGTCTAGAATAATGTCATGTACATGAAGTTTCCTGTTGTTTAATTTCATACTTAAAACTTAGAGATGTGGATTGTGTGTATGAGCACTCAGAAATAAAAATCTTTTATTTGTTAAAAATATTGGGCCTGTTAATTGGAAACAGATTCCTCCATATTTTAGACATCTGCATCTGAGCTATTCATCCCAGTTTTTCTGTATTGTCAATGGGAATAAAACAGGTAATCTGAAATATGATTCATCTAAAGAAAAAGATGTGAGGCATCCTGTGCTTGAAGCAGTCATTCCTCTTCACTAACTTCAAAGGGCAACTAAGATGATCAGCTCACATATCTGAAGAAAACCTCACTCTGCTGCTTTCAGATGAATTGATCTGGTCCTCTATACTTCTCCTACAGTCCATCCTTCGCACCAAGAATATTAATAGACTGGCATTGAGGCAAAGTGGTAGGTACTTGCCTGGAGAGTCAGAGCTATAGTAGTTAGATGAGGGGATGGGATAAGACAAATGAGGAGGGATTTGGGTTCTGCAGACAGTTAAATTTATGAAACTGATACAGCAACTGAATGTCAAATCTCTGCCTATGTTAACAGAACATTTGGGTCTAGCTCTACATATAATTAGCTTGTCTGCAATTACAATAAATGGTAAGAACTTCTTGTTAAATTGACTTTTTGCTGTGGTTCGTTGCTTTGGAAGCAATCTAAAGCAACTGTAAATTTACAAAGATGAGATTTTTGTCTTAAATTGAAGTTGCTATTTCAAGCTATAGCTATCAGAATGTCAAATGTGATTCCGTGTTCTGATGGGATTTTTTTGCATGTTTTACTTTAAATATCTTTATTTGGTGGTTCCTGCATGTATTCTTCATTTCATCTGAGCACATGTACATTTGCATACCTATCATTATGTGTTTATCCTCACATGAATCTTGACTTCGCCCATTCACTGGAAGTGCGTCTTTTCACAGTTTGTGGTAAGTCTCTACCAACCATGTGTTTGAGGGTGTGCTGAACCCAACAGCGAGGTCACAATTGAACCTCTGATGTAAAAGCAGAGGTGGCCAAACTTGTAGGATTGTCACGTACCATCACCCTAAGCTGCAGGTACTGTGAGTAACAGCAGCTTCAGACCATGTGCTGGGCTCCACGATAAGGTGAAGTGTTTTTATGTACCAGTAACATACAAACACGGCAATTTAGATGCTTGGAGGAAAAAGGACTGTCTGCCCGCTGTGAAGAAGCTGATGCATTCGGCTGTACAGGCTGTAGAGCAACGGAGGAGAGGTTACCTTGGTATCAGAGAGCTGCAGGGTGGTACGGGGCACGGGTGTTGGTGTGTGCATGTGATGGTCTGTGTCGAGTGGTTCAGGGCTTTATTTTTATATTTGTTAGAAAAAAGTCCCTGTAGATGTTGAAATCAGCAGCAGGTCAACTCAGGACAAGTTTTGAACCTTACGTGTTGTGGGGTTGCCAAGGGTTTGTTCCAACTTAGTTTCAGGGGAACGAGAGGCAAAGACAGGGGCCATGTAACAAAGCTAAGCTTTACTATCTTTTTCATCGATTTAAACTGTGATAACGATGCTTGTGTTTGAACTGGGGGGGGTGACTCGAGGTCCTGCCGCAGGCCGGTAACAAACATTTTCCCTTTGCCTTCACTGAGCCCGGCCGGGGGCCGCCCCTTTCCCTTCCCTCCCCTTCCCGCTCCCCGCCCCGCCCCGCCCCGCCGCCTATCCCCCGGGACCGGCCGCGGGCCGCCCACACGGGACGCGGCCGCGGGCGGAAGCGGAGGCGCCGTGAGGCGAGGGCAGCGCTGGCGGGTGGGTGCCGCGCGGCAAGGCGGGGGGGGGGGGCGCGTGACGCGGCCGTTAGCGGCCGTTGCCCCGCGCCCGCAGCAGCCAATCAGCGGGCGGGGCGGGGAGGGGAGGGGAGGGCGGTTGGGCCGTTGGGCGGGCGCTGAGGGAGGCTGCGGCGCTCGGCTCCCCGGCGAGACCTTGTGAGGTTTAGGGGAGAGTTTTGGCCGAAAAACCATGTCTGAATGTGAGGGAGAAGCAAAAGAAAGCCGCTTAGGTGTGGAAGATGAAGAGAAGCTACCAATCTCCTCACAAGTTAACGCTTTAGAGCGTTAATTGCTTTGCCTGCATTGTGTGGACTGCATATATCTTTCTTTTTTTTTTTTTTAAATCTTGGCTAACCTCCTGAGTATTTCATTTCACTGAACTTAATTTCTCATCCTTCCCTGCATCCCTTTCCATTTTAGAGAGTTGTAAACCTTCTGCTTCTGACTTCAGGTTTATTTAGCTGTGTCTGTGTTAACTTCAGGCAATTAACTTCCTCGTTTTTGGCTTTAGGGTTTCTAATTTTCTAGTGCTGTAACTTTCGCTGTCCTTTGAGAATACGAAGGCAGCAACTTGTATAGAGCTTAACTTGCAGAGACGCAAGTAGGAATATCAATCCGTACAACCCGTTTTCGTGTCAGGCCACGTGAAGAGTGGACCTGTCTTTTTATGCTTTCTAGGTTAGAGTTTAAGCACTCAGTCAATCTGCAGAAGCAATTTCCTGACAATTAAAATTGTTCACAGCGTGACATAGGCTTCAGGTTTAGCATATCTGAATGGGCTTATTTCAACTTTCTTTTCCCCTCCCCTTAAGAAATGCCTTAAGAACCTAGACTGCCTTTAAACCCTATGATATGTATCCTCAGCCAGCACTGATCTCCTCTTTCCCTGTATGTGAGGTCCAAGTTATGTTAAAATGAATGTGTCTTGTTAGCCAAGCGTATTACAGCATTCTGTTGCCATCCATAAGTAAAATTAAGCAGAACGAATACCTCAAAAGCTGAACTGTCAAGGGTGCTTACGTGTTAAAGAAATTAACTTCCAATACCTTGCTTATGTCTGAGAACCCGCATGCTATTGCCAATGAATATTAAGAAGTTCATTTCTGTGGTACAAGAACTTCATTTTGCTTGGATTCTTGTTGCCTGTTCATTCCTTGCTTTCCAAGTTACTGTGATGTTCTCCGTCAAGTTTGCAAACAAGTTTCTTTGATTCTGTTCAAGAGGTTAAGGCTACGGGAATATCGAACAAAGCTTTGCTCGATTGCAGAAGAGAATGTGTCACATCGATACGTGTCATGTTGTTTGATCCTTACAGTTTTTCTTTCAGTGCCTTCTTTACGTGTGTGGTCAGATTCAGGGTAGAAATGTTGCTCTGAATACTTGGTTTCCTGCAGTATCTGCTTTTTATCCTTCATAAGGGATCATCGCTTCAGTTCATGGTTTCCTTAGCTGATTTCCAACTTGGAAGGCTAGGTGCCTCCGGAGAGTACAGAGCACAAACCAGGTCTGTTTTTGCACCAGACATCCTGCTGTCTCTCCCACCCACTGTTTTGCTGAACGCAGCCTCTTCGCTGGAAAAGTGGTGTCTGGCGTTGGCATTAGTCCTGCTCTGAGCAGGAGGCTGGGCTTGGTGACCTTCAAAGCTTCCTTCCAACCAACCTTCCTCTGATCCTGCCTATATGTTTTCGTGACTCCCATGATAGTTAGTAACCTGTCTGTTTCAAAAGATTTTATTTCTCAAAGGGACTTGCATCTGACTGCTGTTGTAACCCTATTTTTCCCTCTTCTGCTGTTTATATGGTTGTGTTTGTTGTTCTTAGGGAACTTCAGGGAAGCAAGAGGTTAGGTGACTGCCTGATTTCTGTCTTAAGTTTGTGAGTGTAGGTACAAGTACAAAGGTGCAGTCAGGAGGGTGTACTGGAGTGAAATATGGGAATAATAAATTTATTATGATATTATTATGATATTGTATTATATATATTGTGGCATTCACCTTCTGGTACTAGCTCTGGTTCGCTTTTGCTCACTGATGGATTATCCAAAATATTTGTCTGTGTAACCATAAACAGCATTATAGCAAAAATATACCTGATTTCATTGTAGTTTGAATGTCATCACTTTTTTTGGAGCAATGTACTTTTTTTTTTTTTTTCCTTCTAACCTGTGTCCTGTTTTATGTTTCTCATGTTGTAGAAGAATATGCTCCTTGGGCTTAAATCTGGTCAAATATTTTCATAATTCTTGCTGTAGGTAGAATTCAGTCTGAAGCTTGCATGATGCTTTCAGTGACATGAACTGCTTGAGCAGAGAACGCTTGCCATGATAAGATGCATTTTTTATACGAACAGATTCTACCTTTTCTGCATCTTGTAGAGTATATTTTTCTCGTGCTTCTGACAAAGAGGGTGAGTATTAGAAAGATAATTAAATAGGGGCCAGAGTGAATGTATGAATGTGATGTTACTGAGTTTGCAGATATAATACCTTCATTCTCTCTCTTTCTCTCTGTCTCTTGTGTGCTTAATAGCTTTTTTTCCTTCAGGAGCAGAACGATTAAAGCAGTAGTAAATTACTGTCCTTAAATCAAGTCTGTAGCTATTTAGAATTCTCTGTTCTTTTTCACTACAAAAGTTTAATTACGTTTTATGGACCATGTCAAAAATGGCTCTCTTTTCCCCAATTCTGAGCACCAGGTAATGCTAAAGAAGGACAGACTTTACCGAGGCAATATAACGTTCTATTGATTTACCATTACGGTGTTTTTCAAGAATGCCTTTTACATTAAGATTTTGGTCATTTTCATTTCTTTTCTGAGTTTGTCAGCTATTTGCTTTTAACATCTCAAGAAAAGCATGCCAAATATCATTGTCACTTCTGATTTCTCTGTCTCACTCTCTCTGGAATTACCTGCACAACAGCTTTTTTCCTGCAGCGTTTTGTCTGTAATTGCTGGTGACCTTTACTAACAGCTGAAGGTACCCATGTATTACTGCCTTTCTGACAGCAGTTCTTGCCCACGTGGAATCGTATTTTCTCATCCCTTCCCTAAAGCATTGCCTTTCCCACTGTTACCTGTGTGCTTCCAGTCTAACTAGAGGGGACATCATGCCGTGTGCACCACCCTTCAGCTGTGGGAGGCTTTCTGCATTAGCACAGTGTTGCAATTCTAAATATGTGTGTCATCAATTAATAGCAGAGTAATTGCAAGTCACTCTGTCATCTTTCCCTCCACTCGTCTTGTTTGGTCTTACAAGAACCCCACGACTTTTTGTCATAGTATAAATAAAGCTGAAAGGGACCTCAAGAGTCTCTAGTCCAGCCTCCTGTTCGAAGCAGGGTCCCCAGTGTGAGCATGCCAGGCTGTTCAGGGCTTCATCTGATGTGTCTTGAAAACCTGCAGGGATGGAGGCTGCACAACCTCCCTGGGCAGCTTGCTGCAATGCTTGTCAGTCTTCTTCATGAAATCCCTTTCCTTGAATCACGTCAGGGCCTGTCTTGTGCCAGTCTATGCCTGTTGTTCCTCAAACCCACTGTAACCTCCTCAAAGGTGTGGGAAGGCTGCTGCTAGGTCATCCTGGAGCCGCCTCTTTTCCAAGAGATGAACACGCCCAGTTTCCTGAGCCTCTTTACAAGGCAGTGCTCACCCCCCGCCTGTCTTGGTGGCTCTCCCCTGAACTCACAGCAGTTTATCAGTACCTTCCTTGTGCTGGGGGGCACAGAGCAGATGCAGTACGGCAGATGTGGTCTAGTCAGTGTCAAGTAAAGGGAGAAAATCACTTTTGCTTGCTGCCTTTCATGCTTCTGTAGTCCAGCAAGGTGTATTCATGAGTTAAAAGGCAGGGAAGATAAGATACCATCACTGGCACGCCAGAGGAAGCATGGATCCCAGCCAGCATCACCCGGGCTGACACACTGCACTTCCAGCCAAGCTCTGGCTCTCCAGCGAGTCAGGAGTTTGGATTTACTGGTAGTAAGGAAGGAGACATCGATGTTCACTTCTCACCACCTTTAAAACCCTCACCGCATGTATTTTCCATGAGTCTCAAGAATGCCTGTTGGCATTATGGTACTTTCTGGTAACACTATCAAGGGCAGTTCGAATAGTGTTTTGGCATGATATAAAAGCCATCTCCTTTCTACCAAACATTTGCTTCTGAGCTAGCCTCAGTCTTCCATGATTCCTCTCTTGGATCTCTCTATACCCTGGGTATCTGGCTGTAGCTCCACTGTGGCCATCTGCATCACAGGGACTACTTCTCTAAATATCTAGTAAAATACATCACTTGTTACATTTTGCCTTCTGGTAGGCAGACCAGTTTGTACAGCACTTGAATTATATACACAGGATTTATTGTTTCTGCTGACAATTCTGGTAAGAATTGTATACTTATATCTCACCAGCACTTCCTCCTTCAGAATGGATCGTGGCAGTGTATAGAGAGTATGTTACTACTTCTGATTTGCAAGGTGGTTTCAATCTGATCAGGTTTTGCCTCCCCCGCTTCAGGAGCTGAAACATTTTTAGTGTAGGCTTAATTTGATGTGCTGAGACTACTCCTGCTGAATCTGCAGCTTTCCTAATAGTGTTTTAAAAAAATAAAAATAAAAGTAGAGTATGTATATACATGTAAGTCTCTGCAGAATTGGAATATGAATCCAAATCCATAATAAAACTATCTTGACATTACCAACATTAATATTTATCCATATATGGATACCATATATGTTCTTTTATATTTTTTTTTCCATAAATAACATCGTTTGGTTTTACTGGGTCCTATGGGATTCAAAACAGTGCCTTTCTTAGGTTCTGCAGCCCACAGTTCTTGTATTACACAGTGCTGCTAGAAGGCTGGTATTTTCAAGCACGTAGGTTGAACAGCTCAGCCATTGCCATTCGGTTTTGGAAGAGCACTCACTTTGTGATTGCGTCCTTCATGATGTCTGCTGGTGACAACAGTTTAGGTTTATTTTAAACTGTTTTAAAGGATGGAACTCGTTTTTAGTTATTTTTTTCCTCATGTATATTTCTGGATGTTAACATATAGAATATGTAGAAGCATGAAGCAAAAGCTGGTTTTAATTGAACTTGGGGTTTCAGTGTACCAGAAACTCCAAAGCTTGACAATGCAATATAGAAGCAAATTATTCAGGAGAGCTTCAGCATCAAACCATTCCTACGGGCACTATAAAGTGAGATTTATTTACCCAGCCTTAATTATCTACTACTTCAGGTGCAAGACTTGCATTTGAAATGTGAGTTTCATTTGTAGCTGATGGTGATGTAAAGAGACGTGAGCTGAATCCCTCAACTCTTAAAGCCTAAGTGACCAGCATAGATTCCTGACTTTAGAGTATTAAATGCAATGAATACTGCTCTCTGGTTCATAAGAACTTCTCAACACCATTCTAAGTTGTTTTAAACCGAACCCAAGGTTGTTTAATTGCATATGTGGATACTGAAATTTAGTGTTAAAATCAGGGTGTGATCATGATCGTGTCTTGTCCACAGTGAGATATTATTTTCTTTCACTCTCAGATTTCAAGATACAGCCCAAAAAATGGATTCTATCCACTCTGACTTCTGTAGTAGGAGTTTTGTTGTTGCTTGGATCTCAGAATTGTGTGAATTTCTCTAGAAATCAAAGGTAACAGGTTATATTATTTCCCATCAGGAGAAGTACAGCCCACATATATAGTAATTGGACTGAAAGCTAGCATGAAAGTAGAAATAAACCAATTTTGTTCAAAACATTGCTGAGAAAAATAATATTGGAAGTGAGATTATAAGTAGTAAGTGAGAAATAAGGGTCTTGTTTCGTTTCTGTGTTGGAAGAATGGTGGCTGTGGTGGCTTTGAATGACATTTAGATGTGCTGACAAGTGTTTCGTGTTAGTCGTGATATGAGACTAAGGCCATGCCAGAATTTCATTAGATAATAGCTTCATTAGAAGAAATTACGGGTTACTTTAATTTATAAGGAAATGGCAGATAGGCCAAAGTACATAAAGGGCCCTGGTTCAAGTTGTAATTCTCTTGTCCTTAATTCCTTTTTAATTCTTTAACTATTTTTGTCTTTTTAAATCTAATATAACTAACTGCATGACCTGCAATTCACTGTGGGTGCTGTAATAGGACATTTCAGATTCTGGTAGCACATAGCGTGCTTTGAGCTCTAAGGCAAGTGTTTAAGGCTGCTAATGGTTGGTCTAGCGGCTTTGTTGTGATTCCTAAACAAGAATTTATGAAGTCAATTGGTATCACAAGAACACAAGTTTGCAAATTCAAGTGGTTTGCAAGTCTAGAAGTGTGACTGGATGATGTTGACCAGTAAAGAACCTGATTCTGTCAACATCTTTACAGGTTTGCAGTGAAGTGATATTTATTTTACAGGATATTGGCTCCTTCATTAGGACCGCTATAATTTTAGCTTTTAAGACACGATGTAATTGCCCTCCTCTCTACTACCTCTTTTTTTGGTGATGACATTCTGCTGGCCTCCAGCTTTTGCTTCTTTTCCTGTGCTAAATGGGTTATGGAGCTATGCACTGGCAATAGTATGTTGAATGAGTGCAAGAATATGCTCTCTTGTTTAGATTTATCCAACCCAGGAACAAGAAGTTGTTGCGTAGTGAGGCAGCAGGTTCTTGGCAGTGTTACCATCTGGAAGAAACAGGAATCTCGTGGTGGTCGTGAAAAGCTCATGGAAAAGGAAAAGGGATGTAAGGAGACTTGAGAAAGGTCTAAATAGTGTAAGCATCCATAGTAATAACTTGCAGATGAAATTATTGTGGTGCTGGGTGTTTGTCACAGAGATTGGATCTATGTTGGGAATAGGATTTGAGTTCAGATTGGAATCAGTACTGGAACGATTGGGTGGGAAAACTGAAGGCGACTGACAGATTTAAGCAATAGCACTTGGGCACGACACATCATTGGATGAGATGATTATCAGAGGAAACAAAAGAAATGACTTACCATGGTTGTCAGCTGAGATGTGATGAGCTGAGATGATCTTGGACTCCTAGATAGCAGTAGGAGAAGGTTATAGGTATAAGGTTTCTTTATTCCCCTGACTGCATGCCTGAGCAGGTCATAGTGCCAGCACAAGGGGGAGAACACGGATATGAGTCTCCTTTTTTTAGTGTCAGCACAATCTTGGCCTTGAGTTATTCTTCAAACAACAAACTTATTTGGGGCAAAAGAAAGACTCTAAAGAGAATGTGACAACTCTACAGAGAGTTAGCAAAGTGAAGTGAAAAGAGATTTCCACCCAGAGATTACTAGGTGGAAAACAGAATCTTGCAGTTAATGTCTGCATTTATATACGTTCAAGAGTGTATATCAATTTCTATTGATTTTCTTTGAGGCAGTATTTACTGGAGCCAACAAAATTGAGATTTTCTGTAGAATGAGCAAGTAAGGATCCGAGCTCAGTGTTGCATAATATTTCTGCCGAAAGGGGATGGAGTGTGGCAACATGTACTTTGAAAGCAGAGCTTTAAAAATACATCACCTTGCACTGTGCTGTTGTCTACAGCACTGCTCTGTGTCGTGCTGCACGTGAGGTGTGGAGATAATGTTCAGTAAATATTATGTTTGGATGTGGGAATAGGAGAATAAGTAAATTAAATTTAGATGGCATTGCACAGAGCTAAGTCTGCACTGTATTAGGAAAATGTATAAATACCTGAGAAGCTATACGAATGAGAGAAATGTTTTGACACAATTTATGGAGTGGAGCCCCAGGCTTAATTTTGCCTTAGCTGAAAATTACGTAGGGAATAAATCCCAGCAGGACATTTATCATACACATACACGTTTCACACATCAAACCACCAACCTGCTCCAAGGCTGCAGTGCTTGCTGTGATGTAGTTCAAATACACCAGCTAGGAAAACTTTCAGAATATGAATCCAGCCACTGGCCAAATCTTTCTGAAGCTCATTTCAGACATGAAAAATAACATAAAGTTATAAGCTTATGAACTTCGGCCAGCTGGGAAGAGTGTCTTTGGGGAAGGTGATATGAAGGACTCAAAAAGAAAGGAATCTTTTGACTTCTGTGAACTCTGTGAGTAACGAGACTTGTTCTCTTAATCATTGTCTTTAACAGGAGTGCAATTCAAGAGAGACTGAGCATAAAAGAAGGGCAGTTAAGGAACAGTTAAGAGATTAAAATATACTTTAAGTTAATGATTTATTTCTTTTGATTAAACTCTCCTAGGGCACTGGACTATATTCTGTGTTTGTAGTTCCAGACATAATGAAGTTCTTAGTAATGTGATTATTTAAAGTTAGGTAAAGCTTCAGAAAACCTGCTTAACAGAAACAAAACATCTTGGAGAAGAAAAATAGGTGCAGCAAAAAGACAGAAAAGGTTTTTGGTGTTTTCCCATCTTTCTAGTATGGGGCTTCATCATGAGATACGCTTGCTGGCTGTTTTTTCCTCTCCCTTTTGTTCTTGTTTACATATACCTTTACTTATCGTGTTGAAATATCAAGAAATTTAGGTCAAAATATATCTGAATCCATCTGCTCATCTAGTCTGTTATTTTACTGCTAGGAGACACTATATCTTTTAAGTAAGTATGCTTAATGACAATTTACTACATTAATGGGTGGCACCAAGTATCTTTAATGTTGTACCTGATTAATTTCTACACAAGTTCTTTTTCCAATTTCTCTGTATCAAAACAATGACTTAATCTCTTTAATTTGTCCAACTGTAGTCTATATTGTCTTACATGTAACTTTGGTTTCAGCATTTTTGTATGTGAAAACCCAATTAGGATCTATCATTTAGCTGCCTTTATCAAAAGCCATATTATCATCACAGTCACAATGAATATAAGAAATATTTATTCAACAGTTCATCATCATTCAGCTTTGAATATTGCTAGCTATCACAGAATGCCAAAAGGTATTATCGTTATATTTTTGATGTAAGAACTTTAAATTCACTTTTTTTTTTTGTCTGTCATATGATTTAGAGCATAAAGTTTGTGACTGGCCTTTAAATTTTGTGTTCATCAGTTATGTTTTAATTTTAAATTTGTCTTTTTGTGGCTGACCTTCAATATTGATGCAACCTAATTGTAAACAGGGTTCTTCAGAGTGGTGCAGCAGACAATATGACCTGGTAGATCTGATATCAGAAGAGAGGAGCAGATGATATTGCCTTCAGGATAATTTGCCTTTCATGACTCTGCCAGATCAGGTGATTTGGTCTCGCATTGAACAGGTCAAACAAAAAATAATATCTTGGGCTAATTTTCAAGGCTGTATATGGGGAGGATTGTTTCTTTGACATTCCTTCCATCCTGCTCTACATCTCTCCGTTAGCCCACCGAGAACACCAGCCCAACCACGTTTTATCACCTGGCTTTTTGTTCTAGGTAGTAGTGATGCTTTAGGAGTGTGTTTAGGAAAAAGTGATGGGAAATATTTTCAGTGACAGTGGAGCAGACAGTCTTAAGATTATTTCTGATAAGAGATCAAATCATTAAACTTCTCAGTAATCTTGTAGTTTTGTGATCTGTAAAAACTCAGCAGTGTGCTAATAGCAGCATGCACAATTACTATTTGCTTCAGTATCTCTTCTTGGATCCCAGCTTCTGATTATTTCTGTGTTGTGGGCAGAGCTGCTGCTGATGTAATTTGTGTAGCACAATATAATTGCTTACTTAATTTTCTTTCTAAGAAATGTGTTAGCGTTTTTTTTTTTGTTTTGTTTTGTTTTGTTTGGTGAAGACCTGTGGCCTGAGTCTGTACTACAACCGTATGCATGTGTAACAAGTTACCTGTGAATCTCCAGTAATTTCAGTCAGGTCACGTGTGCAGAAAACAGTCCATGGAAATAAATGCATGTGCAAAATGTTCTTGGGCGTCTAGAAGACTAACATCAGCAGTTGCCCCATTGACAGCTTGGAGAAAGCCTGCAGGAGGGTATAGATTTTCAGTTAATTTCTTCAGTTAATCAGTATCGGTGATTTACCTCACCACTTACTTGCTAACAATAGAGCAAATAAAACATTTTGCCTATGAGCCAAATATTGTTTATATTTTTAAAATCTCTAATAGCAGTTATTTCAGAACTTCTTGCGATTAAAATCTCCTATCTGTGAGCTGAGAGCAGTAGTGTTTGAGAAGAAAAGTACATAAAATTAAGAGGTTTGAGTTTAGATGCAAATTTATAACAGCTTTTATGCTCAGTATGCAAAATGGGATGGCTGTCATGCAGGCTCTGAAGGATGAAAGTCTGTGTTGCTTTTTACTAGAGGAGCAGAAGCCTCCAGCAGGGAATGGCAGTAGTGAACTTTGCAGCTGTTCCAGCTGTGGTGGTGGAGTCCTGGGTCCTTTACTTTGCCTTCTGTCAGTGCTTTATCAGGCCAGAGGTGGGTAACTGTGCCAGAGGTACACATGATCCAACCAAGAGCAGCTTCAGGATTAAGAACAGTCTTTCTGTGCACCATCTCCTAGAAAGCAGAAAAATTAGATTTGTGCCCTCTACTTGGAGAGCTCTAACCTGTGTCTCCTTGGAATATTTGATCTTGCTGTTACTTGGCCTTTTGAAGCTGCATCAAAGCACAGAAGGCAGGATCCGTGGGGTCAAAAAGCATTCGATGTAGAACTTCGGGATTATATCTGCGAGTATATTTGGTAGGAGATATGTGGAATGGGTGGGAAGCCAACGTTTTGTTCTCTCTTTTCAAAGCTATTGCTATTTGGAAAAAAACTCCAAGTAATTGCATAGTGTACTGTCTCTAAACAGGTTAAGAGCAGGATGTAGAAATCTCTTCTTGAGGTGGCAGTAGATGGGATCTAATGACTGGACCACAGAATTAAGCTCTTTCTGTTCTTCTGTGTTCTCCATAAACCTAGTGTTCCTTTCCATGCATAGCATATGAATTAATCTGCTGTTTATCTTTACTCTTTTAAAGGAGAGCTAAGAGATTGCCTAATCCATTTCCTTGGCAAAAGGCAAGTTTAGCAGTAATACTGTTGTTTCTGACAGAGATTTGACTAACCTGCTGGATAGTTGATAGCTCTCCTGGATGGTCTAGGCTCTTCTTAAGCACTGTGCTTACCAGGAGGTAGATTAGTTCTAGTGTCTCTATTTGGAATTTAAGCTCGCTGGCTCTTCAGTAAAAGTGGATGTGAAACAAAGCTTTCTGCCTTTTCTCTTACGGCATGCTTTGATACAATTAAAGGCATGACCTATTTGCTCTAAAATAAATGATCACAGTACAGTGTTCCCTGCTGCCGCCGCCTCATGATTTCTTGGCCTATGATTGTCCTCTCTCTTCTTTCTGTCCAATTGATCCCATTCTTAAAAACGGTGGTGCCCAAAGCTGCACGTACTACTCTGTGACCGGGTCAGAGTTGGAGTTTCTATTCATGTACCTTCCTAATGATACACTTGTTTGTATATAAACATTAGGGTATTTTTTTCCAAGAGTACCACGTTGTTGACTCATGCTGAGTTCATGATCATTATAACTGCCAAATCTCTTAATACGGAGCTGCTGTTAAGCTAATATTTCCCCCCAGATTTTGTTTACGCAGTTGAGTATTCCTGGCTAATCTTAGAACTCGGCACTGACCTTACTTGAATTGCTGCTGCAGAGGCTTGTGAGGCACAAGATTAGCTTTGTGCATTGTGGCATCACTTGCATTTTTCATGTCAGTCAGTATTTTCATTACTAGTATTTCCCTGCTACTTGAATGAGTGTAACAAATTTTGTGCTTATTTCTAACCTACGTGCCAACAGTTCTTGTTAAATGATGTTTTTTTCTGGCTTGCTTATGAGAATATCTTGAGTAACAGCGCCAAAAGTTCTACAAAGGTCAAAATAAAAAAACTACCATAGAAGAAGACAGATTGGTTTTCAGCATCCATGCATCGTACCACCTGTGGAAGAAGGAAACTAACTTGTGTATATTCTAAATATTCATTTTTATTACTGGAAGGTCTACATCCCTTCTTTCTTCCACAGAAATTCATGTTGGAAATAGTGGGTGGCTCCATCCACATGCTGTCTCCTAGGTCTGTCTTGGCAGCCTTTTTCCTATCAGCTTGTATGGTCACCAAATGCTTGCATGTTTGGAAGAAAAGAGCTCCCAAAGACCTGATTGTTAAATTATTTTGCTCTTTTCAAAAGGGGTAAGGAGTTGTAAAACAATTGGCACTGGTTTGTTTCACAGAAAGCTTTATCTCTCTTTCTCTCTCTCTTTTTTTCCCTTTCTGAAATGCTGAAGAAGCTGGAGAAGAAGCAGAGTTATTATATGAAATAAGTCATGCGTGTAAAACTTGTCTAACTCCATTAGTCCACCAGACCTAGGTAGTCTCTTTTAAAAATTATTTGTTTATGTTAACATCTGTTAATTGGGAGAAAAGCTCTTTTTTATTAATGATTCAGCATTCCTCTTCTCAGGGTTCAGCTTTTTTTCTGCTTTCCATGAATTTTTTTCCATCAGCATTTTGATTTGGAGATACTGTTCTCTTTTGATCCTGGTTTACTTAGGCTTGAATTGCTTGATTGCAGCATTCAAGGTTGTGTTGCTTTCTTTTTCTTCTTTGATGACTCAGCTGTCAAGTACTTGTCAGTTGAAAAGTAGCAAATGCCTCACTGGAGCACAAGGATCTCCTCCAAACGTTGTCTGCAGATCCTAGATAGGTGTTCACCTGAAAATTATTCCTCTGTCAGTGTTAACCTTTCTGTACCAGCGTTTAAAATCCACAGTGGCAGGACTAACACCTGAATACCCACACCCATAGAAGTTCCTGTAAACTCAGTGAGAAAAAATATGGACAGACAATGCGAGTTCTGGAAAGTTTGTTGTAGAAAACTTATAATTAGCGGAAGGAAAGTGCCAGTTTTAATGTGTTTTTCAAAGTGAATTTGAAATATCTTGACCACATCTTGTGCAGTATTTCAATTTTCTGATAAAGAATTTTCTTCTGAAATAGAATCAAAATGTTCCGAAGGCTCTGAAGTATTCCATTCATTTGTTGTAATACAGTAATTTCGATCTTTGTATAACAAGCTTATGACTCTTCTGAAAGTTCAGGATTCCTTTTTTATTGGAAAAGCTGTATTTAAAAAAAAACGTAGCACAACTTTAATCGTGTATCAGTTGATCAAAATGCCAGCCATAATTCCGCTTGGGTTTTGAAATAAGCATCAAAAGCTGAAAAAGCTTTAATTCTCTATGCCCATTATCTGACGTTTAGAGCGAATAAATGCATCTACTTTCATATTAAAATAATGAAGTATGGGGTTACTAATTGTGACTGTCTAGGCATCTTCCATGAATTTGTCATGTCTTTTATTGGTTCTGTCTTGCTGATAAAGTGGGGAGGAGGAGGGATTAAGATTAATTACATCTTCTCCGAGATTAATTTTTTTTTATTTAGTATCTTGGAGAACCAGGGAGCTCCAAACAGTAACACGCCTCTCTCTGTCTATTCTTAGTGAAACCATCATGATAACTGATTAATACAGCTGTCCTAGGCTGGATAGAAAAGTAGTGATTAGCCCATACAAAAATTGCTTGCGATTAACTAACTTCTGGTTTAGAAGAAATGACCACTTAAAGCCTTTTTGTAAAATAGGTGTGGGATTTGGCTTGCTCAGAATATGGGAATACAGAAGAATTTTTGCTTTGCTTCAGGTCTTTCTTTACCTTGACTAAGGGACAAAGGCTTTTAGAGACCTTGAGTTCATTTTTTAAATGACCCATTATGGTCAGTTAACTGATAATGTCTCATTTAGCCACTAAAACCATCTATGTGCATCATTTCCCTTGATTTCTATGGTTCCACTCTTATTTGAAGTATTCCTGCCTTAAAATCAAAGCGCACACAACTGCAGAGCATTGTAGAAATATACGGCGTTATTCTGGTGACACCAGGTGTTGAAAGTAAAAAATGTAATGCATTATGTATTCAGAAGCATGCCTGCGTTAATTGATGGTTATCTGGAAGTAAACAGTCAAGTAGGGAAGCGCTGTCATTTCGCAGTGCTTCGAGTGATCTGTTTTAAAAGAAACGTTCACGTGTTGAAAATCAGAAGCAATGTGTTATTACTCGTCTTTTTAAGCCATATCAAAAAGACAACGTGAAATTCTTGTATGATTTCTCTTCTTCCTGTGTCTTAGGTAATGCGCTGTTTTGTGATTTGCAGTGCGATCCAGTATAACTCTAGTTAATTAGATTATTTATTTTTCATAATTAGCATCACTAAGTGATTATTTGCTTAACACAGAAGTAAAATTAATTGAGATTTCCAAAGGTCCCTAGATGCCTGCTGTCAAATCTGGGATAGATTTGTTCAGAATAATACCGTTACTATGCTTGAGGATTTTAAGCTGCCATAGATTGCTGTGCTACATGATATTCAGCAGGGCAGTGGCATTGGGAAGACAGAGACTGACTTGTTCAAGAACAGAAATAGAATTCCTTACTGTCAAGTTGGCCTAAGCAGTTGCTTAAGAATAATTGGTATCTTTTCAGCAGTGTAGGGATAATGCTTAACTTTAAATTTTTTCAATTAACTGTAACTGAAGTCAAAAAATATGATACTTGCTTAATCTGTAAAATCAGCTTTCCATTGTGAAATATATTAGATCTGGAAGTGAATGAGTGTTCACCCAGAACTACTTCTTGAAGCTCCCAGACCTAGGTCTAAGTAGGCTGCTACTTAGACCTCCTGGGCCAAGACCTTTCAGGGGAAGCCATCCATTTTTAAAAGTGTGGTGCTGAATTCTTCGTGGTATTTAGTGGAGGTTCATTTGTTTAGTCATAAAATGAAAACCTGTTCCTTGGATCAAGCATCAATAGCCTTCACAGCTCAAGTTTTCTAAGAAAAGTTGTTAGAACGTAGTCTTGCTGGAGATGAGCTTCTGATGGAGACGGGTGGGTAAATGGCAAATTTTATGGCTGTGGGAGAAGCTTTTAAGAAATGTGTTCGGCTCTGTTTTATTTTATGAATGAAGAAAATGATCAAAGCTCAGGTTTATAAAGTGGGTTGAAGGCATACAGGAATGATGATGTTGGTGCATTTGTAGTCGGAGGAAAGAATGGCTTTCTGCAAAAGCATATGAAGGAGCCGGAATGGCTTTTGGGAGCACCAAGCCATCTCATCTACCTGTAAAGTGGGGCAGAAAATGCAAAGCTGCCCCCCTTGGCTTCAAATGAAATGCATATGTAGAGACACATTTTTGGTCTGATTTTAAATGGTGCAAGTATCTTGTCTGTTTATAAATTTGATATTTATGATAGACTTTCCGGTGTAATGTAGGGCAAGGTACCTTCACAGTGTCACAGAAGCAGTTGCCTGTTTTTTTTTCTGTGAATCAGCTGCCAGATTCAGTGAATCAACTGAACCTCTCTTACTGATTAAGTTTCTGCAGAATCTGAGAGTTTCATTCAAAACTTTAGAAAAGATTAGTTTTTGTATTAAGCCTTTTTAAAAAAAATCTCCTCTAGTGAATGTCTATTTTGCCTAATAATCCACTGTGGCAAAGCTCTAATGGAGGTGGCAATGATGGGGAAAATCAACAGATGACTTTCCTTTATTAAAAAAAAATATAGGTTTTCTCTTCTTTATGTACATGCATAAATTGTCTGATGTATGTGTAGATTATACCTGGATAAGGGCCTTGCATAACACAGACTACAACATGAATAAATTCAGCCAAACAAACCTGTCTATAATGATCCATGCTGTATGGATCATCATTGGTGTCACCTTTGTGACCACATGGCTATGCTCCGTTCTGCAGGATTGACATTTCCTAGAAGTTCCTTACATGCTGTCCACAGCATCACTTGTACATGGCGTTCAACTGAGTGACTTGTATTCTGATCTGAGCTGACCTGAGAACAGCCTGGCATCTCTGTGTCTCAGGTGAGACTTCATCACGTTATTGCTATCACGTGAGATGAAGTTGGCTCTTGGAATCTGAGAGGTGATCAGAAACTGAGGTCAGATGGGTTGCCTCACAGGTTGGTGAAGGCATCACCAGAAGCAAATCCAGAAAGTTTCTGACCCCATGGCATGCAGAAACTCTTCACTCAGAAGCATAAAGTCGTAGGACCTGCCTTTCCTATCTTGCTCACCCTATTCACTGACACTGCAATTGGAAAAAGTAAAGCATGAGGAAGTGAATTGGTGGCTACTGGGACCTATCTGGAAAGGTGAGATCCCAATACAGCAGAGAATAAAGCAATAATTATCAATTATTGTCTCATTTCCAAAGCAAAGCATGGAAAAGGACAAACAGGGTTTCCATTATCACTTCTGTCTCAGGTTCCACTGCACAGGCAGTGGATACTAATTTGGCAGGTACCCTTTTCAGGCTGAAATCTGTGCAATTCCCTTTGGTCTGCTCTGTTGACTACTAATGTAGCCAGTTTTGCTGTGCTTATTACTAATTATTTTGTCCCATATCTGAGGCATGCAAGGAGGCTGTTGTGAGAAATTAAAGCTCGTCTGAGGATATGCTACTTTATACTGGAGGCTTAAAACACTTTTGCTTGGGATCTGCTCCAGTCCACAGCTGGCTACATCTTAAGCCCTTGCCTGAGGCATTCAGCACTTGCTCCAGCCTGTTATACTGTGATATTTACTTGTCTGCCCTCCATGCCTCTTTCCCCAACACTAAGTCTAGATCTGATGGAGAGATGTAGTCAGGCACTCTCTGAGATATTTGAATGCCTTAAGGTATGAGTTTTTTTTCCAATACATGCCTAAAGTAACTTTGAAGACTTATGTCCCTAGAATGTTTTTTTTTTAAACACCCCTACCCACACTAAAAAAAAAAAAAAAAAAAAAAAAAATGCTTTTTCAGCTACTTTGTGCTGTCATTGCAGATGAAAAACATGTGGTTTGGACAAGTACGATCCTTCTCAAAATTACTTGGTGCTGGAAAATATGAAACACACTTTCAGCGCGTGGGACCGAACAGTCATTAAATGCAGACATCTGCAACTGCAGAAAAAGAAGTAATAAACGCTTGCTGTAAGATAACTCGCACAACTGTATGAAGAATGCATGTATGAAGAGCAACAGTCTGCATTTGCAAGCCAAAGCCATTTCAGCCCTTTTTATTTTTAACCCTGATAACAAAGTAATAAAATTGAATGATTGAGGAAACAAGTAACTTTCCAGTCTTTGCATTTATGCCTTTTACTGGTGTTTCTGAGTGTGGATGAGGTCTCTTGCTTGCAGTTTTCTAAACAAGATTTTGCCAATACCTTTGTGGTGCCTCCTGTGTTTCTCTGAAATACTTCTTTTGTTTGTCCTGCCCTCTTTACAACAGTGTCATGTTGGTAGCTTGCTCAGGTGTCTGTTGTAGCTGATGGAGATGCTGCCTGTGCTGGTGCAGCTATTTCTGCCCAACATCAGTGTGTTTATTCGTGTGAGAAGAGGAAAATCTCTGATGAAAGGGAATGTCTGGAAAATGACCATGTGAATTTCTGAGGACTGCAAAACATACGTGATTTTACTCGAGTATTTTCTCTCAGTCTACAGCTTGACTTTGTTCTTTAGCCATTGTGCAACTGACCAAAGTACAGTGTCTTGCTTCGTTGCTTGCAACTGCTGAGTCCCCACTTTATATCAGAAGTTCTTGTCAGTGCTTCTTAAGCTTGTTTTTCTGCACTTTGTATCATTTAAAGCCACCTTACTTCGATTATGCACTTCATTGGACATCTAATATGTCTATGGCATGACCCACTCCTCCTCAGGATGCATCATGCATGGATCTGATAGGCACACAACTGCTTGCTGCAGCAGGGCCACTAACAAATAAAATAGCATCAGTTCCCAAGGAATATGACCAGTAGTTTGTCTGTGCTGATTACTTCTATTTTAATGTAGGCCGCTGTAATCTTCCCTTAAGAAACTCCTTATTCATATACAACTCTTCCCTATGGCTTGCTCCGGAGCTATTTTCATTGCATATTAAATTAAATATTTTGTTGTACTCCAGGCCCATTGTGTTAGCCTTGCCTAAGGAGGAAGCAGGTTGTTTTAATGACGTTAGTCTGGCTTTTTTTACTTTCAAAACCACGTTGAATATTATTCGCCTTCTCATTTACTTCCACTACTTGGTTCTGTCCTCCTTCCTTCATCAAGTTAGTAACTGGAATTCCTTCTCAAAGGTCACTGAAAAGAGGCTGCACAGCATGTATAAAACTGCTTTCATCTGTATAAATATTTTATTTGTAAATAATTCTGTCTCGTATACACGTCTATATAATTCAGATGAATATTATATATTGTTTTCTATTACAGCTAGAACTCTGGTTTAAGATGCCTTTGGTTAAGGCTTCTTTCCAGGGATCCTGGATGTTGCCAAGAAGACCTACAGTTAGAATAAATTCTACATGCCATAGTAAAACTAAAATAGCGTTGCTTTTTCTTTTTGCAATTGCAAAGATATATCTCAGTAGGAACACCATGTCAGGTAATTATTTCCATCAGTATTTCTTGTGAGCCTCTTGTGGTTCCAGGAGAAGATTTAAGAACTTCTATAGCTGGTTTTGCTGATTCTCCAGTAAATACAGACCTGTGTTAAATTTTGCATCAGACTGCAAAACTTATTTCTGCATCAAGAGACCACATCAGTCCTTACCGGAAAGTCAAGGTTTCATTCAACACATCCTTACAGGACACAAATTGGTAATTTCTTGTCTTCTTGCTTGTCTTTGATTCTACCAGCAAGGATATTTTAGGTTCTGGTCACTACATCTTCTGGATCTGAAAGCAGTTGCTCCAATGCCTTGCTATGAGCCATTTCAGGCTTTTTGGATGCCCCCAGAATATATATTTGTTTCTTCCATGTAGCAGATAGCAGACCAATAAATGTATTTGCTTTTAGATAAAGATGCTTTCGCAGTTGATGAAGAAAGAGACAAGGTATGTTTCAGATTTCACTGCAAGATTTTGCAAGTGCTTCTTAGAGAACAAAAAATCAAGATCAGGAAAGTTGAAATAACTCATTGGTTTTCTTTTCATGATGATCTGTGACTTTTTATCTTTTTTTATTGTAAACTTAGTACTAGTTTCTAAACAGAAGTGATATACCTCAGTGGGACTGAAGTAATTACAGACATCTGCTCATGGTTCTCTGTAGTTTCCATGTGGGGATCTGTTTTGTTTTGTTTTGCCTTTTAGTGTACTAGAAAATGATGGAAAAGATTTATTACTAAGATAGGGATTAGCTCTTTATTTTTGACTTGAAAAAGGCCTTTTTATTAAATAAAACTACCTGATATGCATACCTTATCAAAGAAAGGCTTGCATATTTAATTAATTAGGCAAGTAAAATAATGGCAGTTAGTGAATTAATCTGATTTGCTTCATTTCCAATATCTCATGTGTTAAATATTACGCTTCTCCACAAATCTGATTCATGGACTGAAAGGAATGAAGCCTCCCTTCTCTCTTAAAAAACAGAACAACATTCATAACCTATTTCTTAGCCTTAAAAAACTTGACCTGAATAAATTAAATAAAGTGAAGGGAAAATATTTCTGTATATCACAGAAGGAGGATCTGCTGAATATTTTTTTTTCCTCATTTTCCAATGTCTGTACAGTGACTGTCTCCAGATCAGTGGTCTGACTTGCTTCAGAGCTTTATTAGCCAGCCAGTAATTTTACAATTCCACTTTATTAATATCATAATCCTCCAGCTTTCCACGTGTGCGTGCTCAGTAACCTCATCTGTGCTCCTCCAAATGTCAAGAAGGGCTTCTCCTTCTTCTGCTGCGAGTTAGTGGCACGCATACGCTCATGTTGATACATTTTCATTTATATCGTCTGTGTGCCTATACCATGTTATCCACAACCCTTCTGCATGACCCTGCTTCAGAACAAGCATGCTTGGCCATCACCCCACGCTGTCCGTACCCTTCCTGGCTGAGTTTTTAAAATAGTGTCTGCATTTAACTCTGGTGATTCCTCCAGTACAGCTGGTTTTAATCTTTCTCTCTCTTCTTTTGTGGGCCACTGGTATTTTCCAAGAAAAGCACGGTTCTCTATAGAAATTTTATGTACATACATAAATGCTATAAAAGCGTATGAATTACCTTTCCTTGGCCCTTAAAAGTCACCCATCATTTCCCAAGGAATCATAGCCAGAAAAAAAGCAGCCTGTTGGGGTTTCCTTAAGTTTCGTTTCTACCAAGTTAGTTGGTTTGTGTTTCAGTAACTGGCCTACACTGGTACATGTAGGTGCTTTCCAGGATAAAAAAACAAGCTGAGTACTACGTGCCCCTACTCCTCCAGCTGCCAGGCCAGGACCTCTTGCCCTCATCAGTCTCATCATGAGGCCTGAGGTGGCACCACCTGGATGCTAGCAGAAGTCACTGCGTGCCACCTGGGCAGCTGGAGGCTCTCAGCATCCTTCCCACAGGGCCAACAGGAAGGCATGCAAGGGCCTCCAGAGCAGCCGGCTCCTGCTGCAGGAGGCCACGGCTGCTGAATGCTGCGTGAAAGCCTCCTTTCCAAGTCAAGCCACATCCCTGAGGGACGAGGGGAAGGAAATCTCCAAAGAGCAGATTTGGCTGTGCCGTGACCAGCCGGGCATCTCTCTGCTCCTTACAAAGCATTATTGTGCAGTGGCTTCCCCATCCCGTTCCAGCACCGCTTTGTGGCAAGGCACCTTGCGATCTAGCACAGACCTGATCTTTTCCCCCTTCCATTTTTCTCTCCCTCCATCTTTTCAGCACAGAAAAATATGTTCCCATGCTTAGGTACTCAGAGTGTTTGCTGCGTTTCGCAGGCTGAGATGCTCTTCCCGATCCAAAACAACTAACTGAACATTCTGGGCATTGGCATGTAAATCAGTGTGCTGACCTCGCTGGGAAAACCCGTCCCAGCTTCAGACTGTATTCTGAGCCTCAGGATGTCGGCGGTTTGAATCAAGGCGGTATGCCCTGCATGTCAATGACAGAAACCACTTCAAATTCACTGTGGTGTTTGAAACTGTACAGGGAGCACAGCTAGCATAATAGGGCTGTGCTATCAGAAATTGTTCTCTACTTTTTTTTTTTCCCATAATGGTGATCTGGTGTTTAAAGTAAATGTTCTTTTTATTTCCTCTGTCTCCTTTTGAATAGATATAACAGCTTAAGCCTCCGTGTTAGGGGGGTGGTTTGACACCAATGGGTAGGTAAGCACCACCATGCCACTCTCTCGCTCCCCCTCCTCAACAGAACAGGGGGAGAAAAATACGCTGGAAATGCTGGGACGTCTTGTATGCACCACGACAGTCACTGCCTCTGGGTTGGAAAGCTTCTGGGCCACCAGTCTGTAACCCAAGCACTGTCTTTGTGTCCTGTTCTTAGCTCTTGATGAGGAATCTGCTGTCAACCACTATCACATGTGGGATACGTGGCTCGTTTTTGTTGTGACTTGTTGTGGTCATTCTTATGTCCCATGTTTTTATAGAGAGCTGTTTGTTTGTATACGTGGAAGACAAATGGTCCCTTCTGTAAAACCTTTACTTCTATTTGTAGGTGATATGCAGGAGCCCTGATAGCTCCTCTTCAAGCTTAACAACTTCCACTTGTTTGATCTGTGTCCCAAAATAACAGCTGTGGACTCCTTTTCTCTGTGCTCTGCCCTGAGCTCAGTTTAACTACTTCTACAGTCCACAAGTGTATGAGTTGTGGTGTCAAAAACTTGATACAATAAGCTGTTAGAGGCTTATACATGTATAATGATAATATTATTACTTAATAATAATGCTGTGACAAAACAGTCAATAATACTGATCTAGTATCATGGGTGTGCAACTATTTCTTTTTTGCCAACACAGTTTGTCCACATCCGTTGACTTTCCGTTGTCTTCATGCTCCTTTTCTCATCCTCCTTACGTGCTTCCAGTCCCCTCCTGTCTCTGCACTTTAACATTTAGCAGATTAAATGGTCTAAAAATGCATCCGGCGTGTTTCTGCAGTGTGTCCCGGCATCGTTTTGTGTGTGGTGGCTTTAGCCAATTGCCTTTTGGAGCCCTCTTTAGCAGCTCCTAACTTTTACTTTGGGAATGAAGCTCTTCCAGTAACAGTAAATATATATATAATGAGGTTTCTCTATGAAATAGAGCTGAAAGTGACTGGAAACGGTTTCAAACAGATGAAAAGCAAACGTTTGCCCTGGTGCCGAGTCAGCGCGAGGAATTAGAGCAGCGGTGTGATTGATGCCTGTCAGGAGGGAGGGCTTCCGTGCTCTGGCTCCCAGTGCCAAACATCAGGATACCCAAGCTTAAGTGTGGGCGTATTTGTTGGTTTGGGGATATAAGCTGTCCGAGGGTGAAAGGAAAAATCTCGGTGAAGTGCCGTCCCAGGTAGTGCCCGGTAGTGTCCAACGTGGCATTGGTTACCATAATACCGTTGTTTGTTTTCACAAAGCAGCACCTCAGAGTTTCTGAGCGAGCGACTGCTGCGAGGAGACCGTAACCTCTGGATTTCAAAGGAGCCATCGTTTCGCTGCTGCCTCTGTGGTTAATGTAAGAAAGGTGTCTTGCCATAAACTTTTCCGAGGCATTCAGCAAGGTTGGAAAGGGGTCGGCCCGGGCAGGAAGCCCTTGTCTGTGCTATAAAGAAAATAGCAAGTAACAAAATGAAAGCATCAAAGGACCAACAGGATGCAGTCCCATGAGTCCTCTCTGGCATGTTAGTCCTGCTTGAAAGTTAGCATTGAGTGAAGAGTGACCTTAAAACTCGCTTCATTCAAACAGACTGGGCTCAAGTTTAAAGTTCAAGGCGTTTTGTTTTTTCACCTGTTTCCTACAGTTTTAAGAAACTTCTGAAGAATTAATGTGTAACTATATCTGGTCACTGAGCCAGCGCTAAGCATTTTTCTCAAGGGAAAATAATGTTACTGTATGGAGGGCGAGAAATGGATACTTTCTGAGCTGCAAGGAAAAGCCTCAGCAAAACAAAACCCGAACCCACCGCTACCGCAATCACAAAGGGCCCAGGAGCCAGCCTGATGCACGGAGTGCTGCTCACTTCATTTTTGGAAGAAGCTGGTAGGACCCCATCATCATCCGAGTCACAGAGGTTGTGCCACCCCTGCTTTTATCTGAACCCAGCAGCACCTTCTGCCTTCTCCATCCTAAAGCTGTTACTTCATTTTCTGATCTTTGCCTCTCACCCAGCGAAGGGAGCAGCAACGGAGCCCACGAGCGGGTCGGCCGGTTGCCTTTTTCCTAGCTGGAGGAGGCGACACGGATCTCATTCGCGTTCCCCCACATCATTAAATTTTAATGATCCCAGCATGAATATTGCATGAAAGTACTTTCTGAATGGGTTTGTTTTGCCCTGGCAGCTAATACTCAGCGTAAAGTCTGATTTTTATTTCCTTTTTTTTTTTTTTCCCCTCTAAGGTAGCTCAGTAGAGGGATGAAGTGTCAAACCGGATTAAGTGAGAAAAGGCAACTTTTCATTGGCACTGTAGGTTATCCGTTGAAGCGATGCCGTCTGGAGCTCTTTTCAGCTGCTCAGTGGAAGTCTGTGAAATGACCCTCAAATAAAATTCTGCTCTTTACTCTCCTTGCCACAAGGTGGCCAAAAATGGTTTGAAAGCACAGATATGAGTGCTGGGAATTATGCTGGTGCCTGGAGCAGCCTGCCCAGAACTCAGTACGCAGCGTGCGGGAGATTGAATTTATTACACAGAAAATTATATCAATTTTATTTATCAGGAGCTGCGTTCAGAAAATGTTTCTACCAACTCTTCATTTCACTCACTTCCAAGCTCGGGCTCAGTTTTGTTTTTTAAACTAAACAAAAAGTCAGTGTGATCAGCTTATCCCAAGCAGATGACAGGAAGATCCGTGACCGTGAAGGGGCAAGTGAAGTTCAGCTGCCAGCCTTCTCCAGAAGCCACAACGGTGGAAGTGCTGTGAATTTGAGGCTCGGAAGGCACCAAGTCTGCACGGACTGGGACTGAGACTTCCAGTCCCTACTCAGTCTCCGTTTATCCTGCCTGGTGAATTCATTTGCTTAAATGTTGGCACAGGAACACGTACCCAAACCTGGGCTAGTGAGTTTTGTTGTTGCTGCTGTTGAGTTTTGTGGGACCAGCACTTTTTTTCATGCCAGGTGCATTCCTGTAAATCCCTCTGAAGGGAACGTTTCCAAGCAGCCGGACGCTGCGCAGTCAGAAACGTGCGCTTCATTTTCGCCAGTTTCAGGAGTTGTCTCACTTTTCCCCGAAAACTTTTCGGAAGTTTATCTTGAGATATACAGTAGGGAGAGATCTTTAGTTTAATGGAAATGAAGCATATCTTTTCCCTACAGATGCACCACTCGGCATTGAGCTTTTTATGTGTGTTTTACATTCAGCTTTTTATTTTTTAAGTTATTAACTCTGACAAGTAACCTCTTGGTTGTGAACAATTTAATTCACAACTCATTTTTCTGATTCAAAGTGAACACGAGTGCCCTAATCCCCTAATGGGAATTAATTGCATGTTTCAGTGCTTAACTCTGATCCTTTCTCAATCCCCACTGGGACAAGTTTCTTCCTGAAAGATCTGTGTTTGTTATTCAAAACACAATCTGAAAGGTAATGATTTTTCTTATAGAAGGGAGTCAGACCAACTGAATATTAATGTCCTTTTTATTGTGAGGGAATGAGCTGCATCCAAAAAAACTCATTTATGTCATCAAGGATAAATTACCCTGAAGTATATCTGATAAAATACAGGGGAGGAGAAGTGGTGTAGTCCTTTTCCTGAATTGAAAGCTGTTTGCCAGTAAATAAAGGCACACATCACTTTTACTGAAAAACTGTATTCTGTTAGAGAAAAACTGTTCATTCACCAAGGGAGGAATTGCTTTGCTACTGGTTAAGAGGCTTGCTTATTTTAAATGACACTCCCCCAGGCCAGTACCATACCATTTTTGATAGCCTAACTATCTAGCAATTTATTAAAGTAAGACTAAATAGCTGAAAACACATTAATTTTCTTCTTTCAGTTGGTTTTTTTTTTTTTTATTTATTTATTTTCGAACTCTGAATGTTGTTTAATAACAAATGGAGCTGCATGTGCTCCTCTGGTGGGCAATGGGTGGCTGCCCTGGTGGGTGATGCTGAGGCAGGCTCTGAGCAGGTACTGACTGAGGGCAAATTCGGGAAAAACTTCATTTGCCCTGCAGAAAGAAAGGAGAATGAACAGGGCAGAGTGTGAAAAATAGATGAGGACCTATGAAAGTATGATTATTTTTTTCCTGTCTTTCAGGAAGGCCAGTCTTCTACCCAATTTAAACCAGTTTTGAGTGTTTTATGCTGCTAGGTAAATTTTGAACAAAATTGTTCAGGGGCTGTTTTCAAGAGATGGCTGGCACGTGTGCAAAACAGCGGCTACAGGCCAAGGTGGCTTGAAAGACCTGAAAAGGACTTGGGGCTGTGTCTGACCTGGCCTTTCTGCCAGCAGCCATCATTTAGTTTTGGTAGCACTGAAATACGGGATCCCCCCTCACCCACAAGATAGGTGAGGGCACTTGTGCCGACACCATCCCCTGGCCTGGCCTCGTCAAGTCAGCCTGTGAGGTTTGTCAGCTAGGAGTCATTCAAAGCCCTGAGGAGAAATTGGTGTTTGTTCCTCCCGTCCCCTGGATGGGCGAGACAAGTGTGTCCTTGTGCTTGTGACAGCAGCTTGGCAGCCCAGCCTGGCTCTGGGGGTGACCCCGGCGGCCTCCCCAGCTCGCGCTGGGCAATGCTGGTGTCTGGCGGCCTTATTCACCTCAGCCAGCGGCGGGACCGCAGGCCCGGGGCTGTGGGAGCCCTCAGTGTGTCCCCAAAAGGCCTCACCAGCAGGCTGAGCTCAACCTGCTCCCCTGCCAGGCCACCTGGTTGGGTAGCACAGGTTTCTCAGGCCTGGTGTTCAAGGCTTTGCGTTCCCCTCCACAGCCAGCAGCTGCTTTTCCTCCCTGACAAGCAGGGGGGAAATCACCCCATGGCTTCACCCCTGCAAGTTTTAACAGGTGGGATTGACCACAGCTACTTTACCTTAAATGCAGCAGAGCGATATAGTAAGGTGTTTGAACCTTTTTTGTTTTGCTTTGTTTTAGGGTGTGCTAACTGGAGCTTGTTCCCATCGCTGGGATGGCTCCCTGGGTGCCTTTAGGTATGTTACTGAGCGTGGCACCGTCCCCACTGCATGCAGCATGGCTCCAATATAATCACGAGAGAGGGAGGGAGGAAAAAAAAAGAAAAAAAAAAAAAAAGAAAAAAAAAAAGGCTTGAAGCTTTTACTCTGTCTCAGCACTGTGTTGGCTGCTGTCGTGGCATCCTTGGAGAAACAATGGGATGCCATTTGATTACAGCAAAGAACTGCAAGAGGGACGTCCCCCTGCTGTCTGTCTTTCTACAGTGTTTGACTGAAAAGTTTAAGGACCAATTTGAATTTTTAGCACGATTTTTTTAAATGAGATCAATTTTGCATGTGCCCAAACAGCCTCGCACGTACACCCCATCTCGGCGTGCATGCATTCCTTTGGTCCGTGCTGCACTTTCAGCTGGCCACGTGTATAACATCCACCTTTTTGTCTTTCTGCTGCTTTTTCAGGTACGATGGCTCGTGTCTTCGTGTATGGCACGCTTAAGAAGGGCCAGCCCAACTACAAGCACATGATAAACACCGCCAAGGGGATAGCGAAATACCAAGGAAGGGGCCGCACCGTGGAGAAGTACCCTCTGGTGATCGCAGGGAAATACAACATCCCTTTCATGCTGAACATCCCGGGCACGGGGCACCACGTGGCCGGGGAGATTTACACCGTGGACGACCAGATGCTGCAGTTCCTCGACGAATTCGAAGGCTGCCCAGACATGTACCAGCGCACGACGATGAGAATCGAGGTGGTGGAGTGGGAAGGGAAAAGCAGCGCGGCCGGGAGCAGCGTGATGGAGTGCTTTGTGTACAGCACGACCACCTACCAGCCCGAGTGGGTCCAGCTGCCCTACCATGACAATTACGATTCCTCCGGGACTCACGGCCTCTCCTACGTGCTGCGCGAGAGCAGGGATTAAGCCAGCGCAGCCCCGCCGAAGGCTCAGTAGCGCGGTAGCACCTTCCAGGAAACCCGTAATGCCCTTGTATTAAAACCCGAGATCTCTTGTAACCTCCCAAACCTGGGCACGTTGGCTCTAGCGTGTCGTAGGCCTGGAGGCTGGCACGCAGCCCCGGCTAGGCACAGCCTGCTGCCCCCACTAACACAGCCTAACTGGTTTCGCATGACGCCTGAACCACGCGTATCTGTCTGCGCGCACCCCTCTGGGGGTTTGGGTTTTATCCTCCACCACCCCCAGCCTCGCCTCAAGTACGGGGCTGAGGTGAGTGAAAGGCAGATGAGCACACTAATTTCTTCTTACCAGAATTGATAAATTTATCAAGTGTGTTCTCCAAGGCGGGCGGCGAAATAATGATGCTGTTGCACTAATAGCTACAACTGATTTTTAAAAATTGTATCTGCAAACAAAGTAAAACACACCTCGCATTTAATATTGCTTTGTGTGTGGTAGGCTACTGAATGTAAACAAACTGGGCAAACAAACGTGTCTTGGGGGAAGAAATGACCATACCGATAGCCTGCACTTCAAGGAAAACCTGAAATTGCTGTAGAAATAGAGGGGAGAGAATTTAACAATGACTATTCCTACTCTGTGATGCAATGTTTTTCTGAACTGGAGATGATTATTTTTAAAACGTGTTTAGTTTTATGAGAAGAGATATTAAAGAAATATTAAATATTAAAGAGAATTACATTTCAAGTCGTATTTTTAATTTAGCATTCTACTAAGCACTTTAGGTACTATTTCAGTTTAATAAGGGACGGGGGGAGCTGGGAGTTGGGGGCCAGAGAAAGCAAACCTGATTTCAGCTGCCCACCACAGTACACAGCTGGGCCGGGCACAATGTCCAGGTGACTTTTAACCAAGCACTTTAATGCAGAACTTGCAGTCAGATGCAGTCTGAAATTCTTACCGGGGGGGAGATTATTACTCACCTACTCATATTATAATATTAAAGAAATCCCCAAAGGACCTGTATGTGATTATTGCAACATTTAAAGTCCAAAAAAAAAAAAAAAAAAAAAGACAAAAAGAAGACTGTTGTCCCCATGATGACCCAACCACTGGTGCTGGTTTCTGTACAGTCTGGGGAATCTGTGGCTCTCTCCTGTGCCTTGTATTTCCTTCAACCGTGGTGTTTGGGGCATAGATATTGTACAAAATACAAAGCTGCCGAAGGGACAAGGCTGTGTGCTGTGCAGTGAGCCAAGGTACAATGAAATGTACTGAGGAGCCCGTTACAAACAAGCTTGTACTTTGCGTCATTGCCAGGAGCTCTGGGATGGCCAGAGGAGGTCAGCGCAGGGATCCAGGGTAAGCAATCAGCCTAAAAACTTCATTAGGAACAGGCGCTGCTGCAGTTCAAGCAGAAAAACAGACCAAGAGCTTGTTTCTGCAGTAAGCAAAGTAAATACCGTTCAAGTAGAATATTCTTTTTTTTTTTTTTTTTCTTCCTTAGTTCCCCTCTTTAGGCAAGCTGCTGTCTGAATGAATCATGCCCCAAGACAGCATTATGGATGTTCCTAGGAAAGGCTGCAGGGGCTCTGCCTCAGTTTCTCCAACTGCAAAAGCAATGCTGTGCTTGGAGGTCGGGTACTGCCCAAACACTCGCCTTAGTCATTGGAAAGAGAAGTAAACTGAGCAACAAAGCAGAGCCCTCTGCAAAATTATTCCCCCCCGTTGGCCATACTATAGTCAGCAGCTTTTCAGTGACACGACCAATGCACTGTCAATCATGTTCCAAGCAGAATGAACATTTCTGGATAAAAAAAAGAGTCACAGACTGGCTTTTGGTTTTGTTTTCTTTCTTTCATCTTCCTGTAAAGGGCCTGTCTCTGGCCAGAGGGTTGTTTGCTTGGTTGTTTTCCGGGAATTAGCAGAACCCAGCGCATCCTAAGCAAGAAACTACCGGCAAGCCCCCTCCTCACTGAGGCAAAGCAGGGCCGGTGAGGCTGCCACAGGCACAGCCCCGTGGCCTGGCTCCAGCCCCAGCAGCAGCAGAGGCCCCGGCAAGAGCTCTGGGGGACTGCGGGGACACCACCACGCCTGGGGGGCTGCAGCTGCCGACCTGGGGCTGGATGGGTTGGTGGAAGAAAGAGCCCTCGGATAACCACACGCTAACCCTGTGAACCCAGCAGACTTGTCGTATCTGCGCCTGCCTGTGGCACTGAGCTCCCGAGCTCAGAAAGAAAAATACATGGTTGTTTAATGTGACCAAAGTCACTGCAGTACAGGGCACAGGGGTGTGACAGGAGTGATGGTTCTTGCGCCTTTGAAGGATTCATAACAGAAAACCTAAAAATAAGTAGTAGGAGGTGTTTTACAGCCTAAGAAAGGACCTGCATCTCTTTTATGATGGATGCTTTTAAAACAGCTTTTAACAGTAGTTTTTCAAAGCTTATTAATGCCAAAAATACACATATAATCACCAGACCCTCTCACTTCTCTTTATATCTCTTAAATATTCCTCCTCTCCGGGCCTTACCTGGTTTCCCATACCGGATACACAGCTCTCCTGTAGGATATAATCACGTGTTATGAACAGCCCTTGTTCCTCACAGAGCCTTTAGAAGGAGACTGCACAACAAAAGGTCAGGCACCTGGGTCTCTCTTTCCCAGAGGAGTTCAGGGGGCAGCGTGCTTGGCCTGAGGGCCAGCAAGTGCCTCCAGCAATACCTTGGGGCAGCTAAGGGGATTCGAGGACTGTGCCAGCTCCTTCTGGAAGGTCTCGCATCCAGTAATCAATAGAAAGAAGATAAAGGGGAGGGCAGTTGAGTACAGAGTCTGAATAAAAGAAGAAAATTCCCTTACAACTGCAAATGAAAATAGATGGGGAAAAACCTGCGCTAGCAAAATAAAGCATCTAAGCAGAAATTTAAAGCTAGGCTGTACAAAGGCTTCAAATTAGTACAATAAATCTGACCAGAATTTAAGCCATTGGCAGTAATTGTTCAGTGCTTACACAGAGTTTAAGGGAAACTGCTCAGTTCATTCAGTGGTTAATTTGTCACTCACCAACCATTCTGTACATTTGTCTCGGGCCTCAAACCAGTGATATAACCATGGAGAAGATTAATTAGCTTTGGGCTTTTGTTGTGTTTTCTTAAAAAGAGGCTTTTTCTGTTTTAACGCAGAAATAGCATTTTATTGATTCTATATGATCCTGAAAAATCAAAGAATTACAAAGGTTATGTACAAGTATTTCTGGAAGTAAAAATCTGGGATCTGTTGCCAAGGTTTAGTATCTGTGTTTGCTGTCTTAACCACTGATACAATAAATATGACTGTATAAAATCTTCTGTGTAGGACTGTCCATCTTCTGTGTTGAATTGCCTTCGTTTTACTTTACGGATGGAAACAATCAAGGTTTAGGTAATTCAGCAGCGGGAAGGCAACCTTCACTCCAGTTCCACCAGCAGATCTCCTTCTCCAACAGTATCACCAGCTTTGCAGTGCACAGCTTTCACCTACAGCAGAAAAACAGAAATAATTTCAGATCTTCCTCAGTGTTCTGGTTGGCATTGCATATATGCAGTATGACATCTGCGTGCACAGTACATGCACAGGATAAACGGCCACTGTATAACGTTACAACCACCACAGGGATCACAGACACGGCGATGCTGGGAGGGCCTCGAGATGTTGCCAGCCCAACCTCCAAGGTTCAGAGCCCAGCTGAGCTCTGTGCGTCTCTGAGGATGGAGACTCCACCACCTCTGGGCAGGCTGCCACAGTGCTTGGCCAAATCCAGCTCCAGCAAGGTATCCAGGCACCTACCACTTGCTGGTTTGCGTGTGAGTTGGGTGCTTGAAGCTCTGAACGTCAGATCATTAAAAAGATATATTAAAAAATAAAAAGCACCTATTTTCACTGCTGTTAATTTCCTACTGAAATTCTAAGTATTTTAGAGGATAACCTGAGTATTCAACGTTCATTCATGCTTAGACATTACAATGAAATACGCCAGTAATTCTTGGATTACAGATCTGAAGTATTACTGATTTTTGGGATTGCAGCCATGAAGCTGGGTTTCCCTTAATCCCCAGAATGCCGAGATAAATCAGTTCAAATCTGAGTTTAAATCCTTCCAAGTAACTGAGCTTGGCAAAGGGCTACAGTTGTCAAATAAATGCAGTTACATTTGTAGATGAACCCTACCCTCAGGTGCGGATTCCTGAATTTTAAAACACATAAATCTTATACTATAAGTATATGTATTTATATCTAGTGTATAAGCTATAGTCCCTCATTTTCTCTATAAAATGCTGAAATGTGTTTAAATTCCCTTTTGCCACATGGAGCTCCAGACATTATTTGAAGCTCTGTATTAGAATTTGTTTGCAATGTTAATTCAGAGCTCCTACTGATGTGCCCAAACTGTTGTACAAAGCTTTCTTCAGCAGTTAGTTCAGCCCAGTCACCCAAACATCAGCTTAGGGCTCGTAAGGGAACTCTGCAGCACACCATAACTATCAGGCTACTACAGCTGCACTGCTGTCCACGGCTGCATTTGACAGTCTGTGCCACATGAGCTGGAGGTGTATCTCTGGATCTGTGGCACACACATATCCATGGCATTGCCCAAGGAATGAAGCTGAATACTGTTGACAGGCAAAAACACCGCAAGATGTACAAGAAAGGGCTTTATTTCTAAACCAATGCCTACACAGCCTACCCGATCCCTGAGACTCCATCTTTTGGGAGATGAAAGCAGCGTGAAAAATATTCTACTTCTTTCTGTTCTTTTTATACAAAGCCAAGGTTCGGCAAACGCTGTGGCTCAGCAGTGTTTCAAGCTCTGTGGTTATTTCTGCAATGTGCTGGCAGCCAGCACGGCCGGCTCCTCAGCCCGACCCACGTACAGCTGTCCCGTACGAGGGAGGAGGCTCTCGGCTCCCTCTCCAGCTTTCACTCGCTGCCGACCACCTGCAACTGGGGTAAATTCAAAGCAGATAAAAACAAGCCACTTTTCTCACAATTGCAAACAGGAAGAGTGTGGGGAGGGCTGAGGCAGAAAAGGAATTCAGGCGGGAATGAAAATGGACATCTTCCAGTTGAAGACAAAGGAACTGAGTTTCAAAACACAGTTTTAAGGCATCAAAACGTGGACTAGCAGCCAACAGCAACCAGCTCATTCCTGCGGTGGAGTCAAGTTATTCCAGCACTCAGCCGCGGCTTCGCACTGCAGAATGGTGCAAAAACTTCTGTTCATCAGGTTCATTTTTACACAACCCCAAAGTACTTTGCTTTCTGAAATTCTTAATATTGTAAAGAATCAAACAATCTGCTTATTATTAAAATGGAAACATTAAGGGGATGTTGTAAGGTACGCATCAGGCCCACTGAGTGGTCCCTGCACCATTCGAACCCCACTTTGAAGGATTAATAAACCAAATGTGTTTTTATGTGGCATCTGTGCAGATTGGTGGGAGGTATTTATTATTTTGAGAAGCGCAGGCAGGATTTTAAGGAATAGGCCCGTGGGTTGCAGCACAACTTGGTGGGGAAGGAAAAGTTAGAGTAAAAAAAAAAAAAGGGGGGAGGGTGGCGATGGCACTTTAATTACAAATACTCACTGGTTAAAAAGAGTGGATGCAAAAAGCAGCAATAAGGGGTTAAGCAAAACAAGCAAAGACAGAAAATAAATGCTATAAAAATATTAATGAAGTGAGAAAATAAATTATATAGGAGTTAATGCATGAAAGAAAATAATAAAACGCCAATGTCAGAGCAACAGGAGAAGGGACATTCTCACTCTCCCTGCATTTTTTTCCCTCAAGACCCAATTTTGCGTTAGATGTACTGGAAGAGGCAAGACCTGGGTCCAAGCCTTGGTGACAATTTCAGCACTGTGCCAAATAATCCTTTCTTGTAAACACACAAACAGTCCTTGGCATAGACACCCATCTTCAGATCTCAGCAAATCTTGCCAAAGCCTAACCCAGTCTCTGCCCTGCAGAGTCAGGCTCCTTGCTGCCTCCCTCTGGACTAATGAATCTTGCAATTTATTTTTATTATTATTTTCTTTAGCACAGGGTTCTGTCCCAGCCAGAACTGGGCTAGGACCTGCTAGGAAATATGAGATTAGGAGAACAAAAAATCCAGATCTCCTCGAAAGTGACTCTGCTCTCCCTTTGAAAAGGATGAACTGGGAGCCTGCGTCTAGGTGATGGCTGCAGGCTGTGCATTATAATCTGGCACAGGAATGCTCTGAGGCCCTGACCCGGGGGCTGACAGTCCCCAAAACAGATGGGGTTTCTCCTTGTCATATAAGCTTAACCAGCTCCCCACTCAGAGGGCTGGTTTTGGTACATCCTGCGCTGCAGGAGGACAGTCCCAGCTCAGGGGCTGCTATGCTGATCCCTCGCCCCCGAAAGAAGATACCAAAATGCACAGTCTGAATGCATTTGCAGATCTAGGCTTCATGTTAAATATGAAGCCTGAGCACAGTCAATAATCAAAAAATCGCCTCTCTGTTCTTCCTGCAAGAATCCTTTCTATGCCTTGTTCTGAGTGGTTTTGTAATGTCAAATTGTTTGCCATTAATGAATTAACTGGCAGAGAGATCTCTCTTCTTCAGTTGATCTTTGGAAGTAGGGAATTTGGAAAAAAAATGGTTTGCAACGTCTTTCAATTCAACTTGGCATTGTAACATCATAGAAAACAAATCATTTAGGAGAAAAAGAGTTATGTGAATTTCTGAAGCCAGTAAAACTATTTCCTGCTGTGCTATCTACAGCTCGGAACTACTTAACAGCATTCACAGCAGATGTAAATGTTAAAAATTAAAGACACCTCACTTCGAAAGACTTACAACAATCAGACTTAATTCCTTAACAACCAGAATCCTCCTTTCTTCCTTTCTAAATTCTATCCTATTTGACAAGTTGCATATGGTTTTAAGTGACCCAAGGTAGCTTACCTTGCCTGTTTTAGCAGCAATCATACTGTTCTGCATTTTCATTGCTTCAATTACACAAATCTCTTGACCTTCTGAAACCTGGTAAAATTAAAGCAGTACAAAATGAGAAGAGAGGATTTAAAATGCTCTGTGTATGATTCTTCTGGAAAATAAAGAGATTATTTCATTAAATGCTAAAAAGACTTTCATGGCACAAGTCAAGTCAGCCAGCTATGTACAGTCAAGACACGAACCACAGTTGCCTTTGACAAACTGGAAACAAAACAGGGAAAAAAGGATCACCCGCTTAAGAACATCACCCTAAACAAACCTGAAAGGCTCCTCTCCCACCCCATCTACTCAGCTCCAACCTTTACAGTTCACATTTCACATCCACCCCGGCTCGACATCAATTAAATCCAGACCAAGATTTAATTTGCGCAGCTTTGGCTGCGGAGCCTTTGCTTGGCTTCCCTGGCGCAGATCCCACGGATGCTAAGCCTGATTCAGAAGCCAAAGTTTCTTGGCACCGGTCCTGGGGAGCACGGGTGGGATGCTCCAAAAACACCCAGCAGGCTGATGCCGAGCAGCAAGCTGCACCTTTGCTCTCCTCGGTGCCCGGGTGGCAACCGAACGAAGGGAGCGGGCCTATGAGGAAACACCCAACCTCGTCCACAGGGAAGGGAGCAGGGAGGCAAAATGATCATTTTCCTCACAGCAAGTGATAGATCTTAAAGGGAAACACTCAAGTTTCCTCTTTCTGCCCTCTGCTAAAGCACGTGCAAGCTCAAGGTGAGGTGTTGCACGCTCCCCCTGGCCTCCACATGGGTGCTTGCTCCTAGGCCTTTCACCCCGCAGTGCTGGAAACCAGCTCCTCAAGGCTTCACGATGGCCCAGGGGCCTGCCTACAGATGAGGGAAAAGCACATATTCAGCATTTATCCCTCAGCTAACCTGGTGATTACCCAGACGTGTCACAAAAATATGTCACTTGGCATGCTCCAGTATTTAGGACTGGTACAGATGCGCTTCTCTGAGGTGGCTTCTCTGAGTGCCCACGGCAAGTCTTTCCCTGAGGCTCTTCTGTGGACATGGAAATCTGCCTTTCTCTCGTTATGCAGGCAAAAATGGGAAACTTTCACTCTAATGTCAACATTTCACTGAAGAGGGTCACTTGAGACCTGCGGAGATCTGGTCTTCGCATTGCCATAGGCGCTGTACTGACCGACTGAAGGAAGCGTGCCTGAGAAGAAACGCCAAGCTACATCCACAGGGAAGGGACCACAGAGACAAAACCATAGTTTTCACCACAGAATGTATTTGTGTATATATATATATGTTCTTATAGATAAATATGTATATAAATATATGTAAAACACATAATATATATTTAAGGACAAGTGTGTCCCACTTCAGGGGAATATACTAACAAATCGGTGTTAAGTCAGAGATCAAATGCACTCTGCACAAAGTACATTCTAAAAAATTAAATTATTTTTCTAAAGGTTGTTCCAGCCCTACTCTCAACTAATGTTAACCATACGTTTTAAGCAGAGCGTAAATTGGTCTGATTTTTTTTTTTTTTAATGGTCTAATTTCAAAAAAGTGTTGACGTCTGCCTTTGGGTTCTGAACAAGGCAGAATGACAGATATTGTATTTAAAATGGTTACAACTAGTTCTCCAACAGCATTATAATGGGCTTCTTCGAGTCAATAAGGAACTTGTTTGCTCTGGAAACACTGTGCAATGACTGGATACAGAAGAATAACCAACACCCAACGCTTCAACCGCAGCAATGCCATCCTGAGCTTCAGGTGAGCATTTAAGTCATTAGCAGTGTCAAATTCGGTGAATAGTGTCAAAGACTTGCACTTTGTCCCTAGTTATTTCCCTGCCTTTTGTCTCTCTCCTTCCACACCTACTGCCCTATCTGGGGCCTTTCTCCAGCAGCTCCTTCTTTCCTTCCTGCTTTTCCTCTTCCTCTTCCTATCTCACTCCTCAGCTTTTCTTCCATCTGCTCTGAACTTTGCAATTTCTAAGGTTAAGAGGAAGCTATGAATGCCCACTTAAAAAAAAAAATAAAAGTGCACAAATCCCTTAACAATTGTCTAAACGAAGTCATGAAAATATATTTACTGGAAAAGTACAGAGTTGTCTCTGTAGATCTTCAGTATAGCAGTAAAATGCCCGTAACCACTATGGAGATGTCCATAAATTTGAATTCCTCAGTTTCCCACCCTTCCCAGAAATAAAATGTTTGCACATTTCATATATAACTGTAGGGTTGATGGCAAAGGAATCAGTAGGAAATAATCCACCCAACCAACAAAATATACAGGCCAAGTAAAAAGTTAGCATCACGCGGTCTTACTAATTTGGAAGGAAGGAGACACTTGCAGTATGTACCACGTGTTAAAATGCTGTGTCAGTACTTCTGATGATGTGCAATTTGTTCAAAATTACCTTGGTGAAAGTGTCACTTAAGCACAGAAGTTTAATTACTGTTCTTATGTTAAACCTTTACAGCCCCCCTCATTGTGTTGCAAAGCAACAAATCCTAAAATTAGGCACTTGTATCTGTCTCTTCTCTTTCAGTCTTTTGGGCATTGTCCAATTTCTTTCATGACATAATTGCACATATCCTTTTGCCTGTTATTTAGCCTGCAAATGAAAACCACAGTGATGTGTACAATTTCTTGTTTTCCAACTTATCCAAGGATTTATCTGGACTGGTTTTTATGCTGCATTGTCTTTGTATGACTTCTTTATTTCAGTGCATGCCAAACCAGTGTAAACCACCATCTTTATACTTCAATTTATAGAGGTCTCAGTGATGACCCAAATCTGTCAAAATTGGCAAACAGAAAATAAACAAAGAATGTGATTGACTAGAGCCAGGTAAAATAGATGGGCTCTTTTTCTTAACAAAAAAAAATAAAAACTCCACTATATGTCTCTCAGTTTTGCCACAGACAAATCTACCTTCACATTGCTCGCAACATCAAAATAAGGGAGCGATTAGCTGTTAGACCTGCACTCTGTAGTTTAATAGTTTATTTCTGTACAGCTCTGTTCAAAGTATCTGCTCGGTTTTTGTTCGCCACAGAGTGAAAAGAAGAAAAAAAATTAAAAAAAAAAAAAAGAAAGAAAAAAGGAAAATAAAATCATTGAAGAGGAGGGGACCTAACATCTTGATGTCGCTGACAACTCAGACGTGAATTTAGCAACAGTCAATAGCACTGTCTGAATAACCCAGGGACTTAAAGAGTCCAGGAGAAACTTAAAGGCAGGAGGAACTTAGCGAGTGACCACACTTACAGTCGGGCCTCTCTAAAATGCAGAGAGGAAAAAAAAAAAAAAAAAAGGCAGCACATCTGAGAGCAGTGCTGGCGAGGGATCTCTGTGAACACAGCCCACGTTTCTCAGACTCGTGTGCATTGCCTGATGAAGACTTAATGATTGTGACAGGACGTCTTCAGTGCTAGGCCTACAGAATGGTCACAAGCCCCACAAGTCTTTCTGATAAACCCAATCGGCGCTGATGCACTTCCCCGCTCCCCGTCTAATTGGTGTAAAGTTTGCGGGTCCGAGTCCCCCTATCTTTTATCCAGCTTGCCGCGTCCTCTCCTTTGACACGGGGTCAGGGTTCACATTCGCATCCGATTATCAAAGTGGCACTCATTAACCGGCAGCCTGCCTCGCACCAAAACGAGTTCGCTGGAAGGGGAGCTCGGCCCATTTACTCAGCAGATTTTAGCATTTTAAGGAGGCCTGAGTGTCACACAGTGTTGCGACGTTTTGAGGAGTTTCAGACATCTCCAGCTGATGATTAATTGTGAGTGATGGGAAATAAAATCCAGTAAAGCCAGCTGCTTGCCATGGTCGGCAAAATTACTATAATGGATATAGGCTGCCAATTTTCCAGTTTTACTGGCGAGTCTTCCAAGTGTAATTAAGGGAAGTTATAAATGATATGGAAATCTATCAAGTCCCATTTATTTTCAGAGGACTCTTTCCCCTGAGACTTTTATCTTCAAGCTTATAGTTTGCTTTGTTGTGCTAATGATTTAAACCACTTCTTATTTCTGATTAAAGCCCCCAATATCCTTCGTAAGAAGTTAGATCCACTTTATTCACGGGGATTTAAAGAAACAGAAACCTTTTTAAAGTTGGGTTTGTTAACTGCGCCCAGCCCTTGCTTCCTCTCTAGAGGCACAACCGAGTGTCCTCCATCTTAGGCACCTCATTGCCATCCGGGTTTCTGGTTTGGGACAAATCCTGATGACTTGCAAAGATCTGTCGGGGGGAGGGAAGGAGGGAGAAGAGGGAATTAAAAAACAGAACAAAAAATCTGCCGTCAACAAAAGCCCAACTTCCCCCCAAATCCTAAAGCCTCCAAAAACAAAGATCGTCGGCGCTGCCTTAGACACCAGACATTTAGCACAGGGTGGTGTTGCTCACTAATGTTGTTTGATTTGGAATAAAAGCATGAAAATGATGTGCAAAGGCCTAAAATTGGAGATGTAAAGGATGACTGCACAGTATTCCATTTCTCAATTTCATCCTTCAGAGCCACAAAATGGGGGTGATACAGTTACTGGATGAGATTTACAGTAACAGCTGTGGTCTTCCCACACAAGGGAGGACCTTCTAATGGGCTAAGGTCTGTTTTGAACAGACGGGGAGTAGCAAAACAAGGTTCCCTATTAAGGGTGTGCGGTAATATTCCTGATAAAGAAAGCGAGTAGTGGGAGTCAGATTGCTTTAAGAGACCTAAATCTCCTTTCGCTGTTGAAAAAATAGAGCTATTTTAGAAAGTGCTAACTGCTAAATAAATGAAAGACGTGTAAATGTACGGGTTTGGTTTTTCGTTAATCTCCTCGCCGCGAACTGTAAAGAATGCATAGGAACCAGTGCCAGGGGCATATGGCTTTCTCCTGTGCTGAACATTCATACAAAAGACAGGTTCATCAGTCATTGGAGTATCTGGATAAAAAATTAGCTCCTGATGGATGGTATTTAGAGCTTACCTGCTGCTAGTACATTACCAGAGAAACACAGGTTTTGAAACCCACATGACATTAGAAACTGCAGACCATGAAATACCCCACGTGCGGGTGCACTCCTAATGTACGCCAGGTTATACAAAATAAGAAATAAGCTATTTAAACCCTCTGCCTAAAATTGGGCCCGCTGCAAGGAACCCTGGGTCAGCCCTACACAGGCCAATTAATGCACAGCATCTGCTGTATAGAAGCCGTGCATGAAGCACTTCCGAATGATTTCAGCAATTAAAAGAAAACTGTTTCCTGCCTGTTCTGACAGCAACTGTTTCAATGCAAGAGTGAGCACCAAATCATTGTGTGCAGCTGAAAAAATTAAGTCTTTTTTTTTTTTTTTTTTTTAGTCTTGTGAAAAGGGGGTGGGAGGGATGAAGATTTCTTATGGAATCGGATCGCTCTTTTGTTGTCCGACATTCTGTGTTTTTCTGCCAAATTAGACAGAAGGCTCCGAGGGTTTACGGGGCCCTCTACAGTATCACCTTCTGGTGCACTGTGGCTCCCTAAAAAGATGGATCAATATCAACCCTGCTGATTTGCCTACAAAAGTGGAAATCCCTCAATTACATTTTTAACTCCATTATATTTGGAACACAGGTGCTCCGGAAGCGTAACATTTTAAAGCTCTCAGATGTGAAGGAAAAAAATAAGAATAATTAAAAAAAAAAAAAAAAGACAACAGCCCTCAGCAAAAAGGATTTTAAATTTGCTTAAAAGCAAAGTGAGAATTAGGTTTTATTGGTATCTCCCTTCTCAGCTTTGGGGAGACACCAGAAAACAGCCCGTTCAATTTCCATTTTGCTGAGACTTGTGTCTCTGTAGAGTCTTCTGAGCAAGAAGGGACAATGCGAGACCATGCCCCACGAAATCCAGCTGCCCTGTCTCACAGGCTTCTGCAAAATCATCACAAAACTCATTTAATGTTTGTGCAAACCCACTGAACAGTAATTAAGCATGCATTCCCTTTCTAAAACCCTTGTGAAAATACTCCCTGTGTGTTTATTTGTTGTTTAAACTTGGTCCGTCCTGGTATCATTCCCCTTCCGGATTTTTTTCTCCCTGACTTGTTGGCATTCTGGCAGCAAGCATCGAACACGAAAACAAACTGAGAGGAATTTGATGAGCAGCAATTGAAATTCCTTAACATTGTCCATTGCCATGCAAAATAATTAGCGCAGGCTTTCCCTTCTTTCCAAATTAACTTTGAAACAGGAGCTACAGGGTTGAAAATACAATTAGCGGCAATTAATGCACGTGACAAATCATTATCAAACTTCTTTACTTCTTTTTTTTTTTTTTTTTTTTTTTTGCCACACTCCTTTAACAGATGAACCCGAAGATAGCACATCCCAAATTTTGTGACCTCTGATTAACCCAAGGTCAGCGATGTCCCCCTGGCAGCAACAAGCACTGGTCATTGCACTCCCACTTATCCCAAACACACTTCCCCAGCTGCTGCGGAGATCCCAGAGCACCAGGGGAAACGCTACAGAGGCAGAGAGCTTCTGTGGGTGATTCTTGTTCACGTTGGCCCAAGTCAAACCATAGTTTATATCACAGAAATCTTCATCAGTCAACTTTTTCAGCAATGGCTAGAAAGCTGCTTATCAACCGAAACAGCAAAGCAGACCGATAAATAAAGAAATAAAAATCTGTAAATTTCTTTTCAAAAGGGAGAAAAGGAAGAAACTCTGATTATTATTTTTTTTTTCTCCCTAGGAAGAAACTCTAATAAGATTGACTATTTGTACTTCTGCATAAGAATAGGATTTCATCCTTAATTATACTACACTCAACCACAAATCTTAGATTTCAAACAGAAATCTTACACTGGGTAAAGATACAGAAGAAAAACCTATTTGTAAAATATAACAATCACATAAATGTTATAAGCAATTAATATAGTGTTTTGCAACCAAAACATAATTATAACTTGAAGTCTTTTTGAAAGTATTCAAATATTTCATCGTTCCTATATCTTGATGTTATAAGAATGATGAAATATTTGGATACTTTCATTCTTGGTATTTCAAAACTGTGAAAATGGCTTAATCTGTTTACCGATAGTTTTGGTGGGTTTTGTTTTGTTTCCTACAAAAATACACACACACAAAAAAAACGTTATTTAACACACAGAATTATAAAAATTACCCAGGTTCCTGGACACACTTGGTCAAGTTCCCAAACTCCATTTAACAAAAAAATGCAGTTAATATTTGCAGTGGGATTGCTGAAGAACAGGAGGGATGAAAGGAGGCAAGGGAAAGAAAAAGGAAAAACACATCAACAAAAGAAAAAAAAATGTTCACGCATAACAGAAAATCATATTTCATTTTAAGAACACCTTGCTAAATTATTGACAGCATATTTATCAAATGTAAAACTGTTACTTAAATCAATTTTTACTGTTTTGCCTGGCTGTTATTTCTCTGTTAAAAAATCCAACCACTTTAATTACGGGTATAAGGTAAGAAAGAAGAATTTCATTTAGTTTTTGAGGTCTGAAGCGCAAATATAACTTAAAAGAAGACACACCTGGCTGGCGGCAACAGGCAACTTCACAACTCCACCTTCTCTTTCCCAAGAATGAACAATGCGGTGAGAAACAGAAATTAGGAAGCTGTTTTGTTTTATTTTGTTTTTCAGTCGTGAGCATTTCAACAGTAGAGGTCAAGTGAAACAGATCTTTTCCCAGAGCAAGAAACTTTCCTAGGCTTGGGAAATGGAAAATTCTGGAGAAGGCTTTTTTTTTTTTTTTTTTTAACTATTTTTCTAAAGAGAAACAAGAGAAATCGAACCAACTAACGTGCAACTTAATTGGAAAAGGAGTTGAATGCAGCTTAAAACATCTTCCTTGGTTGCTTTTAAAATGTGAAATCGCTGTCAGGAAATTACTGTGTTCAGTAAATTACACAGGTAAATAAGAAGCCCTTGAGATACCTAATTTTGAAATTTCTGACTCAATCAGCATATCCATTTCTTAGCTGATATCTGGGTAGCAAGAAAGCATCGCATGCAGTATCAATAGCTATGGCTACACCAAAATCAAAGTGAAATCATAAGACATTTTGATAGACAAAAGTCTGTATAGAAAGTGGTTTGAGTAGAGAGAACTTCCAAAACATGGGGTAATTACTGGCAGGAAGAAAGGAAATTTAGAAATTTCGGTCATAATAATGAATTGCCCTCTTTTTTTTGGCTGTAGAGCTGCAAAGCTTAAATAATAATGGGACATTTATCTAGAGGTGATTTCATTTTATATATTTATTTAGAGGAAGAAAAAAAAAATCATTAAAGTGCTTCCAGCACCGGTGTTAGCTTATTGACCAACGCTTGGCTTAGTATTGCCACCTGTTCTGCCTAATTCAATTGCAAAAGGAGAACAACAAACGAAAACATGCAGCTAAAAGAAAAGCATCTTTGCATTTCTGGCAGATACAAAACTGAATAAGCAAACTGTCATCATAGGTTAACATTTAGTAGAGAACGCAAGGCTTTCAGGACAGCTAAAATCTCTTTTTGTGGCTGCATTCAGTACAGACTACCCGACCCAGAATCTGTTGTGGGAGCACTTCATGTGGCTTTCTTCAGTGGGGCTATGACAACACTGCTCTACCTTTTCGAACAGTAGGACCCTGGGCTTGCCCTGTTCCTGCATTCTCAGTGCACAGAATCCTACAGGCACAAAAATCGAGGAGAAATACGTGTGTCTGCCTGTTCCCTGCCCTCTAAGTGAAGGAGAGAATTTGTGCAGCTGTAGCAGTTTTTATGGCGTTTTTGTGGTAGTTGTGGTGAGACTCAAGCTGGGTGCAGTGCCATCTCCACACTGGCACAAAAATGTTGTCGAATATGCATGAAATACAGTGAGCAAGCAGGGTTGGCTTGCGGTGGCGTTGGTGTCAGCAGAAACAGAGCGAGTCCCTCGTCCAGACTCTCGAAGCACAGCTCTTTTCTCTTGCCCTTAGCACCGTGGGGAACCAAAAAGTGACTCTCCCAAACATAATTTCATCTCAGTGCATACTCATCTGTAACAATCTAGTTGAAAAATAAACTCCCAAACACCCCCTCATATGGATATTTCCTATGTAACACAACCGTGCTGTCACGAAGAATGTAAGCTAAATTTAAATCTTCTTTCCCTAAATAATATTAACCTTCTTTCTATTCAGCCAGATCTCAAATTGTTTTGTTGTTTGTGTTGCTTTATGCTTCTGAGTGGCTTCATTGTGTTTCCAGGAATAATTGAGTGACAACTAATTACAGTCTTCTGATCACATGAAGGAAAATAAAGAAAGTAGAAAGTAACTGAAAAGCTAAAAAATTGGCAGCGTCACAAGTTCTGCTTCTCTCTGAATGACAAAAAGCACTTCCCCACTGTGTTACTAAGATCTATAGATCATCTTACAGACAAAAGAAAATAAATTCCTTGCATATGCAATATCTTTTGGCAAAAACGAATTGAAAAGTGCTTATCAGACCAGCTGGAGAGAGGATGCTCACACAATCTTCTACCGGGCTTCATTGGCCCCGAGTATTTTTCACCAACAGCAGCCAAAAGAGAACATTATACGTGAAGGAAAAAGGAGGTTGCATCGGGCAAGGAAAACTAACGGAGAGAGCAGCGTCGCCTTCTCCTTTGGCTAAGGATGCACGGAGAGGGACTAACAAACACCATATGCTTTATCTGGCTGGGTGTGATGCCCTAGAGCTGAGCTGCAGGCACTGAACAAGGGTTTGCACACGCAGCTCTTCAGACAAAGGCGATACATCCCTCACGAGTTGCTGCCTCCCTGTTGCAAAGTTTCCTTGAAGGAGGTAACCCAGCCTAGCTCCCCACGCTGCTGGCCGCTCTGGAATCGCAGGGACTGAGCTGTAGCTCTGCTGCCCGCACAGGGTAGGAGAAAACAGCCTCAGGTAGCTACGAACCCGGCAGCCTCCAACACCTGAGCGGGGAAAAAAGGACAACTACCTCACTCTCTGCTGATCTTCAGCTGTGCTGTTTTCCACACGGGCTGCAAAATCTGAACTGCCAAGCACCGCTGCAAACACAGAGCTTGCCCTATAGAGCCGAAGCTGCTTAAGTTCCCATCTCTCCAGTAGATTAAAGAAATCAGACTTTTTTTTTTTTTTTTCCCCCAAGCAGTGCAACAAAAGGAGCTGTATTTATCGGGGAGCTACAGTTCCCTGCCCATCACGCCTTGAACAGCTGTAGTGAGTGAGCTGGTTTCTGACGGGCAGCCAAGACGTGTAATCTGAATCACACCATCCCACTGCTTTTTCAGCGCAGATAGCTGATGCTACCCTCATCTCCCTCACTCGCTTCTGGTTTTTAAAACGTTTTGACACTAGTCCTGAAAAGGAAGGATTTAAGTTAAACCCTTTTCAATAACGCAAATGTGTTTTTGCAATTAAAGCCACACAATTAGCATTGACAAGCTCAGGTCAGCAGAACGTTAGATGACGCCGTCCGAACGCTCTGCCACTCGATGCCTCCAGCAAAAAGCTGCACGAGAGGAAAACAGAAAGAAATCTCCACACATTATTTAACAACTTATGCTCTGATGCACTGCACCACTTGTGGATTTGTGGGGGGAGATTCATTTATTTATTTACTTTAAATCCCTTTGGCTCTGGCCTCCTTCTCCACTGGTTCTGTTCCTCCACGACAACAAGAAATATTCTCCAAGGCACACACAAGAAAGCTGTAACACGCAGCAGAATTAACTTCTCAAAAATATATTAAAAAATATTAAAAAGATTAAGAATCCTTCCCTTCGTTCTTCACAGGAAAAAGTATTTGCTTAAGGTCTCCTTCAGTCAGTCACTCTCACTGCCTGTACAGAAATCACACATTTCTCACTCCATGCAATGCCTTAGTGACTAATTTTAATTGAATACTGCTGTTTTTAAAGGTATAAACTGTGTGTGTGTGTATATATCACAAAACCAGAAATCTAAGTGTGATCTAAAGGAATTTATCTCTTGCTAATATTTACTTAGCTGTACTTAGTAATGTTTTCTCAGAAATCTCTTTATTTTGTTAACATGAACATATACCCCTACAAATTTAAGTATTAACAGATTGACTCCTTTATCTTTGTGAATAGACAGAAATATCCAGATATTCTAAAAACAACAGTGGCATCACAGAAAAATGTTAACAAATCACTTTACCAGCACAACTGATGACTGTCACATAGTAAACGCAATGCTAATTTTGGACTTGAGATCTTTATCCCATTCTTATATCATCTATCAAGAAAATCTAGAAATCTAGATTTCGTTGCCATAAATTGTGATGGTGCCATAGATTATAACTCTGTGACTAAATCTTGTTTCTAAGTGCCACATGCACATTTATTACATCATTTAATCTGCAACAGTACCGAGTGCTTTAAAATTAATCTGCACAACCTGAGAGATCCACTTAAGGGCCCTGACATTAGAAATAACGTTTGATTACAATGTGGTAGAGTTTCATAAAAAGCTGATTTCAAGGAAGTATTTACGTGCAACTCTAAAACACTGTATTTATGTTTGTTTCCAGCTCAACACCAGATGAGAAGCACTGGAAATACCCAGAACAGCACTGGCATGTTTTGTTGCCCTTCTGTATGCCAAGTTTATCCCTCGTGCAGGACAAGAGAATTCCCATAAGAGAATAGGAAATCCCAGCACAGAATTCTCGGTTCATAAACGTCATGTGTCTTGTGAAATGCTACTAAAAAAAAAAAGGTAATATCTACCCTGTGTCCCTTGTGTTTACTTATATTTTCACTACTACATGGCAGAAAACTAACAATCCCATTTCTATCACTAACAACATATATTTACTTATATATATTTACACACACACACATTTTTTTTTCCCCTTGTCAAGGTACTTCTGACACAAAACCAAGCTATTGGTTAAGTTTTAACTGTGGACTTGTAACCAGACAAACACATTCCCTTTAAACCCACTTTAATTTGAATGGTGCTTCCTTATTATTTTTTACAATTTAAATGAAAAGCAGCACACATCCTTCAGCACACTTTACTCTACAGGTGAAGTTAAAAAAAAATAAAAATGTGACCTGTAGTTTCAGTTGCACCAAGGAGAAATTTGTGTGGAATAGATAATGCAAATGCAGATAGATAGATCACGTTTCTTACCATGTCCCCGGGCTTGACAGAAACTGCCACCACTGCTCCAGGCATGGGAGATCTCAAAATGCTGGAGGTGTCCTCTGCTGCTTTCTCTGGCATGTACTTGCTCAGCTCTGCTGCAACCTTCGTCAGTATTTGCAATTTGTACTAAAGAATAGGAAGAGGAATGTTTTAGCGTACAGCACTTTTGGTGAATTCCAGTGAATAATCCGCACTATTTTATGTTTTTATGTAATACATCTGTTATCTATTCTTTGCCGGACTGCCTAAAAATCACTGTTTGAGATCCTTATTCAGTTTCATTTTCAGGATGTAGGAAAAAAAATATGTTGACCCTAAACTGCAGCAATGAGCACATAAAAGGAACTAATCAAGTACAGTAAAGAAATGTCAGATTCATTTAAACAAATAGGATTAGACAGGGGAAATACAAATTTTAAAAAACACAAATATCCTTACACCTACTGCAAATTCTTATTAGTGGATAAAGAATACTGAGGTACTGGAAATTCATTCCCATCACTGTGCTGAATTAGAAACTGATCTTTTGGGAAAGTCTGACACGTTTTCAATGACACAATTGATTTTAAGTCTCTTACTTTTTAAACATTTATTTTGCTCACATTTAATGGTTGAAGAGAATAACTTGTTTAGGTTTTGCAATTTGAACATCGTAAACAATTTCATTTCCATTTTTCATACACAAGCAGAATGAAGAAATAATTTGGTTGTATTTAAGATATTTTAACTGCAATAAAAACCGTTCAGCAGCTGTTATGTTCCTTAAGGAAGAAAAAAAAAATGTTTTCTCTCTTATGTTTTATAACGATTAAAAATGGAAAAGAGTATGGTGAAGCCCAAGTCCCTAAGAGCATCAGATCAAACAAAACCTTTCTGAAAACATCCAAATGCATGCACTAATTTGAGCTCCAGGCTTTTAGTTTTTAAAAACTTGCAATCCCGTTGACAATTCATCGCATTCAGACAGATGGCCTTCCAATTCGTCCCAGTACGCTTGCAAATGAATGCAAAAATCCAGTAGATGGCAGCAGGTCTCTGCGTGAAGCTCCTTCCTCCCCATGCCCAACTGAGCGAAGACCAGCACCACACTTCATCAATAATTTAAACAAAGGTTTTAATAATAAGCATCGGATGAAGTGCATTTACAATTCAAATGTGTATTTTGCTGATGGAAAGTTCAACACCTTGCTTTGAACAGTATGTTTTCTTCCAAAACAATTAGCTATTGTTTTATTAGCAATAAAACGTCTTTACTTCTCATTTCTGCACAGACAGAAAAAATCCGATCCCCTTATGGCGAAGGTAAAGGGGGACTCTGCCTTCTGCTCCTCTAGGGAGGAGAACAACGTATTTAGGAATACATGCAAAAGGTAATTAACTCGGCAATGACATCTTTAAAAAGCAGCTTTCAAAGCCAAAATAAAACAAGGTAACGGAGGATCATCGTCCTCCACAAACGGCGCTTGCACACGCAGATTATGTGCAAAGAACAGGGTAGGTGTTTGGTTAGAAATATTGCTTCTCTTCAGAAGTACACGGAAATAAATGATCAAACGAACCAACCATTCCCTCCACACCCCGGGTAAATGTAATAAAACACCACGACAATATTTCCCAAAGCTGCAAGTGGCACCCAAAGATTTCCGAACCCGTTCCCAAACGCACGCCTTGGTCATAACCGCAGTGGCACACGCACACCAGCACCATTTTGTATGCAAAAAGCTGCTTTAACTCCAAGCCTCCTGCAGGCATCGTCGTGGCAATTAAGCCTCTGGCGCTCACGTTCTCCAAACCAAAACACACTCGGCTATCTCCGCACACAAGGAAGGCCGTTCAGTGCAGCGGGCTCCTTTTCTGGAAGCAAAGTGTGCGCTCACTTGCATGTGTGCTGTGGGGAGAGGGGAGGCGATGCCTAGAGGAGCTTTGATGACAGAAGTTGCAAATAGAATTGCAGCAGTGTGACAAGTCAAATAATAACATCTTGTGCATGTTTCTTCGCTCCTGAGTGTCTGTTTTGCAATCAAGACATACAAGTGTCTGCCAGTTTCTGAAGGATATGATCCTTAAGTGAAATTACTGTGCAAATCAAAGCTTTTTACTCCTATTAAAATTCGTCTGAGTCATAAGTGGCAAGGAAAAAAAGCTTGCAGAGTGTATTCTGCTGTCAATCTAATAAACATTCCGTGCAGAGGGACTATTTATCAAAGATAAATTGTACTTAAAAGTCCTTCATTAAATCTATGGGGGGGAATATAATTACACCAAATTGCACAGTTTCAGTATCCATGGTTAGTGTCTTCTTTGTACTCCGAGTTTGAAAATAAAATAAAAAAAATAAAATAAAATAAAAAAGAAACAACAAGGAAGAAAACAGAAGTTAGATTTGTGGGCTGTATTGTTGCCTCTTGCAAGAGACTATTTTGATGTGATTCCAACGGATTGGGTTTAGATGCCATTTCATTTTTTTCCAGCCACTTACAGAGAGAGAGATCAACACTTCTGAGCTGTCCAATTTCAAAATTTAAACTTCAAGTGAAAGCCATACCTTCTGCATTCATCTGAGTTACGGCGTTTCACAGCGAGTGAAACACACAATTCCCTATGCGCTCACAGCTTACAGCAGTAGGGGAAAACCATGTTCCTCAGTGTGCTGCACTTTAAAGCTCAGTTCTACACAGCAAGTTAAAATATCCCAACCAAACATTGTTTTTACTATCTTTATAATTTTCGTATCTTTTAGATTCCTTTCTCTGCAGGACTCCTGCTTTGCTTGGAGTGAGATGTAAGAGCCAGTACACTCAAAGCTTTAAAACGCAGGTCTTTGTTATTGATGAGCTGTTCCTTTTCCTTTTGTATTTGTTTATTGTTCTTTAGTCTGTTTGGGGGATAAGCAAGTTACTGTAATCAAAAAGTAAAAAATAACAACAGTAAACTTCTCGGGGAAGGGCCTTTTTTGGCACAGTTGGTTCACAAATGACCTTTCAGAATATAAAAAGACAAAGCAGCAAAGAAAGGTTCCTTCTTTAAGATTACCTTTGATGTATTTCTGCTGCCGCCTGGACCCCACTAAACACCCACATAAGCGTCCCTTTGTAAAGCTGTTTCTCATCTCTGGGGGATGAGGTTTGTGGAGGAGGAGCAGGGGGGCCGCTCACCTCGCCGGGAAGCTGCCCATGGCTTGGGGAGACCCACAAGGTTCTGGGGAAGACAAATCAGTGCCTGCCTATGCCACTAAAACAAAGATGATTAAGAATATATTTAGAATATACTTTTTTTTTTTTTTTTTTTTTTTTTTTTTTTTTTTTTAAGGACGATTAACACTGCTGTTATGCCTTTGATTTAGCGTGTGAGGACAACACTGTACATACAATGTAGACATTTTTATACAAATGGAGTGTGGACGGCGTTTGGGTTTTTCGCCTTTTTCCCAAGGAGGAGAAGATGGGAGAAAGCAAGGGGCGTAACTTGAGGAAGGCTGTAAAGTTTGGGTTATAAATAGAGACCAGAAGGTTTCCACTGGCCTAAAACAGAAGAAACATCTGTTGGAGTCATAAATAGATTGCGGTGGACTCCCGGCACAATGAAAGCTGCTAGCCATCAGACCTGCGCTGAGGAGAGGTTGTCACCAGCCACTGCTCCGCTCCGCAGGGCTTCGGAGCCTAATTCTTCCAGCCAAAGCAAAGTTAATAGAGAAGTACCTGAAAGGAACCACACAGCTTTTGATGGTGCAGAAAACAGGTGTTTCTTTTCCACAAGGCTGCTGGAGTCCATGCTCAGTTGACAAAAATTACAGGAGGGAAAGGGGATGTTACTTAATAGTTTTCTTAGCGTAACAGTATCCTAACTCTCCTGCTAAATGAATTGGATGTTTTTGTAATGCCAAACTACCTCTTACAACCAAACCTCTGTCACAAAAAAAGAAAGAAGAAAGAAAGGTGTAATAACAGCAGTGTAAAGGATTAGGTGGGGGAAAAGAGAAAGCAACACATTGAAAATTATACCTTGGGTTTTGTAGGTATTTTTATAGACATATACAGTACTGATCTCCCAAGTCAGCAGACAAGAAGTAGACCAGCTGCTACTAAATAGGTGGCCACAGCACACCTGAACCCCATCTTTACTTAAAAACAAGTTCTGTACATTGAAGAGATAAATTTCCCTTACTGGCTACAACTGCATACCTTCAGTATCATGCTCAAGACTGCACTCTGTTACAACTCACATTAGTTTATTAAATATGATCTTCCCCATACACATGAAACTCGTGTCCTCAGAAGCTGTAAATGTTCAAACTCCATTGGAGATTTTATAGAGCAATCTAATGTATCAATACCCATATGGTACTTACGACATTGTTTGGACTGCCGACCAGATGTGGATTTTCAGAGAGCTTTACCTTAATGTTCACCCATGTTTTTCAAATGTCTGTCATTCTTGTGGTCAGAAGGGTGAAAATCCTACGTAGCTCAGGTTTCAGTAAAGAAACTGCTGTGCATCTTAATTACTTTTGATAACCTTACAGTGTCATTTTTTGGAAACAACAAAATTTATTAACTGTGGTCACATAATTTCCCTTTAACATTACTAATCGGCATCCTATCTCAACTCGCTTAACTGTTGTGTGTCGCCTGCAGTTTGACCATCCCAGATTCGTGAGTAATACCTTATTCAGTATTCACTCATGGCAATAATAAGCAACGTTGCCGAGCTGAATGCAACGAGCACAGTGCCTTTTTTATGAAGCATTATCCATTTTGACACAGTGACCGCCCATGGCCTCGCTGAGATTTCCACCAGGGCACCTAAACAGGAAAATGATGCAGTTATCCCATATTACTGCAGGGTGTCTGGCACCACCCTCTTTTAGAGCCCAGGCTTTCCTACTCCAGATGAAGGAGCTACACGGCACTTTGCACACCTTGGAAGTTTTGGGTTGTGTTTTTGTGTTTGTTTGTTTTGGTTTGGTTTTGTTTTTGTGATGGTATGAGTTCAGGAGCTGATTTCCACATGGGGGTGGCGAGGTCTGGCCCCAACAGCCACACACAAAAAAAGCAGCACCTTCAGTCTAATGGAGCAATAATAATAATAAATAATATTAATGAAGCCACACATACAAAGCAGCCACAAAAAAAAATCAAGAGCCCTTAGCAGCGGCAATGGGGGGAGGGCCAGTGCCGGGCCTAGAGGACCCAAGGCCGGGCCTGGAGGGCCGGGGCCGGGGCTGTATGATTTAATCCCCCTCCACATGGAGGATTTCCCCTTGCAAGCCGCCTGCCAGCCCATCTCCGGCTGTATTTACGGTTGTGTTTACAAGGCGGCTGTAATTAGAAGGGATGCAACAGGCAGCCAGAGGGCTCGGGCTTCCATTTTGCCACCGCGCCGGGCCCGGCGCGATCCTGCTTCACGGAGTCATGCTAAACGACAAAAGCGCTATTTTCTGCCGGCCCGGCGCTCAGACAGCACTTCATTTGCAGCTATCTATAATTAGATTAATGGTGTAGTGCTGTACAAAGCAGGCCCACTTCACATCAGATAGCATATGAATTAGGACAAACACTTATTTCAATTCCAGGCAGAGAAAGCAGTGACTGGGGTATTTAGCATACCCTTTATGGTGGAATGAGATGTTAATTGTGTACCATTACCTCTAAACTGCTTGCTTGTTGTATAAATCACTGTGCTAATTGATGCAGAGATAGAAACGTAGCCACAGGCAAGAAAGCAACGGAATGAGAGCTGAAGATGGTGGATAAAGGATTATCGAGTAAAACCATATGGAGATGAGGTTCCTTTGAAACCTGCCCACAAGCAGTGCCACTGTGAACTACGGGGGGAAAGTGCTGGAGTGATGCGCTCGGAAAATGTATGGATTTTACCATCACCGCTAAAGAAGAGAGCCGTAGTAACGGGTCCGAGGCAAAGAGAAAAAAAAGTTCAGGAAAACTGCGTGCAATGAACCTCAACACATGCCTCCAAACCACAAGGAACAAGCAGAGCGTGCCTTGGGAACAGTCGCCCCACCATCCAGATTTTGGGGGCCCGAGTTAATAAATAACACTCGCAAACTGCCCAGAGCAGATGGTCCCCTGACCCAGCTGCAGGCTAGAAATGCTGGTGGTTTAAACAGAAAATGTTTCTCTTCAAAGACCGGGAATTCAAGTGGCTGTTGATAAGTTAAATGTCCTAATTAGGAGGAAGAAGGGAAGCAGCTTTACTCACCTGTAGTAACAACTACACATACTCTAGTCTGTGCCCGTACGGAGACAAGAAAATCCCTGAAAAATCCCCACCCATACACTGCGCAAGCAAGAAGGGGTAAATCTCTCAGAAGCAACACGTAGCTCTGTCTGCAACAGGACCAAAAAAAAAAGTACAGGACTAAATGTCAAAGATAGGTTTTGGAGCCGTTTGTCATCTCTTAAAAAGCACTACAACCATTCATCACTGCATTGCCCTCTGTAAATTCTCTCATCTTAAATAAATGGTGACTTTGACCAAATCTGCCCACCCAAGTCCTTACTGTACATACAGAGTTGCGGCTTCGTCCTCTGGTCACAAGCGATGGATTGGACCACAGCACTTTTAGGACCATTCCCACTGTTACTTTTGTCTGAAGTCTATCAACTGAGTCAACAGCATGCCTGTCTGAGTATGGGTTTCTTGGCAAAGGTAGCTAGAAACAGCATTACACAAGGAAGATGAGCTACAGTGACATCTTGAGCATCCCATTCAAGGAGGACAAGCCAACTGGGTGACGTGCTTACCACTGAGCCCTGCTTTTTCCTCTATAGACACACAAATCTGTTTGGCAGATGGGTCGCCTTATCCCACAACATGCTATTCAGTAACACCACTGCACTATAAATCATCTCACGCCTCACATCTGCTCCTAGATTATTATATAAACTATTTTCTTATGCTTTTTGTTCAGAAAACTTCATAAAAACTTGTTCAGAAAACTTAGGACTTAGTTTCATATTGTGATCACTACTAGCTTCATATTTTGATTACTAATAAAATACCAATCATACCAAATAAACCAAAGTACCAATGATAAAATACCAAATGATAGTAACCAATATGCTATTCAATGTTCTATTCCAAGAAAACAATACCCTTCACAACATGACACTTCAGGGTGAATGCTTCCTAGATCTTATCCCAGTAAAATAAAATAAAATTCCCCCAAAATACAAGGTCTCTTCCCCTTGAGTGTTTAATCCCTGCTGTTCTTCAGTGTACGATATTGCCTTAGCATAAAAGAGCAAAGAGAATGCATTGTATCTACCAGCATCTCACTATCCTAAGGTTAATTAAAAAGAATGATATATTGGATTTTCTAAACTCAGTGGAGTTTAAAGTGTCGTAGTAATGTTTGTCGACCTCAGTTCCCAACGAAAGTCACGTAACAACTATATACGTATATGTGTATCCATGTATATAAGGGAGGATTTGGGGGTGGACAGTTACCAGTTACAAACAAAGCAGTACTAATGTACAAATTACTGCTTGCTGCAATATCAACTGAATAGCAGAAGAAAATCATTTATTGGTTGACAAAGTGCTTCAGTCATTTTGAGAGGAACCTTTAAATTATTTCCAACACAATAAGCCAAACGGGAGCAAACAGAGTGATGTTAAAGACAGCATTCACTGTTCAGAAATTATGCTGGAGTTCAATAGTTTAGATTTTGGTCTGGCATAAAGCTGGTGGATTATCCTCTTTTGTCACTGAAGTTTACAAGTTTAAGGAAACATTAGCTATATCTGGCCAACCGAAGGGACCTATGAAATAGAAACAAATAGCAGTAGAAAAAAAAAAAAAAAAAATCTCTATGTTGACTACTTTGAAATAACACCTCCCAAGTGTGCGGCTAGTTGACATAAATGGAAACGCACGGAGGGAAAGAGCTGTGAAGCTGTGTAACAGTCCTGTTCCTAATCATTAATCACTTTTTTTTTAGACCGTTTAAACTAGCCCATTAGAGCCTGCAGCAAAATGCCAACACTCCCATCACTTGCATGTCAGCAGTGCTGGTGTTAACAGGAGAAAATATATGGTTTCTATGACTGTGCCCCGGTTCTACAGCATTTGCTACCTTTAATTGAAAAAGGCAGTTAAACACAAGGTAAATCATTCAGTTAGCTAAGCTGTTTAATAACACATAATTGATAATGTCAATATGTTACAGTGACATAATGCATCACTTTCATCACTCTTATGGCTTCAAATACGGTCAACTTATACTTAAAACATTCGCTTAATATCTGGTATTTAATGAAAAGCCCAGTGAGAACTGCCTTGAGCACCATGTGTGGAACATACGTACAACACACAACAACTGATCTGCTGTTCGGTTAGCAATAGGTTCCTGACACAACACTTACAACTGTGTGAAAATGGTTTAGTTGTATCATTAGCAACTTGGTTTTTGTCTCAAAAAAAACCAAACTCCTTTAAGAATAATACAGATTTCTCTGATAAAAATTATATTAAAAAATGGTATGGAAATTCTGCACAAGAAAAAAGCAACTACTTTTTCTGAAATGTTCTGACTACTTGATTTCTGAAATGAGTCCCCATCCTACAGGGTTTTGCTTAACTTTTTGTATGTAACCAGGCCCACAGTAGCTACCAGGACTTATTAGTGTAAGACAAAGCACATGCCTAAGTGCTTACAAAATCAAACCCACTAAATATGCAATATATTCTGGAGTAGAAAAAATATATATCTGATCAGCTGTGTACAGACTGTGGTTAAACATGACCGACCCCATTAAACAGCACAGTAGTTTTTAACATACATTAATTAAAAACTCCTAATTTGATTTGTGCAATTATTTTAAATAAGCAAGAACACTTGACCTGTTTATTCTATAACAATAAAACGTAGCCACTGACGAGTACCATGCAATTCTCTCCTCATTGTGTAGCAGAGAACAGCAGTTGGTTGCAAAATAGGACTTTTTTTTTCCCCCCAAACAAACAAAAAATAGCAATCTACTTTTAATGACCACTGCTACAGGATGTGTGCATCAATGGACAAACTACAAGCATTCGCTGCAGAGAAGATGATGGAGCAGACTCAGAAGCAGCAGCAGGCAAGATAAAGTGTGCTGATGTTTTGAACCTCCTTTATCTACATGCAATTGTAATATTTGCTCACCCTGAGGTTTCGAATGTATCTTAGACAAAATGTCTCAGAGGGCTCAGTATTCTGAAATAAAACTGGAGTGCTTCCCAGGTAAACGCTTGTCCTCCTCCTGTTCTTAACACCAAGTCTAAAAAAACATCTTTCAGAGAGGAGTTCGGTTCCGCTGTCCTGGAATTTTGCTGTCTGAGAAGAGCTAATAGCTCATAACAGCTACTAGTGATTGCGATGAACTGCAGTGGCCACAGGTGACTACAAAGTTGCCTGTGCATCTATCTTGCTTAATTTGTTAGAGTCATGCATTTTCACAACAATAAAAAGCAAGTCCATTGTGACAATGCTTGCAAAGGTAGCCTGTAGAGTTTGGTTAAGCTAAGCCTGGTGCATTTAAACCTTGATTTAACTAGAGTCCTGAGTGACTAAGGTAACAACTTACAAAAAGAGAAAAAACGATAAAGATGCTAAAAACCATAGTACCAGTTATATTGCAATCCAACACCTGTATTATGTTTACTATTTGTCAGCATGGTTTATTTTGGTTAATTACAAGATCATAAGTTACCCAGTAAGTTCAGTAAGAAAGTACTTTTTGAAAAGTACTATCTGATTCGGGTCACAATACATCCCTCTCTAGGAAAAAAAAAAAAAAAAAAAAGAAAAACAACACATAGCGAAATTGGTCTACAGAAATGCCAAGAAAATGCTGCTTAATTTCCAGACACCATGTTTTCCCTCTCTGGGTGGCCACGGAATAATAAATGTTTGAATCCTTATCTCTTCAAGCTCAGCTCAACTTTTGGCATTTGCTTGAATAGAAGAAAAAGACGAGCACAGAGTCCTTTCCTTCACTGTGAGAGTATCTGTGCCATAAAGAATATTTAGATAGGTCTCATATTGCACAGACAGCTAAAATGCTTTTTGTCTATAGATTTTATACAGGGAGAGTTACAGAGCAAACTACATTCTTTTACAGTTTACAAAGTTTTCTAGTGGTTGAACAAGAACTGGTTAGAGCTTGGTCTGTTGATTTGCCTTGGAGTGCTTCCAAATACTACTTGGTAAGCCACAGCATCTTTCTGTTTTGTTTTGTACAGCAGGTAGCACAATGACATCTACAACTGGAGAAAAATGTGTGTAGGAAGCCAGGGCCCTCTTAAGGCAATTCGATTCAGTTTACAAAGCCCTCTGGATTGAAGTATGGTAATTCAGGTAAGTTAACATATGAACCTGGGCAAGCCCAGATGCATTTTCAGGCTGTTGCAAACTCAAAATTCAAAGCAGGAGTTTTTAGGCAGTTGTGAGAGGAAGTAGAGAGAAAGAAGTGACTACATTTATATGGACTCAAACCATCAAAGATGGTGCAGCTTTACATAAACTATGATAATCTCTGCTGTACCTCTTTCTGCCAAACTGCATGGCAATTAAACAGCCCAGCAACTGATTCAGGGGTTTTTGTAGCATTACCGCTCACATTCAAGACAAAAGGGGCTTTAAATCCTGGATCTGTTTTTGTCCTGGACTGTTCTTGTCAATAGTCCCACTGATTTCATGGTCTCACCCAAGAGACGTTGCTGAGAATTTTCAGTTCAGTAAGAACTGCGTTGCTACACTGCCCACTAACATGGACAGATTTGCCTGGAAAACGTGTTTGAGAAATGAATCCGTCATCCCTACCATCTTCTGCAGGATGGGGCTTTTTACATTACAGACTAGTGCTTTTATAATTCAGGCCTTACATGACAATCCTAATATCTAATGGCTAGATCCAATAAAAGACTTACATATCTAAAGCAGAACACTTAGGAAGAATTGAAGCACCTAAATCCAAAATGGCAATACAAACCCCTGATCATCCGTCACTGATGGTGCTTACAACTAGCCCCCTTTCTGGATCAAAATACATTTTTAGAGTTCTGCTGCTGCAACAACTCAGCACCATGCGATCAGCCACCTCCTTCCCTAAGCCCAGATACGACCCTGAAATCAGGAAAGCAGGGTCCAGTTCTGCTCCAGGGACCATTTCTTCATTAAATTGACATTGCATATCATACATAAAATATTGCAGAGCAGACACAAAGAAAAGCAGAAAAATTGAGATCAAATGGATGCTAAAATTCAAAAAGAGAAAAAACTCAAAGGCTAGCCTCTTATTTTCAGCTTTAAGCACCTGCATAGTTAAACATATTCCTTAAGTGTGATAATGAATTGGAGTACCTATTTCAAAAACAGGTTTATAAATATTTCACTCACACAAGTATAAAGTTAATAATTTCCAAATATTCCTTCAGCAATTTATGACATAGCTATCTTAGCCCAAAGCCATAACATTCACGTAAGAGGCTCAGGTTAAAGTGAGTCCTGGGAGTCCTTTACCTTTAAACAGCAACATTATTCAGTGGATTTGGGACTGGGGATGAAGTGATGAACGTTACCACATCCAATTACCCTTGACAGGACAGCAGAATGCAATCGTGTAAACAGAGATAAGACAAAAACACCCCATTTAACAACTCTTGCTAAAAGCAAGAGTTAGGGAACTTCACGTTAAGTGACTAAGAAACTAAGAAAGATGGATCTGCAGTATTTTGTCCACTCAAATCTTTTTCATGCATTTGGAAAACTCCACCTTTCGCTTTTCTTTTAGAAAGTATTCCCACACAACCTTCTGTATTATTGGACACAACCTTTAAATGAACTTTAATGTACTTCATGCTGCAAATTTCTGAGTGCTTTTAAAAATTTTACTTATAACAACATACATTTTGGGGAGATAAAAAAAGTTGCAAATATAAATGCCTTTGTACAAGAGACTTTTCAATTCTTACAACCCACTGAGCCTGCCTCTAAACTACAACACTTTCTGCCAAGCATTTCACATTAAATTATGGAGTTTTCTCAAGGGCTAAATTACCCTTAGCCCCCCAAAAGTTATTAGTGTGTGAGTTTTGGCCATTATTTCTCAATTGAGTTAACCTCTGTCCTCGGGGCAACATTTTGCAGTTGTTGCTTAAAGTGACTCAGTATTTATTTATTTATTTTTAAATCAGACTAAGTTTTTGTGAGTAATAAATTTAGAGCATGGTGTATATTGTTCTCCATACTCTCATTTCTGATTCCAACTCTTGATTTTTCACATAATAATTAAAGAATGGTGTGAAACTCCTTCAGACAATCATCATGAGAACAGTAGAGAGAGAAACCCAGGAATATTTCTTTAAATTCAAATGAAACTCAAAGACAATGAACTTTGATTAAATATTTAATCAGTCCTACACTTGACCTTACCCAACAATCATTTTTATGCCACGCTAAATATGTTTGTAATTACCATTGTAAGATTTCTGTTGTAGATGCATTTTATATGTTTTCTCTTATTGCATATCAAAACTTTGTTTCTCATGCTAGCATTTTACTGCATGTAATCCAACAACCTACAGTACATTTGGACTATTACACTCATAGCTGCTACTTCTTTAGGCCCAAGAGCTATTTTCCAGTTTCACCATGCTATTTTCTCTGCTGGTTTAAAAAGTGAAATGCAAATTGTAGTGTGCTTCTCTTGATCACCAGATAACTTGGTCGAGTCTCTTTAACTATGGTTCTTAGCATCAAAAGACAAAAACACTGTTCATAAGAAACTTGAACTCATGCTCAAGTTTATTGTTAATCGTACAGTGAATTTCTCGGCCCCACAAGGAGTATGCTATAGACTAGCAGTGATCCACTGGACACAAGGTAAAAACCAGTGAACTGACGAGAATTTTAGCTCCAATAATGCAGTAGGTTAACACATCCATAGCTGTGGATCTATTTTCAACATACTAGTTAATCAGCCTCGGCATAAAAAGCAATCTGAGTAAGTCTGTGTATCAGTAGTTACATGAACTTATTTTGGGAATAGGAAAAGAAACAAGTAACAACAAAGAATGCCACTGCAAAACACAAATGCCTGAGCATTAACAGGCAGGGTAAAATGATGATGAAGAGGAGGAAAAATTTCTAAGACTAGAAATAACAAGTACTGATTTTATCCAACACAATGATCTCACTACTCAGTATAATGGAAGAAAGAGACCTGCAGGTTATCCCGATGCTTTAAAGCTTCCTGGTTGGTCTTTCAAATTTCAGATTTGCAAAGAAATTGAACTGAAAATGTTTCACTGTGAGGTAAGAGGAAAGTTGAACAGATCAGTCTTATAACACTGATTACAAATAAAATTTTAAAGTGAAACAAATTGCAAAAACATATATATTTTATTCTCTTTTTTTTTTTTTTTTTTAAACTTAAATGTCTATAAAATGGCCGGAATCTGGCTGACAAGGCAACCAACTCCATAATTTAATGTATGCAGTAAAGAAAGACTTTCATCAGTAGGTAACTAAAACTACACCACACGTGAATAAGTAAGGTGGGTGTACCAAAAGGACCACTAGGTTTTGCCACTATCCCACACTAAGACTTGGCAATTCCAGTACACTGCAGGGACACAGCAGATTGCAATCCCGTCAGGTGGAAGTCAGTATATAACCCCTACCTCCACCTTCTTAGGCAAGTGCTCTCTCAGTAGTGAGGGGAGCTGTAAAAAGCGAGCATCTCTACCTTCTACAGATACGATTTTTGACGACCACAGCAGCTAGGCTTTGGGCTGAACTCAAGTGTTGCCCACATATGCTAGGTGATTCTGAAGACTGTTCTCTCAGGAAACCTGAGACGACTTTGAGTGCTTTGTTTCAGCAGCACAATGGGGATAAGTGAAGATTGGAGATCTAGTTTGCCAGATCACGGTCACTAAGAAGATGAAGGTGCCTTAAGTTAGACAGCTACGAAGCCTATTTTACTGTAGGCGTCCTGAGGACACTTCAGAGGTTGCTGGACATTAAGCTTCGTGGATCACTGTCTTTGACTCAGACACTTAAAGTACAATTGAATTTTGCAGTAGTTGCCAAAACAGACATTTGAGCCCCTCCGGACATTTAGGTCTGATGCCTAAGGACATCTGAATGTATAATACTAAACTACTGTTGTCAAAAAAGGTTATAATCATACCACAGTGTATGTCTATTTCTATAAAACTGATTAGTGATAATTGTCTATCTATCTTCATTTCCCTTTGAATTACTTTCTCTACGCAAATTTCATTCACAACAAAATTATATCAGCCAGTTATAGTCACATCCTGTACCTTCTTTTCAAATACAGACATCAGTTTTAATCCCTTTGCTTGTTTTTTGACCTCACTGCTGTGTCCAAGAGTGTTGGATTTTAGATAGATGTTCAAACAGCTACAAACTGGCTTAAAATTATTCACTCTTCATTAATTAAAATGAGAAGAGAGTCACATGAGGCTGTCAGAATTACCAGTGTCTCCTACCCTTTACATATGGCACATGGTAGTTTATAACTTTTTCTTCTCATTTACCAAGTCTCGAAGATTAACCGTATAGCCTGTGAAGATGATGTTTGGGCGCATGCAATCAATGACTAAATCTCAGCTGCATGGCTGCCTGTAACCCAGAAAGGGTCCTGTGTTTCAGTTTCTTTGCTTTAGTTGCTGCTGTTTAACTACTTTATGGTAATACAGTTTCTTATCACTATAGGGGAATAAATGCAACAGCAACTGTGAGGCTATCTCCACAGCACACTCACTTCTGTGGTAGTTGTGTTGCACTTGCTCTCCCTCCTTGCTACCCTTTCACAGACCGAATAGCTTGAAAGATGATCAAGCATAATCAACATGACTCCTTTCTCCTATTCCTGATTATTTGCTTGTTTTGGAAGGTAAGTAGTTTTGAGAGCAGAGTACACTGGCCAGAATAATATTTGAAGCCTCAAAATTTGCTGACCTACAACATAACCAACGAGCTGGTTTGCTGCAGTCAGTAAAGACAACAATTCCAGTTCCACTTACAGACTTGCAGAGAATTTGGGACCAATTGCGATACTACTTTATGTCTGATTACAGGCATTGGATTTCTCTTCCTCCTTTAATACAAAACAAAACAAAATATGTTTAGTGCCATTATGGAGGGGTAACCTTGCTAGAGGCTGTAGCTGTAACTTGCCACATGATATCATATTGTTACATAAACTTCACTGTTTATATAGTCAATAGAATATAATTAAATGACTTCATAGAACCAAATTAATTTCTTCTATGCTGTATTCATTTTAAAATAGAGTCAATATTATTTATCCTACCTGACAATAATGCCCTGTGCTTCACATAAGATTGATTCAATACCAGCAGGTAGTTATCAATGAATGCACTTTGCTGTGGTAAATGAACACAATCAATACTCAGAAATCTGAGTTTTCTGGCATATGACTGAATTGTAACTAAAGTGAAGACCGAGCTTTGTTCACGTCTTTTCAGATCTTCCTTTAGGTTTCACATAAGAAGAGTCAGAATTTCGTAGTCAGCACCAGTACAGTTACCATCTGAAAAATTACCAGGCAGCACCATTACACACTGAACATCGTTATCCTCTGACAAGGTTATACTGCATAAGATATCAGAAAAGAAAAAAAATGAACTTAAAAAACTTTAAAAACTTAAGAAAGAAGTATCAGAGATTCTCAGCATTCCTTGAAAAACATTATTGTTTGAACTGTTAAGTAATCTCTGAACTAATACAACATGAAGGCATACTGATGTTAAAATCATCTTGATGAATATCATGTGAAGAAAACTGTGTTTTGAAGGGCACATTGCATGAATTTCTGTTTTCTCTGTTCAAAACAGAACAAGAAAAGCTATAGATCTTGGAAGGATATCCCAAGACATCCAATTTTCATTTAGAAATAATGCATGATTGTAATATTAGTTAATACAAGCAAAGAAACATTTTATAGTTATAATACATGCGTTCAAAAAAAACACTAATGTCAGCAAGATTGACATATCTTCTCTTATCTTCAAAAAGAACTACACATAAGGACTCTGGCAAAATCATGTTATTTAAAAATTGCCATAAACGAAATTGTGTGAAAAGAAGCTTTTACAAGACATCAAATGTACAGGTTTCCCCAACCACTGACTTTCAGCAGGAACTTTTTTTCTGATTGCTCCTAATCCCTTACAAAATGTGTCCTTGAACCTCACGATCCTTCAGCTTTTCAATCTTTTTAAGGAAATCCTCATTTTTCCTATAGTAACTTCTGCTAGCTTGCACTATTTCTGAAGTAATACTGTACCAATAGTGTTCCCAGGCACCAAGGTATTGACCCTTTTCTTTTTTTATTAAGTTCTTCAAACTTTACATGTACTGAGCAATCCTGCTTTTACTTCATAGCAAATACTGGGGAAGTACGCTCCATAGCACACTTGCTCTTATGTTTTACTACTGATTTAATATTTTTAAAATGAGTAAAAAAACAAGAGAGCAAAGCCAGAATGCTTTAGAATAACACTGGTACATTTTTATGTATTTACTGACAGAGAGGTGCATGACAATTTTAAATATAAACAGTCCTTATAGTTCACATCTTTCAGAAATCAACCACAAATTCTCTCTCTTTTTTTTTTTTTTAAATATGTTTTAGGAATGGAGCTGGCTTTCTTGGAAAGAGGTATGAATTCATTAAAATTTAAAATAATTCCTTTCTGATCCTATTTAACTTCTATCAGTGTTTTGATGTCTGCTTGCAAAAGAAATACAAGGCAGTGTGCTTCATCCATCTTTCCTCCCATTTACCAGTTTCATAAAAATATCCTTATGCCAACCGCAATCTACCTCAACACTCCCCCAAATAGCATGAATGCTAAATCTAGTTATTCAGAAATATTAAAATTCAAAATAGAGAAATTCAAAATAGAGAAAACTGAACAAAAAAGAGTTAACAATGTACATGCAAAATTATTTCCCTTGAAGTATTAAAACAGGAGCTTCCATAATTTACAAGTGTGCATAATGACATACAGTAATTGATACAACATACGCTAAATGCAGAACTACTGTAACTGCTGGAGTCCACAAAACTGAAGCTCTGCCAGTGGGGCAGTGAGGCAATTTACTGTGCAGCAGTCAACAGCAACCACCAACAAATAATTTGGCTCTGTTACTTTTTCTTTTTATTCCTCACAGCCTCATTTTCCTGAAGTTTCAGTATTTCAGGTGAAGTATCAGTTACTAGCTGGTTTTACAATTCTATTAATTCCTTTAGCATCCATGCCAACAAAGTTGTGCACAGAAGGAAAAATCTAGACTTCTCTATTACATAGAGAACCCTACTACCTGAACACAAAAAGTAAAATCATCATCTGATTCTCCCATTCTTTTTTTCTTTAACGTGAAACCATTTCCCTTTTGTCACCTTAGTATTTAACAAGATCATTTGTATGAAATGCCTATAAGTCTATACCGTGTGTACAAATTACTTATACATAACTACATGTGTACATATAACTATTTATATAACTAGATATACACGTAAGATGATATGCCATTTTTAAAGGCATCCTCAAGGAAGTTTTCTTTGGTTAAGTTATTAGATAGTACGTCAGATGTTAAAGAGAAACTTTGTTGGTAATGCTCTCAGTAAGATCTAGGCTCTAACAAATTTCCTGTAACATCTCAACCAGCTCTAGGGGTGAGGTTCAGGCAGCATTACCATTTTGGTTTGAAGGTATCTGGCTTTTGCATGATGCTATAAAAACTACAGGGTTCCTGTAGGACCTGTTTTATTGGTGTCAGCCTCCTGTAGATGGCTTGGGGTACACTTCATGCAGGAAAGTTAGATATTGAAGCTCAGACATGGGAACGTAAAGCCATTTACAGTTGAAGCAGAAAAGTACATGGAAGAGAATTGCTCCTGGAAGTACCTGATTCTCTCTGTTGATGGAGTAATCTCAGATTGTGATGTCTAATTTTTGGCAGGTAGCAGTTTCAATTCTGGAAAAAAAAGCTG